>NC_090272.1:11902500-12527500 GCF_040414725.1 Anabrus simplex | reverse complement strand
AGTTTGGGGCGCCGCAGAGAGTGGTCACTCTCAACAAAATTGTCTTTCACGGTTTCTTTATCTGTAACCATTCAACATTTGCCAAGCAAATCATGCATTATGAAAGGAATTCTATAAAAGAAGAGCTATAGTGAAATAATCGCGAAGATATCTCCATTTGATCAAATGATGTGCCACGATGAGTTTAGTAGTGGCGTACAGCTCGAGCGACTTGCTGCGATCTCATGTACGTTCACCCGCATCATATGTTACGGTTACAGAAGTTGTCATAATGTTATAAAATAGAGTAAGAAATGATCACATTAGTCTATCGTCGCGGGCAGACGACAAGCCTACGATATTTTTTGTTTGCCTAAATAAGAAGAAACGAAAACTTTAAGGAACCTAGAAACAGGGAGAAATATAAAGGTAATCTCCAAATTCTCTTTCATAATATAGCTGAGTAAATATGTGACAGAAAGTCATGAACGTGGTCTGTAAGTACACTGGGTCAGCCGGAACTACTGTGTGGCTGCGGAACGATCTGTAGGCACCAAGTGCCCGTCACCTGTCAATGGTCTTCTTGGGGACAGTTGAAGTGTACAGAAAATTTGAGAAAATCCATTCAAATTTAAGGATATATATTAATAATAATAATAATAATTGTACCGGGCGGTACACCTCTACACCGTTTATTTAAAAGTTGCGCCAGTTGAAACTCCTCTTCTGGAGGAAGGTTGAACTTTATCTATTCTATTAATTCTCTACTTTCTCAGAAGATGTCACCACGTGGAAAATTTTGAGTTTTTGAACTGTGTCACTTTTGATGTGTTTTTGTTTCGCTTGAAGTAAGAAGTGTGAACTTTCTCTTCTAGAGGACACTACTGAAGAATTACAATAGTGCAACCTAGTGCGAAATCAAAGAACTATTTTGTTGGAGAAATTTTTATTTCAAGAGTTTGTTCTTTGTTAAATTTCTTTCTGTCATGGTTTAAGTTGGCTGTATACCCCTCCTTTTCCCCTTATTTTGGATCTAGCCAATCCCGAATTTCTTTAATTAATTTTCCACCAATAATGTGTTTCTTCTTCCTCTTTGTAGGGGTTTCTTTTCCCTAGCCAATAAAGATTTTGTGGGAGGGTGTTTTCTTTCCCCTAACGCCTAGAATCTTCCGCGAGAGGATATAAACTGCTGATTTGGGGGTCTCCGGGCCACTTCTGTTCCATCTTTCAGTGTATTAAGTACATAGCAGGAGGCGGGAAGCGCCTCTTTCTTCTTCAGCCGTTCAACACCAGGTAATGGCCTATTAATAACTTCTTTTCTTGCTAGGTCGGCAGTTTAACACTCGCGGCGGGTTCGAAGCATTTCCATCATGTAACCTTTTCCTAAAATGTAATTACTCTTTTCATCTTTTTCTTGTAAAGCTACATATTGGGATAGAGAGTGCTAACCCTCTCGAGCTCCCACTCACATTTGTTTTGAGGTGAACTTATTTTCTCAAACTATTCTTCGTTTATGTAATGTAAAGTGTTCTTCTCTAAGTCACCTCTGTAGTATGGGATTAGCCCTTGCGTTAGCGGCCCAGAGCCAGATTAGGTTTAAAAAAAAAAAAAAAAAGTGTATTAGGAGTGCAAGATCGCCTCCTCTCAAATTGTTACTTTAGAGGTCATGTAATCAACCTTCTTTTCATGTAATAGACCTCTGTAGGTTGGGTATTTTACCCCTGTGAATACGTCCTTAGAGGACAGCTTGAAGGTAGAGTTTGGTGTGGCCTTTGAGAGGCTTAAATTTTAAGAGCGGATCGCTCTTTTGAAAATGGAGTGTCATATGCCTCGTGGAGGCTTTTCTGTGTAATTCGGAGCCAGGGGCTCCTAGGGATGAATGGGGTTTTCTGCCCCTCTGTTAAAACTTGTGTTTGTGGTAAAACTGAGCTGATCGCAGTAGTCAGGGCGTGAAGCCCAAAACCTGTAAATATTGTATCTCCCCTTGTTTTGCTACATTGTACCTGCCATGTCTGTTATTGCTTTGTTTTTGAAAAGAAAATATAACCTAGTTAAATTTTAAATTACTTTTACATTAACTTTGATTCCGTAGTTTGAAACCCATTCACGCCCGCACCTTCTTACGCCTCTACCTACCGCTAAAACACGGTAACAAGTGGTAGCAGAGCGTGGTTGAATGGGTCTCAATTTAGCCCCTTTTGACGGCTAAACATTGCTTTGATTCGAACTCTAACAATTTTCTCAGTTGCTGGAATTTTTTGAGTTTTTCAAAATTGTTCTGTCATCATGCCCGGCCCTCGCGATGTTCTCCTCCTTAACTACTTGCGCAAAGAGGAGTTGATATATGAGTTAACTATCAGAAACGTTCAATCTGGAGGCACGGTTGCAATAGACACTAACAAGCTTAGAGAGTCCCTTGATTTGCCCATTTCCATCCCCAATTTGGGAGAGAAAGAAATTGATGACTCTCTTTCCACGATTGTCGAGAATATTACTGGGCTTGCATCGGTAGTCAGCTTTTTTGATGAAAACGATCCATCTCCTAATCAAATTAAGCGTGTGCAAGGCAGGCTGTATCACTTTGCAAATAGAGTTAATGATCTGTTGTCTCTAAAGGTGAATGACGTTCAGAGGAAGCAAGCTAATACGCTCCTTGAAACTATTTCTGAATTGTCTAATAAGGTCACTCAATTGCTAACCGGCGAAGCTCCTCCCAAAACTGATCAACCCGCCACGGTGAATGTAGGTAACGAGGAAGAGCCTCCTCAGGGAGAAGTCAATAGGATAACCGTTGCTGCTCAAACTATCTCTGCCCCATCGAACAACGAATCTGAACGCCGTGCGTCATTGAGTAACATCCGCTCTGAATTAACTTCTTTGCCATTGAAACCTTTAACGACTATGTCACCTGGGTTCAGCAGCTTGCCTCATCCATTGGCAATGTTGCTTAGAGGTATCTCTAAGTTTTCCGTCAACACCACCAGTGACGTAATTTCATTTTTACGATTTCTAGTGGAATTTCAGGATCATGCCCTCGTGTTTTCTCTTTCCCCATGTCAAATTTTGCAAATTATCTATCCTTATGCTATTGGTGTTCTATCTGACAAAATAGTTAGAGCCATTGCCGAGCAATCTTCTATTGAGGATTTCCATGCCCATTTGCTAGCTAACTTCATCCCGGCTAGGGCCAGGTCCTCCCTTATTCAGAAATACTATTATCGGGTACAGCGCTTGGATGAAAACCTGGCAGACTTCATCCAAGATATTAAGTTTTATACTAGGGTGTTTGCTCTTCACTTCCCTGAGGATCAAATTGTACAAGCTATTGTGGAAGGTATTTCACCATCCTATAGGTCATATTTGTGTTTCGCGGCGTGCCCGCAAACGTTCTCGGAACTTGAAGCATTGGCAGTCTCAGCGGAAGGAGTTAGATACGCCGATTCTTTGCGTGTCGCGAAAGAACCCCCGCCTTCCTTTAGTAACACTCGGCCTCCACCTCGCCGACCAGTCAATCCCCGTAAATGTTATGCTTGCGGGTCGCCTGACCATCTGCGGAATAAGTGTCCTCTGAGCAAGTCAAGTGGGACAAGGAATGGAGCAGGGTCATCACAAGGCTGTTTTAAGTGTGGGGCCTTCTCACATATCGCCAAGAATTGCCCAAACTCAAATAGCACCCCCTCCTGCTCAACTTCTGGTGCAAATTCCAGCTATGCCAATAATAAAAAGTGACTAGTGGCGTCGGCTGAGCCGACTAATCCATCTTCCCGAGACTCAGCCCCTAGTAAACAGGTTGTAAATGCAGAGAACGACCAGCCTTCAAATTCATCTTTTGAATGCCCTAAAGAGTGTCTTAGGATTGCGGCGGATACCCCCGCACCTGTTCCTTTTCTTAAAATTGAGTTAAATAACGAGCCTATAACAGCTCTCTTAGATTCAGGCAGTGTTTGTTCCATTATTTCGGCTGATTGGTATTCTAAATTGAAATCTGTTTGTAAACTCCCTGACTATGACTCATCTCCTGTTAAATATGTTTCGGCTAATTCATCTCCATTAGAAATTCTAGGTTCCTTACATGTCAAAATTCGGGTTTTTAAATTTACATGGAAGATCAAATTGTTTGTGGCCAAGCGTTTGTCTTGCCCCATCATATTGGGAGCGGACTTCATTTCTCACACTGGTCTTGTGCTCGATCTCCAGAGTAGGTCGTGCACATTCAAATTTGCGTCCAATTGTAGAATTCCCTTGTTAAAGTGTAATTCTGTATCATGTTCATCTATTTCGCCTACCCAGGATGAGATGTTGTTAGACCTTAGACATCTACCTGAGGAGCAGGCTGATAGTATTCGGAAACTGTGTCAGTCGTTTCCCGAGGTGTTCTCTGATACTCTTGGTGTTACTGACCTTATTGAATACAAAATTGAGGTCACGGATTCAATTCCTGTCCGTTTTCCACCGTATAGGCTATCTCCACCTAAAATGAAGGCTCTGAAAGAAATCATCGATCAGATGTTGAAAGATGGTATTATTAGGCCCTCTAAGTCAGCGTATTCTTCGCCTATTTTTCTAGTCCCGAAACCCCAAGGAGGCTTCAGGCCTGTCATTGATTACAGGGCTCTCAATCGGAAGGTGGTGTTGCAATCTGTGCCCCTTCCCGACCTTCATTCTTGCTTTTCATGGTTTCGTAAGGCCAAGTTCTTCACCATCTTGGACTTGAATCAGGCCTATAATCAAATTCCCCTTGCCGAAGAGTCTAAACATCTTACAGCGTTTGCCACGGACTGGAATTTATACGAATACAACCGCGTGCCTTTCGGGCTCCCCACGGGGGCAGCTGTGCTCACTAGGCTACTAGATAGGGTCTTCTCCGACATCAAATTTGAGTACTTATATCACTACTTGGATGATGTCGTCGTATTTTCCGAGACTTTTGAAGAACATCTAGATCATCTGCGAGAAGTTCTCAATCGCCTTCGTAAGGCTGGGTTAACTGTCAAGTTGTCCAAGGTTGCCTTTGCTAAGCCCTCTATGTCATTCCTAGGGCATATTGTGTCTCCCGATGGGGTAGCTGTCGATCATTCTAGAACACAGGCCATCCGTGATTTTAAACCTCCTAAGGACATCAAAGGTATCGCTAGATTCATTGGTATGGTGAATTTCTTCAGGAAGTTTATTCCTAACTTCGCTAATAGAGCGGCGCCCTTAAACCTTCTTCGTAGGAAAGGCATCAAATTCGAGTGGGGACCTTCTCAACAAGCCGCTTTCGAAGATCTTAAATTAGCTCTCTGTAATGCCCCTGTACTTGCTATGCCTGATTTCTCGAAGAAATTCATCGTCCAAACGGACGCGTCGTCGTCAGCTGTAGCTGCAGTCCTTCTTCAAGAGACTGAACTAGGGAGGCGTCCCATCGCCTATGCATCTAGGACTCTATCGGCTCAAGAAGCCAAGTATTCCATCTATGAGCTCGAAGGGTTGGCAGTCTTATTCGCCTTAGAAAAGTTCCGTCTCTATCTGGAACATGTCAAATTCGACCTGGAGACAGATAATCAAGCCTTAAGCTGGGTCTTAGGTAGGCCGCGTCGTACTGGTCGTATAGCCCGTTGGGCCATCCGTATTTCTGCCTTCCAATTTGATGTACGACATATCAGAGGTACCGAAAATGTTGTTGCTGATGGACTCAGCCGTATGTTTCACAACGACGTCGAAACCCACGAACCGGTCGACAGTTCATCACCTTCCGAGTCCATACTATCCGAGGTTAACGCCATCCTAACAGATGCTCCCATGCTTTTTAGGGATATTGAGAAATACCAACGTGAAGATCCGACGCTGGCGCCTATAATGGAAACCCTTTCTTCTGGGGAACATGCTGTCCCTTATGTTCTGAGGAATGGTGTTCTATGTTGCCCGTCGAGGCATGATAAGTTGATGAAAGTTGTTGTTCCAGCGGTTCTTGTACCTATGATCTTCAAGTATTATCATGAGACCCCATTAGGAGGGCATCTGGGTATCTTTAAAACTCGTGAAAAGATTCGTGAAATGTTCATCTGGAAAGGTATGGACGGTGAAATTCGGGAACTCGTAAAAGCTTGTAAATCTTGTTTGATCAGTAAACCCACCATGTCCACTAAAGTAGGCCTTTTGTCTTCTCATCAAGCGTCGCGCCCCATGGAACGCCTGTATATTGATTATGTGGGACCCTTCCCCCAGTCAAAGGGCAATGCCAACAAGTTCATCTTTGTATGTGTAGATGGTTTTACAAGATTTTCCTGGTTATTTCCGACTAAGCTGGCTACCGCTCAGTCAACCATTACTTGCTTAAATTCTATTTTTGCTTCTTTTGGTCCGTGTCAATATATTGTATCTGATAATGCTAAGGCTTTTACATCTAATTTATTTCGTAAATTCTGTTTTGACTTGTCCATCTCTCATGTAACTACATCTGCTTATTATCCTCAACCATCTCTGGCTGAACGGGTTAACCGTAATCTCAGGTCCGCACTCATTGCCTATCATCATGAAGATCCTTCCAGGTGGGACACGTCCCTGCATTGGATAGCTTTTGCTTTGAATTCGGCGGTTCATGAATCTCACAAGTTTACTCCAGCTTCCTTGATGTTCAAGTTTGTTCCCAACTCGCCGCTCTCTAACCTCTGGTCTTTGAATGACATTCTACCCGAGACAATAGATCCGGATAACATTAAAGATCTTTGGAAGAAGGCTAAAGCCAATCTTAAAGTATCTCATGAAAAGGTTAGGGAAAGGTATGATCGTGGACGGAGACCCACCACCTTGAAGGTAGGTGACCAGGTTATGGTCAAAAATTTTGTTCCCGCGGGCAAGCTTGCCCCCAGATTTCATGGGCCTTGTATCATTCTCGATTTTCTTACGCCGGTTACCTTATTGCTAAGTAATCCAGCCACCGAGAGGATATTTAGAGTTCACCTGTCCCAGGTGAAACCGGTGTAATTTCTGTGCTAACTTGCTTCATATTATTTTGAAAGGATATGAAGGTTATATTTTTTTTTTTTTTTGAGTTTCACTTTTAAGGCATTCTGCCCCTTCTGTAATATTTTGGTTTTAGATGTAAGCCTTGTGTAAAACCTGCCCCGACCCGTTAAACTGCCATCCTGTTCTTGCCACGGCCATTACCACGCTCCCGTCTCCTGCTTCACCTTACACTGTGGCTTCATAATAGTAAATGCCATAGATATCTGCACGCCGCTGGCCCCTCAACCTCTCCACAAGCCTGTACCCTCAAAGGAAATGATTGTCCAACACAATTCTGCCGCCTAGCTTTAATGTTTCAGCGCCCCCGCAGCCGCGCAGCGCCGTGCAGCGACTGGGGAGGGGGATGGGCCCCCTCCTCTCCAGCGAGGACGACATGTGCACGGCGAGCCGGAGCTCACCTCCCGGCCAAGGCTGATGTGCGGCGCACGACCTGCTACATGCCCGCAGCCTGTACCTGTTCACCGCGGGCGCGGCGTACTTCAACACCTCTGCTCCCCTCATTGTGCGGGCGAGCGGTATCTCAGGGTACTTAAGGGGTCCGAGCGGCCTCCGTTGGACGCAAGCCGCAACGGCCGGTCTGGCCATCCGACTCAATCTACATCAACTACATGGACAGTCACCATAAGCAATAACTACACTTGGGAATTCAACTACAATATTTGGTGGACATTGCAAAATTTTTTTCACCTTTAAGTATTAAAAGTTTATCTTCAGAAATTCAAATTCTACAAACATAAAGACTTTCATTCACCTGCAACAACAACATTTTGAAACTGAATTAAGAAATCTTGTAAATGCTTCTGCTATCTATCTTCGTATCAACATCATTTCTTGGACTTTGTTTCAAACTGATTTCATGTGTCACCCCTGGAGGAACTTTTGGGGGGGGGGAGGTCTGTACCGGGCGGTACACCTCTACACCGTTTATTTAAAAGTTGCGCCAGTTGAAACTCCTCTTCTGGAGGAAGGTTGAACTTTATCTATTCTATTAATTCTCTACTTTCTCAGAAGATGTCACCACGTGGAAAATTTTGAGTTTTTGAACTGTGTCACTTTTGATGTGTTTTTGTTTCGCTTGAAGTAAGAAGTGTGAACTTTCTCTTCTAGAGGACACTACTGAAGAATTACAATAGTGCAACCTAGTGCGAAATCAAAGAACTATTTTGTTGGAGAAATTTTTATTTCAAGAGTTTGTTCTTTGTTAAATTTCTTTCTGTCATGGTTTAAGTTGGCTGTATACCCCTCCTTTTCCCCTTATTTTGGATCTAGCCAATCCCGAATTTCTTTAATTAATTTTCCACCAATAATGTGTTTCTTCTTCCTCTTTGTAGGGGTTTCTTTTCCCTAGCCAATAAAGATTTTGTGGGAGGGTGTTTTCTTTCCCCTAACGCCTAGAATCTTCCGCGAGAGGATATAAACTGCTGATTTGGGGGTCTCCGGGCCACTTCTGTTCCATCTTTCAGTGTATTAAGTACATAGCAGGAGGCGGGAAGCGCCTCTTTCTTCTTCAGCCGTTCAACACCAGGTAATGGCCTATTAATAACTTCTTTTCTTGCTAGGTCGGCAGTTTAACACTCGCGGCGGGTTCGAAGCATTTCCATCATGTAACCTTTTCCTAAAATGTAATTACTCTTTTCATCTTTTTCTTGTAAAGCTACATATTGGGATAGAGAGTGCTAACCCTCTCGAGCTCCCACTCACATTTGTTTTGAGGTGAACTTATTTTCTCAAACTATTCTTCGTTTATGTAATGTAAAGTGTTCTTCTCTAAGTCACCTCTGTAGTATGGGATTAGCCCTTGCGTTAGCGGCCCAGAGCCAGATTAGGTTTAAAAAAAAAAAAACAAAGTGTATTAGGAGTGCAAGATCGCCTCCTCTCAAATTGTTACTTTAGAGGTCATGTAATCAACCTTCTTTTCATGTAATAGACCTCTGTAGGTTGGGTATTTTACCCCTGTGAATACGTCCTTAGAGGACAGCTTGAAGGTAGAGTTTGGTGTGGCCTTTGAGAGGCTTAAATTTTAAGAGCGGATCGCTCTTTTGAAAATGGAGTGTCATATGCCTCGTGGAGGCTTTTCTGTGTAATTCGGAGCCAGGGGCTCCTAGGGATGAATGGGGTTTTCTGCCCCTCTGTTAAAACTTGTGTTTGTGGTAAAACTGAGCTGATCGCAGTAGTCAGGGCGTGAAGCCCAAAACCTGTAAATATTGTATCTCCCCTTGTTTTGCTACATTGTACCTGCCATGTCTGTTATTGCTTTGTTTTTGAAAAGAAAATATAACCTAGTTAAATTTTAAATTACTTTTACATTAACTTTGATTCCGTAGTTTGAAACCCATTCACGCCCGCACCTTCTTACGCCTCTACCTACCGCTAAAACACGGTAACAATAATAATAATAATTTCGTGTGGCTATTTCTAGCCGAGTGCAGCCCTTGTAGGGCAGACCCTCCGATGAGGGTGGGCGGCATCTGCCATGTGTAGGTAACTGCGTGTTATTGTGGTGGAGGATAGTGTTAAGACTGGTGTGTGAGTTGCAAGAATGTTGGGGACAGCACAAACACCCAGCCCCCAGGCCATTGGAATTAACCAATTAAGGATAAAATCCCCGACCCGGCCGGGAATCGAACCCGGGACCCTCTGAACCGAAGGCCAGTACGCTGACCATTCAGCCAACGAGTCGGACAGGATATATATTTAATTCCTATTAAAGAATACAGCAGATACTTATATTATATGTCAGAGAGGATTCAAACTTAAACTACTTTCAAAACATTGTCCGAACTCTGACTTTTGCAGTTGCTCCACGCTTGTCCTGGACCCCCTTTTATCAAGATTAATAAGACATGAGTTTTAACTGTAAAGCCCACAGCTGCCAAGTTGCAGACCTTCTGAAGTGGGGCTGTCCTTGAAGTGTGCTGCTGTCTAGAAGGGAAAACTGAAGTGTTTGCAAAAAGCAAGACTATTCGGTGACGAGGTGGCGATGGTGATTATTGTTTTTAAGTTGAAGTAAAACTAGACAACCATTTTCTATTAGCGCTAATCCACGGTGAGTATCGTCCAAAGGAAGGGAAGGGGCACAGGGGGTGAAAATAAAAAAGACGTTGGGCATCGTCGAGGTGCGATAGCAAAGATGAAAGCGAGGAACCTGAAAGAAATAAAAGGCCACAAGGCCGGACTCAGCTGGGGGAACGTGGGTCGCCTCCCACCCCACTCTCATGAGGCTTTCCACCTCCACTGAGAACAAATGACCTGACTATTTTGTACAGTATTCTTGTTGATGTAAGCCCCGGTGTGATTCAAGATGGCCATGAGTAATCCCCACTTAGTCATCCACGCCCGCTTGGTTTTTCTTCTCCAGAAAGTAGGTAAACACAATCTCGCTGGCATGTGTGCCCTCTCCTCCTCCCTCCTGTGAATGACGTCACACCAGTATCGAGAGTTTCCTCAGAACCTTCCAGTTTTTGTATTTCTGTCTCATGTCTTATCGTGACGATGGGATAGGGCAGGGAAAGGAGTCACAGTGGCCTTAACGGAGGTACAGGCCAAGCATTTGCTTGGTGTTGGAGTAGAAAAGCTGACAAGAGTGAAGTTCGAACTTACCATCTCTCGAACTGAAGCTGACAGCTACGTGACCGAGCTCCCTCGGTAACTCCTAGCTTCTCCACCAACACTTCCGTATGCATCGCAAGGCAATCTGCAGAGTTTAGGGCCTCCGGGCGGATGGCTGTGTGGTTGTGTCTGAGCTGAGGGATTTTGAACTAATGTAGACGCACTTGGTTAACTGATATGCAATTCACATGTTACAGATCCGTGACAAGAGGCTTCCTTCTCGAAAATACTAGTCTCTACGTATCTGAATCTCTCTGTCAACTTGTACCACCTGCATTCTCTGCATGCCTACGCTTGACCATCCCAAAGTTCGCCTAGTCTTCCTAATGAAGTTTTCTGTTTTATTATTTAGAGACGCCATTTAGTCTTGACATTGGTTGATAAAAGAACGGTCGCTACGCTGGAATACTTTCATTCTCCTGACGTCTGATAAGTTCTATGAGACGTGTGTTAGTGGGTTCACCCTCCCGGAAGAGACCTGTCATTTGTAATGGATGAAACTCTGTGATACATAATGTAAATATTTCATGTTGAATTATGTTTTGTAGTTCATTGGCTATTGTTTTAACTGTTTATTATAATTGTACGGCTTGTTGTCGGCTTGAAAATATTGTTTCTGGTCACCAGCATGACGTAGAACCATTTGTTATGTTCACAATAATGAATCAATATTTTATTGAGAGGAGAGGAGACGTCAAATACTAAACGTCAGAGCTCGAATTAATCAGAATAATGGAGCGGCATATCTCAGTCTTGTTTCTCTTGGCATTGTCGCTAGTTTCTTGACAGCGGCAGAGTTTCACTCCGGTGGTTCCTAACGTAGATGAAGACAAACACCCAATACCCGAGCCTCCACCTGTGGTTGAGTGTAGGATTGTACCAGGCCTCCCCTGTCTGACCTCCCTTAGTCAACGTTTGTTCTTTTCCGACCCCGAGGGTATTAGGTTTCCCACGCTCAGGCACCATTATTTTATCGATTTGTTTGATGTGTGTTAGTAGAGGATGGTTGCCCACTTGCACTTTCTTTTAAGACAATAACCACCACCGCCAGTCGCGGAGCTGGAAGAATTAACTATACTCAGTTAAAATCCCGGCCTGTCCTTCAATCGAACTAGCGCCCCTCTTAATCGGCACCCGAACAATTTCAAATCGGGCTGACTGCTTCAGGGTTTCTGAGCCGAAGTAATAGTAGCTGTGTGGTCTCCCAACGCTCAGTTTCGTGGTTCAAATCCTGGTCACTGCATGTTAGGTTTGTGCTGGACAAAGTGGTGGCGGAACACTCCGGTTTTACCCGTCATCTTTCATTCAAAGAGCGCTCCTCTATATCATTTCACCTTGCCGGGCTGAGTGGCCCAGGCGGTTGAGGCGCTTGCCTCAGTCCGGTCGTATCTGCATGTGCTCAAACACGTCTGATTTTCTGGCGCGTAAAATAACTCCTGTGCGAGTTCAGCCTGTCCGAAAACCGTAAAAGTAGTTATCGGCAGCCGGCGCATTCCATTCCCGACAGGGTCGAACAGGATGTAAATTGTGTGACTGCGTGGAGACTTGTGTCTAAGCTCGCGGCGTGTCCGATAATATTTGAAGGTGTTGACTTCTGCCACCTGAAACAACTTGTATGCTATGAAATTCTGACAATTTGGCGTCCTTTCAGAAGAAAACATCGCGCTCACGTAGCTCAGAAGAGATATAGCAGTGGGGGTTAGTTCCTCACTGCCCACGTGACGTCGAGTATCGTGCGGTACAAAGGACTTGACAAGTTCGATCCGGTGCTAGCGAGTAAAGATCAAGGGCCTTTGTTCAGCTGCCGTACGTGATAATTCTTCTTCTTCTTTTTCATGTGGTGTCGACGTTTCTGAGAATTTCCAAATGCCATTTTCTATTAACTGTTTTTCTCTGAGGTCTCTTCTTGTGGGTCTACCTCTCTCCCTCCGTCCTCCATCCCTGCGCGTTAAGTGACCATGCCAGAACAATCGTCTTTCTTGGACCTTTACCGATATGTCCGTCATTTTAACGCTGCGTCGTGTTCTCTCCTCGTAACCCCACACATCCATCTCAGCATCTGCATTTCAGATACTTCCAGCCGCTTGCATTGCGGCGCTCACTGCACATTTATAGCGTAGGCCTACCCTCTTAGTGTGCTGTCACAGCGACAACAGTTGGGCGAGTACCAGCAGACAACTTGTGCTGCACACAGCAAGCAGCAGTAGTCGTTCATGTTTACGGAGACGCCGAGGTGGTATGTTTTTACGATTGACACAAGACTGCGGAAGCCCGACACGTCTATAAAGTTTGGTCATGGCCTCACTAACTCGGGCCGCTCCAGGTCGTACGATGTCGGCAGGTCTCTGGTTTATTCCGCCATCTATAGCGACGACCAGGCAGTTCACATGGCATCAAATTAAAATGTCTGCACATGACGCGTTATTATTATTCACAGGAGTAGTCTGAGGTCGGTGTGGTGGTGATTATTGTTCTAAGACGAGAACAAACGTCTGTTTATACTGTTCAGAAGAAAAACAGAAGAGGTCCGACACTTATGCAGGTATCGGCAAGGAAAGATCTCGTAATCCTAATACCGCCGGGATTTAATTTATTTAGTTAAATTTCGTTTTTTTAATGTTTTGAATTATTTATGTATGTTGCTCTGCTTTTTTAAAAAATTATTCTTATTTATTAAATATCATGTGGTTTAAAAGATTTAGTGTTTCAAGGTATTTCACATGAATTGCTCTATCCAATTCCCCTGGATTCACTCTCTGTTGAGGTTCTTTTTAGACCTTTGGTTCTGCCCAGCTTCCATCGCTTTCCAGTCCTGTTTCTGTGTTTTTATCGAGGCCTACCCTAAGTAGTTGGCGTGATTTCGCGCTGGGGTGGCCTCTAGTCTCTCTTGTGGAATTGCTGGCAATCGAAACTGAGTGTTTGCGGTGTTGTTTCGTCGTCGTTGCGTTCGATTTTCGGTACGTCACAGTGATTCAAGTGCCATCTTCCAATCCTTTTAGAATTATTGCAAAGTGTTACATTCAATTCCTTTCATCCGTAGACGAGAAATTATATTCAGTTTCATCGCACTCCTGACTTTTATATTTTAATGAGGAATGTCAAAAACTTTACTTGATCGCCATCTTTTTAGCCCAATTTAAAAATTATACTTTTTTTCTTTAATGATTATTTATATACTTTTCCCTAGACGTTGACAGAGTTCTATATATGTATCTCACCCTTCTTAAGTTGCATTAGTGCTTAATTTTGTACCACCAGTCTTTATCCTACAATTACAACATACATTCTGAATGAACTGAATAAATAAATAGATAAATTTAAAACTATATTTGTCACATACGAGAGGGATTGTAACTGAAGTCTTTTCAAAAACATAACCTACCTTTAAAATCCGAAAACATCACCTAAGATCCAAATTTTCAGTACATTCCTCTTCAAACACTTATCATACCAACATAAGATAATCTGCAAAATACCTTTAAGCAGTTGGAGTGGTTGTTTCTGGAAAGTATATGGTGTATTTTCCCAAGTACAGAAGAATATCTTGCAATACAGTAATCAGTCCTATAAAAATGTGAATCATTATACAGGAGATTTCATGTCTCGTGCAAGACTTTTAGACACTCGATTGTATAAAAACATTTTTTTATGAGTGCTACCGAACCATGAGTTAGTACTCAATACATTCTACATTAACGTTCTACAACGCTCCATTATTCCTGTATCTATCTTCAACGTCGCTATTAATAACGCCCGTTTCGTTAGATTAACACAATACCTATTGAATTGTAGAGAATACTTGCAAGGAAATGAAGCCAGAGCCCACGTTTACACTTGTCTACTAGAGAACAGTGTGTGCAAGTGAAACCCACTGTAGACAAAAAGCCGAAGCTGATCATGCGTGAAAAACTCTATGTCCTAATTCTTGCTTTATTTCTGCATTCATTCACCAATTCAAGTACCGGTATTCGTCATCACTCTCTGTATTGTCTACAGCGAGGACAGTGTAGTGTTGTCACTGTCAGTACCTACAGGCTCATAACAGATGTCGTCATCGTTACCTCTGTCACATGTACCCTACTAATGAAGTATATCTCTTGTCACATTTTAGCTCACTTTACAGCATTATAGTGATAGTTTCGTTTCAGGAACATGCCGCCAGTGTGAAGAGCAATATTATTTGCAACCGGTGAAATAAAATTAAGTTAACCTGTTGTGAACATAATTCTTGATGAGCAATATCAAAGTACTCATTCCGCTCTGTCTTTGTTTACATATCAGCAGCTACAGTCTTATCGTCGAACACTTCCGGCTGGCAACCAGCAGTTCGCACATTTACTGCTGTCGAACAATTATTTCCAGCAACAGCGCTAATGATTTGAGCTACAAGCACATTCCTGCTAAATATTTATTATACAGTATGCTATTTTATTTTGCAAGCAAATAGTCCCCTTGTTTAAACATTGTTAATTCAAAGCATGGCAATACAATACAGTTGCACTGACACCACTCTGAAGGCTAACGGAGCGTGAATAACACTGAGTTAATTACAATACAAAAGAGAAATACTGGACTAAGTGGCGGCGCGTGACTTTCGTCACTGGGGGTCAACAGGAGGAAAATCCCCCCCCCTCAATATCTCCTCCCCCACTGTCACCTGTGCCATGACTAAGTTCAATGAATGGGCATGTGCATGCCTAAAATCTTCCCTGATGAGAACTTGCACCCTGAATGGTGACCACTCATTATATTTGCTCCATCGTAACCCTGTGAAATCAACTTATCTGGACTATACACAACTTCGCTCAAAGAAAATTTTAAACAGTCTGCTATTGCCTTAGCATCATGACTAGAGGGTGAGAGGAAAGCCCAGAATCTTCCAACTGGCTTACTGTTGGAAAGAACGATAACAAATTGTGCTGTTGTTAATATATCGGTCGTCTCATCTGCGATTACCGAAATGAAGTACGCTGTGCTGATTTCTTTCTTTTTTTCTTTTCTCACGACATATTCATACATGCACGAAAGCAAATCATTCTGAATGTCTTTCAAGGTGCCTTTGAAAACAGTAGCTTTGGACAGATGGTCTCTTAATGCATCGTCAATTTCAGAATTAAAATTAACGAGGCCTCGAAATATGCCAGGATTCGAAGATTCACTTGTTTCGTCATGCTCACACAATGTCATCTCAAACGCACCACGGAACTTTTCACAGCACATAACGATTTTTCCCTCTTTGATCCTTGTCTCTTTCCACAGACTGCCCGTAAGCGCAGTCAAATTACTGACGGTTATTGTGTCTTCACAGGAGATCGAATTGTAACTGGGCAACCATATGAGATTTAGAACTTTTGTGTTTCTTTAATTTTTTTTCGGGGGGGGGGGAAATGTCCTAAATCTACCACTCCGGCATTGGTCCAAGTCCCTTCGCTTTCATCACTCATGAATCATAAAAAAGGAAAACAAATCAACACGTTAGTAATTTCGCACCCACAGATCCACTAGGTTCTTTTATATATCTATTCTGAATTTACGCACGATTTCAATACTTTTACTTTTAGGATGCCTCGTTATATCAAGATCGCGCATTGGGCGTCCGGCACCCTTAATCTTAATCTTAAGTTTACGCTCAAAAGAGAGAGAGAAGAAAAGTTTGTCTTCTTAAGTATCATATCACTGTTCAACCTCATTATGTAGCTCCTTACCTTTCCCGGGAACAAAGATAATGGACGCAACTGCAGTGCACAAAAATACACACACGGACAAAATATTGTAAATTCTTTATGTCCTAAAAATTAAGTTTCTGAACGGCACAACCGTGCAGAAAAACACTCACACGCTTGCACAGCGTACAATAATATTACGAATTATGATAACTATTGCAAACTTTTGTAAACACTAGCATCACAGTTGAAAAACACGAGTAAACTTTAGGGATGTATGTTCACAATGTTGGTAACTTAATTTTAAGGAATCCTATGGCTAGACAATTAGTACTACATTCCCGCTACTCTTTGTCTCGGTGATTTTTAATTTTCTCTCCAAAAAGTAATTATTCTAAAGAAGGCAATGAATATATGTTTAGTAAGTATTGATGTATTTGGGAAAATACCTTGGCAGCTTAATGTGACTCCTGGTAGTAACACTAGCGCTAATTATGTGCACTATTTTCTGCTACGTAGTTGAATTGCTGTAAGGGCAACCGATGGCAGGCGCCTACTTACCCCAACACCTCCGACAACACGACTAGAGAGAGTGGCATATTGCGCATGCGTAAACCACGGATATCTGTTTCTGCAGTCTGCGTGCCGTCCGATGTCCCCTCGCACCTCGCCACTCCCTTCGCCCAGGTATGGACGGAGAGATCGTCTTCCAAGGGGGTTCATTCCATACAAGTATCCAGCCACGGAACGTGCGCAGTTCACGTGAATTGAACGCCAGTACGAGTATATTACAGATATATGGGCTTTGCAAGAGCTTCGAGATTGACAAGGGAGTTATGAAAATTAAGTAGTTGAGTACCATTTTATATAAACTGGAGGTTCATTGCTCCATTGCAGTATACCAGAAACCGCCACTGACTGGACAAGTAATAAAGGCTGTCCAGAAAGTCTGGAACTTAGGAAAGGATATCTGCCTGCAGTGGCGTAGATAAAGGCGGATACCCCCACCGTGAGGCGCTTGTACTCCTTATTATAAATAGGTACTAAAGCATAATAAAATAATAAAAACATCAATTTTCAAAAACATAAATTTAAAATGTGTTTCATATATGCATTATCACTACTCATATCTCCGCCTGCTTGGATATGTGGTGGTTCATTCCATTCCTGACCCGGTCTATGACTGCAAAGAGGCTGTGGATTCTCTTTCTTTATGCCGCCCCCTCGTAAAGTGCATGAAATGGATCACTGCGCATTTAAATGTTTTGATGATGATAATGATTATTATTATTATTATCAATATACGAGGGCGAATCCAAAAGTAAATTTTACTTCCAACTTATGGCCTACACATAGGCAACACGCAGTATGCAACCCCCTGGAGGCAGCTGCTTTCGTCCCCTCATTGTTTCGGAATCGTCGTCTACTGAGATGCTTTTCCAGCTTACCGAACGCATGATAATCGCATGGCGCTAAGTCTGGGCTGTGTTGCCATATCTCACACTTGAATGGCTGCAGCAGTTCGCACGTTTGGCGGGCCGTGTGAGGTATTGCCAACAAATTCACACCAGCGCTCAATTTTATCCGAAGCTTTTGTTTAATTGCCTTACGCAACCGGTTTAACGTTTAAAAATATGAAGCCGAGTTGACTATCGTGCCACGTCACCACACCCTCCATGTCGCCATTACCTTTCCTGCTCAAGGTTCGACCTTAGCCTTCTTTCGTGGTGGTGATGTGGTGTGCACCCATTCCATCGATGTTCTCTTTGTTTCGAGGGACGCGCGTTTCACTCCCTGTGATGACTCGCCGCAGAAACTCGTTGCCATGCAGAGAATACGCCAGTGACGATCGTTGTGAGCAGACGTGGGAACACTTTGAACACTAGATAAGTACGTTCGCCTTTCTTGCCCACTTGACATTGCACTGGGGGTCCCCAACCTTAAAAAAAAGCGTGATTTAATGCGCAAAGTGGAGACGAAAACTGTGCAGTATATAACACGCTCAGTGGCAAAACACCGTACGTAGAAATATATACACTTCAATCATGAGCAATCTCACGATCACAACAAAATACAGTGGATCGAACCACACACTACAAAATCACATAAATGGCAAATATACGCAATCAAACACACATAAACATAACGTCTCATTTTCTAGGGCTCACCAAGAAATCATGCGGCATTCACGCAACTCTCATCCACTAAAAGTCTCGATGGAAAATATAAGGAAACCTAATTTTACACTTTAAGCAACACATGCTATTCATCGTAGGTTCCTGAAATAAATTATATGACACAAAATCAATCAACTGGTGGACTTTATAACGACACGCACAAACCAACGTGGATTCCTGAAATAGATTACATGACACAAAAATATTCCTCAGCACGGTTATATCACAAAGGAAAATCCAAACTAAACGTCGCGATATGAAAATCTCGTCTACTGCAACAACCGTAGTAACAGGGACAAAAAACAACAGATTCATCACGAAGCATAGGCCGCTCAAATAAAACTCTCCTCGGTAGATAAACATATCACCCTCGCCAACACACGGCGGAGTGACTAAAAGCGGAGATTTAGTCTCCCAAAATAAAGCAGCAAATACCAAAACCACAGGGTCCAACCCTTTACACACGCTGCTCAACAGTCTACCCGAGGCAAGTTACACAACCATAAAATGCAGGCCTTTCAAATGAGGAAAGCGTCCTCTCACACGAAACCACGTCACATGTCCTAAAGTTGTATATGACATGACGTCGTCTAACATTCGCTCGCTTGTCACAAATCACAGCACTCGCGCGTGAATAATACAGTGGCCATCTCGGCAATAATACCATAACTTGAAACATAGACAATCGATCATGTCTAAATATCTGAAAATTACTGAAATATCTCAATTCTTACCACTCGAGAAACTCGCATAAATAATAATAATAAATTTACAGAAAATTGAATTTAATATTCGGAAGTTGAAATACGAAACTGCGTTCGCGGAACTCGTGAATCAAACAGTAATTTACACTCATCTTGATATTCAAATAGTCATGAAGATTGTTGTGGATCCAAACTCCGCCGTCTCACACATTCTCATTCACACGTCATGCAAGGTGACGGCATGTTTCAGTAGACTTTGAGCTCTCATTAATAATAATTTAAATTAGTCCTTCCCGAATTTAATTTTAACCCTTATTTAAATTTACATTTAAGCCCCGAGACGTACACTGCCTCTGAAGCATCGAAGCAAAACAAATCAAAAATAAATGAGGTTAAAATAAGAAACTGACTCGTAAAAGAAATGACGCTAAGCACTCAGCAAGAAAATCTGAATAAAATGAAAGGCAAGCTGCGACGTTGTGCAATCGGTCCATTTTCACGTTACAATCATTTTGCATTAACAAGCTTCGTAACCTTTACTTTAAAGAGGTCATCTACAGCGAAGCTTCAGACGCGTAATTTTCCTTAAAAGTGCCAAATTCCTGGTTGCGAGAGTTTCGTTGTATTTGTCTTGTAAAGGAGACGCAACAGCATATTCAGCATCTGGTGCGAATTTCACCTGTTGAAACCGTCTCATTGTTCCATAATCCCTGTGAGTGACAGACGGAATAGGGGCTTCATATACATATAAACTAACCGATGTACCGTGCTTCGCTACGGAATTCTACATGTTAGGTACTATACTCGTGGGTAAGGTTGGGCTCTTACCGTTACCACAGAAAAGTCACCAAATATCCCTTCTCATATAAAAACTGTGTTAGGGAATTTTCATTGTAATGGTAGGCCCTCTTGCATACCATCAGTCACAACTAAGTTGGAGAATTTTCATTATAATGACAGACACTCAGTCTCCACCTGCCTTTTTACATCCTTAGAAAGAATATCTTAGTGGATTCCCAACTAAAATTTACGTCAGTACGAATGTCGTGCTTAAAAGCAAAGTTATCATAAGAAATACTCGATCAACACACATTTCCTCACTTTTAACGAACAGTACTATGCTAAGTTCCAGAGCTGGAATGACCAGGCCGCAGACAGCTGTGAACACTCCTCTGCCATTATTCCGTTAAGTTTGCAGTCAGCGCCTCAGAGTAGGGATCGAATTGCTGGAATACTGTGATGAACCAGTGTGTTACGTACCAGCAATATCAGAAAATTTATGAACCAGAGGAAAGGCATGCTAAAGAAGAAACGTATCTAACTCCCCGGCTATTTCCCGCCAATATTCAGGCAGGCTGTTATATTCGATACGCAGCAGTAAGCCCATCTATCGGAGATGAGTGGCAGCATAAGGAACAAAGAACATCACAACAAACAATGGTCAACGTAATGTTATTGCTGAGAAATATTATGAGCTTTCGACATTTTAGGCTTTCACATTTGGTTTTCTTCCGCCTCTGAAATACCACTCTTACTATACTCGGTACGGTAAATTGAATAAAACATAAATGATCGGAAATTGTATTCTCTACAATTTTTATTATGTAGTACCTCTACTTTTCGATAGGTATTTAGAAATTACATTTTAGGCGCTTTCCCTTAAACTACCATTTTATCTAGGGCGAATAAAATTATCTATATCCTAGACTGTAATATTTTATTCCCCGACTCTATATATCGATTTACATTAAATTATGTTTACCCATTTTCTCCTGGCTCAGCGTTAATATGGACTTAGTAACAAAAATACAAATTCGTGAATATCTATGTTATCAAAGCTGGTACGTTAAAATGTCTAAGACATAAATTAACTGACATTTAATTCTATATAACTTTAGTTACGTAGTATTTATTGATAGGACCAGTAATAACAAATATTTCAGAATTACATTTCAGGCCTTCCCCTAAAGCGGGATTTCAGACAGGGTAAAATAAAATAATTTATAGCCCAGATTGTAGTGGTTTTTCCCTGACTTTCAGCACAGATTTTCATTTAATTCTCTTCAGCCGTTTACTCGTGATGCGTGCACATGCAGACAGACAGACAGACAGACAGACAGACAGACAGACAGAGAAACAGAAATTACAGAAAATTAAAAAGTGCATTTCCTTGTTACTGTGGACTCGTCCGATACAGAAATACCACTCTTTTTAAATTCTAAGCAATGTTCGGACAAAACTCTTATTATATATATATATGGATACATGGGGCATGAAGAAGTATGCTCATTATCTTGAATAATCTGTGTGATGAATGTTAAGTTATCCTACATTTAAACAAACTTTTTAACATTGCCGTACGTGGTTAAATGGCTTTATACATCGGAATATATAAAGCAATATCATAAAAAGGCAATAAACACAAAAATTGATTTTAATATAGATTTATGTTTCTGGACAAGAGGTGCATGAAAGGAAATATTTTAAGAGCAGGAGTGAGAGGTGTACGGCAGGGCTGCTCTTTATCACCGACACTATTCAACATCTATCTCCAAGAAATAACCAATGAAAGTTTTAATGGAAAAAATGGAGTTTGTGTTGGAGGTAGGTGAGTAGAATGTATAAGATTTGCAGATTATATGGTTGTGATGAGAGAAAGCGAAGGTGAAATGATAAAAGTGTTCCATGAACTCAACATGAAACTAGAAGAATATGGAATGAGAATTAATAAGAAGAAAACCAAAAGTATGATAACTGGAGGAAAAGGTAGAAGTTGTCATATTGGTATAGGGGGTAGAAGAAATAGAGCAAGTCAGTTACTTTAAGTATTTGGGAAGTATGATCAGAGATGATATGTATTGCACAACAGAAATTAAGAAAAGAATTGCCATAGCAAAAGAAGACTTTAAGAAAAAATCAAGATTACTTTGTGGACCACTAAACAAAGATTTGAGGAAAAGACTTGCTAAGTGTTACATTTGGAGCATAGCGCTGTATAGCGCAGAGACTTGGACATTGAGAAAGGAAGATGAGAGAAGACTGGAGGCACTAGAGATGTGGTTGTGGAGGAGAATAGAACAAGTGAAATGGGAAGACCGAGTAAGGAATGAGGAGGTGTTACGAAGAGTTGGAGAAGAATGAAGTATGTTGCAAATTATTAGAAGGAGAAAAATGAAGTGGATAGGACATTGTTTGAGGAGGGACTACTTACTGAAAGAAGGAATAGAAGGAATGGTGAAAGGCAAACGAGGAAGAGGAAGGAAAAAATATCAAATATTGGACAATATCCAAGGAAATAAATATTCGTAGATGAAAAACTTGGTGCAGGACAGGCAACAGTGGAAGAGGTTCATCCCATGACAGGACCTGCCATAAGGCAGAATACCTAGAACCCGAGAGTATTCAAGATGTTGTTTAATGTCTCAATTATGAGGCTGCCTGTTGGAAATCTGAAATGTAGTTTTCAAAGGCAAACTTTGTGACGTCACACGCCTACTCTGTTGCAAGATGGCGCTGTGTTGACTGGCAGGAAACCCTCAGAACCCTGCAGTGACATGCGCACAAGAGTTTGTCGTATATTAACGTTGTATTAACATAATATGCCTCTAGGCCTAGTCATGGGACACTCAATAACATGCCGTATTCCATGACTGCCATGGTTCGATCCCCGCGATGAGCATTTAATTATCGGGATGGTACGCTGTCCTTTATTAGTTAGGACTCAGCATGAGTGACACAGAATCTGGCTTGATGTTTGTCGATAGTAATCGAGATTAGTGGTTATTTCGGAATGTGTCAGTCATACAGTGTTTGGAAGAGCGCCTGTTAGCTCAGAGAGGAAAGCAATGAGAAACTATTCCCCTAATAACTCCCACCTGGGCTGAACAGCGAAAACAGTTCTCCGTGAAGCTCAGCGTAACGAGAACAGTGATATAGCACGTCATATTCCTGACTCCTTTTGTCTGGCTCAAGTATGCAGAGAACTCCCTGCCTCATGCCACGTGACCCTCCCCATTACAACAGCCCACAGTTGTACGTGACTCACGTGAGGGCCATCACTGCAACTTGAATTGCGGTGAATGGATCAACTGCAACGTTTAGTCGTGATCATGAAAACAAGACTCCAGACAGCAGAGAAAGTGAAAGTTATAGGAGCGACTTATCTTTGAGTTTCGATGATATTTTTCCTTACAAGTGCCCAAAGAATATCCGGATATCGTACAACGTCGAGTACCCAGCCTGCAAAATGCTTGTAAAAACAAGGAAGTTCATTCATTCACCTCTCTCTTCCTCTTGAGAGGGAAACTAACATGGAACACTTTTACAGTTTCCTAACAAACGCATTATTTCCCGGACATGCACTTAAAAATAAACTTACTAAGAAGAATGTTTCTAAATATGAATGTAACTGGGCTCCAGTTACACGACACAACTCTTAAATTACACATTTAAGACAAGCCAAAACACCAGATAGACTGCATCAAAAAATTAACAAATAAACATCAGGTTGGGCAACGTGACAACTGTAAGGAAGGATGTGGAGTAGCTATGCGAACCCTACCAGGGTGATGGGGATAGGTACGTCGCGGAATTTTAGGAAAAATTAATCTGTTACTATATTTTTCCAAAAAATAACATTACAAACAATATTCATCAATGCAAAATTCAAGTTAGCATAGGTCAAAACATGCGAGTGCAGGAGCAATTTACCGAGGGCTGTTCCCCTACTTGAAAGAGGCTAACCAAGAGATACCTTACGGAATAAACCTTCAGAATACAATGATTAAAGGTAATAGGAACCACATGATATTACAATAAACAAGAGGGAAAACAGAAACAGGAAAACTTGAACTTACTCCCAACCAAAAGCACTTGGGGTAGAGGAACAACTAGTCATGGTAGGCATGCGATCAGTTACACAGTTACCAAAGCAAAGAAAATGAGAATTGCCTCCACAGCCAAACGGTGGGGCCCAGCTGGATAGCTAAGGCATCTTAATAACTGAGTGGCGAATCAAGGCGGTAGGGGTAAACTCCCATGCGAGAAGGAGCGCAAACATTAAATATAATTTAAGATGGAAATGACGCCAACAAGGCTTACCCCAAGGCAGCCCATCCCAGGTGGGAGGATCTCAGAAGTGCGTCTGCTCGTTAGACTGACGAGAACCGAAAAAACCAAGGCTGGCCCCGGTCCGATCACCAGGCAACCAATTAGGCCACAGACGCCCACCTGTCGCCACCCACATCCACCAATAACCCCTGTTATTTTCTCCACCCGAAATATTTTTCGAGAACTTTCCATCTTACGAACTCAGTACATTCTAGAATCGACAAGGCCAGACACTCCCTGTTCCGAAAGTCCAAGTCGCGACGTTTTCGCAATGTTCCAGAATATCACCTAACAGTAATGATAAGCCATAGTTACATGTCCAAATGCAACACATTTTTCTCTTTTATTTCTGTACAAAACGGTCCAAATAAAACACACTTTTCTCTACAAAACCTGTCAGAATGAAAATCGCAGACAATATAGCCTATAAGACTAAAGAGTAGCAGAAGAGGACCGGGGCATGGTGTTATTCTTCACTCTGCCGACGAACGTAGTTCACTGCTGTGAGCTTCTTGCAGGTTGTTCATGAAGACGCTGCTGGTTGCCTTCCCCAAGTTCCGCTGCCTCAGACTTTGGCGACAGAGGGGTGTCCATCCAGTCTGCTATTTGTGTTTTTCATCAGCTGGTGGTTTCTAGAGTGGCATCATTCTGAATGTGGCCACGTGTAGGTACCGCCTGCAGCCTGAACCAACACGCCCCAATGTGGTGAAGGTGAAGAGTGTACTAGTTACTTTATGGGAGGAGGAAGTCACTCTCCAAGTGCTGTGAAAATGGGAAACCACTGCAAAGCACCTTCAGGGCGACCGACAGTGGGGTTCGATCCCACCATCTCCCGAATGCAAGCTCACAGCCTCACAGCTACGTGACCACCTCCCTCCTTCCGTTATCTATAGTCTGTTTGTAAGGCGTTTTACTGGTTTAAAACGTATTTATTGATTACGTAATAGCCAATAGGCTACACTTAGTCTGGTGATAAAGTACAGTATCTGAAATTATCTCTGTATTGCGTTTCATGTTCACGTGAAGTATTCATAAATATAGAAAAGTGCTGTTCTTTGGATCACTCGAGGAAAAAAAACCCTTGGTGCGCCCCTGACCCTGTTGACTGGAGTTGAAACAGTTTGCACGACAAATTTGTGGTATTCATGGAAACAAAACGCCAAGCACCTTAACTTGTTAGGCCGGTTAAGCAATGGTTTACTATTATCGCTACAATTACTGACATTATAGTGAGTCAAGGTGGATTTAAGAAACGTCACGCGATTTGCGCACGTGAGGTAATCGTTATCGGCTAACCGCTTTCCCTTTGACAAGAGCAAAATACAGGGGAGGGTCACAGGACGGAAGTTTTGAAAGAAATGTGGTTCATTGGTCCTGGTTCCACCCTTACGCAAGAAGATAAAGTCGCAGAAATGTACGTTTATAACGTTTATGTACAGTGGTTTCAAAGTCTGGCCCCTTGGTTCAGATGCAGAAGTCCAAGCGCCGGGTCGAGGATGATAACTGCTCTAGTTCGGGGAGTGGGTGCTTGTGTACTACCAACCACTACAGAAACATATACGCTTGGAGTCAGAAGGGCCATCCGGTCGTAAAATTGAGCCCGCCAGAAATTGAGAGTAAGCCCGGGACGTTTCTGTTCACGCGTCGGTTACTACAAACATCTGAACTGTAGCAGCTCGGAGTGATGCCTACCCTAAGAAACACGATTACATTATATAAATATTGTCTGCTGCCATGTTCTGACAGGGAGGCAGCAAATAACTTGTCTCACCCACCAGTTTTTGTTTCGCTACCCTGGTGACTGGGAGCGGGGGCAGGCGGAAGGTTAGGTTACCGCCCCCACCCCCCTTTCCGCCATGAGGCATGACTTCTGCTGTTCGAGTGTGTAGAAGGCGACAATGAAGTGTGTGAGGGCGCACGCAATCAGTGCATTATTGGTGACAATTCAGACACGGAAACAACCAGTTCATCTTCTGAGTTTCTCGCTGACATCATCTGGTTGAAACTCGCGTTCCGGGAACTCGACAAGTCTTTTGAACGCTTTAAAATGTAATCCGTTCCCTTTTTGGACTTACCAAGAGAAGTGTGAAGCCAAAATCAAAACATGTACGCCTAATTTAGATATTAAGTATTTTGAAGGTAAAGTAGCTAGAAAATTTCAATTGTTTTGGTATACAAGATATTCGTGGTTTTGTTATCCGGTGCACGTGCGTTCTGTTTCGTGGTGAAAAGGAATGGACTTTAAATATGATAATTGTTTCAAAAACGTTCTTAGAAAAGCGGAGAAGCAATAAACCTGCTCAGAATGAGGAGAAGCCGGGGGTAGAACGTTCTTTATCTGAAGGTGCAAGCCGTTAAAGATAACGAAGTCGTAAATCTCAATCGGCTGGAGCTTGGATCTCGAGGTAATTTCGAAGGGAAGACTCGATAAACTGGAACAGTACATTCGAGATCACCTCCAGTCCACGTCGGGCTTTTAATAGTAATTGTACCGGGAGGTACACCTCCACGCCGCTGATTCAAATATTGCGCCAGTTGAAACCTCTCTACAGGAGAAACTCTGATCTTTAAAATCTGTATTAAATCAAAGGTTTCACGGAAGATGTCTCTACTGTACATTTTGAAGTGTTCTGAACTATGCCTGTTTCGATTTGTATTTGTTTGCTGTGTAGTAAGAAGTGTGAACATTCTCTTCTAGATGCCACTACTTAAGAACTACAATTGTGCACCCTAGTGCGAAGTGAAGGAACTTTTTTTTGAAGAAATTTGGTATTCATAAGTTTGTTCTTTGTTAAATTTCTTTCATTCATTGTTTTGGGTTGGCAGTTTAACCCTTCTCTTTCCGCCAGTTTTGAATTTGACCAATTAGTAATTTCTGTAATTAATTTTCCACCAATCCTAGATGTCTTCTTCAGTTTTGACTTGTAATCTTTAGCCGACCAATAAAAATTTATGGGCGGGTTGTTATCATTCATGAAAGGTCTCGAATGTTCCACGAGGGTATATAAACTGCTGATTTTCTTGTCTCACGGCCACTTCAGTAACATCTTTCGCAGTGTGTGAACATAGATAGCAGGGGGCGGGAAGCGTCTCTTTATTCGGGCAGCAGTTCATCCAAAAGGTAATGGCCGTTTAATAACTTTATTTCTTGCTAGCTCAGCAGTTTAACCCTCGGGGCAGGTTCGGAACTTTCCTCATGTAACCTATCTTTAAAATGTAATAGACATTTGGTAAAATTTCGTCTCTTTAACTACAAATTGGGATAGAGAGTGCCTAACCCTCTCGAGCTCCCACTCATATTGTTTCGAGGTGCCTACGTTTTCATAACCGTTTTTCTTCTCTTCGTAATGTAATAAAATTTTCTTTTCGTGTCACCTCCATAGTATGGGATTAGCCCCTGTATAACTGGCCGAGTGCCACCTAGGTTTTAAGAAGTTTCATGTAGGAGTGCAAGCTACGCCTCCACTCAAGTTGGTTTGTTGGGCCATTTAATTAACCCAGTGTTTGTTTTCTTCATGTAAAGGCCCTGTAGGTTGGGTACAAGATACCCCCGTTTCACTGTATGTTTGCCTTAAGGGCAGTTAGGAATGAAGGTTGTTTTAGCCTTTGTCAGGCTGGTAAAATTGAGAGCGGGCCTGCTCTTTTCATCTTAACATTGTAATTAGGAGCAAGTGCTCCTTGTACTTAGGGGTTTTCTGCCCTGTAACTTTTGTGGTGGTGAGCTGAGAGCTCATAAATTAATCTTGGGGCTCTGTAAATTCTTAAATTGTTAACTTGCTACTCGGTAGCTGTTACATCTTTGTTATTTGTTGTCATTTGTTGATTTTGAAAAGAAAATATAACCTTTGTTAATGTTTTAAATTAACTTTAATTTCGTAAGCTGAGACCTATTCCCGTCCTCACCTTCTTTCACCTCTAACTACCACGGGTAACTCCGTAACAAGTGGTAGCAGAGCGTGGTTGAATGGGTCTCAATTTAGCCCCTTTTGATTGCTAAACATTGTTTTCGTTTCGAACTCTAACAACTTTCTCGGTTGCTGGAATTTTTTTTATTTTTCTAAAAGTTTTCTGTCATCATGTCCGGCTCTCGCGACGTCCTCCATCCCGGCTATTTGCGCAAGGAGGAATTGATCTATGAATTAACGATCAGGAATGTTCAATCTGGAGGCACGGTTGCGATAGACACCAATAAGTTAAAAGATTCCCTTGATTTGCCTATTACCATCCCGACTTTGGGAGAAAAAGAGATCGATGACGCTCTCTCCACGATCACTGATAATGCTACTGAGCTAGCATCTGTAGTCAGTTTTTTGAAGTAAGTGATCCATCTCCTAATCAACTCAAAAGAGTACAGGCCAGATTGTACCACTTTTATAATAGGGTATGTGATCTATTGTCCTTGAAGTTAAATGACCTTCAGGGTAAGGAAGCTAGTGCTGTTGCTGAAAACCTGTCTAAAATGTCTAGTAAAGTTAGCCATTTGTTCTCTGGATCTGCTATTCCAAACACCGACAAGCCCATGGTAGTAAACATCGTAAGTGGGGAGGATTCCTGTAAAGAGGAAGGAGGTAGTACTGGGGAGGCTACCCAACGAACATCCGCCCCATTAGAAACTGTGTCCGATCGTCGCACGTCCATTCCACCCTTCGTGTTAAATAATCCTCCTTCTGAATCTGCTTCTCCGCCCTTTCTACTATGTCACCTGGGTTCAGTAGTTTGCCTCATCCATTAGCCATGTTACTCACGGGTATTTCTAAGTTTTCGGTCAACTCTACCATTGATGTAATTTCTTTTTTGAGATTTTTGGTCGAATTCCAGGATCACGCTCTAGTGTTTTCTCTCTCTGCTTCACAAATTCTTCAGATTATATATCCGTATTCCATAGGTGTCCTCTCGGACAAAATTGTTAGGGCAATAGCTGAACAGTCATCAATTGAAGATTTTCATGCACACCTTCTTGCAAATTTCATTCTTGCTCGTGCGAGGTCATCTCTGATTCAGAAGTACTATTATCGAGTACAGAGACTGGATGAAAATCTTGCTGATTTTATACAAGACATTAAATTCTATACCAGGGTGTTTGCTCTTCACTTCCCTGAAGATCAGATTGTACAGGCTAATGTGGAAGGAATTTCACCACCTTACAGATCATACTTATGTTTTGCGTCGCGTCCGCAAACTTTTGCCGAGTTAGAGGCTATGGCTGTCTCATCCGAAGGAGTTAGATACGCCGATACCTTGCGTGTTGCGAAAGAACCCCCTCTATCCTCTAGTAGTTTTCGGCCTCCACCTCGCCGACCCATCACACCCCGTAAATGTTACGCTTGCGGGTCGCCTGACCATCTTCGCAATAAATGTCCATTGATCAAATCTAGTAGGACAATGGAGCAGGTTCATCCCAAGGCCGCTTTAAATGCGGGGCGTTTTCACATATTGCCAAGAACTGCCCTAATGCTAGCAGCACCCCTTCCTGCTCAACTTCTGGTGCAACTTCCACCAAGGCCAATAATAATAAGTGACTAGTGGCTTCGGCTGAGTCGGCGAACCCATCTTCCCGAGGCTCAGCCCCAAGTAAACCTGTCGAAATTTCAGGGAAAACTCAGTCTTCAAATGTATCTTTTGAAGGCACTAAAGAATGTCTTAGGATTGCGGCGGATACCCCCGCACCTGTTCCATTTCTTAAGATTGAATTGAATAATGAGCCTGTAACTGCTCTATTAGATTCTGGCAGTGTTTGTTCTATTATTTCGGCTGAATGGTACTCTAAATTGAAAACTGTTTGCAAATTTCCTGATTTTTGTTCGACTTTGGTTCAATATGTTTCGGCTAATTCTTCTCCTTTAGAAATTTTAGGTTCCTTAAATGCCAAAATTCGTATTTCTAAATTCACTTGGAAAGTTAAATTGTTTGTGGCAAAGCACTTGTCTTGCCCCATTATATTGGGAGCCGACTTCATGTCCCATACTGGTCTATTGCTCGATCTTCAGAGCAAGTCGTGCACATTCAAATTTGCTTCTAATTGTAAAATCCCTTTACTTAAATGTAGTTCTGTGTCATGTTCATCTGTTTCGCCTAGCCAGGATGAGATGTTGTTAGATCTTAGACATCTACCTGAGGAGCAGGCAGAGAGTATTCGTAAGCTGTGTCAGTCGTTTCCAGATGTTTTCTCCGATTCTCTTGGCGTTACTGACCTTATCGAATATAAGATTGAGGTTACTGATTCGATCACTGTGAGATTTCCACCGTATAGACTATCTCCACCCAAAATGAAGGCTCTGAAAGAGATCATCGATCAAATGTTACAAGATGGTGTTATTCGGTCATGTAAGTCGGCGTATTCTTCGCCTATTTTCCTTGTTCCGAAACCCCAAGGTGGCTTCAGGCCTGTGATTGATTATAGGGCTCTCAATCGGAAGGTGGTGTTACAATCTGTGCCCCTTCCTGACCTTCATTCTTGCTTTTCCTGGTTTCGTAAAGCTAAGTTCTTCACCATCTTGGACCTCAACCAGGCTTATAACCAGATACCATTAGAAGAGGAATCCAAGCACCTGACAGCGTTTGCCACGGATTGGAATTTGTATGAATACAACCGCGTGCCTTTTGGGCTCCCCACGGGAGCAGCTGTACTCACTAGACTGCTAGACAGGGTCTTCTCCGACATCAAGTTTGAGTACTTGTACCACTATCTTGATGATGTCGTCGTATTTTCGGAGACCTTCCAAGAACACCTAGATCATCTGAGAGAAGTTCTCAATCGCCTTCGTAAAGCTGGGTTAACTGTGAAGTTGTCCAAGGTCGCCTTCGCTAAGCCTTCCATGTCATTCCTAGGGCATATTTTGTCGCCCGATGACGTTGCAGTCGATCACTCTAGAACACAGGCCATCCGTGATTTCATGCCTCCCAAGGACATCAAAGGTATTGCTAGGTTCATTGGTATGGTGAATTTCTTCAGGAAATTTATTCCAAATTTCGCCAGTAGAGCGGCGCCCTTGAATTTACTTCGTAGGAAAGGCGTCAAATTTGAGTGGGGACCTTCTCAACAAGCCACTTTTGAAGATCTTAAATTAGCTCTGTGTAATGCCCCTGTTCTGGCTATGCCGGATTTCTCGAAGAAATTCATCGTCCAAATCGACGCGTCGTCGTCGGCGGTAGCTGCAGTCCCTCTTCAAGAGACTGAACTAGGGAGGCGACCCATCGCCTATGCCTCTAGGACTCTATCGGCTCAAGAAGCCAAATATTCCATTTATGAACTTGAGGGTTTGGCTGTCTTGTTTGCGCTAGAAAAGTTCCGTCTCTATCTGGAACATGTCAAATTCAACTTGGAGACCGATAACCAAGCCTTAAGTTGGGTCTTAGATAGGCCGCTTCGTACTGGTCGTATAGCCCGGTGGGCCATCCGAATTTCTGCCTTCCAATTTGACGTTAGGCATATCAGAGGTACTGAAAATGTTGTGGCAGACGGACTAAGCCGTATGTTTTCCAATGATGTAAAGACCCATGAACTGGTCGATAGTTCTTCACCTCCCGAGTCCATACGACCCGAGGTTAATGCCATTTTAACTGATGCTCCCATGTTGTTTAGGAATCTTGAGAAATATCAACGTGAAGATCCGACGCTGGCCCCTATCATGGAAACCCTTTCTTCTGGGGAACATGTGCCTTATGTATTGAGGAATGGTGTTTTATGTTGCCCGTCGAGGCATGATCAAAAGATGAAAGTTGTAGTTCCAGCTGTCCTTGTACCTATGATCTTCAAATACTACCATGAGACCCCAGTGGGGGGGGGCATTTAGGCATCTTCAAAACCCGTGAAAAGATCCGTGAAATGTTCATCTGGAAGGGTATGGACGGTGAGATTCGTGAACTAGTTAAAGCTTGTAAATCTTGTTGGCTTAGTAAACCTACCACGTCCATTAAGCAAGGGCTTTTGTCTTCTCATCAAGCGTCACGCCCAATGGAACGCCTGTATATTGACTACGTTGGACCCTTCCCCCAGCCAAAGGGAATGCCAATAAATTCATCCTTGTGTGTGTAGATGGTTTTACTAGATTTTCATGATTATTTCCGACTAAGCTGGCAACCGCTCAGTCCACCATTTCTTGTTTGAATTCCATTTTTGCTTCTTTGGTCCTTGCCAATATACAGTGTCTGATAATGCTAAGGCTTTCACATCTAATCTATTTCGTAAATTCTGTTTTGATCTGTCCATCTCTCATGTAACTACTTCTGCTTACTATCCTCAACCTTCTCTTGCTGAACGGGTCAATCGCAACTTGAGGTCGGCTCTTATTCCCTATCATCATGAAGATCATTCTAGGTGGGACACGTCCCTGCATTGGTTAGCTTTTGCTTTGAATTCGGCGGTTCATGAATCTCATAAGTTTACTCCAGCTTCCTTGATGTTCAAGTTTGTTCCCAACACGCCGCTCTCTAACCTTTGGTCTCTTAGTGATATTCTACCTGAGACAATAGACCCGGAGAACATTAAAGATCTTTGGAAGAAGGCTAAGGTAAATCTTAAAGTGTCTCATGAAAAGGTTAGGGAAAGATATGATCGTGGACGGAGACCCACCAATTTGAAGGTAGGCGACCAGGTTATGGTCAAGAATTTTGTTCCCGGGGGCAAGCTTGCCCCCAGATTTCAAGGGCCGTGCAATATTTTAGATTCCCTTACCCCGGTGACGTTGTTAATAAGCAATCCAGCCACCGAGAGGATATTTAGGGTTCACCTGTCGCAGGTGAAACCTGTATAACTTCCGTACTAATTTTGTCCGTATAAACTTGTGACCATCCTGAAGGTTATATTTTTGTTTCAGTTTAAGGCCTTCTGCCCTTATATTTTTACATTTGGTTTAATCTGTTTTGTATAAACCTTGTAAAACCTTCCCCCATAGTTGAACTGCTGTCCTGTCCACCCAGGCCATTATCAAGCTCCCGTCTCCTGCTCAAACACACCAGTGGCTAATTAAAATGAAGTAAAAACTGCCACGCCGCTGGCCCCTCAGCCTCACCACAAAGACTGTACCCTAAAAAACATTTCTGTCCAACAAAAATTCTGCCGCCGAGATCTTTATGTTTCAGTGCCCCCGCAGCCGTGCGGCGCTGTACCGTCACTGTGGTGGAGTACGGGCCCGCTCTACTCCAGTGAGGTAAACCAGTGTACGGCGAGCCGGAGCCCTCCTCCCGGCCAAGGCTGATGTGCGGCGCACCACCTGCAAACTGCCCGCGGACTGTAAGCAATCGTCGCGTGTGCGGCGTGCTTCACCACCACTACCCCTCTCATAGTAGCGGGAGAGGTGTATCTCAGGGTACTTGAGGGGCCCGAGCGGCCTCCTCTGGACACAAGCAGCGGCGGCTGGTCTGGCCGTCAAAGTAATCGGCAACTAATGTACTTATGCAGCTACGTGAACATGCCATATCCACAATTAGTACGTTTTTGGATTAAACATCAACATCTGGTGGACTTAGGAAAAAAAAATTCTCTTCTTCCAAGAATTAAAGTTTTCCTTTGGAATTCAACTACTACAACCATAGAGACCTTTTCATCAAATCTACTACAAAAGTTTAGAAACTGGATTTTATTTAATCCCACTCATATCAAACTAACTTCTGATTTTCTCTTCTAAATTCTTCAACTCCTCAACAAAACTTGGACTTCTTTTTAGAAACAATTTTTTGTTTTCTCCTGTGTCACCCCCTTGGAGGGACTTTTGGTGGGGAGGTCTGTGCCGGGCGGTACACCTGCACGCCGCTGATTCAAATATTGCGCCAGTTGAAACCTCTCTACAGGAGAAACTCTGAACTTTAAAATCTGTATTAAATCAAAGGTTTCACGGAAGATGTCTCTACTGTACATTTTGAAGTGTTCTGAAATATGTCTGTTTCGATTTGCATTTGTTTGCTCTGTAGTAAGAAGTGTGAACATTCTCTTCTAGATGGCACTACTTAAGAACTACAATTGTGCACCCTAGTGCGAAGTGAAGGAACTTTTTTTGAAGAAATTTGGTATTCATAAGTTTGTTCTTTGTTAAATTTCTTTCATTCATTTTTTTTGGGTTGTCAGTATAACCCTTCTCTTTCCACTAGTTTTGAATTTGACCAATTAGTAATTTCTGTAATTAATTTTCCACCAATCCTAGATGTCTTCTTCAGTTTTGACTTGTAATCTTTAGCCGACCAATAAAAATTTATGGGCGGGTTGTTATCATTCATGAAAGGTCTCGAATGTTCCACGAGGGTATATAAACTGCTGATTTTCTTGTCTCACGGCCACTTCAGTAACATCTTTCGCAGTGTGTGAACATAGATAGCAGGGGGCGGGAAGCGCCTCTTTCTTCGGGCAGCAGTTCATCCACAAGGTAATGGCCGTTTAATAACTTTATTTCTTGCTAGCTCAGCAGTTTAACCCTCGGGGCAGGTTCGAAACTTTTCTCATGTAACCTATCTTTAAAATGTAATAGACATTTGGTAAAATTTCGTCTCTTTAACTACAAATTGGGATAGAGAGTGCCTAACCCTCTCGAGCTCCCACTCATATTGTTTCGAGGTGCCTACGTTTTCATAACCGTTTTTCTTCTCTTCGTAATGTAATAAAATTTTCTTTTCGTGTCACCTCCATAGTATGGGATTAGCCCCTGTATAACTGGCCGAGTGCCACCTAGGTTTTAAGAAGTTTCATGTAGGAGTGCAAGCTACGCCTCCACTCAAGTTGGTTTGTTGGGCCATTTAATTAACCCAGTGTTTGTTTTCTTCATGTAAAGGCCCTGTAGGTTGGGTACAAGATACCCCCGTTTCACTGTATGTTTGCCTTAAGGGCAGTTAGGAATGAAGGTTGTTTTAGCCTTTGACAGGCTGGTAAAATTGAGAGCGGGCCTGCTCTTTTCATCTTAACATTGTAATTAGGAGCAAGTGCTCCTTGTACTTAGGGGTTTTCTGCCCTGTAACTTTTGTGGTGGTGAGCTGAGAGCTCATAAATTAATCTTGGGGCTCTGTAAATTCTTAAATTGTTAACTTGCTACTTGGTACCTGTTACATCTTTGTTATTTGTTGTCATTTGTTGATTTTGAAAAGAAAATATAACCTTTGTTAATGTTTTAAATTAACGTTAATTTCGTAAGCTGAGACCTATTCCCGCCCGCACCTTCGTTCACCTCTAACTACCACGGATAACTCCGTAACAATAATAATAATGTTATTTCCTTTACCTCCCATTAACTACTGTACTCTTATGGTGTTCGGAGACGCCGAGGTGCCGGAATTTAGTCCCGCATGAGTTCTATTAGATGCCAGTAAATGGATCGACACGAGGCTGACGTATTTGAGCGCCTTCAAATATCACCGGACTGACCTAGGATCGAACCGTCTGAGCCACTCAGCCCGCACATCAGCGAAATACAGAATGAATGATTGGAGTGTGTAACTACCATAATCCAGAAGACGATCAAAGTAGTATTATGTTCTTGTGATTGTATTGGTATTCGCGTCTCATAAGCAGTGTGTAGTCAGTAGATTAGACAGCTCCTTCCATCTCAACAAGTCTCTCTCCCAGAGTGAAAAAGCAATATTTTTTCTTTGCTATTTGCTTTACGTCGCACCGACAGAGATAGGTTTTACGGCGACGATGGGATAGGAAAGGGCTAGGAAGTGGAAGGAAGCGGCCGTGGCCTTAATTAAGGCACAGCCCCGGCATTTGCCTGGTGTGAAAATGGGAAACCACGGAAAACCATCTTCAGGTCTGCCGACAGTTGGGCTCGAACCCACTATCTCCCGATTGCTGGATACTGGCCGCACTTAAGCGACTGCAGCTATCGATCTCGGTGAGTGAAAAAGCATGACGATCGTCGGACTAATAGATACAAAAATACATTTTCAGCCTACTCCGGACACGTCCTTGAAATTCTCCTTCAGTACATAAAACTACTATTTGGTAGCAATTTTTCACAACTACGAACTAAAACAATGGATTTTTAAGAGGAGATGCAGTTGTAATCTTGACTCAGGAAATCATAGACTACATATCGTCATAGTTAATAAATTTTGTGTACTGCAGGCTGTAGAAATAATGAATGAACATTTTGTCAAACTCCTTACATATACCAGGCGGCTTTCCCCTCTTCAACTTATTAGTGTCCCGCATGCCCTAATGATGAATGGGATGCCTACTCACTAGTTTACAAAGGAGCACTACACCGTGCGTACCACCTGCTTCGGCTGCAATTATGTGCATGTACTAGCCGTTGCTGAGTCAAATACCAGCCGACTACTCAGCTTACTGACGCAAGAGGGCGCATTAGACGGGTAGCGCACGTATTCTTCCCGCACGCAGTGACAAGTCAGTTATTAGACATTTCATTCATTATTAGTGCATGCTGGACATTTATAAGTAGAACAAGAAATGCGTGGGTGGCCACTTTATATCTGACCGGGAGAAAGAAGTTGAGTACCAAACCTAAAACCTAGCAAAGCGAGGCTGAGGAGCGAAGTCTATACTAATTCTGAACAGCTCAAATTAATATTTTCTAATGGTGAAAGAGCTTCCGGGTTTGCACTTGATCCTATAAATGTTTTCCTTACAATTGCTGTAGATTGCCGCAGTTATGTATAGCCACGCTTGTAATCCATATTCATGGGCTGTTCTAAAAGTGTGAGACCAGTACCGCACGAAGTCGTGTCCAGATCATGCGTGCGACCCCACACACGCCACCTCTTGACGTCATTAACGAACTGTCTCTACTGCGCTATAGTCGTGTGGCATTTCATCGCAGCGATAACCTAAAAAGATACCGTTGGCTTATTGATTCTTCACGTACACTTCACTGATACGACATATAAGTCCCCGTACATCCGGCCACTGTGCTCCTCGGTTGGAATTTGATTTATTTTAATGAATATTTCCCCAATAACATATAAAAATAATAATAATAGACAGATATGAAGAGTGTGAGAACAAAATATGGAAGAATTGACAGAGTCCCTTACTTTAAATACCTCGGACAATTTATCGAACCGGCAGGGCTTGAAAAGATGTCACAACAAACTCGTCTCCAAAACATTAAAAGAGAATTAGGGACAGTCCAAAACATCTACAACAAGACACACAAACATTCGGCATTAAAAGTCCTGTACGCAAGTGGCCCTTGTCCATCTCCTCATACTCGATCTTGTCCCAATCTAAATTTCGTCTTCTTATGCCACTCTTCACTGATTCAATTCACCTTGTTCTAGGTCTTCCTCTTGTTCTGTGGCCCTCGCACTTTGCCTCCAGCATCTGTCATGGAATTCTATTCTCCTGCATCTCACTGTATTGAATTCTACTCTCTTACCTGCTAGTCGAAGTCCAGGTCTCAGCTGCATAAGTAACGGTACATAGTACATTTTGTACATTCTCTCTTTACTTTTCCTCGGTACTTGTACAAGTTTTCTTACACTTTGGTAGAATGCATTACTGTGCTGTACCCTCCTGCTAATATCTATGTCCACCCTAGCATTAATTCACGTCGTAGGTATTTAAAGCCATCCAGAATTTCCAGACTCTGTCTTCCAATTTCCTCTCTCTACATCACAGTAGTCTCTATACTGATATCCACGCCATATTGAGTTCATTAACTCTACTTGTTTTTGCACTTCATTTCTGTTCTTTCCCCAGGTCGCAAAACTGTCGCTCAACAGAAAACAAGAACTTGAAGAAATTAAAAAATAAGAGAGAAAGATCATTAGGAGCAAGATACACACAAGACGGTTACATCAGACAATCAATCAAAACAACAGAAAACTTCTCAAACATCGAAAATAACATTACGAAAAGACGAATTAAATTCTTTGGCCATGTGACTAGATTACCAGAAAATCTATTGACAAAAAGGATAACAGGTTATGTAACCTCACTTAAGAACTCAACACCCTGGCTTTACGAACTTCGAAAGGACCTCAAAAACGCAAAAACAAGTTCAACAGACATTCTAGAAAGAGACATCTTAGACACAAAGTAAACAAGAGGGAAGCTGCAAGCAAAGTGGTAAACAGGCCCGGCCCATTGGAACAACAAGAAGAACTGATTGATGTATTTGCATAATGTCTTTGAATATTGGGATAATTCGCTAATAATAATAGTAATAATAATAATAATAATAATAATACACTGGCGGAAAATGAAATCCCGACACCAAAAAGAGATGAGTTTTGAGGAATGCAATTTAGGCTAAGCAATTGTCTAGTTTCCATGTCTCGGGATCAAGAATACACGTGACATGGTGGTACCCGCTGTAGTCGTCATGCATTGTGTCATACAGGCGCCGTATGTCATTTTGTGGGATGGAGTTCTACTTGGCAATCAAATAGTATTGGATGACGCTGGATTTGTCGTCCCGTGATGCTCAATGGGCGGTGACAGCACCGATATGAGGACGAGCATTATCTTGTTGGAGAATGGCAGCACAACCGGTTCGCTATCAGAGTAACGACAAGAGTATCGCTCCCCAGACCACAACTCCTGTGTACATCCAGAGTGTCGGCGCCGCAGACATACTGGGGTTTTGTAGTTGCTGCACGTCGCACCGACACAGATAGGTCTTATGGAGACGATGGGACAAGGAAGGACTAGGAGTGGGAAGGAAGCGGCCGTGGTCTTAATTAAGGTACAGCCCCAGCATTTGCTTGGTGTGAAAATGGGAAACCACGGGAAACCATCTTCAGGGCTGCCAACAGTGGGGGTCGAACCCACTGTCTCCCGAATACTGGATACTGGCCGCACTTAAGAGACTGCAGCTATCGAGCTCAATGACATGCTGGGTCCTCCTCCCCACAAAACTACGGCCATCACTGGCACTAAGACCGAAATGGCTCTCACCTGGAAACATAACAGATCTCCACTCCACCCTCCAATGAGCTCTAGCTTGACACCATTGAAGACATATATGGCAGTGATTCGCAGTTAGTGGCATGAACGCTATAGCACCTGTCCCTCAAGTAAACTACTTGTTACAGTTCGCTGTGGCACTCCGGTACACTGAAGCAAGTGCAGAACGATCGACCACAGCCAGGCGACGAAGGACTTTCTACTTCAGCGGGGAGTTCTACGAACGTAAATATTCTGTTCACCATGGAATTTCCTCTATTACCGCTTCCCTGAATTCCTAACTAATGAGGGACATTTCATTCTTCTAATACATCCACTTCGTATTTAAACATCTGTCCTATCCGGCTGTTCTCAGCTATTATCCCATCTTCAATTAATATCAACATTCTTCCTTAATTTCTCCCTATGTAGGTATGCGAGGGCTAGTCCCGTAAATTGCAGTCCACCCCCTTTTTGCAAATATTGCAAGATGTTGAATTGTGTAACCTTTTGGCCCGAAAGAAAATATCAATATATGGAGGGAATTTTAATGGCGATGCAGACCTTCGTTTCGGGGTTATTGGTGGCTAAACGGTAAGTCGTATCACAAAACAGATAGCAATATCGCACCTCAGTTTGGATAGATCTGCAACTTTTGTCCTATGACTTTTTGTATCTCGATTCCTTCTAGGTTAGATAGAACTGCATTTCTCTATTATTATAAAATCCCCCCAACTCGATTGTGATTGGTATTAGGAAAAGAGGCCTGTTTTTATGATGAAAAGTCACCATCTCCATTGTGAATGCCAGTAAATATGTGAGCCTAGCATTATAATGGCAACTCCCGAACTCGATTGTATAAGACAGTAGGAAACGTGGCCTGCGGTCATCATCAAAACTCCCCAACGTGCACCAAGGTATGGAGTCCTTCCCGCGTATTCACTGCCTTTACAGTAATTTAAGTAGAAATCCGTATAGAATGTAGAATACCAAAGTGAAGCACGGGTACTTTATAAAGCAGACGTGGACATTTTTGTTTGGTGTGGGCAATTTCGCAAAGGGGTCAGTCGATTGAACAAGGCCTGTCGTATACCAAGAGCCTACAAGAACCAAATTGTTCATCGCCTACATCTATTTCGCACTCTTGTGTATCTTATGATGATTATTATTATTATTATTATTATTATTATTATTATTATTATTATTATTATTATTATTATTATTATTATTATTAAAAATAATGTGATTTATGCTAAGGAAGACACTGGTTGATATTTATGAAATACGTTTTCGTACGGATTTATTAGCAAGGATTAAGCTGAATGTGGCCCGCAAGTCTGTGTGTGTCTTAGAACACGGCCTTTTACGACCCACTGATCAGGTTCATGCAATATATGGGTTATGCTCTCTCGAATAATTTAATAATAAATGGAAATCTAGAAGGAGGACGAACAAAGGTAGGAATCTTGGACAAATGGAGGTATCGGCAAAGAGACGTAAAAGGCGGGATAATTAAGGACTATTTAGGCTTCCAATGTTCTAATAACAATGAGGTCGTTAGTGAAGGGAGGTCGCAGGGGGCACAAGTAAGTGTAAACAATGCCGGACTCAACTCGGGACCGTTGCTCGTCATACCACGTCTGACAACAAAATATTTCAAAAGATTTGAGTATAAATAAAATCGGGAGATTGTAAGGAATATAACGATAAAAATTAATGTATAAAAATGTGAATTCTAAGACTAAGCAAAATGAAATGTGAAATACAGGTATATACGTACTACATGTAAATACTAAACCTGAAGAATATTAGAAAAGATAGGGTAGGAATACAGTGCGATGATGATGTTAGCTGCAGCCTCGTGGCGCGCTCATAGCCAAAAACACCAGAAAGCTGAATTTTCTGAAAAACTGTTACAGAAAATACAAATGACGTTTCACGGCCACGCGGTGTCCGACAGGGCCAACAGTATATCAGTTATTTTAGTTAATGTGGGAGAAAGATTGCCCAGATTTTGGACATATTCCTGTTACAATCTCCACTAGTTCGAAATAGTGAAATCTAAAGCATCCCATGCGGGGCTCGCTATTGCAATCTAGACACTTACAAGGCAGTTTTCGAGTCAGTTCGCAACAAACAGACACCATCTCATGTTTATTAACAGAAGATGTCACTCCGAGAATTCAACACAGATGAAAACTTCTAAAGAAATGGTGAGAACACACATAAACGAGCGTCACCTGGCGGAGTGGAGGAAGACCTTCTTTTGTCTTTTGTGTTTGGTACATTTCTATCATTTAAGCTATAATAAAATTCATTTACATCGTCACATTCGGAATGACTATAACTCTCACTTAAAATACGGAGAATTTTCGCACATTCTTCGACAGTAAAATATGAAAATATCTTTGCTCTTCAATTGAAATAGGTATCTTCGATTCTACATTACTATTAGGGAGATCCTGAGAAGCCATCATACAAAAATTCTTCAAAAATCTCCCCAATGTCATTTAAAACTCTCACTATGGTTTCAATGGTGCGTTCAGAACATTCGCACGTTAATGGTTCCCTTAATAGAATCACAAAATACTCCAGGCAACTTGAATAGTCCTGCTTGGTCAAGGAGCTTGCCCACAATGCAACAAAACAAACCACTTCTCCTTTGCGAAAATCAAATAATCTTAAATACGTCTCTCGGCCATGGTCGCCCATCAACGGCTTCTAATTTAATATAACCTCCAGTCATAACACATAGCCTGCACGATTGCTAGGTAACATTGTGTGGCCATCCATCCATACCTTACATCAAAGCCTGCAGGTTGTTAGGTAACATTGTGTGGCCATCCATCCATACCTTACATCACAACCTGCATGGTTGTTAGGTAACATTGTGTGGCCATCTATACCTTAGATCACAGCCTGCATGGTTGTTAGGTAACATTGTGTGGCCATCCATCCATACCTTACATCACAGCCTGCACGATTGCTAGGTAACATTGTGTGGCCATCCATCCATACCTTACATCACAGCCTGCATGGTTGTTAGGTAACATTGTGTGGCCATCTATACCTTAGATCACAGCCTGCATGGTTGTTAGGTAACATTGTGTGGCCATCCATCCATCCATACCTTACATCACAGCCTGCACGATTGCTAGGTAACATTGTGTGGCCATCCATCCATACCTTACATCACAGCCTGCATGGTTGTTAGGTAATATTGTGTGGCCATCTATACCTTAGATCACAGCCTGCAGGTTGTTAGGTAACATTGTGTGGCCATCCATCCATACCTTACATCACAGCCTGCATGGTTGTTAGGTAACATTGTGTGGCCATCCATCCATACCTTACATCACAGCCTGCATGGTTGTTAGGTAACATTGTGTCGCCATCCATCCATACCTTACATCACAGCCTGCAGGTTGTTAGGTAACATTGTGTCGTCATCCATCCATACCTTACATCACAGCCTGCAGGTTGTTAGGTAACATTGTGTGGCCATCCATCCATACCTTACATCACAGCCTGCATGGTTGTTAGGTAACATTGTGTGGCCATCTATACCTTAGATCACAGCCTGCATGGTTGTTAGGTAACATTGTGTGGCCATCCATCCATACCTTACATCACAGCCTGCACGATTGCTAGGTAACATTGTGTGGCCATCCATCCATACCTTACATCACAGCCTGCATGGTTGTTAGGTAACATTGTGTCGCCATCCATCCATACCTTACATCACAGCCTGCATGGTTGTTAGTTAATATTGTGTGGCCATCCATCCATCCATACCTTACATCACAGCCTGCACGATTGCTAGGTAACATTGTGTGGCCATCCATCCATACCTTACATCACAGCCTGCATGGTTGTTAGGTAATATTGTGTGGCCATCTATACCTTAGATCACAGCCTGCAGGTTGTTAGGTAACATTGTGTGGCCATCCATCCATACCTTACATCACAGCCTGCATGGTTGTTAGGTAACATTGTGTGGCCATCCATCCATACCTTACATCACAGCCTGCATGGTTGTTAGGTAACATTGTGTCGCCATCCATCCATACCTTACATCACAGCCTGCAGGTTGTTAGGTAACATTGTGTCGCCATCCATCCATACCTTACATCACAGCCTGCAGGTTGTTAGGTAACATTGTGTGGCCATCCATCCATACCTTACATCACAGCCTGCATGGTTGTTAGGTAACATTGTGTGGCCATCTATACCTTAGATCACAGCCTGCATGGTTGTTAGGTAACATTGTGTGGCCATCCATCCATACCTTACATCACAGCCTGCACGATTGCTAGGTAACATTGTGTGGCCATCCATCCATACCTTACATCACAGCCTGCATGGTTGTTAGGTAACATTGTGTCGCCATCCATCCATACCTTACATCACAGCCTGCATGGTTGTTAGGTAATATTGTGTGGCCATCCATCCATCCATACCTTACATCACAGCCTGCACGATTGCTAGGTAACATTGTGTGGCCATCCATCCATACCTTACATCACAGCCTGCATGGTTGTTAGGTAATATTGTGTGGCCATCTATACCTTAGATCACAGCCTGCAGGTTGTTAGGTAACATTGTGTGGCCATCCATCCATACCTTACATCACAGCCTGCATGGTTGTTAGATAACATTGTGTGGCCATCCATCCATACCTTACATCACAGCCTGCATGGTTGTTAGGTAATATTGTGTGGCCATCTATACCTTAGATCACAGCCTGCAGGTTGTTAGGTAACATTGTGTGGCCATCCATCCATACCTTACATCACAGCCTGCATGGTTGTTAGGTAACATTGTGTGGCCATCCATCCATACCTTACATCAAAGCCTGCAGGTTGTTAGGTAACATTGTGTGGCCATCCATCCATACCTTACATCACAGCCTGCATGGTTGTTAGGTAACATTGTGTGGCCATCTATACCTTAGATCACAGCCTGCAGGTTGTTAGGTAACATTGTGTGGCCATCCATCCATACCTTACATCACAGCCTGCATGGTTGTTAGATAACATTGTGTGGCCATCTATACCTTAGATCACAGCCTGCAGGTTGTTAGGTAACATTGTGTCGCCATCCATCCATACCTTACATCACAGCCTGCAGGTTGTTAGGTAACATTGTGTCGCCATCCATCCATACCTTACATCACAGCCTGCAGGTTGTTAGGTAACATTGTGTGGCCATCCATCCATACCTTACATCACAGCCTGCATGGTTGTTAGGTAACATTGTGTGGCCATCTATACCTTAGATCACAGCCTGCATGGTTGTTAGGTAACATTGTGTGGCCATCCATCCATACCTTACATCACAGCCTGCACGATTGCTAGGTAACATTGTGTGGCCATCCATCCATACCTTACATCACAGCCTGCATGGTTGTTAGGTAACATTGTGTCGCCATCCATCCATACCTTACATCACAGCCTGCATGGTTGTTAGGTAATATTGTGTGGCCATCCATCCATCCATACCTTACATCACAGCCTGCACGATTGCTAGGTAACATTGTGTGGCCATCCATCCATACCTTACATCACAGCCTGCATGGTTGTTAGGTAATATTGTGTGGCCATCTATACCTTAGATCACAGCCTGCAGGTTGTTAGGTAACATTGTGTGGCCATCCATCCATACCTTACATCACAGCCTGCATGGTTGTTAGATAACATTGTGTGGCCATCCATCCATACCTTACATCACAGCCTGCATGGTTGTTAGGTAATATTGTGTGGCCATCTATACCTTAGATCACAGCCTGCAGGTTGTTAGGTAACATTGTGTGGCCATCCATCCATACCTTACATCACAGCCTGCATGGTTGTTAGGTAACATTGTGTGGCCATCTATACCTTAGATCACAGCCTGCAGGTTGTTAGGTAACATTGTGTGGCCATCCATCCATACCTTACATCACAGCCTGCATGGTTGTTAGATAACATTGTGTGGCCATCTATACCTTAGATCACAGCCTGCAGGTTGTTAGATAACATTGTGTGGCCATCCATCCATACCTTACATCACAGCCTGCAGGTTGTTAGGTAACATTGTGTGGCCATCCATCCATACCTTACATCACAGCCTGCAGGTTGTTAGGTAACATTGCCTGACCATCCATCCATGATGAACCCAATTGGTTCATGTCATTGGCATATAATTGTAAGAATTGTATAGAAGTAATATTATAAGAGGCGAAGTCTGTATGGGAAGCCGGATAAATGTTGTAATCCAGCTTGCTAAAATAGCGCACGTGTCAATGTTGGCGGATATTGCATAAGAGAGAAGGCAATGGAATGTTCCATTCTAGAGAGAGAAGCGTAAGAGTTAGGCGATTGCGATATCCAAATTTAAGTTGGTGAACCAGCGAATGGCAGGATAGCGCGCGAGGAGCTAAGTGAAGCAGTAGCAGGGACACCAATGTGAACGCGCTGCGATATTAGCCTAAATCCACATGAAGATGTAATAAAAGATGAATAAGACCTTTACATAGTTGGAAAAGTTAAGCTGAAATATCCTGACAAACCTTCTTAATTTAAATATATGGCTACTGAGAGCAGGAGATGTTGAAACTGGTCAGGGGATTCCCCAGACGCTCTGCCACGAGGAACGCGGACAGATGAACGCCAAGCGATGAAGAAGATGCTCGCAACGTGTCTGTGTGATCGCCGTCATACAAACGTGGGCGTAATGAATACTAACTTGCTAATGTAGAACTTAATCCGCGGGATTTATTCCCATAAAGGAATTTAGATATTCAAATTACCATAGATTTGAGAGATTAAGTATCGAGTGCCGATAAACCTGTTCGCCGAGCAGCAACAAACGTAATTAAATGAAGTCGTGGGACGTTTTGGAGTGCAGCTTATCATGGAGATATAATTCTAATCAAACTGTTACGGGAATTGCACGCGAGTGAGGAGATTGCAATTTGGGGTATAATTTGTAATATAATTAACTTGTATCTTTCTTTTTGTATGCTCAGTGTATTAAACGTGTGCCGACATCGTGTGTGATGCCGTAAGTAAACTGTGTCATAAGCCTGGACCTCAAGAAGAGAGCCCAATATCGGTGGGCCGACCTGACGGCCGAGATGGTGTGTGGCTGAGCATGGAACGAAACCGGACTAAGATGAGTACATTCTGATTTTATATAACACAGATATGCATGATCAGTTGTATATAAATTAGTAAGTAATATTTTCTGGCATGTGATGGTTAATTTTATTTTAATTTTAAACGTAGCAAGAGTTAGCTAGGGCGAGTTGGTCATGCGATTAGGGGAGCGCATCTGGGAGAAAGTGGGTTCGAACCCCACTGTCGGCATCCTTGATGATTTCTTCTCATTCCTAGGCCTTTCCTGTCCCATCGTCGCCATAAGACCTATCTGTGTGGGTGCAACGTAAAGCATAGCAAATAGATATTATTGTGATTTTAATATATTTTTATAAGCGTGTGTTGTGTTATACGATCTTCTATAACAATATAAGCCAGTGAAGGCTAAGTTATGTGGAATACGATTTCAGAGGAATTATATGAATTGCCGAGGACATGGCGATATTGCTTGTGTTCACAGATATACTGCTGAAGGTGCGAAGGTAATAAATGTGCTCGAGTTTCCAGATAATATTTCTCCACTGCTCTGCATGTTGTGTTGTGTTGTGTTGTGTTGTGTTGTGTTGTATTGTGTTGTGTTGTTTGTGTTGTGTTGTGTTGTGTTGTGTTGTGTTGTGTTGTGTTGTGTTGTGTTGTGTTGTGTTGTGTTGTGTTGTGTTGTGTTGTGTTGTGTTGTGTTGTGTTGTGTTGTGTTGTGTTGTGTTGTGTTGTGTTGTGTTGTGTTGTGTTGTGTTGTGTTGTGTTGCGTCTTATCCTTCCTGCTTAATAATTTCTACTCGAAGATATCTCTGGAAATCACCCAAATAACGACCCTGGGATTTTTGCCGGTGCCATATTTTTGGATTGAAATGTCACTCAAGTGAAGTTCTTGTAGATAACACAGGTCAACTATAATTTTGGAAAAATGTTAATAAGTAAATAATAACGAAACCCGATAGGTGGTATTAAAAGATCGCTTAAATATTAAATTGACGTCGGCAGTATTTATTGTAGTGATGTTGTCAAAATCAAAGGATAGTTATAATGTCATTTATTAGTTAATTCAGATTGACCAGTTAGGTAACAGCACATAGAGATTTAAAGATTGAGTAGTATTTGCAATGCTCCAATTAAAGATAGGGATTTTCAGGCCACTGTATTGTCACAATCCTGACGGTCGTTACTTCGACTCTCGACCAGGTCAATGGATCTGGGATTCCCTGATGATTATTATGGATGGATGATTGATTCTGTTGGTACATGTGAATTGTGTTTATTGTACATTTTGGCAACGCAAATTCTGATTTGTGGTTGTAATGTTTTTGATCTGTGGATTTAATTTCATGTGGTTGTCATTGTTTGAAGACTGCAGTAGACTCAGTGTAGATATGAGCTTTTGGGGGACTTTGTATTAGTTGTAGGACCCTTCGCTACAAGTTTGTGTTTATTTAATATAAAGAGAAACAGCTGATTATGTATGTGTGGTGTTAATATCTTTCTTGTAAAAATCATATTGCAGTCCGTAATAGTCGCGTCAGATGTACTTGTCGGTCCGGATCAGTTTCATGTTAGATGTTTGTAGACGGGAAGTATGAAGCCATGAGTGAAGAGAATGATTGAATATCAATTAAACAATTCATGAATAAAGAAATGAAGTTGTATTTTTGGATTGAAATGTCATTCTAGTGAAGTTCGTATAGATAACACAGGTCAACTATATTTTTGCAAATGTTAATAAGGAAAACAATAACGAAACTCGACAGGTGGTATTAAAAGAACGCTTTAATTAAATTGTCGTCGGCAGTATTTATTGTAGTGATGTTCCAAAAATGAATTTGTTAAGAGATGTAATACCGAGCTCGATAGCTGTAGTCCCTTAAGTGCGGCCAGTATCAAGTATTCGGGAGATAGTAGGTTCGAACCCCACTGTCGGCAGCTCTGAAAATGGTATTCCGTGGTTTCCCATTTTCAGATTTTTACAAGAAAGACCTTAATTAAGGCCCTGGTCGCATCCTTCCCACTCCTAGCCCTTTCCTGTCCTATCGTCGCCATAAGACCTATCTGTGTCGGTGCGACGTAAAGCAACTAGCAAAAAAAAAGAGATGTAATAATATTTCAACCGCTTGATATGCATTTATCTGGATTTGGAGTCTATGAAAAAAGTGTTGTTTTATGTTAATAATTTATGATTGAAATTGAATTAGTTTGAAATTAGGTTGACTTGTGAAATTCAATAAATGAAAGCATTAGTGATTGATTGGAATAAATAATTAAGTGGATTAGATCAATTTTATAACGTTGATCAATTATTAAAGGTTTCAGTTCACGTAGTGCGTGAGTGACAAATTTGTATAGCAAAGTGCTGTTTCTTTAATTTATTTTCGTGTTTTAATTTGCCTAAGTTTATTTCTTTTTCTTTAATAAATTTGTTTGCAACAAAGGTTCTCATTCATATCTTTTTATTTATTTTTCTTCTCTCTTATCCTTCCTGCTTTAAGGTTAGTTATCCCTGGGGATCACCGGTATAGCGACCCTGCCGGTGCTGGAAGGGTAGATTACCTTACCTGTTGCTAGGGTTACACTTCCGTCACATATTTTCAAACGCTCACTTTCGTAACATGTGTGGGAAGGGGCGGTATGATAACACCCCACGGTATCCCTTTAATGTCTTAAAGGCGACTAATAGGGTCTCCAGGGGCTCTCAACATGGGGGAGTGGGTTGGAGACCACACGGTCCTTAGCTGAGTTTTGGCATTGCTTTCACTTACTTGTACCATGCTCCTAACTTTTATGTATCCTGTCCGACCTCCCTTGATCAACACTTGTTTTTTTCCTACCCCGACGGTATTAGGTTTACATGGCCTAGGGAGTCTTATGCTTTTCACGCACATCTTGTCTTCCTTTGGCCGATACCTTCCTTTTTCGAAGTCTTTGAGCCCTTCCATTTTGTCTCTCTGATTAGGGTTAATAGTGGATAATTGAGCAGATGTACTTCCTCCTAAAACGATAATCACCACCATCTAACTTCAATAACGCAAATTTTCAGAGGCCCCCAGCCATGACATGCAGTACGGGGCCTTGGGGTCAACTAGGCGACTGAACCCACACAATCTACCTTCTTTAAATTTGAAGAACGTGGTTGAAATCTTTCTCCTCGTAAAGTATGATATACGAGTTTACTTTAGGAACAAAGCAGTCCTCCTTGATGAGAAATGAATGTTTCAGTGGAAACTTAAGGTACAGTATCACAAAATAAATCATTTCTATATTAAGGAGATGCCGCTCGCGTGAGCTGGGGAACCACCGTATCTTCCTATCGATCGTCCCCTTCCTCTTGTTCTTCACCTGTCGTGGAGCCTGTACACGAGCGGGAGCCATCTCACCTTATTCCAGTCTGTTGTCTTCAGTCCCATGGCAATGCATTGAGATTGAGCTCCGGTACGCGGTCGGTTTCTACGGCCGGTTGCCCTCCCTGAAGCCAGCCTCTATTAAAGATGAAGTGAATGATGGTGTGGCTGCGTGCAGTGAACACAGTTGATTCACTCTGCGACTGGCGGCCACTGCTAAACCCCTGCTCGGCGCTGTGGACGTGTGGCAGGAACTCGGTCGCTACATAAACTTCCATAAGCTTTCAGGGACGATAAAACAGTTTAGGTAACTAACAATAGTAAAACCTCGATAAGACGCTGTCCAAGAGACCGCATCGATATAAGCGGAAAGAAACTAAGCTATAATATTATGTAATTTGTATTTATCTCGTTGTAGGTGAGACTGGTATACAGTCGCCCCTGCTCAGCGAGCTGTTCCTACTTAATGCCAGTGTTTTAGTCGCACTTCACCAAACGCTATCCTTTTCTCGCTTATAACACTGGTAACAAAACAACGTGGTCCGTTACCTTAACAAAAATAGTCAATTCCAAGTATCTGACATCAGAACACTCTCATTAGCTCTCAGCCTATCAACCTGTTCTCTGAAGCGTTTCTCCTTCATGGATTTTCATGTGTACTCTACTTCTGAGGCATCTCTCATCACGTCCCAACGACATAGATTGTCATTACACTCGCTGCAATGTCTCCATGGCTGTCAGTCAAAACGCCGCAATCGCTTGGAAAGATTTCAAGATGAGAGTGAACAAAGTGTGCGGCAGTCATACATGTTACAGTCGAAGTAATGGTAATATGGTTAATTCAGGTTTCTGACTTCTACCGACCGAGCTACACATGTACGCGGTATCTAGAAATCTAAAAAGTCTGGCTTGAAAACTAAATAACAAATTAGCTGAAGATAATGTATATTATAATTACCGCTTATGCACCGGTGAAAATAAATCAGAGTTTATGCTAGATATTTTCATTTATTAATTCACCGTGAAAATTGAGTCGTCTTAGAGCTCCGAACGCAGAAAGGTATATTTTTTTAAATAACAGCATATTGGTCTCCTTAAGCACAACAAATGAGCTTTATGTGAATAAAGTGCACTTAACTCACAAGTGGATAACCTATATTTGTAACAAAAGGTATTGACCAAAATTTGACAATTTCTGCTCTCATAAAACAAGTTCCTGTTTTTTAAGATTAGACAGGTAACTAAGCGTTTCAAACATCATATTTGCTTATTTCACACCAAAATTGCTGCCTTTAATTCGAAAAGATTTTTACTGTTGACCAGTGTAAAGCTTCATTACATCTGGGGACATAATTTGACGGCCTGCAAGCCAGTAGTCAATCACACTCTGCACCCTGAGTTAACGAGTTCTAAGTGATCCTTCCTTGGTGTTGCCTTCTCTTCCATCTAACCTTGCACATACATTCCACTGTATTACTTACAATAACTAGATTAATACAAATTAAATTAATAATAATACAGGAATGATGAGATTAAATTAAGATGAAATAAATTAGATATAATAAATTGAATAACACCTCAAACTAATATCCAACATGTATAAACGAGGTAGTACACAAAATTTATTAACATTTGAAAAACGGATCGGGTAAGAATTTTAAACTAATCTTCTACCAGGCCATCCATGACAATAGAATGGTTGTGAGAAAAGTTTACAGTTCATCCCTACTGGTGCATAAATAGTCTCCAAAGTGCTACCTTGAAAGTGAGAAAAGTGTTTAATCCTCACGGCAGGCAATTATTGCGAATGAATTGTCGTAAATGACAGTTCTACGGGTAGGTAAAGCAAGGATGGAATTATTAGTAGATCTAGTGTTATTGATGATGATGATGATGCTTATTGTTTAAAGGGGCCTAACATCCAAGGTCATCAGCCGCAGATCTAGTGTGATAAGGTGAGAGGTATTTGAAATATGAAGTAAGGTAAAATGGCTGTGAAGAATGAATGGAGACGGCATAGTGTATGCACAGTGAGACGGGTTTCTAGTCGGGGACAAGATAGGTGGTTATATGGTCATAGCACCGTAGATTACAGACATATCTCACATGTGCATTTTGACCACGTTCTAATCTGTTCAATAACTTACACCCAGCGTTATAATGGTAGAAATGGGGAAAAAAGAGAGCTTCTGCCAACATTTTGTTAATTTCCAAGAAATAAGAGCGCAGCATGTGCAATGCAGAGAATATGTTCGTAATGTGGGTTTTCCATGACGTGTTATCATCGCTAGTAACGCCTACGAGATGAATCTTTGGTCGATTGAACTTCGCGAGTAATTTCGGGTATCCAAAGGTGATGGCTTGCGTTTTTGCTGGGTTTAACGTAAGACCGTATCTCAAAGACCAAGATGAAAACGATATTAAATCCTGATTGATTTTGTCTAATGGTTGAAAATATTAGGTCTGGAGATCATCATTAACGTAAATAGAAAAATAAGGGGTCCTAACACGGACCCTTGGGGCACACCTCACTGCCCGGATCGCCAAGTCGATTTGTTCACGGATATGTAACACACTGCCAATGCCATCGCAGGTAGTAATGCAACCAAAAGAGGGCACTGTGGGAGAAATGGAGGGAGCGAAACGTCAATGTCAAGTCTGGAAGTATTAAAATTGTCACTTCTATGTTGTCCACTGCTTCTCGAATGTCTTCTGTGACATTCAGTAGTGCCGTTGTAGTACTATGTGCTTGACGAAAACCAGGTTGTAGTGGTTCAAGTAAGTTGTAAGTCGTCATGTACTCTGTTATTTGTCTATGAGCGTTGAACTCTAGCGCTTTGGATAAAGCAGAAAGTCTGCAGATGACTCTGTAGTTAGATGGTTCAGAAGAGTGTTGGAACAAACACTAAGTCCCAGCCAGCGAGTCAGAAGAATGAATCAGGTGTGATTAAAATCCCTGATCCGTCCGGGAATCGAACACAAGGCCCTCTGAACGAAGGTCTCAACGCTGACGTTTCAGCCAAGGAGCCGAACGTTTTAATAGAGCGCACATGAGACATTAGCAGAGTGGTCTCCTCACCTCGGAGCAGTGAGAGTACGGGAGTGAAGTAATAGACATGGAGGTAGAGACAATGATTACTGGTACGAACAAATGGCCACAATTGCAGGAGGGTAAGAAACAGTCGTAGAGTGTCGCCGTTCGCATCTTAAGGCTACGGGTTCAAACTCCTTAGAGGTAGTTGGAGTTTTAAAAGAACGTCATTGCGCACTTCACGTCGTACGATGTCGCGCAGTGCAGTGACATGACCCCCACGTGGCCTGCACAAAGGCCATGCGATCATGAGCTTCACCTGCTCACTCCCTCTCCTCGGTCCATTTTGAGCCTGAATCCTTCCCTTCTAAACATCTCCCACTGTTGCTGCTTCTTCCCTTATGCTGTTTCTCTCCAAATCTTTCTTCACTTCATGAATCCACGTCGTTGTTGACTTCTTCTTCCAAGATATTTGAAGATCTGTTTCGTTAACCTGTTGTCATCGATTCTCTACAAATGTAAAAAAGTAACAATCGCCTCTTCCGCATTGTTTCTGTTAGATTTTCTGTATTCCGGTATATTTCGTTATTACTTCTTGATTTCCAGAGTTTTGTACTTCTTAGCGGGCCGAGTACTTTCCATATCAGTTTTCTTTCCAGCACTTCTAACTGATTCAGCTTGTAATTCAGTACTAGACATTCACTCGCGTATAGGCTACCGTGCTGTACTGTTGTATTCTCAGGTTTTTAGATAAACACTTTTGTTATTATTTATTTATTTATTTATTTATTTATTTATTTATTTATTTATTTATTTATTTATTTATTTATTTATTTATTTATTTATTTATTTATTTTGCATACTTTCGTAGTAATGATATTTAAGCAATTGTACGGATTTTACGAAATCAAAGCACACTAAACTCTCATTTACACTACCTTTTAGGCAGAACTTCAACCCAAAAAATTTCCGAACTATTCCACTTGTGACTATGACCACAGCCTTCTTGTAGATGTTGGCGTTGACATCCAACTTCTTCTGTCCTTCCACCAGAGTTTTAGGTATAGCAGGTGTACTCGAAAGGATGACTGGTACAATTGTCACCTCTTCACAGTGGCGATATGCTCCATCTCTCTACACGTTTCGTGGAGGGGACAGCTACGTCGATCAGAGCGGCACTGTACTCTAACAGCACTATATCCGCTCTGTGTTCATTGTTCGCTCCCAGTTCATTTTATCTCGTCGTCTTTGAGTACAGTTTGAGGGCTCTACTTAAAGTAGGGAAGTCTTTCATCAACCAGTCTGTGTTTAAATAGAAAGTTCTTGTTGCAAAATCATGGCAACCGAGTCGTGGCGTTCCATATACTCCCTTCCTGTGAAGTGTCAGCATCCGGATGTAACATGATGAATGGTTTCTTGCGTTTGGTATCCATATCGGGGCGAGTCCCTCTCGGGACTGTTGGGTCTCTCACCACCTTTTTCACGTACCTTCTAGCTGGAATGACTTGGTCTTGTATAGCTAGTATAGTATTATTATTATTATTATTATTAGTAGTAGTAGTAGTAGTAGTAATTAGGAATGAACCCAATGGTTTCGATGACAGGGTCGTGTGGAGCGAATGGGTTACGGAGGAGAATAATGCAGTCGGCCGTGGAGTAGATGAAGCCACAGAGTATGAACCCTGTTTATTCATTCAAAGAGACGTGCTCGAAGATGACAGTGTATAATGAAGACGGGGCGATGGGGAAAAGGGAAGTTGTTCTTTCCAGCCGACTGATGACGTTACCGCGAGCGCTTTATCACCCCATTTAACAATATAGCGTGTCAAGTGGCTCGCCTTCCTGCCATAAAATATCACGATCGGTACGACATATCTCGCTGAATCGAACGAACATTTACAACTTGCCGCAGTAAAACACAATAAGCACAAACTCGCAGCATGCTATGAAAGAAACAATTACACAGAATAAGCAGAAGATTACGACAATCCTTAACTTAGGTTATATTTCCTCCGACATTATTAGTGAGATGGTTGACCTCGATTTGGTTTTTGCGTGACAGACGTAGACAACAGTAACGTATAGTCTGGCCACACCGAAAGCCGCTGGCTGGTAATTCTGGTCGCGCTACCAAGGAAGTGATCACCACAATGTCCAAACAAAAGAACTGCAAGTGATGGAGCAACAAGCCAGACAGCGTGGATTTGTTTCCTGCGCGCAGTCCTGTCGCAGCGCAAGGCTAGGCGCGCGCTTCTCTGACCCGGGAATTTCTTGCAATGCGCGTACTGCTACTAATGCATCATGCGATTGCTCTTTTCCTCCATTCGAGAAGTAAACGACGACGCAAAGGCGCTTTCTGTTTCACCTCAGTTCAAGGGAATGACAGCTCTCTAAGTTACAGAATTACGCGAAGATACTCGTAAAAAATCAGTATTATCGAATGAGTATAAATAGTTTTAATAGGTTGTTTGAAGTTTTTAAATCACGAGTTATGTACAAAATTATCAGACTGAGCGTTTATCAGTAACGCTTAGGTTACGTTCACAAGCATTCGTCGTAAGCTGTGCTGCCCATTCCGAGACAAGGATAGTCGTGTCACCTAGCAAATAGGTCCGCTGCTGTACTGTATGTGTATTTCTAGCAATGCGTTACATTTTTCTGGCTAAGCAGTGCCTAATCTCGTGCCTACTGGGTAGCGCGCCTGCCCGATACCGGGCTAGGTCATGGATCAGACTGTAAGGGAGAAGAGTTCCCGCATCACCGTCCTCCTTGAGTGGAAAACAACCTTCAAATTCGGAAGTGTTCAGAATAGCAGGTGTTTATTTGAAGATTGACGTGACGGACAGTTTGACAGAACACAACAATGAGAAAGACGGTAGAAGTTGAATGGACAAAAGTTAAGTAAAGGTATACACCACCACCAAGGATCCGCCACTCTGACCAAGCAGCCACCATCATTGTCCCGTGGTAACCGCGGCTCTCAGAGGTTGGGAAATGTGAGTGAGGTGTATGGTCAGCATATTTTATGACACAGAGAAACAATTCGAGAAAATAAAATGTTTACTTTTGGGGTACGAAATGTTCTATTCTGCCTCTTGCCACTGAACGAAGTATTTCTTGCTGATTGCTCTTGAACTTAGTACGTCACGGTACCAATCATTGTCCACAATGTGAAATGGGAACAAAAATGTTCGTACGAGGACGGCTGAGAGCGAAGCAGCAGGGAGAGCATGATTCGCTTTCAGGAGACAGAGTTCCTGTCCCACAGTCGCTGTGTCGTGCGACACAACATGGTCACATGTCCGGGTACGTTACGTCCATGTCGACTGCTCCTTGAGATGACAGTGCGGAGCCTCTCTCATTCACCACTGACCTGCAATAGGCCTTTACGTCCCACTAGCTATTTTTTTGGTTTTCGGAGACGCCGAGGTGCCGAAATTTAGTTCCGTAGGAGTTATTTTACGTGCCAGTAAATCTACCGACACGAAGCTGACATATTTGATCACCTTCGAATACCAACGGACTGAGCCAGGATCGAAGCTGCAAAGTTGGAGCCAGACCGTCCGAGCCACCCAGCCCGCCCCACTGATCTGAAGGTAGGGCAGACTGTCGTTCACCTAGTCTTTTCTTGAATAACTGAAAATAAATTGGAAATTTATTGAACATCTCCCTTGCTAAATTATTCCAATCCCCAACTCCCCTTCCTATAAACAAATATTGGCCCCAATTTATTATCTTGAGTTCCAACTTTACCTTCATATTGGGATCTCTCCTACTTTACTCAAATTTATCCGTGTACTAATGGCATCCCACGCCATCTCTCCACTGATAGTTGGGGCACATACCACTTAGTCGAGCAGCTCGTCTCCTTTAGACCAAACTTTTGAACAGTTTCGTAACGCTATTCTTTTTTCGGAAATAACTGAGAAGAAATTGAGCTACTTTTCTTAGGATTTTTCCAGTTCTCGAATCAGGTAATCCTGATGAGGGTCCCATACACTGGAACCATACTCTAGTGGACGTCTTACCAGAGACTTATATGCCCTCTCTTTTACATCTTTATTGCAACCACTAAATACCCTGATAACCATGTCCAGTGATCTGTACCCTTTATTTGCAATCCCATTTATGTGACTACCCCAGTGAAGATCTTTCCTTGTATTAACACCTAGGTACTTACAATGATCCCCAAAAGGAACTTTCACCCCATCAACGGAGTAATTAAAACTGAGAGGACTGTTCCTATCGTTGAAACTTACAACCTGACTTTTAATCCCATTTATCACATACTACTGTCCATCTCACAACATTATCTAGGTCATGTGGCAGTTGCACACAATCTTGTAATTTATAAATTACTCTGCACAGAATAACATCGCCTGCATAAAGCCTTATCTCTGATCCCACTTCTTTACACATATCATAAGAAAACATAAAGGTCCAATAATACTACCTTGAGGAATTCCCCTCTTAATTATTACAGGGACAGATAAAACTTCACCTGCTCTAATTCTCTGAGTTCCAATTTCTACAAATATAGCTACCCATCCATTCACTCTTTTGACGAGTCCAATTGTACTCATTTTTTCCAGTAGTCACCCATGATCCACCCTATTAAATACCTTAGATAAGTCAATCGCGATACAGTCCATTTTGACTTCCTGAATCTAATATTTCTGCTATATCTTGCTGGAATCCTACAATTTGAGATTTATTGGAATCACCTTTCCTAAAACCGAACAGCCTTCTATCGAACCAGCTATTAATTTCGCAAACATGTCTAATATAATCAGAAAGAATGCTTTCCGGAAGTTTACAGCAACACGTGCCGAACTAACTGGCCTGTAATATTCGGTTTTATGTTTATCAGTCCTTCCTTTATACGCAGGAGATACTACAGCAACTCTCCATTCATCTGGTAGAACTCCTTCATGCAAACAGTTATAGCATAAGTACTTCCGATATGGTAGTATTTCCCAACCCATTGTCTTTAGTATATCCCCCGAAATCTTATCAATTCCAGCGGCTTTTCTGGATTTCAAGTTTTGTATCTTATTGTAAATATCGTTGTTAGGTAAATTTCAATACTTCGTTAGGATTACAAACCCTTATTCTTGTCATTATTCCGTCTTGAAAAATAGCTAATCACAAAGTTTACACAAGGGGTAATTTTAATACCACCTATTCAATACAATACAATACAATACTGTAGTGATTACTTGGACTTGGAAGACGGCGAGGAATTGTATATGTTTATGTGTTAATTTGGTATGTAATGTATTTATTATGACTTCAAGATTGTTTCTTTGTCGTGGGTAAGATTAAAGTAAGATGTATTAGGAAACAGCCTGTAGCACATGCGCCAGATCGGCATGGGATATTTCCGGTTTCACCATATTGCATCAGTTTCGTAACTTCTCGATGCTTCTCAATTTTCTTTGTCAGCACTAATTTCTGGGCCCTAATTGGAGAAAAGAAACGTAAATGTGATTGGTAGGTGAAGGAAAAAGATCGGACGCTCATTGGCTGTTGTAAGGTTTCCTAATTTCCGGAGAGAAGCGTTTCGCTAGAGCCTTGCTCTTCCAAGGCGTCTTTTCTGTTTGACCATTGAAGGGAAAGGTTGCCTTCTACAAGGAGACGGGTCTCATTGGCCCCTCCACCAGGTAAGCACTTAATTGTTTTTTCATCTTTCAGGTATTTATTTTTAAATATAGTGTTTCTTTTAATTTCTCTCGCCGGAGCTTACCCGTGTTTTCCTTCAACTTCCAAACTTTATTAAAATGACAGCCTTTTCGGTAAGTCACGTCACTTTTGTAAAGAGACAGTTCCCATTTTGTTGTTTTCATAAATTGTGCGTTCAACGCCTTTCGATGTAATGATAAACTATTAATTACCCCTTGGGGCTGTCTCTCAGTTCTGCGTCATCCTAGATGTATTCACTTTTAGGACAGGCACCTTCCTCAGAAGTGTTTTTGAGGAGGCTGCCTACTAAAGATGCGCTGCACTAGGATAATTATCTTAAATGTTGTATTTTCCTTATTTTCTGTGAATAGCCTTCTAACGGTATTATCTTACCTAAATTTTATTCCTTCAGACAGTTCTATGTAATTTAAATGTTACGCCATGTGTGACATGTTCCGACCTAATTGAATTGGAACCTTCTGGGTAATCACTGTAATTACTGTTTGATTTATTTCAGATTTTAAAAGGTGTATTTTTGTGGATCATTTGAGCCTTCATTTCAATTTAATTTTAAGTAAATTATATTGATTTTGTATCATCACTGACTTCGCTTCTTCAGCAATGCCAATACCTTCCACCGCCTGGATATGGTTCCCAGCCACCTTCCACATTATCCTTTTGTACCGGTAAAAGAGCCCGACTCTCAGATTAAATGTTAAAGTAGCATGACTATAGTTCTCAGGGCGAAAAACTGGATTAATTGTAGCTAGGGCTCGGTACAGGAGGTAGGTCCAATCTACAGAAAAACTTTGACTCTGATTGCACAAGAGTTTATTCAAATAAGTCATGAATTGGCACATCGCCTCTAAGTAGAAATGGATTGTCTTCCTCGTATTCCAATAGTATGGCTCGGGTTTTCCAGCTCACCAAGCCAAGCTGGTTGAAGCACGTTCCAGAAGACTCCTGGGATTCCAGGGACTCCAGATACTCCAGACAGAGGCAGCTGGACTGTCTGGATTGACGGCAAGTAGAGATGTCTCGAACTCTGAGGCCCGGGTTGAACCCCGGTGATCCAGGCGATGATGTAGATAGTCATGTACAACCTTAGCCCAATGAGACTGAGAGGATTGATGTTCCCAAGGTCACTAGTAGCACTGAGTCCATGAACACCTTGGATGATCAACTTATAAGCAGAGTTCTTGATAATTGTACATCAAGACTTCCAACACTCCTAAAACGATATGAGTGATATTAATAATTTTAGAGTTCATCACTAGGATAATCCCCTTCTATGTATAACTTTTGGCAACGAAAAATACAAGTCCCTTCTTGTGAAATTATAGTTAAACTCAAAGTTCATTACTGGCGAAGGTGCAAGTCTTTGCCTAAACTCGAATGAAAACACAAGTCCATTCACTTGGAAGTTTGAATATATTTAAAGTTAATCACTGGTGAAATTCATAAAGTCTTTGAGTGACCACTGACGGAAACACAAGTCCTTCCACATAAGTAAATTCACTGACGAAATTTATAAGTCTTTTAAACCAACACTGGCAAATGTACAAGTCTTTGAGTAAATGTAAGTGAAATCCTAACTTTGTTTAGAGCCGTTGGAAAGTTGAAGTTCATCACTAGCAATGTTAATCAATCACTGTCTATTAGAAGGATGAGATCCTCAACAGTCGCAAATATTCCACGTAAATAATACAAGTCCATTGCACGAACACTTAGAAAAATTCCAATCTCGAATACTCGTAAATAATACAAGTCCATTCAATGATCACTTAGAAAATTTTCTACAACACTCGAAGTCTTATGAGTCCACTTATAGTACTTGGAAGAATCGTCTTCCCACACTTGTATAATGACAGAGTTCCACGATGATAGTAGCAGCAAGAGTGTCCCCGCTGACTACTCAGCTGAGACTGTGTGAATAGGCTACAGTAGGTCCTCCTTTTATTCAATCCGGGATGTCTACGTCATAATACGGTTTGATTGAATATCTCCCGAATCCCTCGATGGATTTGCTTGAAACTCGAGCATTGGGACGTTTAGGTGATCCCAAACAAGATGACATATCGCACGATTCGCTAGCACCATTATTATAGAAATTTCAAAATTTTCTCCATCGAACTCTCTAGAACAAGTGACGTGGAATCCAGAAAATACCAGTCAAGGCTGGCAACACGTGTTGAGACGAGCGGGCGGTCTAGCTAGCCCCTGTGGCTACGCCACAGCTCACAGTCGTCATACACTCGCTAGCTGGTCCTCGCTGCTGCTAAACAAACCAGGCGCGCTCGGAACATTACGCGTGGTAAATAAACGTAACTTATGCTCAAAAAATACTTATGTACAGGTCGTAACCGGTACACTTTCTTAGCCGTCATGTTTGTTAACCTGTTCGTTATGATTTTAATTTCGTGCAATTTATTATCATTCCTCCTTGCGTCAAAATGTATTTCTGTGTAACGAAGTGTTTGCACAGTGGTAGCAAATATTACAGTATTATAAACTATTACTTGTAACCTTTCTTATTAGGAGGTTACAAACACAATTAAAATGTTAGGATTAGTCAATATCTGGTAAGTATATGTCTATTACATTACTTAATTCCATTCCTTTCTTTGCAATACTTCTAGAGTTCAACACTCACTTTTTTATGTCATCCCTACTTGATTTCCAGATCCCTGTACCCTTATCACCGCTGCCTAGACCACCCCATTTCCCTAACTTACACGTACCACTGCGGTTTATGAAGGCCACCTGAGAGCAGATCCCTATCTCCTACCCACATATTAGGATCTAGAATTCTCAATCCCAGTTTCACACATACCCACTCCATAGTCGCATTTAAATTCCCAATCACCTTCCAGTCAGTATCCCTCAACACAGAATCCCACTGATAACAATCTCCGCTTTATTAAATTTCATCCGTGTTACATTTACCAGATCCCACACATCCCCAACTATGTTGGTACTTTTACATGCTTGCCTTACGTTGTTGGTACTAACGTGAAAAACTGATACTTTCTCCTTTCCCTCCCCCTTCTCTTCTACTTTCCTCAATACCTGCCTTAATCTAATTCATGGATAACACTCTACTCTGGTTCCCTTTCCTCCACAAATTTTCCCCACATGTCTAACAATTGGATCCCCCATGACCAGAGCCTTAATCCTATCCATCTCATTTAATGCCCTCCCCTCCTTGTCTCTCCTACCTTTTCCGACGGCTGCATAAACTACTTCTTCCTCTCTTTCCTCTTTCCCATTACCGTGTTCCACCTTTCGTTTCCTCTACTATTCTCCTCTGCATTTCCCTTTCCTCCTACTTCCGCACTACTCAGCAACAGTTCCCTCATCTTCCCTCCACTGTTCTACCTGCAGTGTCACAGACACCTGTCCTGAATTCTGCTCCTGAATAGAGCCCCTCGCCTGCAACTACCTTCCCCTGAAAACATTAGACCATGTCTTTTCACGCGCCATATGCTGTACGTTGTTTGAGAGAGGCCTACGTGCCTTCCCGCTCTCCGACAGAGTCCTTAAGGCCACCACACACAGAAAGCTAAGCTAAGCTACGCTACACTATGATACGCTAACCAATGCCAAGCTGTGGTGTGCTATGACACCAATAAAAAGCTAAGCTAAGCTACGCTAAGCAATGCCAAGCTGTGGTGTGCTATGACACCAATAAAAAGCTAAGCTAAGCTACGCTAAGCAATGCCAAGCTGTGGTGTGCTATGACACCAATAAAAAGCTAAGCTAAGCTAAGCTAAGCTACGCTACACTATGATACGCTAAGCAATGCCAAGCTGTGGTGTGCTATGACACCAATAAAAAGCTAAGCTAAGCTACGCTAAGCAATGCCAAGCTGTGGTGTGCTATGACACCAATAAAAAGCTAAGCTAAGCTACGCTAAGCAATGCCAAGCTGTGGTGTGCTATGACACCAATAAAAAGCTAAGCTAAGCTACGCTAAGCAATGCCAAGCTGTGGTGTGCTATGACACCAATAAAAAGCTAAGCTAAGCTACGCTAAGCAATGCCAAGCTGTGGTGTGCTATGACACCAATAAAAAGCTAAGCTAAGCTACGCTAGGCAATGCCAAGCTGTGGTGTGCTATGACACCAATAAAAAGCTAAGCTAAGCTACGCTAAGCAATGCCAAGCTGTGGTGTGCTATGACACCAATAAAAAGCTAAGCTAAGCTACGCTAAGCAATGCCAAGCTGTGGTGTGCTATGACACCAATAAAAAGCTAAGCTAAGCTACGCTAAGCAATGCCAAGCTGTGGTGTGCTATGACACCAATAAAAAGCTAAGCTAAGCTACGCTAAGCAATGCCAAGCTGTGGTGTGCTATGACACCAATAAAAAGCTAAGCTAAACTACGCTAAGCAATGCCAAGCTGTGGTGTGCTATGACACCAATAAAAAGCTAAGCTAAACTACGCTAAGCAATGCCAAGCTGTGGTGTGCTATGACACCAATAAAAAGCTAAGCTAAGCTACGCTAAGCAATGCCAAGCTGTGGCGTGCTATGACACCAATAAAAAGCTAAGCTAAGCTACGCTAGGCAATGCCAAGCTGTGGTGTGCTATGACACCAATAAAAAGCTAAGCTAAGCTACGCTAAGCAATGCCAAGCTGTGGTGTGCTATGACACCAATAAAAAGCTAAGCTAAGCTATGCTAAGCAATGCCAAGCTGTGGTGTGCTATGACACCAATAAAAAGCTAAGCTAAGCTACGCTAAGCAATGCCAAGCTGTGGTGTGCTATGACACCAATAAAAAGCTAAGCTAAGCTACGCTAAGCAATGCCAAGCTGTGGTGTGCTATGACACCAATAAAAAGCTAAGCTAAGCTACGCTAAGCAATGCCAAGCTGTGGTGTGCTATGACACCAATAAAAAGCTAAGCTAAGCTACGCTAAGCAATGCCCAGCTGTGGTGTGCTATGACACCAATAAAAAGCTAAGCTAAGCTAAGCTAAGCTACGCTACACTATGATACGCTAAGCAATGCCAAGCTCTGGTGTGCTATGACACCAATAAAAAGCTAAGCTAAGCTACGCTAAGCAATGCCAAGCTGTGGTGTGCTATGACACCAATAAAAAGCTAAGCTAAGCTACGCTAAGCAATGCCAAGCTGTGGTGTGCTATGACACCAATAAAAAGCTAAGCTAAGCTACGCTAAGCAATGCCAAGCTGTGGTGTGCTATGACACCAATAAAAAGCTAAGCTAAGCTACGCTAAGCAATGCCAAGCTGTGGTGTGCTATGACACCAATAAAAAGCTAAGCTAAGCTACGCTAGGCAATGCCAAGCTGTGGTGTGCTATGACACCAATAAAAAGCTAAGCTAAGCTACGCTAAGCAATGCCAAGCTGTGGTGTGCTATGACACCAATAAAAAGCTAAGCTAAGCTACGCTAAGCAATGCCAAGCTGTGGTGTGCTATGACACCAATAAAAAGCTAAGCTAAGCTACGCTAAGCAATGCCAAGCTGTGGTGTGCTATGACACCAATAAAAAGCTAAGCTAAGCTACGCTAAGCAATGCCAAGCTGTGGTGTGCTATGACACCAATAAAAAGCTAAGCTAAGCTACGCTAAGCAATGCCAAGCTGTGGTGTGCTATGACACCAATAAAAAGCTAAGCTAAACTACGCTAAGCAATGCCAAGCTGTGGTGTGCTATGACACCAATAAAAAGCTAAGCTAAGCTACGCTAAGCAATGCCAAGCTGTGGTGTGCTATGACACCAATAAAAAGCTAAGCTAAACTACGCTAAGCAATGCCAAGCTGTGGTGTGCTATGACACCAATAAAAAGCTAAGCTAAGCTACGCTAAGCAATGCCAAGCTGTGGCGTGCTATGACACCAATAAAAAGCTAAGCTAAGCTACGCTAGGCAATGCCAAGCTGTGGTGTGCTATGACACCAATAAAAAGCTAAGCTAAGCTACGCTAAGCAATGCCAAGCTGTGGTGTGCTATGACACCAATAAAAAGCTAAGCTAAGCTATGCTAAGCAATGCCAAGCTGTGGTGTGCTATGACACCAATAAAAAGCTAAGCTAAGCTACGCTAAGCAATGCCAAGCTGTGGTGTGCTATGACACCAATAAAAAGCTAAGCTAAGCTACGCTAAGCAATGCCAAGCTGTGGTGTGCTATGACACCAATAAAAAGCTAAGCTAAACTACGCTAAGCAATGCCAAGCTGTGGTGTGCTATGACACCAATAAAAAGCTAAGCTAAGCTACGCTAAGCAATGCCAAGCTGTGGTGTGCTATGACACCAATAAAAAGCTAAGCTAAACTACGCTAAGCAATGCCAAGCTGTGGTGTGCTATGACACCAATAAAAAGCTAAGCTAAGCTACGCTAAGCAATGCCAAGCTGTGGTGTGCTATGACACCAATAAAAAGCTAAGCTAAGCTACGCTAAGCAATGCCAAGCTGTGGTGTGCTATGACACCAATAAAAAGCTAAGCTAAACTACGCTAAGCAATGCCAAGCTGTGGTGTGCTATGACACCAATAAAAAGCTAAGCTAAGCTACGCTAAGCAATGCCAAGCTGTGGTGTGCTATGACACCAATAAAAAGCTACACTATGCTACGCTAAGCAATGCCAAGCTGTGGTGTGCTATGACACCAATAAAAAGCTAAGCTAAGCTACGCTAAGCAATGCCAAGCTGTGGCGTGCTATGACACCAATAAAAAGCTAAGCTAAGCTACGCTAGGCAATGCCAAGCTGTGGTGTGCTATGACACCAATAAAAAGCTAAGCTAAACTACGCTAAGCAATGCCAAGCTGTGGTGTGCTATGACACCAATAAAAAGCTAAGCTAAACTACGCTAAGCAATGCCAAGCTGTGGTGTGCTATGACACCAATAAAAAGCTAAGCTAAACTACGCTAAGCAATGCCAAGCTGGGGTGTGCTATGACACCAATAAAAAGCTAAGCTAAGCTACGCTAAGCAATGCCAAGCTGTGGTGTGCTATGACACCAATAAAAAGCTAAGCTAAACTACGCTAAGCAATGCCAAGCTGTGGTGTGCTATGACACCAATAAAAAGCTAAGCTAAACTACGCTAAGCAATGCCAAGCTGTGGTGTGCTATGACACCAATAAAAAGCTAAGCTAAACTACGCTAAGCAATGCCAAGCTGTGGTGTGCTATGACACCAATAAAAAGCTAAGCTAAGCTACGCTAAGCAATGCCAAGCTGTGGTGTGCTATGACACCAATAAAAAGCTAAGCTAAGCTACGCTAAGCAATGCCAAGCTGTGGTGTGCTATGACACCAATAAAAAGCTAAGCTAAGCTACGCTAAGCAATGCCAAGGTGTGGTGTGCTATGACACCAATAAAAAGCTAAGCTAAGCTACGCTAAGCAATGCCAAGCTGTGGTGTGCTATGACACCAATAAAAAGCTAAGCTAAGCTACGCTAAGCAATGCCAAGCTGTGGTGTGCTATGACACCAATAAAAAGCTAAGCTAAACTACGCTAAGCAATGCCAAGCTGTGGTGTGCTATGACACCAATAAAAAGCTAAGCTAAACTACGCTAAGCAATGCCAAGCTGGGGTGTGCTATGACACCAATAAAAAGCTAAGCTAAGCTACGCTAAGCAATGCCAAGCTGTGGTGTGCTATGACACCAATAAAAAGCTAAGCTAAACTACGCTAAGCAATGCCAAGCTGTGGTGTGCTATGACACCAATAAAATGCTAAGCTAAACTACGCTAAGCAATGCCAAGCTGTGGTGTGCTATGACACCAATAAAAAGCTAAGCTAAACTACGCTAAGCAATGCCAAGCTGTGGTGTGCTATGACACCAATAAAAAGCTAAGCTAAACTACGCTAAGCAATGCCAAGCTGTGGTGTGCTATGACACCAATAAAAAGCTAAGCTAAACTACGCTAAGCAATGCCAAGCTGTGGTGTGCTATGACACCAATAAAAAGCTAAGCTAAACTACGCTAAGCAATGCCAAGCTGTGGTGTGCTATGACACCAATAAAAAGCTAAGCTAAACTATGCTAGGCAGCACTTTTATTGTCTCAATGTTGTAAATAATCAATTACTCTCTCTGCACTACTGCTCGGTGACATGATTTTTTTCGAAGGGGTTCGACTGGCTGAGATTGTGTAGGTGTGTGGGCGGACGGAACAGAAGATGAATCAGATATATGTGATAAGGGAGTGTAGGTCATCACATTCCGGACTCTCACGTTCATCTGGGTGGCTACTTCAGTTACCTCTTTACGTCGATATGTTTCCTGCCTGTCAATGTTTGAACGTGTGCTGTAAGGAAATGCACATCCAAACATATATTAAGAAATGACACATGGAGCTCTGTTTATTGAACTGTCCTAGTTCTTGTGCTTCAAACGCAGTTCATTTTATTAGTAAAATGTTTATAATAGCTGCGAAACATAACAAATCGAGACGGTCTTATTTTCTTATAACCTCAAATGAATTGCTTGCGTTTTAATTTATAATATACTCAACATATACATTCACTTATAATTTAATCAACTTTTAATATTTTAAACATTGGTGATACTGCGTGCGTTAAAATGACAGCTCACCTTCTTGTAGAAATATAAGGCATTAGTTTGTAGAATCTCCACTCCATTTTTTCCCTTGTTGCCCACTTTATTCTCTTTTTGTCTCGTTAGTGCCTCCCTAAAACAGTCTCTCAGTCTTTTTCATAAGCGTTTAAGCTCCTTACCTAAAACAATATATGCTATTATTTTACCTTTCACGTTCTTAGTAACTGTTGATATATTTAGGAATACGGCATACAGTTGCAGAACAGGCGCATCAACAGTATCTGCTAAATTGTAAATGTATGTAAAGCCATGTGAAAAATGTATTCTTTTCAAACAATTAGAAGTGTCAACATTTTGATTACATAGTTAATTTATAAATGATAGCCTACTTACAATCAATTTAAAGTACTGAACTTATTTCCTGCCAACAGTTTTCCTTTCTTATCAAGTCTCTGTAGTAATTTGCTGACATATTATAAAGGCAGGGATATATTTTTACCTCCTCAGTTAGTCGTTCTTCTTTTGGCCCGTCATCCATTGTATTCAAATATCGAAGCACTACCAGAAGAGACTCGCACGACAGCCCGTCAGACCAACTGCTCAGAAATGAAAAGCGCATGCGCCAGGCCAGCTACGGCCAAGAAAATCGCCTGCCTAGCGATCTGTCTACTGTAGCTTAGCTTAGCTTAGCTTGGCATAGTATAGCTTAGCATAGCGGCCTGTGTGTGTCATCGTACTTAAATGCATTGGGAGCGATATTTTTCATAACACCGCGTAGCTTAGCTTAGCTTAGCCTAGCTTTCTCTGTGGGGTGGCCTTAATATCCCCCTCAATGCCTGGCCATACCCACATTCCTTAGCCATTTTTTACTTGTAGCGTCTGAGCGACGTACATGCCAGTCAGGAACACCAGGTAAGCGCCATTCAGACATTGCTGGGGACCAGATGTTTAGAAACGATATTTTAAACTTGAATTAAAGACTACCAGCGCTCCGCAGACTACTCTGCGTTAAGTCTGAACACCGCTCGAGCCCCAGGTTAGGGATCGAATAGCTGGAATACTATGATGCACCAATAACTATCAGAGGAATGGCATGCTAAAACGAAACGAAGAAAGTTATCTAACTCCCCAGTTACTTCCCTCCAATATTGAAATAAGCTGTTTTACTCGGGACGCAGCAGTAATCCCATTTATCGGAGAAGTACCAACATAGTTGGATATGTGTGGGATCTGGTAAATGCAGCACGGGTGAAGTTTAAGAAAGCGGAGATTGTTATTAGTGGAATACTGTGTAGGAGGGATACTGACTGGAGGGTGATTGGGGATTTAAATGAGACTATGGAGTGGGTATGTGGGAAAATGAGAGTGAAATTTCTAGATCCTAATGGGTGGGTAGGAGATAGGGATCTGCGCTCTGATGGCCTTCACTTAAACCGCAGTGGTACGTATAAGTTAGGAAATTTGTTTGGAAGGGTAATAGGGAGGTACATTCAGGGAAACAGGGTGGCCTAGGGAGCGGTGATAAGGGAACAGGGAACTGGCAATCAAGTGGGGATGACATAAAATTGTTAGTATTGAACTGTAGAAGTATTGTAAAGTAAGGAATATAATTAATTTAATAGATATATATTTACCAGATATTGTAATAGGAGTTGAATCATGGCTGAGAAATGATATAATGGATGCAGAAATTTTCTCAAATCACTGCAGTATGTATTGTAGAGATAGGATAGGAATGGTGGGAGGGGGAGTGTTCATTCTGGTGAAAGAAGAATTTGTAAGCTACGAAAAAGTTAAAGATGAGACACATGAAATTCTAGGTGTAAGGCTCATTTCTAAAGATAATAGGCAACGTGATATATTTGGAGTGTACAGACCGCGAATTCGGAATTATTTGATAGGATAGTCGGCTATGTGGGAAACGACATGGAAAGAAATGTGATTGTAGCGGGAGATCTGAATTTGCCAGATGTCAATTGGGAAGGAAATGTGAACGACAGGAATCATGACCAACAAATGGCAAATAAGTTAATATGGGAAGGGCATCTGATTCAGAAAGTGATGGAACCAACCAGAGGAAAAATATCCTGAATGCTGTGCTGATAAAACCAGATGAGCTCTATAGGGAAACTGAAGTAATAGATGGTATTAGTGATCATGAAGCTGTTTTTTTCGTAGTCAAAAATAAATGTGATAGAAAGGAGAAAAGTAGGACTATTAGGTAGTACCATATGGCTGATAAAGCAGGCATGAGGCAGTTTCTAAAAAGTAACTATGATCGGTGGAAAACGGTAAATAAAAATGTAAACAGACTCTGGGATGGGTTTAAAGAAATTGTTGAGGAATGCGAAAACAGGTTTGTACATTTAAGGGTGGTAAGGAATGGTAAAGACCCACCTTATTATAATAGAGAAATAAAGAGACTAAGAAGGAAGTGCATACTGGAAAGAAATAGAGTTAGAAATGGCTGTGGAAGTAAGGAGAAATTGAAGGAACTTACTAGAAAATTGAATCTAGCAAAGAAAGCAGCTAAGGATAACATGATGACAAGCATAATTGGCAGTCATACTAATTTTAGTGAAAAATGGAAGGGTATGTATAGGTATTTTAAGGCAGAAACAGGTTCCAAGAAGGACATTCCAGGAATAATTAATGAACAAGGGGAGTGTGTATGTGAGGATCTTCAAAAGGCAGAAGTATTCAGTCAGCAGTATGTAAAGATTGTTAGTTACAAGGAAAATGTCGAGACAGAGGAGGAGACTAAGGCCAATGAAGTATTAAAATTTACATATGATAACAATGACATTTACAATAAGATACAAAAGTTGAAAACTAGAAAAGCGGCTTGAATTGATCAGATTTCTGGGGATATACTAAAGACAATGGTTTGGGATAAAGTACCATATCTGAGGTACTTATTTGCTTATTGTTTGGTCGGAGGAGCTATACCAGATGAATGGAGAGTTGCTATTGTAGCCCCTGTGTATAAAGGAAAGGGTGATAGACATGAAGCTGAAAATTACAGGCCAGTAAGTTTGACGTGCGTTGTAGGTAAGCTTTAGGAAGGCATTCTTTCTGATTATATTAGACATGTTTGTGAAATTAATAACTGGTTCGATAGAAGGCAGTTTGGTTTTAGGAAAGGTTATTCCACTGAAGCTCAACTTGTAGGATTCCAGCAAGATATAGCAGATCTAATGGATTCTGGAGGTCAAATGGACTGTATCGCGATTGACCTGGCATTTGATAGGGCGGATCATGGGAGACTACTGGCAAAAATGAGTGCAATTGGACTAGACAAAGAGTGACTGAATGGGTTGCTATATTTCTAGAAAATAGATCTCAGAGAATTAGAGTAGGTGAAGCTTTCTCTGACCCTGTAATAATTAAGAGGGGAATTCCTCAAGGCAGTATTATCGGACCTTTATATTTTCTTATATATATAAATGATATGAGTAAAGGAGTGGAATCGGAGGTAAGGCTTTTTGCGGATGATGTTATTCTCTATAGAGTAATAAATAATTTACAAGATTCTGAGCAACTGCAACGTGACCTCAATAATCTTGTGAGATGGACAGCAGGCAATGGTATGTTGATAAACGGGGTTAAAAGTCAGGTTGTGAGTTTCACAAATAGGAAAAGTCCTCTCAGTTTTAATTACTGCGTTGACGGGGTGAAAGTTCCTGTTGGGGATCATTGTAAGTATCTAGGTGTTAATATAAGGAAAGACCTTCATTGGGGATTGTAAATAAAGGGTACAGATCTCTGCACATGGTTACGAGGGTGTTTAGGGGTTGTAGTAAGGATGTAAAGGAGAGGGCATATAAGTCTCTGGTAAGACCCCAACTAGAGTATGGTTCCAGTGTGTGGGACCCTCACCAAGATTACCTGATTCAAAAATTGGAAAAATCCAAAGAAAAGCAGCTCGATTTGTTCTGGGCGATTTCCCAGAAAAGAGTAGCGTTACAAAAATGTTGCAAAGTTTGGGTTGGGAAGAATTGAGAGAAAGAAGAAGAGCTGCTCGACTAAGTGGTATGTTCCGAGCTGTCAGCGGAGAGATGGCGTGGAATGACATTAGTAGATGAATAAGTTTGAGTGACGTTTATAAAAGTAGGAATGATCACAATATGAAGATAAAGTTGGAATTCAAGAGGACAAACTGGGGCAAATATTCATTTATAGGAAGGAGAGTTAGGGATTGGAATAACTTACCAAGGGAGATGTTCAATAAATTTCCAATTTCTTTAAAATCATTTAGGAAAAGGCTAGGAAAACAACAGATAGGGAATCTGCGACCTGGGCGACTGCCCTAAATGCAGATCAGTAATGATGAGTGGCAGCACAAGAGTCAAAGCACATGACAACAAACAATGTTCAATGTAATGTTCTTGTTGATCAGTTTCGATACTGTAGACCTTCACGTTTAGTTTTCTTCCGACTCTGTGGTATTAGGGCTCCCCCTTGTCTTACTCCTTTAGTGATCGTGACAAGACTGAACACTAATGCTCGGCCTTGATCTGGACTACATGCATGAATTCTGTTATCATAGTCGCTAGGGTAAAACTGACCGAAAATTTAATTCGGTATAACTTTAGTTATGTAGTATTTTTCGGTAAGACCAGTAATAACATAGATATCGGAGAATTAAATTTCAGGCTTCCCCCTAAACTACCATTTTACTGAGCATTAATAAAATATATCCTAGATTGCAGCACAGTCTAATATATACAGTCGCGAAGCTCTAATAAGAGGAAGGTTCATCCACTTGACAGCTGGAGCGACACTAGCACCCCTAGCGGCGAGGTAGAGGCAACTTGCTAGCAGACAACAGGGAACGAATAACCTCCACACTCTAAAATGGTCATAACTTCTGAACCATTCATGCAAATAATGTCCGGACAAGGTTATTGTAATCCTTATGAAATAGTGGAGGAGGTCAAACAATTTATTTCGATGAGGAGTTCGAGGATAATATCGAAATATTTATTTAATCCTCAGGAGTTATGTTTTTTCACCGCGGACTATAAGATAAAATCGCTTCTAGAGGCCAACCGGTTCGAAATAGGTATATACCATCCGGGACATTTTTGTAGAGGTTTTTATGCTCTACAATTCGTACACTTACACTTGGGGTCTATCGTTGACGGTTCAGGCAGCGTAAGCCAATAAAACAAGTGACCGACCACGGTAGAGCGCTGGCCTTCTTAGCCTATCTTGGCAGGTTCGATGTCGGTCGGTTGGTCACTTGCTTTCTTGGCTTACGCCGCCTGAACCATCAACGATAGACCCCAAGTGTAAGCGTACGAATTGTAGAGCATAGAAACCTCTACAAAAAAGTCCGGGATGGTATACACTTATTTCGAACCGGTTGTCCTCTAAAAGGGATTTTATGTTATAGTCCGCGGTAAAGAAAAATAACTCCGTAAGATTAAATAAATATTTCGATATTATCCTCTAAATCCTCATCGAAATAAATTGTTTGACCACTTCCACTATTTCATAAGGATTACAATAACCTTGTCAGGACATTATTTGCATGAATGGTTCAGAAGTTATGACCATTTTAGACTGTAGTGGTAATTCGTTCCCTGTTGTCTGCTAGCAAGTTGCCTCTACCTCGCCGCTTGGAGCGCTGTAGTCGCCTCGGATGAAAAATATCATCTGAGCTTCGCGACTGTATATATTAGACTGTGATTGTAGTGCCTAATTTCCCGAATTTACATACGGATTATCATTAAATTCCCTTCAGCCATTTTCTCGTCAAGCCCGACATACAGACAGACAGACAGAAATTACGGAAAATTATAAAGTGCATTTCCTTGTTGCTGAGGACAGGACCGATATAGAAATGACATTCTTTTTAAATTCTAAGCAGTGTGCAGACAAACCTCTTATTTTATAAATCTGGATGGTATGTCTTAAACGTCATTTTGGGGTTAATAAGCTTCTTAACTCTTCAAATTCGTTTTTAAGTTTCATAAAAAGTGAGAAGTATTTTAGGTTTTCATGTGCTAATCATCTTCGAACAATTTTATAAAATAAAATATCTAAGTTCCGGGTTTCACGCCACCTCACAGTTTCAGAAAATCTATGGTAACTCCAAAAGTCGCAGATATCACAAACCTTACTGTACTAAATGTGACATCCCAGTTCCTTCACACAGCACACACGGTGCAAGGCAAACACGTAAGTGAGACTGCAGACAGACACACAGCCCGGGTTCGTTCGCTGCCCCACCTGACCTCGGAGCGGGATGAGTGCGCGATAGTCTACTGAAGATATCACATCCTCTAACACAGGAGTATAGAGACCGGAGATATACTGGTACTGTGAACGTGTGGGCGAAATGCACTGGTGAGGTTCAAACCCCAAGGTTGAGTCCCACTGGCAGAACATTTGAACGTTGAGGAGAGGAGAGTGCGTGCCTTCAGCCCCAAGCCGCTCATATGATACTGTTGTCCGTCGCATGGGGACATTAAACAGACCAACACAACACTTGTTGATCGGAGATCGTCCGTCACCCCGGCCAGGGGAATAGCACGGGAGATGTGTTCCCTCGTCTGTTTACGCTGCCGAGTTTCGCTTCAGCCAGACCTACTACTCACGTCGCCAAGAGGCCATTTCTCTCTTCACGATCAACAACTTTAAAAAATTCCTTCGGTAAAATAGGGCATAACAAAATTCTATTTCCCTCAGTGTCTCTTAACCAGACGGAGAAATTTGACACTGTGTTGTTCTGCCAGTTAGCACAATGCCATGTGACCTGTCAAAACAATCGATAGGTGCGATATAGATCACTGAGCGCGTTAGCTACTTGGTTCGTGGTTCTCGCATTCGAACCGCAGCCTCGACAGTCCTGAAGACCCACGCTGCGGCTGTCCCTTTAGTTAGGCCACGGTAGCTTCCTTCAGCCGCAGGTGACCCTCCCCTACTGCGATTACAGCTCCCTCTGAGGTGGCCGAAGTGAACACTTACTGAACAATCTCGATGTGAAGTCCTAAAGAGCACGTGCTGTCAAATTTTGCTGAATGCATCCTCTTCAGAACGTAGATTCAGCGCGTACTTACTGCAGTGAACGCACAGAAAACAGGTAACACCGTATATGTTCGATAGACCAAGTATAGAAGAACGGAAGACTCCGACCAGAGGAATAAGAGGAAGGAGAACCTAAATAGACGACTTTGTCCGCCACAGTTAGGCAACAGGAACTAACAGGCCACTTTGTAAAAGAATGGAAAAGCTGATAGAGAATGGAGTGTTACGAACCATTGCTTACAATCTTTCATTGTAACGAATGCGAAGCATAAAGCCACTCTAATGTGAAAACAACAAGCTCAGCTCCGGAACTAACGTACCGTTTGGTTGAAACTGTAGGACACTCGGTTAAATACTTGGGAAGTGGAGGGATTTGCGATTATCACCTTCGAAACTAACAAATATATGTGAAACTAGAGTATTTGCCGCGTTACATTTGAGCAACAAAATGATCTCGAATCTCAGAAGAATAACAGAGCACAAAAGGTGCTCAGTATTTCAAGATCAAACAGTGGACAACTTGATCATCTACATATCACTTAAGAGCTGTCAGCTAGAATCTCTCTCTGAGCCATACTGCGTCACTTCCGGAGGTCGAAATGCTGCATTTAACGAAGAAAGAAACTGGAGAAGTCCTGCGGGCGCCAGCTAGAGTAGACCGTGTTTGGAAAGAGGAACTCTAATAGGTTTCAGCTGTACCATAAACCATCGTACGCGTTCATTGGCACGAAATGTCGCTACCGTCTGTTCATCTAGTGGCGCGACCGAGCGGCTCTTCCCACAGACACTGTAGCGGTTTAAAATGAGTTTACATTAGTTAAGAAGCAGATGTGCATTAGGAGAGCCTCTGAGTTCTGCAGGCTGTTCCCGTAAAGTACAGGACCGAGGATTATGTGAGATTAAAAATCATGTAACGATTTGCATGTTATTTCATTCGAACCACGCTATTCACCAGAACTTAATTAATATAAACGTCCTATTCGATCACATTATCTGTAAGGGCCATGTCGTGACTTGTTGGATCCATTTCCGGTCTTTTAAGGCGCTGTAATTCATTTTCATGTACTCCTTATATCAGATCAAGTTGCGCACGCGATTACAGCAAAGAGTCGGCAAGTTCCATGAGGCGGTGCATCAGGTAGATCGTGAACGTGCACGTTAAAAGGTTTGTCACGTCCAAAAGGTAATCGAGGACGGAGATAAAGAAGTTGGACTAAAGAGAGAAGAGTGGCGGAAAGGGAAGTGCGTTAAGGTCTTGTACATTTATTTATTTATTTATTTATTTATTTATTTATTTATTTATTTATTTATTTATTTATTTATTGCAAATACAATAGTGCGACTCACATAAAGCCTACTTGTCCTCGTATGGTATTACAGAGGAAGGTCTCTACCGCTCAATGTACAGAATTGCACACAGATGTTCTATTCGTTGTTTACAGAAACGCCATTCCCCACTACCACTACGACCACCAGTGTAGCAAACCATTCAACTGCACCAGTGCCCAGGATCGCCACAGCTGATGGATTTTTGAACAGGCCATCCATTCATATCGACATAATCATTCAATAATAGGCATTCGGTCGTTATTACAGCCCGCAGGTACTGCAACAGCAGGAGGCGTCACGTCATTTTCACGGAAGATAATGGATTTGCACATCGACCCAAGCTGATGGATGAAGGTTGGTATAAGCACTGCATGGTGTGACCAGTAGGTAGACAAGTTGCAGCCCCCCAGAGCTCGCACAGCTCTCCGTGAGGAATGGAGATCTTGTCCCCTTTAACGAGATGTACTGTATCTTAGAAATGAAACGAACAAGTTAACTGCATTCTGCTGCACTGTATGTCGTATGACCTGTCCCCTATATTAATTAAGCTGGAGTTTGTTCTTCTTCTAGCGGTTTGTTTGTTGTACGACTTTTAAGAGACGCCGAGGAGCTCCAAGTAAACCGATAAACTGGGCTGACGTATCTGAACCGGGATCAAATGCACCCAATGAGCCACTGAGCGCGGCTCAGCACTAACTCAGAGCCCGCCGGTTCGCTCGTGGACACAGAAACCGGGGGGTCGGAGAGACAGACCAGACAATCCAGTAAGTATAGACTGCAATGTTCAACCCCCACTACTGCAGAGCTAGAGACACTTCGTCCTGTATTATAACAATGTTGATAGTTGTTTGTAGGAATTGCTTGATTTGTAAGTACAAATTAAAGTGTACAAGTTTAAGAGCCCGCCTGCTGGCATGACTGCTTAACTGCTTCGAGGCCTGTTGTTCAAAAAGATTCTCGATCAGAATACTGGCCGGCAGGGTAACGGAGGAGATATAACCAACAGATTGCGTGACAAAAGCCTCGAATAAATTGCAGTGCTCATATGGAGTGATGTTGCTGATAGTGATTCGTCCGTTGGATGGCGACGTTGAGCCGTGAGCAGACCCCTATGTTACAGCAGCGAGTTTTAAACTCTCCCCTCGTACTAACCTCATTCCCTTCATCTCATTAACTCCTGTGATGAGGTTCACGTCAGGAAGGGTACCCGGTCGTAAAACTTGCTAGAAGATTTACCTCACTTCATAGCCGCCCCCTAGAGAAGGGGGACAAGGAGCTCAGCAAGATGCGTAACAAATGTTGACGACAGGTAATCACACCCATGAAAATGAATATCTTAGCATAAAAGTACACGAAGCGGCCAGGAGAATCCAGAGAGCCGAACGCACTGCTCCTATCGACGCATAACTCAAAAACAAATCTCTGCAGTGTTATTGTCCGCAGACCTCTGACGTCACAAGATCGAGGAGAACTTGTTCCGTATGACAGTATCATTTGTTCAATGGGATACGAGAAAGGAGGAAAATAGACCTGAGTAACTGCTCCAGCAAGTCTCTTCAGCGTTGTTGGTTCTTTGCGCTCCGTTCAAACGTGGCTATGAACATTTCGCCGTGAAGCTCTGGCATAGCGATCCTGAGGTCGACAAGAGAATCTCGAATATTTCATGTATAGGAAACAAATGGTAAAGAATTCGTTTTCCTGATCTACCTCTTAGTCCCGCTTCTTGATACATACATCATGGCATGGTTTTACGACTGAATACCCTTTCTGACGCCAACATCACTTAAGGAGCTGGTGAATGAAACTGCCGAGAAATGAAAATAGAAAACCACAGGATAGCCGACGGTGAGGTTCGAACCTACGCGTCTCCCGAATCCAAAGCTTGGCTGCATAACACGCGCAACCACTCCTTTCGGCAATAGAGCACTTGAGAAAATACTGTCTTTATGGCACCCAACTCAAAATCTAGGACTACCGCGTAATCTGTCGGTCCTGGTTTTTAAATATTCTAAGATGTTCATCCATCTCTGTTGTGTTTTCTTGCTGCGCAGAATGTAAACGAAAGAAAGGACAATTTTTTATAGAGAACAATGGCTTTAATAAAGCAGGAAAATGTATTCGGAACCGTTTTAAAAGTACCCAATTAGATACAGCACACACAAAAATTACAAACCTATGCCTTAAAAAAGAAGTACGTAAAAGTCAAACCTGTGTAAGCCAGCCACCTTGCGCTTTAAGTATGTCACAATTAATTGTTTGGCCATATTGTTTAAAAATTTTAGGTGGTTAAAGCAAAAATATATGTTATTCTTAAAATATACCTGTATTTTAAATGTAATTTTCAAAATTAAAACCATGAAATATTCTGCCGAATGGATTTATATGTAATGCGATCTAATAGCTAAAGGAAATCAAATGCGGCGGGAGGGGGAGGGGTCACAATGGCACTCGATGGTACAACCTAAAGTGACTCGCAAGTCGGTAAGCGTTTGCCACCCCTGCTACAGGCTCTGCCGTTAAGAACTGTGACCACTATCGGTGTACTCAGATATTTGAGAGCCGTAAATTTGAAGCTGAAATTGTATAATGAAGATGAATCTGACAGTGATAACCCATTGATACATTTGAATGTAACTTTCTATACAGATACTGCAAAATTTATTTAGTAAATACCTAAGTAATTTGAATTATTCGGGGTTCAATTCTGGAGTAAAATTATCAGACATAGTCTCTCTTCGCATTGGACATAAAGACACGGGCTGCACGTGTTGCTGCGGGACACAATTTGTGCTTTTAAAATTAAACTTGCGTTGTTCAAAACCGATAAAGATTCATGCGTGTTGTAGCGCAGAACAATTCGACAATATTAAAGAAATGTCGCCTGAATTAAACACTCTTTCCTATAATTTTGAGCAAACTCCAGTCAAATTTCAAAGAGAACTTTTCACAGAGAGGTGTTAGAATATTCCAGGCGACCTCCTTGTAACTTATCCACGCACTGGGTTGCTCGAGAGTGCCGTGCGGGTAGAGGCGCACGGCTGTCAGCTTGCATGCGGGAGGTAGTGGGTTCGAATCCCACTATCGGCAGCCCTGAGGATGGCTTTCCGTGGTTTCACATTTTCACACCAGGCAAATGCTGGAGTTGTATCTTAAGTAAGGCCACGGCCACTTCCTTCCAAATCCTAGATCTTTCCTACCCTATCGTCGCCATAACACCTATCTGTGTCGGTGCGACGTAAAGCCACTAGAATAAAAGAGTTGAACTATTGAAGCTCATGTCGCGTTTGAAGTGACGTTACGGATTCTTCCTGCTAAAACAATTTTCTCTGTTGGTAAAATGAAAGAAATGTCAGCTTTCGTCCTAAATGTAGAAAACGTACAGTTTTGTTTAACTGTATACATTTATGTCATTCTTCCTATATCTCGTAAAATGTGCTACAGGGGGAGTTCTCCGTGTGGTTAGGGGCGCGCAGCTGTGAACTTGCATCTAGGAGATAGTGAGTTCGAACCGCACTGTCGGCAGCCCTGAAGATGGTTTTTCGTGGTTTCCTATGTCCTCCTGACCCTGGTAGTCAGAGTTTTAAGGATACCATGTTTCTGGGCAGGGTGATGGTGAGAATCTTCGTGTAGATATCTACTGGTGTGTGTAGGCTTCGATAAACGCTGTGTCCTAAGGATCCATCCTCTTTCTTGGTGATGAGAACATCTAAAATGGTATTTTGCCGTCATATTCCATTTGCATGGTGAAACAAATGGAAGGGTGCTGGCGATGTGACTAAGACTGTCTTCACCTTCCGTCCATACGACGAACGTATCATCCACATAACGCCACCAGATCTTCGGTTTGCAAGGTGCCGACGACAAAGCGACATATTTTGGTGTCTTGGAAATGGACTTCTTGTTGTAACGACAGTTAGTATGATGCGTTGAGTTTGGCACATCTGTCTAAGATGGCGGTTCCGTCTCTACCATCGGGCCATGGGAAGTCCTCTCTCTCTGCTGTTGTGGCTAATTTCTTCATGGAAAACTTCGAAGGATTTGTGAAGTGTCAGCTCTACAAGAGGAAATTAACACCTTGAGAACCACCTTTGAGAGCAACGGTTACAGTAGAGCTTTCATCTCAACGGTTCTTAAATCGACACATAATCGGACGTCTGTTACGGACAAAGATGTAAAAGGAACTGCTTACCTACCTTACATACATAACACGACGGATCGTATTGCTAAAATCTTACGTAGGTACCATGTACGAACTGTTTTTGGAATATCAATTAAGATTAGGCAACTCCTGCGACCAACTAAGGATAGTTTGCCTAAATTGCAACAACCTGGTATCTACAGAGTTCCCTGTACTTGTGGCAAAGTTTATATTGGGCAGACTTCAAGAACGGTATGTGCTCGCATCAAAAAACATATCAGATATATCAGACTCAACCAACTTGATAAATCGGCTGTTGCTGATCATGCCTTAACATCTGGTCATGATGTTTTGTTCCAAGAAGTGGATGTTCTTGTCCGTATAAAGCAATGTCGCCCAAGAATTATCAGGGTGGCGGTTGAAATACGTAAACACCCAGATAATTTCAACAGCGATACAGGCTACAAGTTCAGTGAATCATGGCTACCTATTATCAGAACCATTAGAGAGTAATACTTTACTGTTGCCATTCGTTGTCTCTAGCCGGGGCTAAAATGGCGTCCCGTTTACATCTTAGGGCACCATTTCAAGTTCCTTGTTGCTTTCTCCTGGCAACCTCTTATGCGTCGTTTCATTTCTCTGTGTCTCCTGATAAAGAAAGGCAAGGTTCCTTTCGAAACGCGTTTAGTGTGTTTTTATAATTAATTACGCGGCATCTGCCCAAAAATATACCTCATGAATAGTTACACGGGCCGTGAAAGTCTAAATGATAATATTAACATAATCTTTATTAATCCATAAATTGAAGATGTTATTAAAACCAAGCCATTTTACATACAGTTTATTTCCACGGCGTCGAATAACACGTTCGATTAAGTAATGATAAGGATATTTCGTTTTCTGCAGCCCTTCGATGTAGAAACCTCCTTCAATAGGCAGTCGTCTGAGATTGCGAAGTAAATATGTAGCTGTATTAGTAAGCTTAACACTCCTGATTTGAAATATTTCTGTGCTCCAGTTATCTTTTGCAAAGATAGCCTTGTGTTTGCTGATGCGAATGAAATCACCTTTTTAAAGCGATGGCGCCGCGTATCAGGCGTTTTGATTACAAGATGAATAGCATCTAAGAGTGGTGTATTCTTTGTAACAAGACGTGTCTTTGTCGCGATATTTCGATGAGGTGTATCATTGTAGGTAGACACGAGTCAATGTAGCAGTTCATTCTAACGATATGAACCTTGGGCTGTAAATTCTCGCCACATCATTGTTTTGAGTGTATGATTTAAGCGTTCTACATCACTTGCCTTGAGATTGATGTACGTAGAGTAGTGATGAATGCCAAGTTACTTGAGGTAAGAAGAATCCTTGTTGTAAAACTCTTTACTTCGATCGGTTTGAAGGAGCCTTGGGCAGCGTTTCGATTGTTCAACAATATGTTTAAATGCGTCTTTGACTGAGCTTCTGTCTTAGAACGCACCGAATGTGCAAAAGCTAACTTAGAGAACACATCGATGGCAGTAAGTAGATACTTATACCCTTTATTGCTAGCGGCATATGGAAACATTTCTACTAAGTCTGCTTGCCACGTGTAATAACAGGTCTGCGACAGTAGGTGCGACGTGCTGGTTTATGTAACTCGTGTACGATGCTTATCCTTTTGACGAGCCATTACTGAGTAATACCGGCATGTCGTAATTCTCTCTCTATTTCTAAAATTTCTGATTCGTGACCTGTGTGACCAGCAACTTGTGATGCTCTTAGAAGTTGTAATCGTTCAACGAGTAAGTTGGGGTCATTCCGATATCATACGTCTACATGCGGCAACAAACTCTTTTAATAACGAGCAGTTGGTTGATGAGACTGAAATGAACTCTCGAAACTTGTGACACTTCAGATTCTGCCGTCTTGTAATTACGTCGTGTTGCGTCAGTAGCAGAAAATATTGTATTATAGTTTTAAGGTCAACTTGTAAAATTATATCCTTGACAGGTATTCGTGAGAGAAGAAGTTCTAAGAGACCTTTAGTAGGTTTACGGGTAACACCTTTTACGATGAGTCTCATGCTGTTAATCTCAACATGTGCATTATCTATCCAGAAACAATCGTCTTCATAGCGAATACCGTAGGTTGTGTCAGTTTGTTTTGTAAAGAGTTTTTCTATATAAGGAGCAAATATATCCATAGATATTTCGAATAAAAGTCTTAAACTTATTTCGATATTCTGGTGTGACCATAACCTGAGACAAAGAAGGTAGATCTTGTGTTGATGTAGCAGGTGTTTCAGCAATAACATCTGTAGTTAAAACTTAACACGTTTAGATGGTGAAGTATCGTTAAGTTCTTCTTCCTCATCCTCTCCTTCCTTATTTTCTCCTTCATTCCTATCCTGCTTCTCCTCTTCCTCATACTGCTTCTCTTTCTTTATGCTTTATTTGTTCATGCTTCTCTTCTTCTCCCTCATGCGTATCTTGTTCATTATTCTCTTTATCATATGACGTTTGCATTGAAACAAAACTCATATTAGACTACGGCAATGAAGTAGAATTTTAAAAAAATTTCAGTCGTGTACCTAGTTGCGTTTTCAAGTGTCTGCCGGAATACGTTTAAGCTCTTTAAATTTCCGTCGAATGTTGTTTAGAGCACGGACTATATGTTTTGTAACCTCCTTGATAGATGTTGAGACATGATGGTGGTTAATGCATATAATGTATATAAAATGATCAAAACCCATGCAATATCGTCCATGCTGAACATCACTTTCTTTATCAATAACTAAAAAGCCGTAACGATGTGATGACCAACATGAAGCACTCATACGTTTAAATTCATTGAATGCCATATCCGTGTTAACATGATCAACATACACATGCCGCATGTTGCGCTCATCTTGCCGAAAAAAGCACAATAATACTGCTTAGGAACAAGAGAATAGGTTTGACAAAAATAGATGCAATCAACATATTTATGACGCCCCATACTAAAGAATGCACGAATAACGTTTTGCTGTTCTCCTGTTACATCGTCAAAGATCACAAGAGAATTGGGAAGCACATCATCCGGTTATGGTACTTGCTCACGTAAATTAAACTGAAAATATTTCAATCCAATTTAAACCAGATCGTGCATTACAGTTTGTAGAATAGTATATAGCGGTTGCTAGATAGACTTTGCGAAAACATAATATTCTCGAAGCGTATGCCATTTAAAGAGGTGATGAGTGTGAGTAAAATATTTGTCTTCCCACATCCCGATGGGCAGGTATAATACATCGAGTAGTAAAAGGAAACAACGTTCCATGACGTCTTTTTGTAGTTGTACCAGAACTAGTAAGAGATGTGGCACTATGTCACTAACAGGTAGTGTGTCTTGCTGCTGAATAATCTTCATGGTAGGCAATAGTAATATATATATATAACGAAACAACAAGTAACTGTCAGTTCATAATTTCCTCTTCACGAGTAAAGTCTGTAGAGAATGGTGAAAGAACGATATCCAAACGTTATGAAGAAGAAAACTAAAACTGTTGGATGGGAAGGCTGCACAAAAAGCTATTCCAGGTGAATACAATCCTCGTGTAGCTATTACTAAGGCGTTGCGCGCAGCAAGAGCGAGAATTTCTCGAAAGTGCAGAGTAATATTTAGTAAACGTGCACGAACTATTCCTGTACCAGAACGAAGAGGATTTCTTCCTGAGCTGTTTGCTGGACTAGCAGCTTTATACTCTTTGCTGGGTGCTATTGCTGTAGCAAGAACTGTTAAGGGTGTAGAAGAAGCTGAGCAACTGTTGAAAGAGAGTGAACGTCATAACAAGACAATGGAGGCAATCGCATTACGAGGTAAAACGTACAGATACAAATACAGATACATTTCTCCAAAACACGTGTACTGAATGCACTGCCACGTCGAGCTCTAACGCATGATGAAGTTTTTACGTTTGCTAAACAACTAGGAATTCATTATTTTCGAGTGTGTATATGCACGATCAACTACCAGCATGCCCACGTGAACGTGAAAGTGCCGTAATTAACTTAGACAACAGTCGCAGACGTGGAACTCATTACGTTGCCTACGTAAAACGTAACACTAAAGTGTGGTATTTCGATAGCTATGGAGACTTACCTCCTTCATTTGAGCTCATACGTTACTTCGGAAGCAGTGCAGACAATGTTTACAATAAAAACGGTGTGCAAAAATTCAATACACGCACGTGCGAGCGATTATGTCTTATGTTCTTATATCAAACCAAGACAGTAGACAAAGAGCAACAGTGTCCACGTGATGATTAACGGTGAAAGAACGTTTCCTGTACGCGGAGTAGGACCTGAAGAAACCATCTACTTTAATCCACCGAACGAACTCGGTTATCAGCTACACAGTCTTGGACTTTTGTCGTTTGAAAGCTACAATAAAATATATAATGTGCGTGATGGTGTAAACAAGTTCTATTACGATTAGTATGTGCTATCGCTACCATCAGGCAGTTATTCAGTAGACGATATGTCCGTGACAAAATTTAAAGTACCATAATTGAACAGTTTAGAGAAGAGAGTTATAATAATCATAATTACAAGTTCTCAATTACTGTAAGTAAAATCACACATAAATGTGTTATTGAGTCATCATTTTAGATTGACTAAATCACAACATTATTCTATTGGACCATTGCTTGGATTTTCATGAACGTACGTTACGCGTCTGATCAACCTATAACACTCTTCGATGATCATCATGTAAATATTTCCTGTAATATTATTACTGAGGAAAGTGGTTATACTAATCGTGAGAAACCATCAGTAGTTCTTTATCACCTTGTGTCTGTAAAACACTTTAGTAACACTACCCTTAGGCTTATACGATGTTAATCCCAAAAATAAGGTCTTCTATTTTTTATAAATGCACAACTGTCTTCGTGTGGCTGTTGGTCACAATATTGTGAAGAGTGTTCCCCGCGCTCTCATATTAACATGCGCTTGCGGCGCTGGGGCACTCAGTCTTGACTTGGCAGCCGTTCAGAATGGAGCTCCCGTTGGATGTTACCGCCAAGTACGAAGTGCGCGCAGTTATGCGGTTTTTGAACGCAAAAGGTATTGAACCGACTAAAAACCATCGCCAGTTACGGAAGTGTACAGTGAGTTGTGCATGGATGTCAAAAATGTTCGTAAGTGGTGTAGAGAGTTTGTAGTCGGCCGGACTAAAGTTCACGACGAACAAAGGAGCGGGAGACCGTCAATTTTCATCCAGACAGTCATGAAGGTTGAGCAAATCATGCGTGAAGATGGGCGGATCACCCTGGATGATTTCTGCACTTTGGTTGCTTAGGTTTCCCGGAGCGCAGCTCACACAATTTTAACGGAAGAGTTGAAGTATTGGAAGATGGGTGCCACGCATGCTGACTGAAGACCACATGTGGCAACGAGTTGATTCTTCCTGCGCATTTTTCAACGCTTTGCAGTCGAACAGGGCAACGTTTTGGACTCAATTGTCACGGTGACGAAACCTCTGCGTTCCACTTTACACCTGCGACCAAGCAACAACCACACCAGTGGTGACATCCCTTCTCGCCAAAGATGCGGAAACTCAAGCAAACACAGTCTGCCGGTAAAGTCATGACAACTGTGTTTTGAGATAGAAAAGGGATATTGTTGACCGACCTTATGCCCGCTGGTAGGCTACCACAATTAACGCTGACAAGGTATTGTGAGACCCTGAAAAAACTCAGAACCGAAGAAGAGGAACGTTGAGCAAGAGCGTAAACATTCTCCATGACAACGTTCGCTCTCCTGCAACAGTTTCAGTGGAACATCACCACCCACCCACCCTTAGCGCCCAGTGACTATCACTTGTTCCCCAGGTTGAAAGAACATTTGGCTGGAAAGCGAGTCAGCACCGATGACGAGGTGAAGGATGAGCTTCACAACTTCCTGAACACCATGGCGACATGGGCATACAAAAACTGTCACAGCGTCTACAAAAGTGCATCCACCGAAATGGTGATTATGTAGAAAAACAGCAAAACGTTCCAGCAGTAAAATGATGTAAACCATTGTAGAAATAAACAGGTCTATGCATTTATAAAAAATAGTACGCCTGATTTTTTGGGATTACCTTCGTAAATAAACATAATCAGCTTCTTAATTTAGATGGGCACACGTACGTAGCTTACAAACTCCATCTTAGACCACAATGAAATATCTATAAAACCCGGTGTACATTCCGAAGACATACTACATGTTTGCGAAAACTCTACGAGTTAACAGATACCCAGATACTCCAAGATTTAGGTTATACGCTACTACAACAAAATGAAAAAAATGCTATACATTATGAACACAGTAGAAACTCATGGAGGTGTAGTACGAACTGAGCTTCATTCATATCAACCTTTTAAGTTTGGACTGAATAACAATGACAAAATTCGCTTTATCATTAATCAGCAAAATGTATTCACCCTACCACACAAAATATACCTCTATATTGAAGGACGACTAGATAGGTCAGATGGAAGTGGACCAAGCACATCTCAACTAAACAACCACGGTCTAGCTTTTCTCTTTTCTGAAGCGCTATATAAAGTAAATAATGTCGAAATAGATACTTCGAAGAATGTTGGTATTACAAGTGCAATGAAACTCTACCCTTATTTAGTGTTGAACAAAGTAATCTTTTACGGATGGCAGGATGGTGTCCAAAAATTACTAACAACTGGATGATTAATTAAGACGGAACTTTTACAGGTATGTTATCATTGAAAAATATTATTGGCTTTGCAGAAGATTTTAGACTATTATAATCAGCGCAAAACAAGAGGTAATTCTAATCCGTGTTCAAAGTGATTACAATTCTCTCAAACAGCGGAAACACCAGTAGACTTGAAAATTACACTACATCGTATATTGTGGAGGATTCCACATGTAACATTATCCGATCTAGAAAAACTTCGATTTCTCAATATTGTAGAAAATGATACGCAATTACCTATACGTTTTCGAAGTTGGGAGCTGCATGAGTATCCCGTGTTAGCACCTACAAACAAGCATAGCTGGGCTGTTAAAACATCACGTTTTACTGAAAAGCTTTAGTATATTATTTTTGGATTTCAAACCCATCGTAAATTCAACCACGAAAAGATAGCTCACAGTTTGATCACTTTAAATTAAGAAATATTAGGCTGTATCTCAACGGAATTAGGTAGGTCTATCCCTAAGAAAAGATGGACATTTATTTTGAGAAAAATAAATTTGGGTTGCTCTTTGACAGGTTTTGTAAATTCCAATCATCGTATTATCCAAAAGAAGTTCGTCCGCTATTTTCGTCTGAAGAATTTAAAAATAAAGCACCGATTGCAGTTATAGACTGCTCTTATCATGAAGAATCTCTAAAAGAATCTCTTGCCGACATTCGTTTAGAATTTGAAACATCTGAATACATTCCTGCTAACACAACAGTTGTTTGTCTTATTATTCAAATTAGAGATTATTACAAAACTATAAAGAAGGATAGCGCTTTATCATGATCATTAGTGTGTGCTTCTACATCGTACACTGTGGAAGAGAAAGAAGAAAAAGACAACACACTTACAATCGTCTTGATAACAAACAAAACTGTCAATGTGGATGCTGTTCGCATGCTAATACACACCATCTTATTTATCTCACACAAGTAAGTGAGGCTATTAAGATGTTCTATAAACATAGAACCTTATATCAGATGCCAAAACATCTGATTCAATGTTTACCACCAGGGATTTTATCTACGTACGCTGCTCCTTTCGTAGATGCATTTTGGGACATCCTTCCTCTCGACAGTAAAATGTCAATGGACATAGCTGTTGACGTCATTACAAGCATCGAGGTAAAAATGGTTCGGATGATTGGGATGGACCTAATCCGAAGATTGAAAACTGTACACAGTGTATGGATGAACTTTTTCCCTTTATTACAGTACATGGTGATGATTTAGAAAGGAAGAAAACACATGAATAACAACAAGATAACTGCATTAACTTCTTCGTAAAGCATAACGTACAAATTATAATATATTTTAAAAACTTAATTTTACAAACAATGAACGTTTCGTTTATTTGAATGTTGCTACCTCCTAGCAGCTTGTCGGTAGCATGACCAAGGCTGTTGTATAACCGATAGTAGTTTGTTTAATTTTGTAAATAATTATACAATAAATATTTCATTAAAGTCAAAATGCACTAATTACTGCATTCCCTTTGTCTCCTTACACCTAGAGAAAATATTCACAGTCATGGGCTTGCGTTTACTGGAGAGTGACGAACAAGTCTAAACATGCATAACCATGTCGACGTCCATGTGCTCAGGCCCGTCTGTTGAATGGGGGCCTAAAGAGTTGAACATAAGATCACGTAGGCATAGTTATGCATGTTTAGACTTGTTCGTCACTGTCGGATGCAGACGTAAAGCCTTACGCAGAGTAAAACTGGGCCAGACCCCAATAAAATAGTGTATGTGAGGATAAGCCCTTTCAAAATGCTCTCGTACGCAAGGATATAACTGTAACATCCCATTAGTTGTCCGTCGGATGGAGACGTAAAGCCAGAAGCTGACCACTCGATAACACAGGTGTACAACTAAGTAGTCTGTCGAATGGAGACATAAAGCCTTAAGCTGACCTCTTTTAAAATCATAGGTGGCGACTGTGTAGTTATACCCCTCCAAAATGGCAATGGGACGGTCATCTGGCCGTAAAACTGGAACAACTGTTTAGTTAGGTCCCTCCAAGATGACGTCGGGAATGGCATCTGGCCATAAAACTAGGTTAGGCCATATGTGCCCCCTCTGGTGGCAGGATCAAAATGGAGTCGGGAAGGTCATCTGACCGTAAAACTGTTCCCTGTGTAGTTAGGCCCTCCAAAATGACGTCGGGAAGAGCATCCCACCGTAAAACATGTCCTGTGTAGTTAGGCTCCCGACGTAGGTAGGCTTGCTCTCTTACGCAAATTCACATTGCCCTACTATTTAAGATTGTGTCACGCGAATCCCCGTTGTCCTACTACTCAAGACGGCGTCGGGAAGGGCATCTGGCCGTAAAAGTAAGGTTAGGCCCCACCATGTAGTTAGGCTTACTCTCTTAGCCGAATCCACATTGCCCAACTACTTAGGATGGTGTCGCGAGAATCCCCATTGCCCTACTACTCAAGATGGCGTCGGGGAGGACATCTAACTGTAAAAGTTAGGTTAGGCTCCTCCATGAGGTTAGGCTTGCTCTCTTATGCGAATCCATATTGCCCAACTACTCGAGATGGTGTCGCGAGAATCCCTATTGCCCTACTACTCAAGATGGCGTCTGGGAGGGCATCTAACTGTAAAAGTTAGGTTAGGCTCCTCCAAGATGGCGATTGTTGGCGTCGGGGCGGACATCTAACTGTAAAAGTGAGGTTAGGCCCCTCCAAGATGGCGACTGTGAGGTTAGGCTTGCTCTCTTATGCAAAATCCGCAAATCAGCATTGCCGCACTATTATACTAGGGGTCAATAACCTCGTGGGAAAATGCTGACGCAGTACCCGTTGTTTTAGAACCCGCATTCTCCTACTACTGTTCATCCTTCTCGGTGCAATACTACAGAATATATTGGTTATTGACTGTTGCAACTAAGAAAACTGTATTTTCAGAAAAGCACAGTTGATAGTTTTAACTAATTTTCTTACCAACTGTAAAAAGTTTCCATGATATCGAGTCTTGAAGACTCGAACTGCCGCCTAACTTAGTTTAAGAAGACCCGTAGGTAGCACACTTCTGTTCAGCTCTGTGCATTGGCAACTTTGGGTCCCATTCCGCGCAACGGATCACTTCCAACCTGATGTATCACATTTTTAAAACATAGAATTAAAAAGAACTGTTGCTGGAATAAAATGCTGATTCACTGGAAAAACATGAAGTTTGCCTCCATCTGCTTTTGTATTTCGGTGTGATTCAAGTTCGCATTCAAATTTAAGAACTCTCAAAAGGATCTGAGTTAAAGATGCAAAAAATCTTCGGAAAGGTGTGTTGGAGAATTAATGGTTGAAAATTTACTCGCTTTTCGAAATTTGAATCTGCTATTGTTAAAACCCTGTAATTCAAGAATATCATAACCTCGTCGGAAGACAAGAAACCGTATATTTAATAATGTAGAGTGTACTTTCAAATGGTTCATGGTTGTAGGTTACTGTAATCACGTCCTAGTTCGTGAACCATGGGCAACGGCTGAGTGGCCTAGTAAGTGGTCCTGAGAGTCGGGATACCAGTTGCTATGGAATGGGAGTGGGCATCTCGGACATATACTGAGTCATGGCCCTCCTTGTGCTCAGGCGGCTAGGACTATACAATTCACCGGTGGTCCATAATCCGTTAGATGAGAGATCCTCACTTGGACTATGTGCAAGTAGGGCAGCATCCTGCTTCATGAATTTACCGAGCTCAGAACATTTTAAGCAAGCCTCGGACCTATGGGAGTAACGGAGTCCCACTCCCATTTGACAGGGGAGGGACTCCTTGGAAACAACTTGGCGAACGAAATGGAATTCGATGAGGAGCTATCAATATTAATGGGGCTTATGGAAGAAAGAAGGTAGAACTGGCTGAGTCAGCAAAGAGGGTGCATTTGGATGTGCTAGGAGTAAGTGATATTCGGGTAAGGGAAGATAATGAGGAAGAGATAGGAGATTATAAAGTGTACTTGACGGGTGTTAGAAAGGGAAGGGCAGAGTCTGGGGTAGGGCTCTTTATCAGGAATACCATTGCACGCAACATAGTTTCTGTTAGGCACGTAAATGAGCGAATGACGTGGGTAGATTTGTCAGTGGGAGGAATTAAGACAAGAATTGTGTCCGTGTATTCACCATGTGAGGGTGCAGATGAGGATGAAGTTGACAAGTTTTATGAAGCATTGAGTGACATCGTGGTCAGGGTCAACAGCAAGAATAGAATAGTGCTAATGGGCGATTTCAATGCGAGAGTTGGGAATAGAACTGAAGGATACGAAAGGGTGATTGGTAAATGTGGGGAAGATATGGAAGCTAATGGGAATGGGAAGCGTTTGCTGTACTTCTGTGCTAGTATGGGTTTAGCTGTTACGAATACATTCTTCAAGCATAAGGCTATTCACCGCTACACATGGGAGGCTAGGGGTACAAGATCCATAATAGACTATATCTTAACAGACTTTGAATTCAGGAAATCTATTAGGAATGTAAGAGTTTTTGGGGGATTTTTCGATGATACAGACCACTATCTGATCTGTAGTGAACTAAGTATCTCTAGGCCTAGGGTAGAGAAAGTGAAATCTGTCTGCAAACGAATAAGGGTAGAAAATCTCCAGGACGAGGAAATTAGACAGACGTACATGGATATGATTAGTGAGAAGTTTCGTACAGTAGACAGTAAGCAGGTTCAGGATATAGAAAGTGAATGGGTGGCATACAGGGATGCTGTAGTAGAAACAGCAAGGGAATGCCTAGGAACAACTGTGTGTAAAGATGGGAAAAGGCGAACATCTTGGTGGAATGATGAAGTGAGAGCAGCCTGTAAACGTAAAAAGAAGGCTTATTAAAAATGGCTCCAAACAAGGGCCGAGGCAGACAGGGATTGGTACGTAGATGAAAGAAACAGAGCGAAACAAATAGTTGTTGAATCCAAAAAGAAGTCATGGGAAGATTTTGGTAATAACCTGGAAAGGCTAGGTCAGGCAGCAGGGAAACATTTCTGGACAGTAATAAAAAATCTTAGGAAGGGTGGGAAAAAGGAAATTAACAGTGTTTTGAGTAATTCAGGTGAACTCATAATAGACCCCAGGGAATCACTGGAGAGGTGGAGGGAATATTTTGAACATCTTCTCAATGTAAAAGGAAATCATCATGGTGGTGTTGCAAACAGCCAAGCTCATAAGGAGGAGGAAAATGATGTTGATGAAATTATGCTTGAGGAAGTGGAAAGGATAGTAAATAAACTGCATTGTCATAAGGCAGCAGGAATAGATGAAATTAGACCTGAAATGGTGAAGTATAGTGGGAAGGCAGGGATGAAATGGCTTCATAGAGTAGTAAAATTAGCGTGGAGTGTTGGTAAGGTACCTTCAGATTGGACAAAAGCAGTAGTTGCACCTATCTACAAGCAAGGAAACAGGAAGGATTGCAACAACTATCGAGGTATCTCATTGATTAGTATACCGGGCAAAGTATCCACTGGCATCTTGGAAGGGAGGGTGCGATCAGTCGTTGAGAGGAAGTTGGATGAAAACTAGTGTGGTTTCAGACCACAGAGAGGCTGTCAGCATCAGATTTTCATCTGCTGAAAGGTATAAAATGGCAGGCAGGGATTCAGTTAGATGGAAATGTAGTAAGCAGTTTGGCCTATGCTGACGACTTGGTTTTAATGGCAGACTGTGCCGAAAGCCTGCAGTCTAATATCTTGGAACTTGAAAATAGGTGCAATGAGTATGGTAAGAAAATTAGCCTCTCGAAGACTAAATTGATGTCAGTAGGTAAGAAATTCAACAGAATTGAATGTCAGATTGGTGATACAAAGCTAGAACAGGTCGATAATTTCAAGTATTTAGGTGGTGTGTTCTCCCAGGATGGTAATATAGTAAGTGAGATTGAATCAAGGTGTAGTAAAGCTAATGCAGTGAGCTCGCAGTTGCGATCAGCAGTATTCTGTAAGAAGGAAGTCAGCTCCCAGACAAAACTATCTTTACATCGGTCTGTTTTCAGACCAACTTTGCTTTATGGGAGCGAAAGCTGGGTGGACTCAGGATATCTTATTCATAAGTTAGAAGTAACAGACATGAAAGTAGCAAGAATGATTGCTGGTACAAACAGGTGGGAACAATGGCAGGAGGGTACTCGAAATGAGGAGATAAAGGCTAATTTAGGAATAAACTCGATGGATGAAGCTGTACGCATAAACCGGGTTCGGTGGTGGGGTCATGTGAGACGAATGGAGGAGGTTACCTAGGTTACCTAGGAGAATAATGGACTCTGTTATGGAGGGTAAGAGAAGTAGAGGGAGACCAAGACGATGATGGTTAGACTCGGTTTCTAATGATTTAAAGATAAGAGGTATAGAACTAAATGAGGCCACAACACCAGTTGCAAATCGAGGATTGTGGCGACGTTTAGTAAATTCTCAGAGGCTTGCAGACTGAACGCTGAAAGGCATAACAGTCTATAATGATAATGTATGTATGTATGTATGTATGTATGTATGTATGTATGTATGTATGTATGTATGTATGTACTTTCAAGACTTTACATTTTGATTCAAGAAGTCAACGGAGCATGAAATGTGTGACATGTTACAAATTGTTCTATCTCGACTAGTTTTAAAATCCATCACTTGTAGGACTCGAAAATCTAATGAAATATGTTTGACCATTACCGTATATTTAAACAATAAATCCAGATTCATTTACAAATAGACACATGCTTATCACATTCTTTGTTGAACTATATTTTTCATGTACTCAGCTGGTAATAAACTGTGGTGAGAGACTTCAGAAAAAAGTGTTTGTTCGAAACCACATAGAAAATGTTTCTGATATTATCCTCCTTTTCAGTCCATCTGTGATACGACAGTCATATACTCTTCAGTGGGTAGGTTTTCATTCTATACGGAGAACACGTTTCTACTTTAACTTTCTGGAAATGGGAAAAATAAAGTCTTGTTCTGTATTCCGTCACGATCGCAATCACTGTGTCCCAGTTTTACGGCTGGATGGAAATTGCAACACCATGAAGGCATTGCTCGTTTGTGTTGATTTTCAAGATATGGAACGATGCCATGTAGGTATAGATGGGAGCTTAAGAGAAGAGTTTCGCTAGGAATGTGGCCGGGAATTGGTTAGCCCTCGCTTTCCCCCTCGTCCCTGGCTTCACGTCACCAAGCTGGTGTATGTACGTGCGTTTCTGAAAACGTTCGCCCTCGCAGTCGCACTGTCTTCAGGTGGTCCTATCTGCAAGGCACTCGAACAGACTACATCTGACCAGCAAAATATTAAGACAAGGCAGTTTCCAACTAATAGTAATCTAGGTTATTTTCCACTGACACTGGCAATTTATGCCATCTTCAACATCCGATTTTATCCAGAGTCCATCCTCAAGGTGCAAATCGAAAGAGCTTCTGTTATTATTTTTATTTTAATATATACTGTATTAATTATTAATTTTTTACATATTTTTATAAAATGATCGCCGACGTCCGATGACGGTTACAGTACTAGAAGAAGGCGATATTTATTTCCTATATTTCAGATGTAGTAAGTTATATGAAGCGAGCTACAGGCAGGTCAATTTCGTTCGTCAGTGTGCCGAGTTACGAATGCATTCCCTGTCACACACATGTCCCGGCGTGTTCGTTAGGTGAAGAAAATAATAATAATAATAATAATAATAATAATAATAATAATAATAATAATAATAATAATAACAATAATAATGAACCAGATTGAATATGTCCGCGTATAACAATTTTATGATTACGATCCGATCATGCAACTCATCCAGGCATGCAGTCATTCACTCACTCAGCCATTCAGCTAATTTATAATGTCTATTGTAAGCTATGAAGAAATCTGTTCGAACTCTTAAAAAACTTACACTAATTAATAATAGGAGCACCGGTAATATAGATAGATAGATAGATAGATAGATAGGTAGATAGATAGATAGATAGATAGATAGATAGATAGATAGATAGATAGATAGATAGATAGATAGATAGATAATGCCTTTATTGGTAGCGAAGTTAGGGCTCAAGGCCCTCTCTTACACTTAACCACATTTACATAACTTGTAGTTTCGAATACAAATAAAACAAATAATATTAATAGCAATAATAATAATAATAATAAACCTACGCCCTAGTTAAAGCACAAGCTCCTACAAACGATAAGAACAAGTCTGATCCAGACGAAATTGATAATTTCTGGGACCTACTGGATGAAAAATTAAACAAAATCCCCAAACACCATGTCAAGCTTCTTTTGGGTGACTTTAATGCCCAACTAGGTCGTGAACAGAACTACAAGAAAGTTATAGGAAATAACCCTGCTCACAAAAGAACCAAAGACTAGTGTCAATTTGTGAAAATCACAACCTGCAGGTCATGTCGACCCACTTTCGCCATCTTCCCAGAAAGCAAATGACTTGGCGTTCTCCCGTCCAAGCTCTCGGAGAGTTCCAAATTCATCATGTTGCAATCTCCAGGAGAAACAGCCCTGAGATGATGAATGTCAAGCTAAAGAAAGGCATCAATGTGGCCTCAGATCATTATATGTCTCATCAAATTCAAACCAATTCCCGCAAACACAAGGAAGACAACCAAACAGATCACACGCTTCCACAATGATAAACTTCGGCAAAGGGTCGAGGAGTTCCAGGAGAAGGCTAGACCAAATGACTGTGACTTTAACAACGCCAAAAGTCTCCTTGTTTAGGCCGCCAAAGACGTTGCAGGAATCAAGAGAAGCAAAAAGCATGCCTGGTGGAATGGTACCTGCGAATCAGTCCTCCAAGAAAGACTCAATGCGTGGAAACAGTACAACTCTACGAAATCAGAAAATGATTGGGAAACCTACAAAACCCAACGTGCCCAAGCAGCTAGGGTGTTCAGAACTGAGAAACGTAAATATGAAAAATCTCTCATTGAAAAGATAGAACAAAACTTTAGGAAGAATGAAAGCAGAGAGTACTACAGAGCCTTCAAACGCAAACTCACTGGCTATAAACCACCATCTCTATGCTTTGAGCGAAAGGACGGCACACTGGCGACGTCAAATGAAGAAAATTGCAGCATTCTGGCAGATTACTTCAAGAATTTACTTAATTGCTCTAAACCGCAAAGCGCCATTGAGACCAAGGAACCCTTACTCAGGTACCCAGATTCCAGACCATCCGACAGAGATGAAATCAAGCGCCACATTGCCCGTCTCAAAAATAACAAAGCGCCGGGGGAAGACTCAGTAGTAGCAGAACTATGGAAATATGCTCCAGAGGAATCACTTGATATCTTGCAAAAGCAAATAGAAGAAATTTGGAGCAAGGAGACCCTACCCGAAGATTGTAAAATAGCTTTGATTCATCCATTACACAAAAAAGGCAGCATGAAGAACATCAACAACTTCAGAGGAATATCTTTGCTACCCGTGACTTACAAAATTCTATCACTTGCCATCCTGGAGCGTCTGGAAGCACAAGTCGAACATCAAATAGGTGAATACCAAGGAGGGTTCAGAAAAGGTCGCTCAACAGCTGAACAGATCCAAAATCTCAAAACGATCATCAGATATTGTATACTAAGGTCCAAGCAGTATGTGTCTGTCTTTGTGGACTTTAAGAAAGCGTACGACTCCATTGACCGGGAAGTCCTGATAAACATCTTTAATGAATTTGGAGTTGATTTGAAACTGCTGGCATTAATTAGAGCCACCCTGACCGATACAAAATCCAAGGTGAAGTTCCACGGATGTCTCTCGCATTCCTTTGACATCAAAACAAGAGTCCGACAAGGTGATGGGCTATCCCCGATACTCTTCAACTGTGTTCTTGAAAAGGTCATCAGAACCTGGCGGGTGAGATTACAGGAAACCAACTATAGTCCATTGAGCATAGGAACCAAATCTAAGGGGATCCCAACAGACTGCTTAGCATTTGCCGATGATATTGCTGTTCTCTCAAACGACATAGAAACCGCTAGAGCTCAAGTTGAAATTTTAAAGGAAATTGCCGAACAAACTGGTTTGCAGATATCGTTTGAGAAAACAGAATAATGACTAACATCAAAGAGGCTCCACCAAAACTCCATACAAAATACGGGGACATCACCCGAGTAGACAAATTCAAATACCTGGGTGAGATCATCATGAAAAATGGACTGGACAAAGAAGCACTTCAGGAGCGAGTACGCAAACTGGAAATAGCCTACCAAACATCCCGCACAATCTACAACAAAAAATGCCTTTCCGAAAACACTAAGATACGTCACTATGAAACAGTTCTGAAGCCAGTAGTTCCATATGCAGCCGAAACCCTGTCTCTAAATACCAACAAAGGACTCCTTGGAGAACTGGAGAAAAGAGAACGCAAAATTGTGTGAGGAATCTTGGGATCAAAGTACAGAAATTGAATCCATCAAAAGAGATCCAACAAGGAAGTTTACAGCAAAATAGAGAAAATTACCAACACAATCAGAAAAAGACGGGCACGATTTTACGGTCATCTGAAAAGAATGGACGGAAGAAAGTTAACTAAAGAAATCTTTCACTTTTTTGATTCAAACCCCAAAACCACAATTCCCTGGTTTAGAAATACCAAAGAAGACCTGCAAATGCTACATATCTCAGCTGAAGACGCCTTTAACAGAGATCTCCTCCGCAAGAAAATATTGACGAACGGGCTAAACCGAGATGAGCAACCGAAGAGAAGACACGGTGCCCCTTGGACAGAGGAGCGTAAGCAGACCCACTCACAAAGAATGAGGGAAATTCGGGCTCTAAAGAAGGCCAAGTTCAGTGTCAAATGCAACAAGACTTAACGTGGTCCTTGATGGCCCCATCGAATTATGTATATATAATAATAATAGTAATAATAATAATAATAATAATATTATTATTTGTCCTTGGTGGCGTAGGGACGTGGCGCCCCCATCGCCCAGTGAGAAACCACTGCAATCAGCCACCCAAGTACCGGCGGGAGAACCGAAGCATGGGGTATGGAGGAACTACAAGTTTTCAACTGCAAAGCATGGAGGAAAATTCAACAGGAAATTGTACCCCAGGTGGTAACCAATCCACCGTCGCCTTGAGGGACGCAAGCAGGCCTTCGGATTCTGGGGAGCCTGCACCTACATGCAAGGAGGTATCGGAGACTCCTAGGAACAAAATCAGCCACAAACAACAAAATTTTTTTGCTACCTTCAATGCCAACTCCCTCTTGAAAGTTGGTAAACTCAAACATCTTACGGATGCCCTCTCCCATCATGAAATCCTAATTACAGCAATTCAAGAGTCAAGGTTTACTGATGAACATGCGTTTGAATCACAAGGTTATAGAATCTTCAAAGGGAAAACTGGCAAACTTGTGATGAAAACTGTTCCACACCTCGGCACAGGATTTATTGTCAGCAGGAAAATTATTGATTCAGTCACCGATTTCAGCTCTCCTAACAGCAGGGTCACGATGCTTAGCTTTCGGAGTATGAACAACGTACACACGCTTGTGAACGTACATGCACCAATTAACCAGGCAAACAAGAAAGACCCAGAAGGAACAGATAAATTCTGGGAGGACCTGGAAGATGTTATATCAAAAATTCCTGACAAACACACAATCATTTTGCTTGGAGACTTCAATGCCCAGATTGGCAAAGAAAGGAAATTCCAAAATATCGTTGGAAACTATCCAGCCCACAGACGAACCAACCGAAATGGGGAAAGGCTATAGAGCTTTGTAAGGCATTCAATCTTGTTCTTAAGTCAACAGCCTTCAAACATCTACCAAGAAAACAAAAGACATGGATATCACCAAATCCTCACTTGGGAGAATTTCAAATAGATCATGTTGCCATTGCACGAAAAGCAACACAAGAGATCCAAAATGTTAAAGTCCTGAGAAGTGCTAACCTTGACTCAGACCACTATCTATCCAAGATCAAAATTAAGCTTCATCCAAGAAACACCAAAAGAGTTAAGATAAAGAAAACTAGCAAATTTGATACAGAAAAGCTGAAAACCAGCGAAAAATTCACTCAGAAACTTCAGTCTTTGGACACAGAAAATTGGGAACAACTGAAAAATGCCATTGTTGAAACGGCTGAGGAGACAGTATTGCTAAAGAAACCAAAGAAGCATCCGTGGTGGACTCAAGAATGTGATGAAGCCATAACACAAAGACAAACCGCTTGGCAAAGATGGAATTCCCAGAAGAATCCAGAAAGATATGAAGACTTTCTGGAGGCTAGGAAACATGCAGCGAAAGTGATCCGCCAAGTAAAGCGCGCATTTGACAAAAAGAAACTGACACAGATCGAGCAGGACTTCAATAAGAATAATACTAGGGATTTCTATAGAACCTTCAAACACAACCTCACCAAGTACACCCCACCAAGTCTACACTTCCGAGATCAAAATGGAGAAGTTGCCTACAACGACAAGGATAACTGCCAAATCTTGGCTAAATATTTTGAATCTCTTTTTAACTGCGAAGAACCAGAATCAGAATTCACCTTTGAAGAATCCAGACATCCCAACCCAGACTCTTCTCCCCCCACAAAAGAGGAAATCAAACAGATAATTACATCATTAAAGAACAACAAAGCACCTGGAGAAAATGCGATAATTGCTGAACTCTGGAAGGCTGCAGGTGAAAAGGCGATCGATAAACTAACTGAGATCATTCGCGAGATCTGGGAAACAGAGAAGATCCCAAATGATTGGACAGCAGCCCTGATTCATCCCCTACATAAGAAAGGTGACAAAACAGATGTAAACAACTATCGCGGCATCTCCCTTCTCGCAGTAACATACAAAATTCTCTCCAAAGCCCTTCAAACTCGGGCAGAAGAGCAACTTGATTCACAGTTGGGTGAATACCAAGGAGGCTTTAGAAAAGGACGATCTTGTGCAGAGCAGATCATGAACCTTAAGTCTGTCCTGTCGTACCTAAAATCCAGGAATAAGAATTTTGTAGTTACTTTTGTTGACTTCCAAAAAGCCTACGACTCCATAGACCGACACACACTCCCTCGCATTCTGAAGGAAATGGGCTTAGACAACAAAATGAGAGCTATCATTCAACAGACCTTAACCAGCACTACGTCCAGGGTGAAATTCAGGGGAGAAATTTCGAACGTCTTTGAAATCAAGACTGGTGTTAGGCAAGGGGATGGACTATCACCGCTTCTCTTCAACTGCGCTCTGGAGAAAATCATTCGGGAATGGCGCAAGGAGATGTGCAAGGAAGAGGTTGAGAATGGCCTTAGAATAGGATATAAGAAAGATGATCTTATCATAGACTGCCTAGCTTTTGCAGATGACCTAGCGATCTTTTCTGATTCCCTGGATACTGCTGAAAAACAAATTAACCAACTGAGAATCCAAGCAGCAAAAGCTGGCCTCCAAATCTCTTCCCAAAAAACAGAGTTTATAACCAACATCAAGCCAGCCCCCAGAGAGCTCATTGTGGAACAGGGAAAAATCAAGCAGATGGAAAAGTTAAAGTACTTAGACGAGTGGATAGTACCTAACAACTCTGAGAAAGAAGCAATCATGTGCAGAATCAACAAGATGGAGGTGGCATATCAGCTGTCTAGGAATGTCTACAACAAAAGATCAGTATCCATGAACGCCAAGCTTAGGCATTATTGTTCGGTTGTACGCCCGGAAGCACTGTACGCAGCAGAATGCCTTGCAATGAACAGAAAAGGTTTGATGGAGAAGTTAGAAGCTAAAGAAAAATCCTGAGAAAGATTCTTGGACCAATCAAAGAAAATGGTGAGTACAGGAGACGACACAACAGCGATCTGTACCAGCATATGGAGAGGATAACGGACACGATTCGGAAAAGGAGGATTAATTTTTATGGCCATATAGCACGCATGAGCACACAGAGACAAACCAATAGGATCTTTTCCTACTTTCTTAACAAGAAAACCAAGGGACCCTGGTTTATCGAAGTTGAAAAAGAAACAGGAATCACACTCGAAGACATCCAGAAACGTGCTCCTCTCCAGAAAAAGCTCCAGGGATACAAGAGGTTCCAAGAAAGGCCAAAGTTGAAAACAGGCAAGAAGTGGACTGATGAAAGGAAGGAGGCTCACAGAACGAGAATGCGTGAGTACTGGGGAAGAATTAAAGCTCAAGGATGCAAACGGTTGAAATAACGTGGTCCACAGCAGGCCGAAACGAAGAAAGAATTTGTCCTTGGAAATATAACACTGTTAATGTCTAGGACAAAGAGAAATAAAGAGAAATAAAACTTGTAAACTGAAATTTAGTGATTAGGAGTAATTATAATGTTTAATGTAGTAATAGATACAAGAAAAGCATTCATATCAAAAATAGCAATAAATGATTACTTTGTCCCAGTTCCAGGCGATCCGTAAATCGGGAATGGGAGTATTCTATTCTACTATTCTGTATCACAGTGTTATCGCTTCTGCGTCACGAATTCTGTCCCGCAAGGGTTATTTTACGTGTCGATAAAGCTGTCGACACGACGCTGACGTAGTTCAGCACCTTCAAATACCATTGCACTTAGCCGAGATCGAACCCACCAACTTAAGTTCAGAAAGCCAGTGCTGTACCGTCTGAAAAGGGAGAGAGAGGAAGGAATTTATTCATTATTCGACGAGTTAGTTTACTGAAGAACTCAATTTTATAGAATTTTATTTAATCACGAAATATTTAAAAATACTGTAGGCCTAATTAGCTTCATCAATCCTTGTGTCCCTATGTCACTTTTTTACACAAAACTATAAAATAAAATAACATTTAAAACAATAGACTCTAGGCCTAGTCCGCCTCTGTGGTGTAGTGGTTAGTGTGATTAGCTGCCACTCCCGGAGGCCCGGGTTCGATTCCCGGCTCTGCCACGAAATTTGAAAAGTGGTACGAGGGCTGGAACGGGGTCCACTCAGCCTCGGGAGGACAACTGAGTAGAGGTTGGTTCGATTCCCACCTCAGCCACCCTGGAAGTGGTTTTCCGTGCTTTTCCACTTCTCCTCCAGGCAAATGCCGGGATGGTACCTAACTTAAGGCCTCGGCCGCTTCCTTCCCTCTTCTTTGTCTATCCCTTCCAATCTTCCCATCCCCTGTTCAACATAGCAGGTGAGGCCGTCTGGGAGAGGCATTGGTCATCCTCCCCAGTTTTATCCCCCGAAACAGAGTCTGAAGCTCCAGGACACTGCCTTTGAGGCGGTAGAGGTGGGATCCCTCGCTGAGTCCGAGGGAAAAGCCAACCCTGGAGGGTAAACAGATTAAGAAAGAAAGAGAAAAACTGTAGGCCTAAATTAGCTTCATCTATCATTGTGTCTCTATGTCACTTTTCTTGATAAACAAAATACGAAATAAAATAACATTTAAAACAACAGTCTGTAGGCCTAAATCAGCTTCATCAATCCTTTTGTCCCCATGTCACTTTTTTACACAAAACTATGAAATAAGGTAAGGTAAGGGTGTGTTCTGCCCGAACGCAGGTCCGAACCTCCGCAGAGGTGTGCCTGAGGCGGAGTTTACGTGCGGTAGGGTGAACAGTTCCTTTCCGCTCCTCCATTACCTTACCCCCCGCCAACAGCGCGTTGCAACCCTTCCACTTCTCGAGCACGCCCAATGTTGCTTAACTTCAGAGATCTCACGGGATCCGGTGTTTCAACACGGCTACGGCCGTTGGCCCATGAAATAAAATAACATTTAAAACAATAGAATGTAGGCCCAATTAGCTGGTGTTGATAGTGACGTATCGCCAGCTGTTGTACTTTCCTTGCGAATTCTACTCACTGTGCTGACTGAAATGCCGGTGTAATTAGATACACGCAGATTAGTTTGCCTCAGTAAGTGTTTCAGTTGCCCTTCTCGTGCCTCTTCATCACATTCTTGGATAACATGTCTGATAACCTCCCTAGCTTCGCTGTGGATAGTCTTTCCTCTCTTCCGACAGGGTTCCATAATAGTAATACAAACTAGCACTATAATAACATAACTGTTTTAAGCCTCAATATACAAATCGCTGTTCAACACAGACAAGATCAACACTACCGAACTGTTGTATCATCAAAGGGAGACTGGCGGACTGACGATACTTTCAGGAAGAGCCATAGCCGAGACGACAGAGAGAGAAAGCTGCTCCCCCGTGTCCCACCTCACGTCCCGCTAGTCTTCTCTTCAGCTCGCATCTATATGTAAACGATCAAAGTTTCAGACCCATTGGATTGTTGCTACAGGTCTCCCCACGTGATTGATCGCGGAGGAATCAACTCCAGTATACGGACTCTGGTGTAGCGTAGTTGACTTGCAGTCTATGCAGTGAAGTGTTCCCCGTCAAACATGTCTCGACGTCAGAAAAGAGCACGCTATAAACAACTGTCGCCGTTTGAGAGGGCTCGGATAATTGGGCTGTGTGAGGCTGGATTATCGCTAAGGACTGTCGCTGCACGTGTTGGCCGACAGGCGTCTACGGTACAACGTGTATGGCATCAGTGGTCAAATGAAGGTACCCACACTCGTAGACCTGGCCCAGGCCCAACGCGACAGACAACTGTGAGAGAGGATCGCCGCATCATTCGGATGGACCGGATGGAACCCCATGCAACAGCAGCGCAAATTCGAGCAGCTGTGGCACTCCACGTTACACAACAAACAGTTGGTAATCGCCTGCGTGCAGCTGGCTTACGAGCCCATGTCGCTGCAGAAGGTGTTCCATTGACCCCACAACAGCGACGTGTAAGGCTGGCCTGGTGTCGAGAAAGATCGACGTGGGTCGACGAATGGCATAGGGTCGTCTTTAGTGATGAATCGCGCTTCTGTCTTGCCCGCAGTGATCGCCGGAATCCTGTGCGCCGACGTACCGGGCAGAGAGGCCGCCCAGATCTTATTGTCGAGAGGCACACAGGGCTAACACCAAGCATTATGATCTTGGGAACTATTGGCTTTAATGTGAAATCACAATTAGTGCTTGTTGAGGGCACTATGACTGCTCGACAGTACTTTGATAGGGTACTCAATCCAGTGGTTGTCCCTATGATGGCGAACCTTGCTAATGGGATGTTTCAGCAGGACAATGCCCGGGTTCACACTGCACGCATCTCCAGAGAAGCTCTCCACGACATCATAACCTTAGAATGGCCCGCCAGATCCCCGCACCTCAGTCCTGTTGAGCATGTGTGGGACATGATGGGTCGACAACTGGCCAACCTTCCTTAGCCACCCAAAACTCTGGAACAACTGACCCGTGCAGTGCAGAAAGCATGGGCAACAATTCCTCTGGAAGCGATCCAGGGCCTTATTGACTCCATGCCTTGCCGAATTCATCAATATATTGCAGCTCGTGGTGGGCACATCCTGTATTGATTGTTGTCCAAACTTGCGGTCAGAGGGATCTGCAAGTGTAATCATCAAATCACAACCGAACACTCGTCCTGCGTTTTCAATTGCAGCAATGTAGCACCACTCCTTCTGGGTGTTGCAATTTCCATTTTCTTCAGTGTATTACGAGATCTGTGGTGTCACAGCTTAATCCTTAAAACTATTTAACTATACACACTCCTAACAAAATCACACTTACAACTAAATTCACTATACATTTCAAATCCAATTCACTCTGCATTTCGAATCCTCACAGCCACTATAACTTCCTCATTCTTAACCAACCCAACCATCTTTCCTTATATTACTACCATGTCTTCATCCACTATTGCCTTACTTACTAACTTTACTTGACTTTTTACTTCTTGTTACTGTGCCCTCATCATTTTTTTCCATTCCCCACAGGTCCCTTAAGCTCCTGCTAATCCCTTTGATCATAAACAGTTCTATTCTCTCCCTGTTCCCCATTGACCTTTCCAGTGGCGTATACTGATGGCTACCAAGGCTGTCGGTGAAGCCCAAACCTGAATTGGGAATGATGGAAATCTAAAGAACATAATAATGTAAGCATGTTCCTTTGCTGGCGGGACCTAGTGTTTACAGTGCACTACAGTATGTCTTCTGGTCTGGACTACAGCCATTTTGTTACTTTCATTGATCTGTCTCAGCTTTATCCTTGGCTTTGACAAAATGAAAGTCCCTGCTATGAATGGTGTGAAAATATTGCTCATAGGGTCGGTTGGTCATGCATTTCAGTGGGCTTTGCAGACTGGTATGTGATAGCAACTTCTGGCTCGGTGAGGAAAGCAACGGGAAACTACCTCACTCCTCATTTCCCTAGTACGCCTCTTCAGTGATGCCTATGCCATATATGACAGATGAGGATACAACCAGCCTTCGGGCTGATGACTAAACAAACATACATACATACATACATGCATACATACATACAATGTAAGCATCTGACACATTGTTCCATTCACAAAACTTGAAAGCAGTGAGAAGAAACGTCGAAGCAAGACACTGAAGACTGATATTGGAGCCCAGACCCTCGACCCACCAAGCGCAGGTTGCTGGCATATGTCCGATAGGTGCTAGGACCAGGGTGATAGCTGTGCTAGGCTTCGTTCCGTCAGATCGCCACTGCTAACTATCAACCATGCGTTACTCATCGTATATACTTCCTCACCTCATTCTTCTGACTTAATTACACTGACTGACAGAGCAAATGCGACACCAAGAAGGAGTGCTTCGAAAGGGATGAAAGTTGGGGAAAAAACAGAGACGGCACGGACGAATAATTGATGTTTATTTCAAACCGATATGTAGGTTACACAATGCGCACGGCATCGACTCAGTAGGATGTAGGACCACCGCGAGCGGCGATGCACGCAGAAACACGTCGAGGTACAGAGTCAATAAGAGTGCGGATGGTGTCCTGAGGGATGGTTCTCCATTCTCTGTCAACCATTTGCCACAGTTGGTCGTCCGTACGAGCCTGGGGCAGAGTTTGCAAACGGCGTCCAATGAGATCCCACACGTGTTCGGTTGGTGAGAGATCCGGAGAGTACGCTGGCCACGGAAGCATCTGTACACCTCGTAGAGCCTGTTGGGAGATGCGAGCAGTGTGTGGGCGGGCATTATCCTGCTGAAACAGAGCATTGGGCAGCCCCTGAAGGTACGGGAGTACCACCGGCCGCAGCACATGCTGCACGTAGCGGTGGGCATTTAACGTGCCTTGAATACGCACTAGAGGTGACGTGGAATCATACGCAATAGCGCCCCAAACCATGATGCCGCGTTGTCTAGCGGTAGGGCACTCCACAGTTACTGCCGGATTTGACCTTTCTCCACGCCGACGCCACACTCGTCTGCGGTGACTATCACTGACAGAACAGAAGCGTGACTCATCGGAGAACACGACGTTCCGCCATTCCCTCATCCAAGTCGCTCTAGTCCGGCACCATGCCAGGCGTGCACGTCTATGCTGTGGAGTCAATGGTAGTCTTCTGAGCGGACGCCGGGAGTGCAGGCCTCCTTCAACCAATCGACGGGAAATTGTTCTGGTCGATATTGGAACAGCCAGGGTGTCTTGCACTTGCTGAAGAATGGCGGTAGACGTGGCGTGCGGGGCTGCCACCGCTTGGCGGCGGATGCGCCGATCCTCGCGTGCTGACGTCACTCGGGCTGCGCCTGGACCCCTCGCACGTGCCACATGTCCCCGCGCCAACCATCTTCGCCACAGGCGCTGCACCGTGGACACATCCCTATGGGTATCGGCTGCGATTTGACGAAGCGACCAACCTGCCCTTCTCAGCCCGATCACTATACCCCTCGTAAAGTCGTCTGTCTGCTGGAAATGCCTCCGTTGACGGCGGCCTGGCATTCTTAGCTATACACGTGTCCTGTGGCACACGACAACACGTTCTACAATGACTGTCGGCTGAGAAATCACGGTACGAAGTGGGCCATTCGCCAACGCCGTGTCCCATTTATCGTTCGCTACGTGCGCAGCACAGCGGCGCATTTCACATCATGAGCATACCTCAGTGACGTCAGTCTACCCTGCAATTGGCATAAAGTTCTGACCACTCCTTCTTGGTGTTGCATTTGCTCTGTCAGTCAGTGTATATAGATAACAGAGCGCTGGTATTTCACTCCCGTTTACTTCTACATCCTTGTAGGAAGACACTGCAGGGCTGCTGTTATAGGAGTAATATAGTTTTGCCATTGATGCTTTCACGGCCTGTACTTACAGACATGATACTGGGCTTACGCCGTGTCAAGAAAATAACGTGAAATTCTTTACGTTTTGCGGAGAACTGTGCTCTGTTATATCAGAAGAAATCTCGACTGTCCACGCGAAAGCTTCTTAAACAATGACTTCTTAAAATTTAGACGTTATAATAGAAGTGGAAATGGTGCGTTCATTCGCTACCAGATGGCTCCCAGGACGTGGCACAACGCTAGCGCTCGAAACGGAAGCTGACCGAACCATAGGATCAGTCTAAGCGGTTCATATAAACGTGTGTACGTAACACATGACATTGACAGATGTATGATATAGACACAAGCCTGGAATGAAACATCTGGCGATGAGGAAAGTACTAATTTGGAAAACAGCGAGACGAAATAACAGCAGTGAAAGGACGTAAATTCTTAATGGTTGGCAACTAGATATTACTTAATTGATAGCCGGTGTCCCTGTTGAAATTGTTAGGACTTCTACGTATTTCCACAGCTTCCCGTATAATCCTGGACCTGTAGTGTCTAGTGTGGGTAAGAAAACGAGCATCTTGGAACACGACATCCTGACCCGACGATAGAGCGTGCTCAGCTATTGCCGATTTGTCAGGTTGGTTGAGACGAATATTACGTTCATGTTCTTTGATAGGGTAACAATGGACCGGCATGTTTGGCCGATGTATACCTTACCGCAAGTACAGGCAATTTTGTATAGCCCAGGATGTAAAAGTGGGGACAATTTGTCCTTGGTTTTACTCAGACTGTGAGCAATTTTAGTGGCGGTGCCAAACACGGTTTTTATATTGTGTTTGTGGAGGACCTTGGCAATTCGCTCTGTGGTGTTGTGAATGTAAGGCAACTAGCCAGTTCCTTTCACTTCTTCCTTCTCTGAGATTTGCTTGGTCGTTTCTCTGGGATGCAGGGCTCTATGAATCTGTAAATCGCTGTAAATCGCTGTAAATCTGTAAATTACCATTGAACGCGACTTTGAGACTGTCCATCTCCTACCTGGATATGTGTTGGCTCACAAATTCGTCTTGCCGTCTTGGCGAATGTCGTGAGGATGCCTTGTTTTTGTGCTGGATGGTGGTGACAATCTGCATGAAGATAGCTATTTGTGTGGGTAATCTTACGATAGACGGTATGTCCTAAGGAGCCGTCCGGTGTCTGTCTTTCTTACTAGAACATCCAAGAAAGGAAGGCATCCGTCCGACTCCATCTCTATAGTAAATTTTATTGACGGATGTTGCTGATTTAGGTGGTTTAGAAATAGATAAAATTTCTCAGGACCTTCTGTCTAGACCACAAATGCATCATCATCATACCTCTACCATATCATAGGTCTGTCGGGCGCCGAAGCAATAGCCTCCTCCTCAAATGCTCCATAAATAAATTAGCCACTACGGGCGAAAGTGGACTTCCCATTGCCACTCCGTCCGTCTGTTCATAAAAATTCCCACCCTACAAGAAATATCCGGAAGTCATGTAGTGTTAAAATAGCGTAGTAATGTCCTCAGGGAACAGGTGTTCAATGAGAGACATGACCGAGTCAGTCGGCACTTTAGTGAGCAAGGATTCCATATCGAAACTCACCAAAAGTGCATTAGGTTGAGGGGTTATGGTTGACAGCTTGTTGACGAAATACCGAGAGTCCCTGACGTATGATTCAGTACGTCCTATGTGAGGCTGAAGCAGTTTGCTTAGGTATTTAGCCAGAGCATACGTAGGAGAACCTGTCGCACTAACAATAGGTCTGAAGAGAACATCTTTCTTATGAATCTTAGGCAGTCCGTGTAATCTAGATGGCACTGCATCCCCCGAGGACAGATGTTTAGCCTTTTCTTTTGGAATTGAAGATTGCCTTAGGAGCTTCACGGTGGCGTTCGACACACGAGTGGTGGAGTCACGTGAGCTCAGTCTGTAAACCTTATCTCCACCTTATTTTCTTGACACGGCATAAGCCTAAAAGCCTATACAGTATCATGTCTGTAATATAGTTTTCTTTTTATAGGCAGATCTGCTAAAATGAAATGCATTCTTTCAGGTTTAGTGTTCTCTATTGTTGTTTGGAATCGAACCCGTCATCATAGGTCGGACACCACCACTGATCTCCAGGAAGCTAATTAACCAGTGAACGATGGACACGACTGCTGTAAAATTCAACATGTTCATTTAATAATAATGATAATAATAATAATAATAATAATAATAATAATAATGGTGCATGCCATCTGTATAGGCTTGGGGGTGACCTAATGAGGATAAAATGAATGGTGAGGACATCATAAATACCCATTCCCCAAGCCAGGGGAATTAACAGTGTGAAGGGATTGATTCTGAAAATTGAACCGGGCCTATCAGGCCAAAGGCAAGCATTATATCCATTTAGCCACAAACCCGGACTTTAATTTGCCAAACCATAGGCTACCATCTCCACAGATCTGTTGTTGAGTATTGGCAGTAGCAGAGGTCAGGGCAGTAGCTCGCGAAGGAGCCTTGACAACACAGCGAGCTTCTTCGTTGGCTATTGGCTGCAGCTCAACTATATACAACGGATACCTAAGTCTAGTGGTAGCCCACGTCTTGACACCAGCATACGCCACTGGACCTTTCCTTTTCACTCCGCACGTCCATTTCTTTACTGTGTTCACCTCTCTGCCTTTCCTCTTCCCTGACTATGTCCATAGCTACTTCCGTAAACATTGCTATTCTCACCCTGTTGTCCACTGCTCTTTCCTTTTCAGTATGCACGACCACTCTTTCACTATGTTCATCTCCCTGCCTTTCCTCACTCAAGTTCCTGTGTTTCCCTTGGTTCTTTCCTTATCACCACGTTTGTCTTCTCCGACATTGCTTTGTATAACTTGCCTTTCTTCCACTCTCTTACCCATTGCTTTATCTTGCTTAGGATTCTCTTCTAATTCCTGTAATTTCGTCACTGATCAAAATCTGGTCCATGGCCATTGGTTACCACTAATTGCTGGCCCTCACTCAATGTTTCTTTAGGGTTTTTATATTCTTAATCTCTTCTTTTCCCATGTCCCTCTTAATCCAAATGTTTGTACTCTGTAGATTACAAGCGTTTATGATCACTATTTCCGCCATCAGGGTGGATAACAATTTCACTTTTATCGGGCTGTTACCCTGTTCTTTACCTCTTTCCACATCGACTGTATCAACTTCACTGAAGTTTATTTTCATTCTGTTTTGGATGACTTCCACAACTTTGTGAATTGTCATCACTTTGTCCTCTCCTTTTTCTTCCAGCACTCCATGTATATATAAGCATTTATTTCTGCATTCAGTGAGCGAATGATGTGGGTAGATTTGTCAGTGGGAGGAATTAAGACAAGAATTGTGTCCGTGTATTCACCATGTGAGGGTGCAGATGAGGATGAAGTTGACAAGTTTTATGAAGCATTGAGTGACATCGTGGTCAGGGTCAACAGCAAGGATAGAATAGTGCTAATGGGCGATTTCAATGCGAGAGTTGGGAATAGAACTGAAGGATACGAAAGGGTGATTGGTAAATGTGGGGAAGATATGGAAGCTAATGGGAATGGGAAGCGTTTGCTGGACTTCTGCGCTAGTATGGGTTTAGCTGTTACGAATACATTCTTCAAGCATAAGGCTATTCACCGCTACACATGGGAGGGTAGGGGTGCCAGATCCATAATAGACTATCTTAACAGACTTTGAATTCAGGAAATCTTTTAGGAATGTACGAGTTTTTCGGGGATTTTTCGATGATACAGACCATTATCTGATCTGTAGTGAACTAAGTATCTCTAGGCCTAGGGTAGAGAAAGTGAAATCTGTCTGCAAACGAATAAGGGTAGAAAATCTCCAGGACGAGGAAATTAGACAGAAGTACATGGATATGATTAGTGAGAAGTTTCGAACAGTAGACAGTAAGCAGGTTTAGGATATAGAAAGTGAATGGGTGGCATACAAGGATGCTGTAGTAGAAACAGCAAGGGAATGCCTAGGAACAACTGTGTGTAAAGGTGGGAAAAGGCGAACATCTTGGTGGAATGATGAAGTGAGAGCAGCCTGTAAACGTAAAAAGAAGGCTTATCAGAAGTGGCTCCAAACAAGGGCCGAGGCAGACAGGGATTTGTACGTAGATGAAAGAAACAGAGCGAAACAAATAGTTGTTGAATCCAAAACGAAGTCATGGGAAGATTTTGGTAATAACCTGGAAAGGCTAGGTCAAGCAGCTGGGAAACCTTTCTGGACAGTAATAAAGAATCTTAGGAAGGGAGGGAAAAAGGAAATGAACAGTGTTTTGAGTAATTCAGGTGAACTCATAACAGATCCCAGGGAATCACTGGAGAGGTGGAGGGAATATTTTGAACATCTTCTCAATGTAAAAGGAAATCATCATGGTGGTGTTGCAAACAGTCAAGCTCATGGGGAGGAGGAAAATGACGTTGGTGAAATTATGCTTGAGGAAGTGGAAAGGATAGTAAATAAACTCCATTGTCATAAGGCAGCAGGAATAGATGAAATTAGACCTGAAATGGTGAAGTATAGGCAGGGATGAAATGGCTTCATAGAGTAGTCAAATTAGCGTGGAGTGTTGGTAAGGTACCTTCAGATTGGACAAAAGCAGTAATTGCACCTATCCATAAGCAAGGGAACGGGAAGGATTGCAACAACTATCGAGGTATCTCATTGATTAGTATACCAGGCAAAGTATTCACTGGCATCTTGGAAGGGAGGGTGCGATCAGTCGTTGAGAGGAAGTTGGATGAAAACCAGTGTGGTTTCAGACCACAGAGAGGCTGTCAGGATCAGATTTTCAGTATGCGGCAGGTAATTGAAAAATGCTACGAGAGGAATAGGAAGTTGTGTTTGTGTTTCGTAGATCTAGAGAAAGCATATGACAGGGTACCGAGGGAAAAGATGTTCGCTATACTGGGGGACTATGGAATTAAAGGTAGATTATTAAAATCAACCAAAGGCATTTATGTTGACAATTGGGCTTCAGTGAGAATTGATGGTAGAATGAGTTCTTGGTTCAGGGTACTTACAGGAGTTAGACAAGGCTGTATTCGTTCACCTTTGCTGTTTGTAGTTTACATGGATCATATGCTGAAAGGTATAAAATGGCAGGGAGGGATTCAGTTAGGTGGAAATGTAGTAAGCAGCCTGGCCTATGCTGACGACTTGGTCTTAATGGCAGACTGTGCCGAAAGCCTGCAGTCTAATATCTTGGAACTTGAAAATAGGTGCAATGAGTATGGTATGAAAATTAGCCTCTCGAAGACTAAATTGATGTCAGTAGGTAAGAAATCCAACAGAATTGAATGTCAGATTGGTTGTACAAAGCTAGAACAGGTCGATAATTTCAAGTATTTAGGTTGTGTGTTTCCCCAGGATGGTAATATAGTAAGTGAGATTGAATCAAGGTGTAGTAAAGCTAATGCAGTGAGCTCGCAGTTGCGATCAGCAGTATTCTGTAAGAAGGAAGTCAGCTCCCAGACGAAACTATCTTTACATCGGTCTGTTCTCAGACCAACTTTGCTTTATGGGAGCGAAAGCTGGGTGGACTCTGGTTATCTTATTCATATGTTAGAAGTAACAGACATGAAAGTAGCAAGAATGATTGCTGGTACAAACAGGTGGGAACAATGGCAGGAGGTAACTCGGAATGATGAGGTAAAGGCTAATTTAGGAATGAACTCGATGGATGAAGCTGTACGCATAAACCGGCTTCGGTGGTTGGGTCATGTGAGGCGAATGGAGGAGGATAGATTACCTAGGAGAATAATGGACTCTGTTATGGAGGGTAAGAGAAGTAGAGGGAGACCAAGACGACGATGGTTAGACTCTGTTTCTAACGATTTAAAGATAAGAGGTATAGAACTAAATGAGGCCACAACACTAGTTGCAAATCGAGGATTGTGGCGACGTTTAGTAAATTCTCAGAGGCTTGCAGACTGAACGCTGAAAGGCATAACAGTCTATAATGATAATGTATGTATGTATGTATGTATGTATGTATGTATGTATGTATGTCATGGGTATTGTCTTCTATTTCTGCCTTCATCTTCACCACCTCTTCTTCCATATTCCTTATTTTCTCTTTGAGTGACACAATTTCTTTCTCGTTGTTTCTCACTTTGGTCGTTATTTCTCCTGTTTTCCCCTGGATCCATTGTCTCATATTTTCCAACTCTTTCATTGATCTTGAATCATATTTTTAATCTCTTCAAATGGGCATACTTCTTCCACAACCTCCTTTACCACCCTCCTTATGACGTCCACATCTTCCCAGCTCATATTGCCACTGGAAGTCGGGCCGGAGTTAACTTACACGCGCCCTATAACTAGCAGTACCATAATCGGCGCTACCGCCAATATCATCTCACCCTTCAATCTTATTTCCACTTTACCTCCTCCTCTTTTGGCTGTTTCTTTGTCCCCTGCCATCTTCCGATAACCATCCGATATTGTCCCACACCAATCATCTCCCTCTTCCACTCACCGCTCATACTCCACTCCCGCTCTACCGGCACACTCGACCCAGCACATGTGCACCCGATGCTTGCTGAGGCTAGACTGTGTAATCCAAGATTCGTTGCACAAACCTCTATCAGTAAATCTAGTTACAAACAGGCCATAAGTTAGTAAACAACATAATTGTATTCCAAGAAACGGCGACATATTATCAGCCTAATTATGCAAATGATCTGAGTTAGACACGATTATCACCACATGAAGTGGTTACTGAAGTTATAATGGACCTTCTGTTATCGCACAAATGAACTGGTTGCTGTTCCATATATACAGTTAGATTTTATCAGAAGATATTGCCAGGATGGCCATGATGCTACTACTCAGCTCAATTGTAATAACCAGGCCAGAATATCCTACTGTTGTCATTTGGAATCCTTGGTACTCGAAATATAGAGCAGCTATTGAAATGACACAGAGTAAATTGCTGACAACGTTTCCGAGGGTCATTTATAAATTACTTAAAAATCTTATTGATAGTTCATACTTTGTTTCAGAATGTAATTTACAATTTCTTGTCTCTCCTCTGGACCAATTTTTCAGCTTCGCACGGTGTAAAACTGAGCGTCATAAACACTCACCTGTTGAGTAGGATGACTGCTGTAAGTGTATGAGATGTTTTCTGCGCAGATTGACCACAGCGAATGCATTGCTGGCTGTTCACAGCATGAGTGTGGACAGATTAAACTTGTTTTACGTAGCACCAACACAGATAGGTCTTACAGCGACGATAGGACAGGAAAGGGCTAAAAGTGAGAAGGAATCGTACCTAGTCTTAATTAAGGTTCAACCCCAGCATTCGCCTGGTGTGAAAATGGGAAAGGAGGAAAAAGCATGTCCAGGGCTGCCGACAGCGAGGTTCGAACTCACTGCATTGAGCCCTCGCCAAATGGAGGCCCGAGAGGGCTTTAAAAGAAATATCTTAAGAAATATGAAGAAAATTTACAAATAAATATTTCATAGCCCGTTCAAAACTGGATTAATGTTTATACGCTTTATAGACCCAAGGCAGAACTATTTCTCTATTTAATAATATATCCCATTTAGTATTCACTTGGTCTGCATAGATTATTTTTTATTTAATATACCGGTATTAAAATCCAAACTTCGGCGGAAAATGAGCCCTCACAATTGCCATTATAAAAATGGGCATGGGATCTATACCAGTTCGTGAACTCCATACCAACCTCACTGTGGACATCTTCTGCAAAGTAGCTTACAATGAATACCAAGACATACTTTAATTGGCGTTGGTGCGCAGCACTTTGCTGGGATTCTACAACTGTATATCCTTTCCCTCCTTTAAGTTTAAGTTTTGATTTTACTACGGCATTAATTTCAGTTTGTCTTTCTGTCTTTTGTCAAATGTAGTGACGTTGGTGGGTGCTCTTCTTCCGGGTTATCAGAGTTCATAGTATTTCATACCGATGCCTCTGTTCTATTTTCGGAATTTTACGAATTTTTTTCTATTATTAAAGCGTGGCCCGCGATCGTGTCTAATGTTGCCCCCTGGCAAACCCCTGATCCCTATGATTAAACACAGTGGTGAATAAACCTTGAAAATCCTCTTTTACTCTTACCGCGAAAGCCCTGATGAGCCTTGGTCTCCCAAGCGACAGTTGCTCGCTTTTTCAGTTCTCACACAGAAGCAAAAGTCCCTCATCAAGTCGGGAAAGGAGGAGGCTGGCTACGCCTGGCCGGTTCTCAACAATTCAACGAGCACAACTTGAACAAGCCATTGCAACAGAACTCCCAAATGGGGATCGTGAACTAACCTGCTAGTATGCTCTTATGCCCTTGTTGTTGTTTCTTCATGCATATTTTGAGGATGGTTGCCTAGTAGCACTTCCTCTTAAAACAATAATCTCCACCACCATCATCACGCATTTCTATTGTTTTAGAGGTGGTCGCCTCTATAAAAGTAGAGGGATTCCACTTTTTGCAAAAGATAACTATTAATTCATTAACATTTCCTCTTCACGGTTTAGTTAATTTAATCCTAACTCGCGTATAAACTAACAATCAATGACTTTTTCTTTCGACTTCTTATTTGAGTGACAATATCTAGCAGTAAAATATTTAATATTACTCGCTAGATGTAAAATTAAAACTTATGGAGGCGTTGAAATTAATAACAACTTGGAACAAGTACACACTATCACTATTTCAACACTTGTTCAGCTGACATTTTTAATAAGCTTCATCTAGTTATATCTTAATTGCCTGATATATTTCCTTTTGACGTAAATACGTCATATACTTGATTAGGGAAAGGCCAGTTTGAAAAGTTGAGGGACTCGAATATAGGGAAGATACCGACGGTGCGCACGCGATACCTCGTATCTCCCAATGTTCTTCCCATCCATTAAGACTAGTCACGCCTCCCAGCAACACAGTGATATGCAGTCCATCGGAACAATGTCGTTGCTTTTATTTTCCTATGCCAATACGTAAACGAAAATGAACGTTATTGTACAGTACTCGCACTCCTACAGCATTTAAGGTTCATGTTCGTTAGCACACGAAACTGAACACAAGGAACGTTGTTCTCATGAACTGTGTTTCAGACCAGTCTTAGAGAGGACTGTGTGATACGGGGTGCTGTTAGCACAGGAAGCCGAACACAAGGAACGTTGTTCTCATGAACTGTGTTTCAGACCAGTCTTAAAGAGGACTATGGGATACGGGGTGCTGTTAGCACAGGAAGCCGAACACAAGGAACGTTGTTCTCATGAACTGTGTTTCAGACCAGTCTTAAAGAGGACTATGGGATACGGGGTGTTGTTAGCACAGGAAGCCGAACACAAGGAACGTTGTTCTCATGAACTCTGTTTCAGACCAGTCTGTGGGATACGGGGTGTTGTTAGCACAGGAAGCCGAACACAAGGAACGTTGTTCTCATGAACTGTGTTTCAGACCAGTCTTAAAGAGGACTATGGGATACGGGGTGTTGTTAGCACAGGAAGCTGAACACAAGGAACGTTGTTCTAATGAACTGTGTTTCAGACCAGTCTTAAAGAGGACTATGGGATACGGGGTGTTGTTAGCACAGGAAGCCGAACACAAGGAACGTTGTTCTCATGAACTGTGTGGGAGACCAGACTGTGCGGTCCGAGGTGCTGTTAGCACAGGAAGCCGAACACAAGGAACGTTGTTCTCATGAACTGTGTTTCAGACCAGTCTTAGAGAGGACTGTGAGATACGGGGTGTTGTTAGCACAGCAAGCTGAACAAAAGAAACGTTGTTCTCATGAACTGTGTTTCAGACCAGTCTTAAAGAGGACTATGGGATACGGGGTGTTGTTAGCACAGGAAGCTGAACACAAGGAACGTTGTTCTCATGAACTGTGTTTCAGACCAGTCTTAAAGAGGACTATGGGATACGGGGTGTTGTTAGCACAGGAAGCTGAACACAAGGAACGTTGTTCTCATGAACTGTGTTTCAGACCAGTCTTAAAGAGGACTATGGGATACGGGGTGTTGTTAGCACAGGAAGCTGAACACAAGGAACGTTGTTCTAATGAACTGTGTTTCAGACCAGTCTTAAAGAGGACTATGGGATACGGGGTGTTGTTAGCACAGGAAGCCGAACACAAGGAACGTTGTTCTCATGAACTGTGTGGGAGACCAGACTGTGCGGTCCGAGGTGCTGTTAGCACAGGAAGCCGAACACAAGGAACGTTGTTCTCATGAACTGTGTTTCAGACCAGTCTTAGAGAGGACTGTGTGATACGGGGTGCTGTTAGCACAGGAAGCCGAACACAAGGAACGTTGTTCTCATGAACTGTGTTTCAGACCAGTCTTAGAGAGGACTGTGAGATACGGGGTGTTGTTAGCACAGGAAGCTGAACACAAGGAACGTTGTTCTCATGAACTCTGTTTCAGACCAGTCTTAGAGAGGACTGTGAGATACGGGGTGTTGTTAGCACAGGAAGCCGAACACAAGGAACGTTGTTCTCATGAACTCTGTTTCAGACCAGTCTTAGAGAGGACTATGGGATACAGGGTGTTGTTAGCACAGGAAGCTGAACACAAGGAACGTTGTTCTCATGAACTGTGTTTCAGACCAGTCTTAGAGAGGACTGTGAGATACGGGGTGTTGTTAGCACAGGAAGCTGAACACAAGGAACGTTGTTCTCATGAACTCTGTTTCAGACCAGTCTTAGAGAGGACTGTGAGATACGGGGTGTTGTTAGCACAGCAAGCTGAACAAAAGGAACGTTGTTCTCATGAACTGTGTTTCAGACCAGTCTTAGAGAGGACTGTGTGATACGGGGTGTTGTTAGCACAGGAAGCTGAACAAAAGGAACGTTGTTCTCATGAACTGTGTTTCAGACCAGTCTTAGAGAGGACTGTGTGATACGGGGTGTTGTTCGCACAGGAAGCCGAACACAAGGAAAGTTGTTCTCATGAACTGTGTTTCAGACCAGTCTTAGAGAAGACTGTGTGATACGGGGTGTTGTTAGCAAAGGAAGCCGAACACAAGGAACATTGTTCTCGTGACCTGTGTTTCAGACCAGTCTTAAAGAGGACTATGGGATACGGGGTGTTGTTAGCACAGGAAGCCGAACACAAGGAACGTTGTTCTCATGAACTGTGTTTCAGACCAGTCTTAGAGAGGACTGTGAGATACGGGGTGTTGTTAGCACAGGAAGCCGAACACAAGGAACATTGTTCTCGTGACCTGTGTTTCAGACCAGTCTTAAAGAGGACTATGGAATACGGGGTGTTGTTCGCACAGGAAACTGAACACAAGGAACGTTGTTCTCATGAACTCTGTTTCAGACCAGTCTTAGAGAGGACTGTGAGATACGGGGTGTTGTTAGCACAGGAAACTGAACACAAGGAACGTTGTTCTCATGAACTGTGTTTCAGACCAGTCTTAAAGAGGACTATGGGATACGGGGTGTTGTTAGCACAGGAAGCCGAACACAAGGAACGTTGTTCTAATGAACTGTGTTTCAGACCAGACTTAGAGAAGACTGTGGGATACGGGGTGTTGTTAGCACAGGAAGCCGAACACAAGGAACGTTGTTCTAATGAACTGTGTTTCAGACCAGTCTTAAAGAGGACTGTGGGAGACGGGGTGTTGTTAGCACAGGAAGCCGAACACAAGGCACGTTGTTCTAATGAACACTGTTTCAGACCAGTCTTAAAGAGGACTGTGAGATACGGGGTGTTGTTAACACAGGAAGCTGAACACAAGGAACGTTGTTCTCATGAACTGCGTTTCAGACCAGTCTTAAAGAGGACTATGGGATACGGGGTGTTGTTAGCACAGGAAGCTGAACACAAGGAACGTTGTTCTCATGAACTCTGTTTCAGACCATTCTGTGGGATACGGGGTGTTGTTAGCACAGGAAGCCGAACACAAGGAACGTTGTTCTCATGAACTGTGTTGTTAGCACAGGAAGCCGAACACAAGGAACGTTGTTCTCATGAACTGTGTTTCAGACCAGTCTTAGAGAGGACTATGGGATACGGGGTGTTGTTAGCACAGGAAGCCGAACACAAGGAACGTTGCTCTCATGAACTGTGTTTCAGACCAGTCTTAGAGAGGACTGTGGGATACGGGGTGTTGTTAGCACAGGAAGCCGAACACAAGGAACGTTGTTCTAATGAACTGTGTTTCAGACCAGTCTTAAAGAGGACTGTGTGATACGGGGTGTTGTTAGCACAGGAAGCCGAACACAAGGAATGTTGTTATCATGAACTCTGTTTCAGGCCAGTCTTAGAGAGGACTGTGTGATACGGGGTGTTGTTAGCACAGGAAGCTGAACACAAGGAATGTTGTTCTCATGAACTCTGTTTCAGACCTGTCTTAGAGAGGACTGTTTGATACGGGGTGTTGTTAGCACAGGAAGCTGAACACAAGGAACGTTGTTCTAATGAACTGTGTTTCAGACCAATCTTAAAGAGGACTGTGTGATACGGGGTGTTGTTAGCACAGGAAGCTGAACACAAGGAACGTTGTTCTCATGAACTCTGTTTCAGACCAGTCTTAGAGAGGACTATGTGATACGGGGTGTTGTTAGCACAGGAAGCTGAACACAAGGAACGTTGTTCTAATGAACTGTGTTTCAGACCAGACTTAGAGAAGACTGTGAGATACGGGTTGTTGTTAGCACAGGAAGCCGAACACAAGGAACGCTGTTCTGATATACTGTGTTTCAGACCAGTCTTAAAGAGGACTGTGGGAGACGGGGTGTTGTTAGCACAGGAAGCCGAACACAAGGCACGTTGTTCTCATGAACACTGTTTCAGACCCGTCTTAAAGAGGACTGTGAGATACGGGGTGTTGTTAACACAGGAAGCTGAACACAAGGAACGTTGTTCTCATGAACTGCGTTTCAGACCAGTCTTAAAGAGGACTATGGGATACGGGGTGTTGTTAGCACAGGAAGCCGAACACAAGGAACGTTGTTCTCATGAACTTTGTTTCAGACCAGTCTTAAAGAGGACTATGGGATACGGGGTGTTGTTAGCACAGGAAGCCGAACACAAGGAACGTTGTTCTCATGAACTCTGTTTCAGACCCGTCTGTGGGATACGGGGTGTTGTTAGCACAGGAGGCCGAACACAAGGAACGTTGTTCTCATGAACAGTGTTGTTAGCACAGGAAGCCGAACACAAGGAACGTTGTTCTCATGAACTGTGTTTCAGACCAGTCTTAGAGAGGACTATGGGATACGGGGTGTTGTTAGCACAGGAAGCCGAACACAAGGAACGTTGTTCTCATGAACTGTGTTTCAGACCAGTCTTAGAGAGGACTATGGGATACAGGGTGTTGTTAGCACAGAAAGCTGAACACAAGGAACGTTGTTCTCATGAACTGTGTTTCAGACCAGTCTTAGAGAGGACTGTGTGATACGGGGTGTTGTTAGCACAGGAAGCTGAACACAAGGAACGTTGTTCTAATGAACTGTGTTTCAGACCAATCTTAAAGAGGACTGTGTGACACGGGGTGTTGTTAGCACAGGAAGCTGAACACAAGGAACGTTGTTCTAATGAACTGTGTTTCAGACCAGACTTAGAGAAGACTGTGAGATACGGGGTGTTGTTAGCACAGGAAGCCGAACACAAGGAACGTTGTTCTAATGAACTGTGTTTCAGACCAGTCTTAAAGAGGACTGTGGGAGACGGGGTGTTGTTAGCACAGGAAGCCGAACACAAGGCACGTTGTTCTCATGAACACTGTTTCAGACCAGTCTTAAAGAGGACTCTGAGATACGGGGTGTTGTTAGCACAGGAAGCTGAACACAAGGAACGTTGTTCTCATGAACTGCGTTTCACACCAGTCTTAAAGAGGACTATGGGATACGGGGTGTTGTTAGCACAGGAAGCCGAACACAAGGAACGTTGTTCTCATGAACTGTGTTTCAGACCAGTCTTAGAGAGGACTATGGGATACGGGGTGTTGTTAGCACAGGAAGCCGAACACAAGGAATGTTGTTATCATGAACTATGTTTCAGACCAGTCTTAAAGAGGACTATGGGATACAGGGTGTTGTTAGCACAGGAAACTGAACACAAGGAACGTTGTTCTCATGAACTGTGTTTCAGACCAGTCTTAAAGAGGACTATGGGATACAGGGTGTTGTTAGCACAGGAAACTGAACACAAGGAGCGTTGTTCTCATGAACTGTGTTTCAGACCAGTCTTAAAGAGGACTGTGAGATACGGGGTGTTGTTAGCACAGGAAGCCGAACACAAGGAACGTTGTTCTCGTGAACTGTGTTTCAGACCAGTCATAAAGAGGACTGTGAGATACGGGGTGTTTTTAGCACAGGAAGCCGAACACAAGGAACGTTGTTCTCATGAACTGTGTTTCAGACCAGTCTTAAAGAGGACTGCGAGATACGGGGTGTTGTTAGCACAGGAAGCCGAACACAAGGAACGTTGTTCTCATGAACTGTGTTTCAGACCAGTCTTAGAGAGGACTGTGTGATACGGGGTGTTGTTAGCACAGGAAGCCGAACACAAGGAACGTTGTTCTCATGAACTGTGTTTCAGACTAGTCTTAAAGAGGACTATGGGATACGGGGTGTTGTTAGCACAGGAAAATGAACACAAGGAACGTTGTTCTAATGAACTGTGTTTCAGACCAGTCTTAAAGAGGACTATGGGAGACGGGGTGTTGTTAGCACAGGAAGCTGAACACAAGGAACGTTGTTCTAATGAACTGTGTTTCAGACCAGTCTTAAAGAGGACTATGGGAGACGGGGTGTTGTTAGCACAGGAAGCTGAACACAAGGAACGTTGTTCTAATGAACTGTGTTTCAGACCAATCTTAAAGAGGACTGTGGGATACGGGGTGTTGTTAGCACAGGAAGCCGAACACAAGGAACGTTGTTCTAATGAACTGTGTTTCAGACCAGTCTTAAAGAGGACTATGGGAGACGGGGTGTTGTTAGCACAGGAAGCTGAACACAAGGAACGTTGTTCTAATGAACTGTGTTTCAGACCAGTCTTAAAGAGGACCATGGGAGACGGGGTGTTGTTAGCACAGGAAGCTGAACACAAGGAACGTTGTTCTAATGAACTGTGTTTCAGACCAATCTTAAAGAGGACTGTGTGATACGGGGTGTTGTTAGCACAGGAAGCTGAACACAAGGAACGTTGTTCTCATGAACTCTGTTTCAGACCAGTCTTAGATAGGACTGTGTGATACGGGGTGTTGTTAGCACAGAAAGCTGAACACAAGGAACGTTGTTCTCATGAACTCTGTTTCAGACCAGTCTTAGAGAGGACTGTGTGATACGGGGTGTTGTTAGCACAGGAAGCTGAACACAAGGAACGTTGTTCTAATGAACTGTGTTTCAGACCAATCTTAAAGAGGGCTGTGTGATACGGGGTGTTGTTAGCACAGGAAGCTGAACACAAGGAACGTTGTTCTCATGAACTCTGTTTCAGACCAGTCTTAGAGAGGACTGTGTGATACGGGGTGTTGTTAGCACAAGAAGCTGAACACAAGGAACGTTGTTCTAATGAACTGTGTTTCAGACCAGACTTAGAGAAGACTGTGGGATACGGGGTGTTGTTAGCACAGGAAGCCGAACACAAGGAACGTTGTTCTAATAAACTGTGTTTCAGACCAGTCTTAAAGAGGACAGTGGGAGACGGGGTGTTGTTAGCACAGGAAGCCGAACACAAGGCACGTTGTTCTCATGAACACTGTTTCAGACCAGTCTTAAAGAGGACTGTGAGATACGGGGTGTTGTTAACACAGGAAGCTGAACACATGGAACGTTGTTCTCATGAACTGCGTTTCAGACCAGTCTTAAAGAGGACTATGGGATACGGGGTGTTGTTAGCACAGGAAGCCGAACACAAGGAACGTTGTTCTAATGAACTGTGTTTCAGACCAGTCTTAAAGAGGACTGTGTGATACGGGGTGTTGTTAACACAGGAAGCCGAACACAAGGAATGTTGTTATCATGAACTCTGTTTCAGACCAGTCTTAGAGAGGACTGTGTGATACGGGGTGTTGTTAGCACAGGAAGCTGAACACAAGGAATGTTGTTCTCATGAACTCTGTTTCAGACCTGTCTTAGAGAGGACTGTTTGATACGGGGTGTTGTTAGCACAGGAAGCTGAACACAAGGAACGTTGTTCTAATGAACTGTGTTTCAGACAAATCTTAAAGAGGACTGTGTGATACGGGGTGTTGTTAGCACAGGAAGCTGAACACAAGGAACGTTGTTCTCATGAACTCTGTTTCAGACCATTCTTAGAGAGGACTATGTGATACGGGGTGTTGTTAGCACAGGAAGCTGAACACAAGGAACGTTGTTCTAATGAACTGTGTTTTAGACCAGACTTAGAGAAGACTGTGAGATACGGGGTGTTGTTAGCGCAGGAAGCCGAACACAAGGAACGTTGTTCTGATGAACTGTGTTTCAGACCAGTCTTAAAGAGGACTGTGGGAGACGGGGTGTTGTTAGCACAGGAAGCCGAACACAAGGCACGTTGTTCTCATGAACACTGTTTCAGACCCGTCTTAAAGAGGACTGTGAGATACGGGGTGTTGTTAACACAGGAAGCTGAACACAAGGAACGTTGTTCTCATGAACTGCGTTTCAGACCAGTCTTAAAGAGGACTATGGGATACGGGGTGTTGTTAGCACAGGAAGCCGAACACAAGGAACGTTGTTCTCATGAACTGTGTTTCAGACCAGTCTTAAAGAGGACTATGGGATACGGGGTGTTGTTAGCACAGGAAGCCGAACACAAGGAACGTTGTTCTCATGAACTCTGTTTCAGACCAGTCTGTGGGATACGGGGTGTTGTTAGCACAGGAGGCCGAACACAAGGAACGTTGTTCTCATGAACTGTGTTGTTAGCACAGGAAGCCGAACACAAGGAACGTTGTTCTCATGAACTGTGTTTCAGACCAGTCTTAGAGAGGACTATGGGATACGGGGTGTTGTTAGCACAGGAAGCCGAACACAAGGAACGTTGTTCTCATGAACTGTGTTTCAGACCAGTCTTAGAGAGGACTATGGGATACAGGGTGTTGTTAGCACAGAAAGCTGAACACAAGGAACGTTGTTCTCATGAACTGTGTTTCAGACCAGTCTTAGAGAGGACTGTGTGATACGGGGTGTTGTTAGCACAGGAAGCTGAACACAAGGAACGTTGTTCTAATGAACTGTGTTTCAGACCAATCTTAAAGAGGACTGTGTGATACGGGGTGTTGTTAGCACAGGAAGCTGAACACAAGGAACGTTGTTCTAATGAACTGTGTTTCAGACCAGACTTTGAGAAGACTGTGAGATACGGGGTGTTGTTAGCACAGGAAGCCGAACACAAGGAACGTTGTTCTAATGAACTGTGTTTCAGACCTGTCTTAAAGAGGACTGTGGGAGACGGGATGTTGTTGGCACAGGAAGCCGAACACAAGGCACGTTGTTCTCATGAACACTGTTTCAGGCCAGTCTTAAAGAGGACTGTGAGATACGGGGTGTTGTTAGCACAGGAACCTGAACACAAGGAACGTTGTTCTCATGAACTGCGTTTCACACCAGTCTTAAAGAGGACTATGGGATACGGGGTGTTGTTAGCACAGGAAGCCGAACACAAGGAACGTTGTTCTCATGAACTGTGTTTCAGACCAGTCTTAGAGAGGACTATGGGATACGGGGTGTTGTTAGCACAGGAAGCCGAACACAAGGAATGTTGTTCTAATGAACTATGTTTCAGACCAGTCTTAAAGAGGACTATGGGATACGGGGTGTTGTTAGCACAGGAAGCCGAACACAAGGAACGTTGTTCTCGTGAACTTTGTTTCAGACCAGTCTTAAAGAGGACTGTGAGATACGGGGTGTTTTTAGCACAGGAAGCCGAACACAAGGAACGTTGTTCTCATGAACTGTGTTTCAGACCAGTCTTAAAGAGGACTGCGAGATACGGGGTGTTTTTAGCACAGGAAGCCGAACACAAGGAACGTTGTTCTCATGAATTGTGTTTCAGACCAGTCTTAAAGAGGACTATGGGATACGGGGTGTTGTTAGCACAGGAAACTGAACACAAGGAACGTTGTTCTCATGAACTGTGTTTCAGACCAGTCTTAGAGAGGACTGTGTGATACGGGGTGTTGTTAGCACAGGAAGCCGAACACAAGGAACGTTGTTCTCATGAACTGTGTTTCAGACTAGTCTTAAAGAGGACTATGGGATACGGGGTGTTGTTAGCACAGGAAAATGAACACAAGGAACGTTGTTCTAATGAACTGTGTTTCAGACCAGTCTTAAAGAGGACTATGGGAGACGGGGTGTTGTTAGCACAGGAAGCTGAACACAAGGAACGTTGTTCTAATGAACTGTGCTTCAGACCATTCTTAAAGAGGACTATGGGAGACGGGGTGTTGTTAGCACAGGAAGCTGAACACAAGGAACGTTGTTCTAATGAACTGTGTTTCAGACCAGTCTTAAAGAGGACTGTGGGATACGGGGTGTTGTTAGCACAGGAAGCCGAACACAAGGAACGTTGTTCTAATGAACTGTGTTTCAGACCAGTCTTAAAGAGGACTATGGGAGACGGGGTGTTGTTAGCACAGGAAGCTGAACACAAGGAACGTTGTTCTAATGAACTGTGTTTCAGACCAGTCTTAAAGAGGACTATGGGAGACGGGGTGTTGGTAGCACAGGAAGCTGAACACAAGGAACGTTGTTCTAATGAACTGTGTTTCAGACCAATCTTAAAGAGGACTGTGTGATACGGGGTGTTGTTAGCACAGGAAGCTGAACACAAGGAACGTTGTTCTCATGAACTCTGTTTCAGACCAGTCTTAGATAGGACTGTGTGATACGGGGTGTTGTTAGCACAGAAAGCTGAACACAAGGAACGTTGTTCTCATGAACTCTGTTTCAGACCAGTCTTAGAGAGGACTGTGTGATACGGGGTGTTGTTAGCACAGGAAGCTGAACACAAGGAACGTTGTTCTAATGAACTGTGTTTCAGACCAATCTTAAAGAGGGCTGTGTGATACGGGGTGTTGTTAGCACAGAATGCTGAACACAAGGAACGTTGTTCTCATGAACTCTGTTTCAGACCAGTCTTAGAGAGGACTGTGTGATACGGGGTGTTGTTAGCACAAGAAGCTGAACACAAGGAACGTTGTTCTAATGAACTGTGTTTCAGACCAGACTTAGAGAAGACTGTGGGATACGGGGTGTTGTTAGCACAGGAAGCCGAACACAAGGAACGTTGTTCTAATAAACTGTGTTTCAGACCAGTCTTAAAGAGGACTGTGGGAGACGGGGTGTTGTTAGCACAGGAAGCCGAACACAAGGCACGTTGTTCTCATGAACACTGTTTCAGACCAGTCTTAAAGAGGACTGTGAGATACGGGGTGTTGTTAACACAGGAAGCTGAACACAAGGAACGTTGTTCTCATGAACTGCGTTTCAGACCAGTCTTAAAGAGGACTATGGGATACGGGGTGTTGTTAGCACAGGAAGCCGAACACAAGGAACGTTGTTCTCATGAACTGTGTTTCAGACCAGTCTTAAAGAGGACTATGGGATACGGGGTGTTGTTAGCACAGGAAGCCGAACACAAGGAACGTTGTTCTCATGAACTCTGTTTCAGACCAGTCTGTGGTATACGGGGTGTTGTTAGCACAGGAGGCCGAACACAAGGAACGTTGTTCTCATGAACTGTGTTGTTAGCACAGGAAGCCGAACACAAGGAACGTTGTTCTCATGAACTGTGTTTCAGACCAGTCTTAGAGAGGACTATGGGATACGGGGTGTTGTTAGCACAGGAAGCCGAACACAAGGAACGTTGTTCTCATGAACTGTGTTTCAGACCAGTCTTAGAGAGGACTGTGGGATACGGGGTGTTGTTAGCACAGGAAGCCGAACACAAGGAACGTTGTTCTAATGAACTGTGTTTCAGACCAGTCTTAAAGAGGACTGTGTGATACGGGGTGTTGTTAGCACAGGAAGCCGAACATAAGGAATGTTGTTATCATGAACTCTGTTTCAGACCAGTCTTAGAGAGAACTGTGTGATACGGGGTGTTGTTAGCACAGGAAGCTGAACACAAGGAACGTTGTTCTCATGAGCTCTGTTTCAGACCAGTCTTAGAGAGGACTGTGTGATACGGGGTGTTGTTAGCACAGGAAGCTGAACACAAGGAACGTTGTTCTAATGAACTGTGTTTCAGACCAATCTTAAAGAGGACTGTGTGATACGGGGTGTTGTTAGCACAGGAAGCCGAACACAAGGAACGTTGTTCTCATGAACTCTGTTTCAGACCAGTCTTAGAGAGGACTATGTGATACGGGGTGTTGTTAGCACAGGAAGCTGAACACAAGGAACGTTGTTCTAATGAACTGTGTTTCAGACCAGACTTAGAGAAGACTGTGAGATACGGGGTGTTGTTAGCACAGGAAGCCGAACACAAGGAACGTTGTTCTAATGAACTGTGTTTCAGACCAGTCTTAAAGAGGACTGTGGGAGACGGGGTGTTGTTAGCAGAGGAAGCCGAACACAAGGCACGTTGTTCTCATGAACACTGTTTCAGACCAGTCTTAAAGAGGACTGTGAGATACGGGGTGTTGTTAGCACAGGAAGCTGAACACAAGGAACGTTGTTCTCATGAACTGCGTTTCACACCAGTCTTAAAGAGGACTATGGGATACGGGGTGTTGTTAGCACAGGAAGCCGAACACAAGGAACGTTGTTCTCATGAACTGAGTTTCAGACCAGTCTTAGAGAGGACTATGGGATACGGGGTGTTGTTAGCACAGGAAGCCGAACACAAGGAATGTTGTTATCATGAACTCTGTTTCAGACCAGTCTTAAAGAGGACTATGGGATACAGGGTGTTGTTAGCACAGGATACTGAACACAAGGAACGTTGTTCTCATGAACTGTGTTTCAGACCAGTCTTAGAGAGGACTGTGAGATACGGGGTGTTGTTAGCACAGGAAGCCGAACACAAGGAACGTTGTTCTCAAGAACTCTGTTTCAGACCAGTCTTAAAGAGGACTATGGAATACGGGGTGTTGTTAGCACAGGAAGCTGAACAAAAGGAACGTTGTTCTCATGAACTGTGTTTCAGACCAGTCTTAAAGAGGACTATGGGATACGGGGTTTTGTTAGCACAGGAAGCCGAACACAAGGAACGTTGTTCTCATGAACTCTGTTTCAGACCAGTCTTAAAGAGGACTATGGGATACGGGGTGTTGTTAGCACAGGAAACTGAACACAAGGAACGTTGTTCTCATGAACTGTGTTTCAGACCAGTCTTAAAGAGGACTATGGGATACGGGGTGTTGTTAGCACAGGAAGCTGAACACAAGGAACGTTGTTCTAATGAACTGTGTTTCAGACCAGACTTAGAGAAGACTGTGGGATACGGGGTGTTGTTAGCACAGGAAGCTGAACACAAGGAACGTTGTTCTCATGAACTGTGTTTCAGACCAGACTTAGAGAAGACTGTGAGATACGGGGTGTTGTTAGCACAGGAAGCCGAACACAAGGAACGTTGTTCTCGTGAACTGTGTTTCAGACCAGTCTTAAAGAGGACTGTGAGATACGGTGTGTTGTTAGCACAGGAAGCCGAACACAAGGAACGTTGTTCTCATGAACTGTGTTTCAGACCAGTCTTAAAGAGGACTGCGAGATACGGGGTGTTGTTAGCACAGGAAGCCGAACACAAGGCACGTTGTTCTCATGAACTGTGTTTCAGACCAGTCTTAAAGAGGACTATGGGATACGGGGTGTTGTTAGCACCGGAAACTGAACACAAGGAACGTTGTTCTCATGAACTGTGTTTCAGACCAGTCTTAGAGAGGACTGTGTGATACGGGGTGTTGTTAGCACAGGAAGCCGAACACAAGGAACGTTGTTCTCATGAACTCTGTTTCAGACCAGTCTTAGAGAGGACTATGGGATACGGGGTGTTGTTAGCACAGGAAGCCGAACACAAGGAATGTTGTTATCATGAACTGTGTTTCAGACCAGTCTTAGAGAGGACTATGGGATACGGGGTGTTGTTAGCACAGGAAGCTGAACACAAGGAACGTTGTTCTAATGAACTGTGTTTCAGACCAGACTTAGAGAAGACTGTGAGATACGGGGTGTTGTTAGCACAGGAAGCCGAACACAAGGAACGTTGTTCTAATGAACTGTGTTTCAGACCAGTCTTAAAGAGGACTGTGGGAGACGGGGTGTTGTTAGCACAGGAAGCCGAACACAAGGAACGTTGTTCTCATGAACTGTGTTTCAGACCAGTCTTAGAGAGGACTGTGGGAGGCGCACCGTGGCGACACGTCAGCCACGAGCGGTCGGTCCCTGGCAGCGAGCAGACCTTCACCGGTGTAAGTGAAATAAGAACCATTTTGTGAAGAACTCTAAAGAGCTGGAAGATGCTTGCGAGGTAGATGGTGGCATGTCAAGAAACAACAAATATTATGGAGAGCAGCTGATGGCGATCCCAAAAAGCTGCGGGACAGATGTTACGTCCATTCTGTGTAGACATCGATATTACCGACACTGCCTACCTCATTCTTTTTTAAATGTAGAACAAATCACGTACAAGTTTAACGTACAGATGGTTTGAAGAGTAGGCCTCTATTCTCACATCTGGATCATTAATTAGAGTACCCACAGCAATCACTTATCCCAGCGTTCCGAACAAAGTCTATCTGGGGCGCAAAATGTCCCATTTTTCATAAAAGGGCCATAAATAGCGAATGCAGTAATATGATCATGTCTTGTTCTCTCTCTCCTACTAAGTAAGTTGGCTGCGTGGCATCATTCCGGACATCCTGGGTTCGAATCGCACCATCGACAGCCTTGAACATGGTTTTCCATGGTTCCCCATTTTCGCACGGGCAAATGTTAGGGCTGAACCCCACGGTCGCTTCCTTCCGAGTCTTATCCTAACGTCACGTATATGAATTGGCCTGGCGTTAAAACGATTTCCTCAAACATGAACAGTTCGTAGGCTGAAGACTCCAGGTAAATTTGTTGTTGAAAACATGTTACAAGAATCCGATTTGTTTCAAATTCCATGAAATAACATTTTCTCGTACCTACGGCTTCCAAATCAAAGAAAATATCTCGGTCTGAGAGCTGTGATTACTCCGCTTAATGTCAAATTATGTAAGCTGTTTAAGTTAGTGGCAATTGCTGTCCTGGTTTCAACCACATCTTTTTATATTGTCGTAATTAAGAATGGTATTCGTTTTACGTTCCACCACGTGCCGGAATTTGGTCCGGCAGGAGTTCCTTTACATGCCAGTAAATCTACTGACACGAGGCTGACGTATTTGAGCACCTTCAAATACCACCGGAGCAGTGGCGGTGGGCTCTCAGGAGCACAGGAGCACGTGAACACCCAGTTTTAATACATATTTACGAATTCATGGATAATTTAAAACTTTCCTTTCTTTCGACCTGATTTCGACAATCGATCGAAAGCATTCGACTTATATCGAAGCTCCGTTACACCGACAGTTGTTCGTTTTGACTGACAGTGCAGCGAGCACACTGGGTAATGCGCTATTGTGCTGAAGACTATACGCATGCGCAAAGCAGATGACGTCATGGTTTTCTGCACTGATATTCCCATTAGCGAAGAGCACGGTAAGGTACGTGCCTTGTCGTCTAGAGCCACCCTCAACCTAGAGGCAGTATTACAGTTGACCACAAGGGTCCGCCACCTCCCCTATTACTGTTAGCCACAGCCTCCCAGGAGCTACTATTGCATTACGTTACCGGCAGATTTCGCTAGTACCCTAATTCTGAATAGACATTTTCTAGCTCGTTGTGAACGGGTGTTTGTAATCGCGGGAAGAAGTTTGCTTTACCTTGTGACTGGAAAATCTTTTCAAGTGAAATTAATTCATGTGTTGTATTTTGCTTCTGTGTTTGTATGGTTTGTGACCGTGCCGTGGTATTCTTTGTGTAAGAGGAAATGAATTCGGTTCAGGTAATTTTAACCAGTGAAATATTAACCTATCAGGATAAGTTAGAAATTAAAAGGCTTGGACCGGACAGACCAGATTTGATTATTGAAAAAGTTACAAAAACTGACAAACGCGAGTATAGGCGTAAGTTTAAGAGAGAAGTGTACGAAACACGCAAGTGGCTCTGTGGATGTAGATCTAGGAATGAGTTGTTTTGTTTGTCCTGTTTATTGTTCAGCAAAGAAAGAAATGTATGGAATTCAGCTGGGTGCACAGACCTTGCTCATTTGAGTGGAAAAATAAATAAACATGAAAATTCTCATGCACACAAAAACGCGAGTATTGAATTCTCTATGCTAGGCCGTGTCAATATCACCACGCAACTGGATTCCGCTTACCGTGAATCGATTAAGAAACATAACGAGCAAGTCGATGCAAATAGGTATATACTGTCTAGATTAATCGACTGTGTTAAGTTTTGTGGAGCTTTCGAACTGTCACTGCGTGGCCACGATGAAAGCGATACTTCTGATAATCCTGGGATTTTCAGGGGACTAGTAAACTTTGTAAGCTCTATTGACAATGCAATGAAAGAGCATTTAGAAAGTGCTACCGTTTTTTAAAGGTACTTCCCACACTATTCAAAATGAACTTCTTGATTGCATGTTGAGCGTGTGCAGAGATGAAATATCTAATGAGATTCATGCCGCTCATTATTTGGCAGTTATGGCTAATGAAACGACAGATGTTTATACATTGCAACAAATGGTAATTGTTTATAGATATGAAGTTGGAGGGGTTCCGGTTGAAAGGTACTGGGGTTTTGTCAACCCGAAAGCTCAAGACGCGGAGTCTATTTTTGGAACTGTTCATGCAGAATTAGAACGCCAAGTGGGGGTAGAAACGGGGTGCAGGCCAGAAGAAGGGAGATTTACCCTCAAGCTTATTACATCCATTGTTATGCTCATCAGTTAAATTTAATTTTACGGAAAGCGGCATCTATAAATAGTTCGTGTAGGATCTTTTTTTTTTCAACTTAACAGCCTTCCCAGCATTCTTTTCTCGATCAGCACAGAGAACGAAAGTTTTGGATTCGCTGGTAGAGAAGAGGCTTCCGAAGACCATAACCACCAGATGGAATTTCTCAGCTCGTTTAGTCCAAACCGTATATGAGAACACGGACAATTTAATAGAATGTCTCGAAGAAATTCGAAATTCATCTCATATTGACGATGTTACGAGGCGGGAGAGCTCCGGGCTTCTGTACAGTTTGAGAGATACGGAATTTATGTTTTGGCTACAATTCTTTCACCGTTTGATGCCACATGCAGACATTCTTTTCGAATTACTACAGCACAGAAATCGATGCAGTTAAAGTGAAAGAACATATTTCAGAATTCCGAAGGTATGTTGAGAAAGTCAGGGACTGCACCACGGACTTGGACGCTGATATATCCTCCAATGATCAGCTCTCTCAAAAGAGGCGAAAAATCTCAGATCGTTCAGTAGCTGCTAAAGAAGTGTGTGATGTAATAACTGTTCACATGGAAGAACGATTTTCATTCCGTTCTCACTTACTGGCTTCTAGTCTGGTTGATGTGCGTGCGTTTGGTGTCTATTCAGACTCTTTTCCAGAAAGAGAACTAAATACAGTGGCGCATACGTATCCCTGCCTAAATAAGACACAGCTGAAGACTGAACTAGAAGTATGATGGGGCCATCTCCATGTTGCAGTTTCTGCTTGACAATGAACTAGATAGGGACACGTTTCCACAAGTATGCGAATTACTCCGAATTGTTGTCACAACCCCAATGACGACAGCGGAGCCTGAGATGTGTTTTTCTACTTTGAAACGAATTAAAACATTTCTGAGGAACACCATGACTGGAGAAAGACTGTCAGCGCTGGCTATGCTTGCTATTGAGAAGAGATTTGTCAACAACATCAGTGACTTCAATCGTAAAGTGATTGAGAAATTTGCGCGATTGAAGGACAGAAGGATTGCTTTCCTGTACAAATAATCAGCATTACGTGAGTTGCTAATCTAAATGCTATCATTTAAATAAGCATGATCTAGTGTTGTTGGTTGTACTGCATGCTATAAATTGTTTAGAGCAGTGACTATAACTTGCAAAATAAGAATAATTACCATGTGATACAGTAGAACCCTGACTAACCGAGATAATGTGGAGACTATTGGGGTCAATTCGGATATAATTATTTAAAAAAATTACCGATAAATGTGGTATACATTCCTTCTATGCTTCTCGTCATATCCAGTGAACTTCGTGCTGTTTAAAAACCAGGAATAGTGCTCGCATCCTTCAGTGTTCGCAGTGCATTAAAGCTATTATGAATTTTACTATTGTTCTACACTAAGGCAGCCTGCCCGCGGTGTAGGGGTAGCGTGCCTCCCTCTTACCCGGAGGCCCCGGGTTCGATTCCCGGCCAGGTCAGGGATTTTAACCTGGATCTGAGGGCTGGTTCGAGGTCCACTCAGCCTACGTGATCACAATTGAGGAGCTATCTGACGGTGTGATGGCGGTCAAAAAAGCCAATAATAATGGCCGAGAGGATTCGTCGTGCTAACCACACGACACCTCGTAATCTGCAGACCGCCGGGCTGAGCAGCAATCGCTTGGTAGGCCATGGGGTTTAGTTTGGTTCTACAATAACACCCAGGTGAACTTCGTGCTGTTTAAATACCAAGAATAGTGCTCGTATCCTTCAATATTCGCAGTGTAGTAAAGTTATTGTGAATTTTACTTTTGTTCTACATTAACAAATTAGTTTCGTATACAATTTATCCTCGGTTACAGGGGTTCTACTAAATTATTTGTGAAGAAGGAACCGTACAAGGAACTGTTAGTGAAATGATTTATGTACCTATGTTACTTTTCTGCTGATTTGAGACATGAACAAAAATGTTGTTGTGAACCCCCTAGAAATGTTGTCACGAGCCGCCACTGCACCGGAGTGAGCCAGAAGTCCAGCGCTCTACATTCTGAGCCACTCAGCCCGACTAGTTATTCTTTCTGAGCAGTGCCCACTGCGCGCGCATGTCGCAGTTGACTCGCAGTCAGGAGTGCGCAGTGTCACACAAGTAACGCATTTTAATGTTCAGCTTTGCTGATGAAATCCTTCGTTCATCCAGCAGAAGAGAAGCTGGATATAAAATATGTATAACGTCCCGCATCCCTGAAACTACAGAAGACTGTAGAAAATAAAAACAGACGGTTTAAACGTAAGTTCGATTTATCTGCTTAAGATAAACATAATTAGATTTCTAGCTTTGAAAAGAACAATTCATTCCTTATTTGGCGGCGGAGAGGGCAAAAAGCACGAAACCTCCAAGACTTTTAGCTTATCATTGTTTGGGAAAATGAAGACTGTTAGACAGTGGATACAGAAAATCTATGTGTGTACATGTATGTATGTATGTTTAGTCATCAGCCCGAAGGCTGGTTGGATCCTTAACAGCTCCGCCATCAGCTGTCATAGATGGCCTAGGCATCACTGAAGAGGCGTACTAGGGAATAACGAGAAGGTTAAAGCAATCAGGTGTTCTTCACCTAGTCTTTTCTTCAATAGTTAAAAAAGAATTTGGAAATTTGTCGAAGATCTCCCTTCGTGAATTATTCCCATCCCTGTCACCTCCTCCTGTCTGTCTGTCTGTCTGTCTGTCTGTCTGTCTGTCTGTCTGTCTGTCTGTCTGTCTGTCTGTCTGTCTGTCTGTCTGTCTGTTAGGTGATCAGCCCAGAGGCTGGTTGGATCCTCAAATAGCACCACCAAAGGTTATGCGGTTATAAGGAAACCCCAAAATACAATGGCAGCACCAAAATGAGGCGTACTAGGCAAGATGAGGAGTGAGGTTGTTTGCCATTGCTTTCCTCACTGGGTCAGAAATTACTACTGCAGCACGACTGACCCTATGAGCAGTACCTTTCATAACACTCAGATGCACTAGTCATGCTCTGAATGTCATTACTCAGCACCACCCATACCCCAGCAGCTTCCATATTGTCACAGCCATGGATGTTGACTGGGACTTCGGTGGAAGCTACACTTTACTCTGGCCTGTGCCAAGAGATGGATGCAAAAAGTACTGTATCCATCAAGAAATGACAGCAGGCATATCACATCCTCCTATAAATGAACATTTGCTTCAGTTTGCCCTCGTGATTCGAACCCCAGCCCTCAAGGTGGTTTCCCATTCTCACGCCAGGCTGTACCTTCCTAGCCCTTTCCTGTCTCATCGTCGCCGTAAGACCTGCCTGTGTCGGTGCGACGTAAAGCAGCTTGTAATAATAATAATAAAATTGTCCTGCTGAATCTTTCCTACTTTATCCTATCGACACTTGTTTTATTCGCATGTTCGTTGTAAAGAGAAACTTTATCTTATTTCCAGAATTTAAAACTTCCACTTATCCATTAAAGCACAATACACAACGAACGGTCGCTGAAATAAACACTTAAAATTAACTTTAAACTAGGAAATATTTTGGTCTACAACTGTTTATACCCAGAAAATGCATCTACACCACAATGTAACATGAAAACTTGGTGCAAAAGAATTTAAAATTCAATTATTTTCCTTATTGACCACAGTGGAAAAATCCGTGGCTGGGTTCCGTGGTTCAAATCCCTGTCACTCTATGTGAGAATTGTGCTGGACGGGACAAGCTTTCCTCCGGATACTCCTGTTTTCCCTGCCATCAACACTCTCCAGTATCAGTGTCCCAGGGGAGTGTGACAGGCCCCGCCGCTAGATGTGGCTGCGGACTGCGCGCCCTCTTAATGCTTCCACGGAAACAAGAACACGCGAAAACCACCACTTAACACGGAATATTTGGGAGGGGTGAAGGGAGTCCCGCCAGCAGAAAACTTACCACGTTCCTAACATTTTTTTTTTTTTACAAACAGCTCGCGAAACCTTCAAACTTTATTGTGCCACTAGATAATTCTAAACTAACCAAACACAAGGCCACTGCCAGCACACAAGTTCAGCTTTTGGAAAGACACCAGCGCCCCCTGTACATCAGGACCGGCTACTCTGTGCTAAAACATTTGAAGTGTTTGGCTTACAGAGCTTCAGACAGTTCATCCCACACTTCATTCTCCAAAGAGTAGCCGCTGGAAAACCGAGCAGGTGGCCGTGCGGTTAGGGGCGCGCATTCGGAAGATGCTGGGTTCGAATCCCACCCTCGGCAGCCCTGAAGATGATTTTCCGTGGTTTCCCATTTTCACACCAGAAAAATACCGGGGCTGTACCTTAATTAACGTTATGAGCGCTTCTTTAAGACCTATCTGTGTCGGTGCGACGTAAATCAAATAGTAAAAAAAAAAAAAAAAAAAAAGGATTTAAGGAAAGCTCAAGTCGCCAAAGAAAGTTGAGGGTCATATACTTCCCCTCTCCCTCCCTCTCCGCAAACTTGCCTGGAACTAGCGGGACAAAGCAGGTTTTTAATACTTTAAAGAGGATGGGGAGGATTGACTGTGTGTTTACTCGTGGAAACCAGTCTTATTGCGTTACTTTTCTAGTAACGGAAAACAGTTAACTAGCAAAGTAATTTTTTAAGTCTTGCATTGGAAAAAAGAAGTGGCTCTGAGAAGGCCGCTCCCGCTTCTGACATCTCAGGACCGGTTTGTAAAGTACGAGAACTGAAGCCTCAAGTTTATTTTCCCTACAAGCATTCAGCATCGCCTTAGCGTAGATGAGAGATTAAGGTGTGAATGTTGTAACTCACCCCTGAAGTCGACTCGGAGCAGCTTGTCGCCCCTGTCCCCGCACCCCTGAACGTGCGCGACTCTCAGTGTTAGCGCCATGCCGTCTACACACCACCACTGAACACTGCCGCTCGCTCTCGACCACTGAACGTCTAGCGTGAGGGCGAGCTCTGCCGGCGGCTCAGAGCACCACAGCACGCCTGCGCCACAGGTCAATAGCGCAGCCACTAAACACGAGCTCTTCCTATTCCTATGAATGAATATTTGCCCCTCTTCAAATCTGCATATTAATATGATCTTTCCTATTTTTAAAACTGCGAATGTCTCCACTTAGTCGAGCAGCTCATCTCCTTACTCAGCCCGAACACAACTCAAATTGCTGAGAACAAAGCGATCACTTCCAGTTCTCCTGGTCCGGGTCCCATACACTAGAAACTTGTAAGTCCTCTCCTTTACATTCTTACTACAGCCACTATACACCATCATTACTGTGAGATGAGATGTGTGATTACGAGTACTTTTACTCAATTACTTCATAACAGCCGCTATTGGACTGCCAGTGCACCAGTTATGTCCAGGTAACCCTTGAAAAGACTACGATTATGTTTAGACTACAACGAACCACAACATATTTATTTATTTATTTATTTATTTATTTATTTATTTATTTATTTATTTATTTATTTATTTATTTATTTATTTATTTATTTATTTATTTATTTATTTATTTATTTATTCTTACGGGGTCTACACGGGACGGGGAAGATGAATTCTGACATTCTGCGAGTTGGTTGCGTAGATTCTGATTAACTTCGAATCGTTGTGCTATGTTAAGAGGATCTGAAAAGAGAAATGGGTAGACTAAAATTGGAAGTGGTTTGTATAAGTTAAATACGTTGGCAGGAAGAGCGGGTTCTCTGGTAAGACGACTACAGAATTCATCATCATCATCATCATCATTTCCCCTTGTTCAGCTCGAAGTGTTGATGGTCTCTCCTTCCACCACTCCTCTTCAGAAATTGTATTCCATTCCAGTCCTCTGGACAGAGTCTATCCAACCTTATATGTCCAAACCATGCCAATTAATCCTATCACTCAGTTCTTTTACCCGTATTTCTTTTCTGACTTCAACATTTCTTACACTATCTCTCGTCGTCTTCCCTACTAGGAACTTCATCTCACTGGCCTGAATTTTACTCCCATCCCTTACTGCCAAAGTCCAAGTCTCTGATGCATATGTTAATGTAGGGGTATAGTACATCTTGTACCAGGTTCCTTACATTCTGATAGAACGTATTTTCCACTTGTACCCATCTGCTGGTCTTATCCAACCTTGTATGTTGCATTCTTTCACTTCCTAAGTATTTGAAGCATTCGACAACCTCAAAGTCTTGCCCCTGATATAACCATTCCTTTTCATTCCCTTTTTCCTGCTATCATCACCACTGTTTTGCTCTTCTCCACACTGATGTTCATACCATATTTCTCAAATTGTCATGTAAAGCCTCTAGTTGGATTTGCACTTCTCTATTGTTGACTCTCCATATCACTATTTTTATATCCCCTCCATATCTTTCCTTTGTTTCCTTTAGAATTGTATCCATTGCCATTATAAATATAAGTGGAGACAATACACTTCCCTGTTTGATTTCTAAACCAATCTGTTCTGAACACAACTGGAACAGGTTTTGTACATTGATTTCACCAGTTCACAGAATTATCAACACAAAATCACACAGGGGATATGCAGAAGCAATGAATAAGAAAATAGGACAGCGGGTAAGACCAGCATAGTGGAGGGATTATTGCTGTCAAGACAGACACTAAGCCAAAGCCCACTGGTTCATCCGCTGAAGCCGATGATTAAGAAACCGAAATAATATACGAAGAGGTACACAATATGTAAAAGGAGATGAAATTCGAACTGCGCTAGAAGAATAGAATGTAGTGGTATGCCAAGGAAGAGAAGGTATAATACAGATGATTGAATCCTGCACCGATCATAATTTAGTCCTCTATATTTGGTTCAAACACAGCAAACGACGGCTGTATACATGGAGAAGACCTGAAGACACTGGAAGGTATCAGATAGACTTCATTATGATTAGGCAGAGATTCAGAAACCAGGTGCTGGATAGGAAGCTTTTCCCAGGAGCAGACGTGGACTGTGACCGTAAGTTGGTGATCATGAAATACAATGTGAAGTTGAAGAAATTCGAGAGAGTGAGAGAGAGGGAGAGAAAGAAAGAAAGAAAGAAAGAAAGATACCAAAAGAGATGGAATATAGATAAGTTAAAAGAAAAGTGAGTAGAGTATTGTTTCAAGGAACATGTTGTACAAGGACTAAATGAAAATGCTGAACTAAACTCAGTAGCGGACAGTCCTGTGGGACTGCTTAAGAATAAAGTCAAGATCAAGTAAGAGAGACCTGAATGATGAACGGCCGATGTGCAAAAATGCGAAAGGCGAGGAGGGCAGAAAAGAATACAAGTGACTAAAGAACAGAGTGGATAGAAAATTCAGGATATCTAAGGAAGAATTTCTGAAAAAGAAGTACAAGAGTGTTGAAGGTTGTATAGTTGCAAGAAAGGTAAATGCTATATACAAGAAAGGCAATGGAACTTTTGCAGGAAGGGAAACTAGGTGTATGAATACAACGAGATCGAGAATAAAACCACTACCAGGGAAAGAAGTAGATTATAACGTTCTGAAAAGAAAATGGGGCGTTGATGCTGATGAAATGGGGATTCTCATTTTTGAAGCCAGAATACATCAGAGTTGAGTAGGAACAAGGCTCCTGGAATTAATTATATACCACCCGAATTACTGACTATCTTAGTAGAACCTGGCATGGTGAAGTATTATGATACAGAAGTGTCATCCAATTTAAAACATAATGTTGTTATACCTACTCCGGGTGCCGACAAGTATATCACGCTTAGAAAGTATTAATATGTGCTATCTAAAGGAGAATCGAGGGATTGAAGCTCACTTGGGCTTCAGAAGAAATGTAGGAATACTTGAAGAAATGTTGATTTTAGATGTAAGGAGGACAAGCCCTCAAGCTATTCGTGATCCTGAAGTTAACAGCGAAGGAAAGACGAGTGTGCAGTGATAAGAAATCGTTTGATAGGGAATTTGCGAGAGGAACAGCAGAAAGTGGTCAAAGAGGAATGACAGTCTAAGAAGAGAAACTGAAGAATGATATGAAGTACAAGATAAAAGTCTAAAACAAGGTGGAGTCGACCAAGGTCAGGTGATACAGGAAGTAGAATAAGTAAGCACGAGCAAGAAACTTCAAACATTGACACAGGAATTACAAAAATGTTTTTGAAGACTTTTGTCTGGAATGAGGCGATGTATGGAAGTAAAGCTCAGAAAGAAAGAGAATACAAGCTCTTGAAATGTGGTGTTACAGAAGAATGCTGATGGGGATGTGGCAGGATGGGGTGGCGTAGAGAGCTACGTGTGAACTGTCACAAGAAGTCGTTACCGTTACATGTAGTAGTTAGTACAGGATGGGGTGGCGTAGAGAGCTACGTGTGAACTGTCACAAGAAGTCGTTACCGTTACATGTAGTAGTTAGTACAGGATGGGGTGGCGTAGAGAGCTACGTGTGAGCAGTCACAAGAAGTCGTTACCGTTACAGGTTCGACATCCAGTGAATCAAGAAGTGATCGGAGATACGCAATTAGCTGCTAAACGGTGTCGAAGTTTTACAGGGCGGAAGGATGGGAAAAGGCTAAGAGTGGGAAGGTAGTGACCGTACAGCACCAGCGTTTGTCTGGTGTGAAAATAGGAAACCACGGAAAGCGATATTCAGAGCCCGCTATGTCCCGAATACCGTGTGATGTGGATTTGTGAATAAAAACGTTTAAGTTCCTTTGGACGATCGCATGATTGAAGTCAACTTTTTTCAGTTCTAACAAATTGAGGCCTGATCTAGTTGCGAGGTGGTTCACCGGCAACGACTTGGAACATTTAGAAACGAGGTGTCCAGTAAGGACCTTCATCGCCTGCGCCTCTGCGTCCGAGTACTACAGGTCGCCCTACAACATTTGTAAAAATAGTACTTTGATGTGTCATGACAATTTTACTGATTATTTCTCAAAACGTGTCAGAGTCAGTAGTGTTGAGTGAGCCTGTTCATTGTTAGTCGTCTCAAAAGAAATCTGCGTGAACTTGCTTCGTCCGATTTTGGAATTACAAGTTAACCTCCTCTCCTGGCTATCGTGAAAACTAGACGAGCTAGGTAAGCTGTCAAGGGTTCTCTACTTAGGAGAGTGGGTTCCCTTGCAGAGTCCTCTTAGTTGTGCCGACCTCCCTTGGTCAGCTCCTGTTGTCTTCCGACCCGAACGGTATTAGGTTTGGGCCGTTGGTGCCCCTTCCCATTCTTCTTCCGATATCAAATGCGTTTAGTGGTAATGGAGTCACTCTACTCACAGCTCTCCCTTGTGGACCGACTTGACGTATCGTACTCGTCAAAATACCCGCAAGCTCTTTGTTCTCGTCTCCGACATCTCGAAGGCACCAATTCGAATCTTCTTCATCCTCATGTTTCTCAGCCTTACAAACACACGAGAGATGATATTGCGCAGCACTACGGCCTGCCGTGGTTTACAGAGCTGGTGCGCTCGATATTAATTTAAAACTTTACTGCTTTCTCTTCTTTCTTTTTTCTTTTCCATTTTAAACTTTATACCTTGGTAAGCAAATAACAAATCAGGTACAAAACTGACTCGTGAGCTTTGGGAACAATGTTAAAAAGATCATAATAATCAACTAATAACCAATTAACAACCTGAGTTTGAAGCTCCCTACATGAGCGCTACCAACAGTAAAGGGGACGAATCAGCGGAAGAGCGACTTTGCTTTAGGAGACTCCAGGCACAACCTACACTCTCTTATCGGCTCAACAGTCTGATTGCATTGAACAGCGGTAACAAATACCCATTCTAAATGGCCTAATGTTACAATGTTAGCAGACAAACACTTGCACTGTTTGAAATTCACATGAGAATACTAAAACCTTATGTGAGCTCCTATAGTACGGAGGTGACTAGAGAGATAGATTTAAAGGTTACAGTCACCTCAATATCAAGTTGAGAGGGAATACAAGAGGGTAACTGACTCTTTATTCCCTTATTCGAGAAAGTTATTTAGACTTGTTTTACATTGCGAAAGAAATTTGAAACTTTCCTCTCGAGCTAGCTTACGTTGTTAAGCAGAATCTGTCATAACTTTCAGCTGGTGGACCTTCCGAAGATGGACGAGGGAGCCCTTTCCCCCTGCCTTTCCTACGAACACACTCTAGGCTGGAGCGATCACAAAGACGACATGGCCAGCTTTCAAAGCGGAGAGGAAGGCTCTCTGGGTAGAAACCCTGACATACCCACAATTTTAATTAGACAATCAAGCAAATATCAAAAACCGTGATTAGTTACTGAAATAAATGTGCAAATTTCTTCATTGGTAGAAGTTTTAAGATGGCGGGAAGAGATAGAAGTGTAGATAAGTTTTGAACACCAAAAAAGAACTATAAACACTTCAGTTTAGGAAACCTTGACATACAAAATTACTTTGAAAATTAATAGTTCATCCTCACCCCAGAGTGCGCAACATAACTACCTTATTTCAAAAATGAGTTTCAGATTTCCTGATCTAGATGGCCTTCTACAAGGCGCTAGTTGTAAGTGCACGGGGCGGGTGTACCTCCGATACATTTATTATTATTATTATTATTATTATTATTATTATTATTATTATTATTATTATTATTATTATTATTATTATTATTACTGCATAGCGTTTGGTGATGCTATTTGAGGATCCAACCAGCCTCTGGGCTGATGACTTAACAAACAAACAGATTATTATTTGCGAATGGCTCACCTAGCACCACGGGGAATCAACATTTTTCGGCCTTCTATTTTGCCCAGTAGTCCTTAATCTTCAAAGATTGTGCACTTCTCCGCTCCTCCCACCGTGCCGATTGTGTGGGTTTCCTTTCTTGCTCCTCAAATCCGCGTGTTTGAATGATGTTTTGTATTTCCTTTCGATCTTGTAGATTTGGCGATCATCAGGTGTTTCTCTAATAATGTGTACTACTTTGGTCTAGTGGCCTTGTTTTGTAGAAATGTGTAAATTTGATGTGAAAGTCTGTTAGAGTTCCAAATTCCCTGCAAATTGGATCCCTTTCATTCGAATTGCATCTGTAATTTTGGAAATGTGTTTGATATTTCACTATTAGTTTTTTTAATTTTTTTTATTACTTATTATCCGAGGCACCTGAGCTAAAGCTCACTGTGGTGCAGTACATTCTAATATTATCATGGCTACAGAGCATTTAAAAAGTAAATTAATACACTCCAGTAAAAAAAGTTTGTTACATCAAATTAGTTAATAGTAATTTTGGTTACATGAATACATCTAAGTACTACATATCACACGTAAGTTACGTCATATCCTATAAATGTAATTATATGTTTTGTTTTATATAATTGAACTGTTTCATAATGATACACTGTAATAGTAAACAATCAGACACGGCAACTACTAAATATACAAGAAGGAAAGTGTAACAGTCAGTTTTGAAATTTATTAAATTTACATTTTTTCACAATTATAATATAATACTTAATTTGTTTTACACGACATATTTGAGTGTGCCAAATTACGAATAATTTTAAATATTATAACCAATGAAGTTTTCTGTCCTAGACCATCAAGTGAGAGAACATTATTGTTCAGTAGGAGTTAACGGAGGCAATTTAAAAAGTATTTTCAATGCTCTTTTACAACTCTAGTGAATAATTCTTTAGTACATCATATAACTAACATGGCTCTCAATTAGCGCTTGGAAAACACCTCTCAATAAATCACGAGAAACTTTGTATTTCAGTCTGTTTAGAATGCCTATAGCTGGGACCTGTTTGTCACAGATAGATTCAATATGATCCTTCCATGTTAGTGATTCGTCAATAATTAGTCCAAGATATTTAGCAGCCTTTACTCAAGGTACTGATTGCCCAAGAAACGTCAAATGTAAATATAAAAAGTAATTATTTTTAGGTTTATGAAATAAAATATAATTGGTTTTGTCAGATTGTTTGAAAATCGATTTTTACAGAACCATATTTCAATTAAATTTGCATCATGCCGCATATTTTGTTCAAGTTCTTGAATGTTATCACCGGTACAGAATATATTGGTGTCATCTGCAAAAATTGATAGTCTACCTCTGACATGTAAGTTACCAATATCATTAATAAAAATAAGAAAAAGTAACTGTTCTAACACTGAGCTCTGTGGGACTCCGACTGACATAGTTTGGTAATTACTGTTGGTATTCATACAATTCACAAATTGTTCCCTATCTGTAAGAAAGTCTCTCAACCAGTCTACAGCAACATTCCTTACGCCAGCTGCTTCCAATTTATTGATTAAAATACCAAAAGCTTTTTTGATATCTATAAATATGCCCGATGCTCATTGACCTAAATCTAAAGCTTCTTGTAATTTATGACAATATCTTCAACAGCATTGTAAGTGCTTGAATAAATATTGTTATTTATAAAGGAAATTATTATTATCTAGAAATTTCAATAATCTATCTTTAATTATATGCTCCAAAATTTTCAGCAGAGTAGGAATAATAGAGATAGGCCTATAATTATAAAGTTCAGATTTGTCCGCTCCTTTACAGATAGGTAAGACCTTAGCTAGGTTAAGTCTTTTAGTGACTTTACCCTCTTGTATAGACTTATTTATTAATTTAGTTATATGAGGAATTAAATTATATGCCAATTTCTTAATTGTATTGTTGCTAATACCATAGCAGTCTTCACTACGACTATTTTTTAATTTTCCTATTATATTAACAACTTCGTTTTCGTTGGTTGGACTTAAAAACAAAGAATTACTCGATCCACTCTCTAAATTAGGAAGATCATTAAATTGTATATTGCTGGCCATATCTTTCGCTATACTACTAAAATATTCATTGAATGTTTTAGAAATGTCTTTTGGAATTGTAACTATTTTATCATGTATTTTCAAATGAATATCATTGCTTATGTTAGCATTTCCTGTTAATATCTCATTTATAACTTTCCACCGATTACTTGTGTTCCTCAAATTATTAATATAGTACGACTTCTCTAATTCTCTCTTAAGTTTGGTAACCCTATTACACGCCAATGTGTAATCTATATTCAATTGTTGTGATGCATAACCACATCCCATTTTTAATCTAACTTGTTGCCTCTTAATTTTACTGTATAATTTATTTTTCTGGTGAAAAGTTCTAAAAGTTCAGGAGTTATCCATGGGTAAAACGTCTTGCTCTTTTAATATTTTTCTGCCTATTATTTTGATTTGTAGCCTCTATATTAGCTTTTGTTACATACTCAACAATTTTGTTAGCTATGGTATCACAACAATCGTCTTCTGTAATTATTAATGGATTTTTGGACATATACTCATCCACTTTATTAATATCAGTTTTCTTAGTTGTTATGAGATTTCTCGTTATATTAACCTTAATGTCTAAGTCACAAACCAACATGTTTGGTCACTACAGTCATGGAAGATGTTATACAAATTACATTTACAAGGTTTATTTATAGATGCTTGGTCTATGAGAGATTTACTGTTATTGGCGTTTCTAGTGGGAAAAATTGAATTGCAAGCATTCTGATTAAAGCTGCCACAGAGGTTCTTTAGATATTTACTAATTGGAGTCTCCTCTATTTTATCAATATTAAAAGCACCCATAGTAATACATAGATGTTTGCTATGTTAATTCCAGACATCTTCTAGTAAAGTTATGAAATCTTTAGAATATTGTACATGAGGGTTATAACATGCTACAACTTTTAGACCAAGTACGGTACTTCAAGTAATAGTAAGTTAAATGGACATTCAAGACTATTAATAGACAAGATTTCTCTTGCTTTATAAGGCTCTTTGATATAAATAACTACTCCACCTCCTCTTTTACGTATTCGAGAACATAAATAAGCATCACATCCCTTTAAGTTGTAATATTTCTCTTCATCCGGAAATAACCATGTTTCAACAATTATTGTAATGTCTGGAAATTGCAAATCATTAATTAATATAGAAAAATCACTCCATTTGTTACAAATACTTTGGGCATTTGCATAAAATATTCGTAAGTTATTTCCTCTTTCCAGTAGCTCACTTTAACTTACTAACTGATATTCATTAGCTTCCATCTTTTAATTAAAATTTGAACAGGCAACTGACTTTTCTTTTGCGGGGATGTTAAACCTTTAAGACTCAAGCACACACACATCATCAAAACATCTGATAAGTACAGCATTAGATGTGTCATCTTTCCTTACTAATATTTTTCCCTCCCTAGACCATACATACTTAAACCCTTTCATTCTTAAATCCTTTGCTCGCTTCAGTAATCCTCTTGCTCTCGGAGTCAGGTGATCGATGATGTGCATTGCCTGGTTTGATACGTTGATGCCAATTGTTGAGGATGAAAGTAGTCTAGAAATCTTCTTTCCTGCTATGAATAACTCTTTCTTCTATCTATTAACAAATTTTACAATTATAGATCTTGGTTGGGAGCAATTACTCGACGGAATTCTGTGAGCAATATCAATATCTTGTTTTTCAATCGTACATCCAACAGCTTCATCAATGTTCTCTATTATGGTGTACACATTTTCTCCTTGTACTTCCGGAACACCTTGTACTTCAACACTGTTCCGCCGTAGATACTGGTGTAGTTGTTCCGTCTCATTGTCATTTTGTAACTCTTGTTGGAGTATGATCACGTTTGGAGAGCTCCTCTTGTAAGTCCTTAATAACATTTGTGTTAAAATCAATGCTCTCCCTTAATTTGATGATTATTTTGTCCACACGCCGATATAACAGACTGTCCAAGAAACTTGAGTCTTTCATTACAATTGTCTGTAATCCATTCACCTGGGTATTTGAATTCATTCGCCCTTGAGATTTTGTTCGCACCAATGATAAGTTCTTGTGGTGCATTTCTTATATCAGTCATATTTTAGTTTTTTCGATGATATTTGAAATCCGATTTTTTCCGCTTGTTCTTGTAGAATATCAAGTTGCTTTTGTGCATTTGGTATGTTTCTGGCTATAAGTGCCATATCATCAGCAAAGGCTAGACAGTCACTCTGTGTACCTTCATTATTAGGTCCTAAATGGTGAGATGGTGCACCTGCTTTCCTCCATTCTCTGATAAACTTATCAAGAGGTCAATTGAAAATTAATGGAGATACCCCATCCCTTTGTCGAACTCTTGTGTTTATTTGAAATTCACGACTATATTGACCCATACACTTTACTTAACTGTACTTTCGGTGAACGTTCCTTGATAATATTTCTTGTTATTTGATCTAGTCTAAATTCTGATAAAACATTCAGTGATCTATACTGTCATATGCTTTTTGAAATCACCGAATGTGATCACATAGGTTTGTTTGCTGTGGTACGGAAGTATGTTATTGTATTCTTTAAATTAAGAATTTGCTCAGCGCACGACCTTCCTTTTCTAAATCCAGCGTGGTATTCACCTAATTCTTGGTCCAGTTGATGCTCTGCACGGTTCAGAATGTTGATTGAAAGGATGTTATAGATAACCTGAAGGAAAGATAGTTTACCCGATAATTATTCTTACTTCCTTTTTTATGTATTGGATGTATGATTGCTATTTTCCAATCTGTAGGGATTTTTTGGGTTCGCCATACTGTCAGCATACTTTCATGATAACATTCTTTCCTGCATTTCTCAATAGTTCTGCCACTATTTGGTCTTTCCCTGAAGCCTTGTTGTTTTTAAGTACTTCCTTAATTTCCAGGTTTACTTAGGGGAAAGTTGAACATAAACTTCTCTTGCGGTGTTTCACAATTAAGTAATTTAGAAAAGTATGTTGCCAGGATTTGACAATTAGCACTGTTAGTGCAGACGATTTCTCCATGTTCATTGGCAAAATGGAGTGATGGTGGCGAATATTTGTTTAACTTCCGTTTAAAAGTTCTGTAATAATTTCGTAAATTGTGTTTCTTAAAGTCTTCTTCTATCGTTTTTAGTTGTATATCTTCACTTTGTTTTCGAATTTTTGTTATATATTTTGTTACTGATATTCTATCATTTTTAATATTTTCAAATGTGGTTGCATTTTTGTTGCATGACCAATTATTCCAAGCTTTTGTATGAGCTTGTCGCATTCGTCTGTCCACCAAGCATGTTTTCTGGTCCTCCTTAGTGGTGCTATGTTTTCTGCTGTTTGTAGAAGTTCTGCTTGGAGTTGTCACCAATTTTACGGATTCAATTTTTCTGTTGATATCTTAAAGTTTTTATTACCTTTAATGTGTTCTATGTCATATGTTCGTTTAGGAGTTCGGTTTGTAAATTTTTGTCTTGGAATCATGTCGATTGAGAATTTAGTAGGATAATGATCAGAGTCCAAGTCTAGTCCTTTGAGAACTTTGAGTTTCATGATATCTGTTGTATCCATGCCAGAGATTAGGACGTGGTCCAGTTGATATTCACCTAAAAAGGGTTAGGTGAGACCCAACTCTTAATTTTGGAGGGTTTTTCTTGAAGAAAGTTAATTTAAAAATAAATCATGACTTATGCACATCCCAGTAAGTCGGATGTCATTCCTATTAGTCTGTTTATGACAAGAATATTTACCTCCCTAGTATCTATTCAACCCTCTACCCTTCGAACCTTTGAAATATGGCTCCGGTAAAAATCGCAGGGTCGCTTCACGAGTGATCCCCAGAGATATCTTCGGGTAGAAATAACTAACCTTAAATTATTAAGCAGGAAGGATAAAAGAGCTGAAAAATAAATAAAAAGACATGAATGAGAACCTTTGTTGTAAACAAATTTATTAAAGAAAAAGAAAGAAACTTTGGCAAAGTAGAACACGAAAAATAAATTTAAAATGAATGAAACTTTGCTATACAAATTTATCACTCACGCACTAGGTCAACTGAAAACCTTAATAATTGATCCATATTATAAAGTTGATTTAATCCACTTAATTACTTATTCCAATGCTTTCATTTATTGAATTTTACAAGTCAGCCTAATGTTCAAACCAATTCAATTCCATTAATAAATTATTAACATAAAACAACACTCTTCTTTCATAAACTCCAAATCCAGACAAATGCATATCAAGTGGTTGAAATACTATTACATCTCTTAACAAATTCATTTTAACAGCTTCATCACAAGAAATACCACCGACGTCAATTTAATTAATATCGTTCTTTTAATTACCACCTATCGGGTCTTGTTATTATTTTCCTTGTTAACATTTTCCAGAAATATAGTTGACCTGTGTTATCTACACCAGCTTCACTTGAGTGACATTTCAATCCAAAAATACAACTTCATTTCTTTATTCATGAATTGTTTAATTGATATTCAATCATTCTCTTCACTCGTGCCTTCATACTTCCCGTCTACAAACACCTAACATGAAACAGACAAGTACATCTGACGCGACTATTACGGACTGAAATCTGATTTTTACAAGAAAGATAGTAACTCCACACATACATAATCAGCTGTTTCTCTTTGCATTCAATAAACACAAACTTGTAGCGAAGGACCCTACAACTAAAACAAAGTCCCCCAATATCTTGTATCTACACTGAGTCTATAGCAGTAGGGCAGAACTTCTGCTTCAAACAATGACAGCCACATGAAATTAATTCCCCAAATCTAAAACATTACAATTACAAATCAGAATTTGCGTTGCCAACCTGTACAATAAACAAAATTCACATATACCCAAAGAATAAATCATCCATCAATAATAACCATCAAGAAATATCAGATCCATTGACCTGGTCGAAGTAACGACCGTCAGGATTGTGACATTACAGTGGCCGGAAAATACCTGTCTTTAATTGGAGCATTGCAAATAATATAGAAACTTTAAATCTGTATGTGCTGTTACCTAACTGGTCAATCTGAATTAACTAATAAATGACATTGTAACTATCCTTGACGACCCTATTTCAACGGGGTTTATTCTTTAACACACAACTCAGAGCAGTGGATAAATCTTATCTGGAAACTCGAGCACATTTGTTTCCTTCGCACCTTCAGCAATGTATCTGTCAATGCAACCAATATCTCCGTGTCCTCGGCAATCCCTTTAAGTCCTCTCAAATCTTACTCCACATAACGTAGCCTTCATTTGTTTATAATCTCAATTTTTCCCTTGCGTTCTGCATTTCAAAATACACAATGCCTAACATAAAATCCACTGGTTCAAATCTCACCAGGATTCACATCATCACTCATCGAGAACACCTAATTTCTTTGCCGGCAATACTCTTAACAGTATCTCGTTCCATATTATCACGGGTTAACTGCCTACCACAAGCGTTTTGAATGTTAAAGAGCCTTATCCCAAACTAAGCTCGAAACAAATTACAAAATGAAGACTATAAAAAAATATAAAGCACCTTACAGCACATTGTTAGCCTGACAAAATCAAGTTACTTATCGATGAACAAAACTCTAAATATTCACTGTAATGTCCGTAGCTGGTCACTGGTTCATATCTGCAGCGTAATATAAATGAACTTTCTCGAAAATAATTAATATTAGTGCAACATGCCATTTACTATACTTCACATGCCCCAATAACCACTAAAATATACTAAATGCCATCTACCCTTATCTCTATATTCATACACACGAGTATTATTTCAGAAGATCACACGCTTATATTATTACAGAGGATCATATAACACAACGCACGTTTATGAAAAATATATCAACACACGCAAATCATATATACAAAATACTCCCCCAAGGCATTAGTACTACAAATGAACTATCTAACCGTAGCTAATCTTGGCTAACCATCACATACAAGAAATATTACTTACACATTTATATACAACTGATCATGCATATCTGTGTTATATAAAATCAGAATGTACTCATCTTAGTCCGGTTTCGTTCCATGCTCAGCCACACACCATCTCGGCCGTCAGGTCGGCCCACCGATATTGGGCTCTCTTCTTGAGGTCCAGGCTTATGACACAGTTTACTTACGGCATCACACACGATGTCGGCACACGTTTAATACACTGAGCATACAAAAAGAAAGATACAAGTTAATTATATTACAAATTATACCCCAAATTGCAATCTCCTCACTCGCGTGCAATTCCCGTAACAGTTTGATTAGAATTATATCTCCATGATAAGCTGCACTCCAAAACGTCCCACGACTTCATTTAATTACGTTTGTTGCTGCTCGGCGAACAGGTTTATCGGCACTCGATACTTAATCTCTCAAATCTATGGTAATTTGAATATCTAAATTCCTTTATGGGAATAAATCCCGCGGATTAAGTTCTACATTAGCAAGTTAGTATTCATTACGCCCACGTTTGTATGACGGCGATCACACAGACACGTCCGAACTACTAGAGTAGTGAGTGTGTTCTTCCGTCCGCATTTCTCGAGGCACAGCGTCTGGGGAATCCCCCGACCAGTTTCATCATATCCTGCTCTCAGTAGCCACATATTTAAATTTAAAAGGTTTGCCAGGATATTTCAACTTAATTTTTCCAACTATCTAAAGGCCTTATTTATCTTTGATAATATCTTCTTGCGGATTTAGGCTAATATCGCAGCGCGTTCAAATTGCTGTCCCTGCTAACACTTAACTCCTCCCGCGCTATCCTGTAATTCGCCTGTTCAAAAGTTCCGCCAACTTAAATTTGGATATCTCAATCGCCTAACTCTTACACTTCTTCCTCTAGAGTGCCTTGTCTCTTATGTAATATCCGCCAACCTTCACAAGTGCGCCCCTATTGGACTTATAAATTTAGCAAGCTTGATTACAACATTCACTCGGCTTCCCATACAGACTTTGCCTTATATAATATTACTTCTATACAATTTTACAATTATATGCCAATGACATGAACCAACTGCGTTCACTATATTTCTTTTCTTTACCGATTTAGGCATTGAAATCTCTATGGGTACTTTAAGATGATTTGCTGCAACTTTTTGTAAAATATGATCTAAATGGTTCCAAATTGTTCTGTTTTTTCAGGCTTTTCTTTGTTAGTAATATTTGTTGGTGCATGCCAATTAATTAGAGTATATATTTTATTTTCTGACTTTATAGCTAGGATGGAGTAGGACTTAAATGTCACAACTGAGTCCAGTACTGATTTATCCACTATAAATTCAGTTCCAAATTGTGGACAATTCGCCATAACTCGTTCGCCAGGTTTCTCTTTAAATATCCTGTAGTTTCCTGAATCGAAGAAACATTCATCTGTATATCCTCATTCTTAAAATCCAGTAATTTATTGTTTCGCTCTCTAGATTTTTTTTATTTTTATATTTGCAGCTTTCAAAAGGGAATTGACATTAAATATCATTAGCCATATTCGTGATTTGGGTTTAATTTTGTTCTGACGGGGATACGAGTTACCTCCATGCACACTCTTGTGGTCTCCTCAGAATCCGAATAGACCACACGCAGTTCTTCAACCGAGGGATTTGATCCCCTGAGTTTAGAAGGTGCTTTCTTCATGTTGATATACTTGGTTGAATTTTTTGACTGGGGTTTCAGTCGATTTACGCTCAGAGTTCCACTTGTGAGATCTTCTCCACTGTAGATGACTTGTGGACTTCACTCTTAACCCTGAGTATGGGCCCTCCATATTTATAGCCCCTGGAGAGAGGGTGTCCCAGTATTTTGAAGCCCCGAGGAACTGGTCTGCCTGTTGGTCTGCGGGTTCCTATTCCGAGGTATTTGAACCAACCCGTGTGTCTGTGAGCCCCCTATCCGCCACCTGGGACGCGCCCTCTAGAGGTCAACAGAATTCCGAGGGATTATTATTATTAAATAAATTTATAAACAATAATATAACAATCTTAATGATAATACGATTATTTCTAAATCACCCTATCTGTTCGTAATAGGAGATGATCTACCTGGTGCTGCGCTCTGGTGTATAAAGGCAACATGTCCAGTGAGTTCGTAAGATCGACATCTGGAGCCTCATGGCATGGTACTTCTACCGTAATGTCCACGAAGTACTTGTGATACGTTCAAACTCGAGCAGTTCATTATCAGAGAGTTTGTTAAGTACGGCTGAGAGGAAAGCACTTGAGAGGAACGCTTGTACCTAAACAACAAAGCCTATTATTTTGAGTACATTACAAGTGCTTCCGTCAGCTCATGACGGAAATTATCAGCCCGATACTTTCTTCATTTTGCTACTGGCTTAACTCACGTATGTTTACAGTAACATAGGATGTAACCAAGTCCATAATTAAGGTCTGGGTCTTTGCTTGGAATAATAATAATAATAATAATAATAATAATAATAATAATAATAATAATAATAATAATAATAATAATAATAATAATAATAATAATAATAATAATAATAATAATAATATTTTATAATTTGATGCACGTGGTTCATGTAGGTGGTTCATGTTTGTGGGTTAATGTAGTCACGTCCTAGTTCGTGAACCATGGGCAACGGCTGTGGTCCTGAGAGTCGGGATACCAGTTGCTATGGAATGGGAGTGGGCATCTCGGGCATATTCTGAGTCGTGGCCCTCCTTGTGCTCAGGCGGCTAGGACTACACAATTCACCGGTGGTCCATAACCCGTTAGAGGAGAGATCCTCACTTGGACTATGTGCAAGTAGGGCAGCATCCTGCTTCATGAATTTACCGAGCTCAGAACATTTTAAGCAAGCCTCGGACCTATGGGAGTAATGGAGTCCCACTCCCATTTGACAGCGAGGGACTCCTTGGAAACAACTTGGCGAACGAAATGGAATTCGATGAGGAGCTATCAATATTAATGGGGCTTATGGAAGAAAGAAGGTAGAACTTGCTGAGACAGCAAAGAGGATGCATCTGGATGTGCTAGGAGTAAGTGATATTCGGGTAAGGGGAGATAAGGAGGAAGAGATAGGAGATTATAAGGTGTACTTGACGGGTGTTAGAAAGGGAAGGGCAGAGTCTGGGGTAGGGCTCTTTATCAGGAATACCATTGCACGCAACATAGTTTCTGTTAGGCACGTAAGTGAGCGAATGATGTGGGTAGATTTGTCAGTGGGAGGAATTAGGACAAGAATTGTGTCCGTGTATTCACCATGTGAGGGTGCAGATGAGGATGAAGTTGACAAGTTTTATGAAGCATTGAGTGACATCGTGGTCAGGGTCAACAGCAAGGATAGAATAGTGCTAATGGGCGATTTCAATGCGAGAGTTGGGAATAGAACTGAAGGATACGAAAGGGTGATTGGTAAATGTGGGGAAGATATGGAAGCTAATGGGAATGGGAAGCGTTTGCTGGACTTCTGTGCTAGTATGGGTTTAGCTGTTACGAATACATTCTTCAAGCATAAGGCTATTCACCGCTACACATGGGAGGCTAGGGGTACCAGATCCATAATAGACTATATCTTAACAGACTTTGAATTCAGGAAATCTTTTAGGAATGTACGAGTTTTTCGGGGATTTTTCGATGATACAGACCATTATCTGATCTGTAGTGAACTAAGTATCTCTAGGCCTAGGGTAGAGAAAGTGAAATCTCTCTGCAAACGAATAAGGGTAGAAAATCTCCAGGACGAGGAAATTAGACAGAAGTGCATGGATATGATTAGTGAGAAGTTTCGAACAGTAGACAGTAAGCAGGTTCAGGATATAGAAAGTGAAAGGGTGGCATACAGGGATGCTGTAGTAGAAACAGCAAGGGAATGCCTAGGAACAACTGTGTGTAAAGGTGGGAAAAGGCGAACATCTTGGTGGAATGATGAAGTGAGAGCAGCCTGTAAACGTAAAAAGAAGGCTTATCAGAAATGGCTCCAAACAAGGGCCGAGGCAGACAGGGATTTGTACGTAGATGAAAGAAACAGAGCGAAACAAATAGTTGTTGAATCCAAAACGAAGTCATGGGAAGATTTTGGTAATAACCTGGAAAGGCTAGGTCAAGCAGCTGGGAAACCTTTCTGGACAGTAATAAAGAATCTTAGGAAGGGAGGGAAAAAGGAAATGAACAGTGTTTTGAGTAATTTAGGTGAACTCATAACAGATCCCAGGGAATCACTGGAGAGGTGGAGGGAATATTTTGAACATCTTCTTAATGTAAAAGGAAATCATCATGGTGGTGTTGCAAACAGTCAAGCTCAAGGGGAGGAGGAAAATGATGTTGGTGAAATTATGCTTGAGGAAGTGGAAAGGATAGTAAATAAACTGCATTGTCATAAGGCAGCAGGAATAGATGAAATTAGACCTGAAATGGTGAAGTATAGTGGGAAGGCAGGGATGAAATGGCTTCATAGATTAGTCAAATTAGCGTGGAGTGTTGGTAAGGTACCTTCAGATTGGACAAAAGCAGTAATTGCACCTATCTATAAGCAAGGGAACAGGAAGGATTGCAACAACTATCGAGGTATCTCATTGATTAGTATACCAGGCAAAGTATTCACAGGCATCTTGGAAGGGAGGGTGCGATCAGTCGTTGAGAGGAAGTTGGATGAAAGCAGTGTGGTTTCAGACCACAGAGAGGCTGTCAGGATCAGATTTTCAGTATGCGCCAGGTAATTGAAAAATGCTACGAGAGGAATAGGCAGTTGTGTTTATGTTTCGTAGATCTAGAGAAAGCATATGACAGGGTACCGAGGGAAAAGATGTTCGCTGTACTGGGGGACTATGGAATTAAAGGTAGATTATTAAAATCAATCAAAGGCATTTATGTTGACAATTGGGCTTCAGTGATAATTGATGGTAGAATGAGTTCTTGGTTCAGGGTACTTACAGGAGTTAGACAAGGCTGTAATCTTTCACCTTTGCTGTTTGTAGTTTACATGGATCATATGCTGAAAGGTATAAAATGGCAGGGAGGGATTCAGTTAGGTGGAAATGTAGTAAGCAGCCTGGCCTATGCTGACGACTTGGTCTTAATGGCAGACTGTGCCGAAAGCCTGGAGTCTAACATTTTGGAACTTGAAAATAGGTGCAATGAGTATGGTATGAAAATTAGCCTCTCGAAGACTAAATTAATGTCAGTAGGTAAGAAATCCAACAGAATTGAATGTCAGATTGGTGATACAAAGCTAGAACAGGTCGATAATTTCAAGTATTTAGGTTGTGTGTTTCCCCAGGATGGTAATATAGTAAGTGAGATTGAATCAAGGTGTAGTAAAGCTAATGCAGTGAGCTCGCAGTTGCGATCAGCAGTATTCTGTAAGAAGGAAGTCAGCTCCCAGACGAAACTATCTTTACATCGGTCTGTTTTCAGACCAACTTTGCTTTATGGGAGCGAAAGCTGGGTGGACTCAGGATATCTTATTCATAAGTTAGAAGTAACAGACATGAAAGTAGCAAGAATGATTGCTGGTACAAACAGGTGGGAACAATGGCAGGAGGGAACTCGGAATGAGGAGATAAAGGCTAATTTAGGAATGAACTCGATGGATGAAGCTGTACGCATAAACCGGCTTCGGTGGTGGGTCATGTGAGGCGAATGGAGGAGGATAGGTTACCTAGGAGAATAATGGACTCTGTTATGGAGCGTAAGAGAAGTAGAGGGAGACCAAGACGACGATGGTTAGACTCTGTTTCTAACGATTTAAGGATAAGAGGTATAGAACTAAATGAGGCCACAACACTAGTTGCAAATCGAGGATTGTGGCGACGTTTAGTAAATTCTCAGAGGCTTGCAGACTGAACGCTGAAAGGCATAACAGTCTATAATGATAATGTATGTATGTATGTATGTATGTATGTATGTATGTATGTATGTATGTATGTATGTATGTATGATGTACGTCTTTTGGCGATAATGGGATAGGAAAAGGCTAGGAGTGGGAAGGATGCTGTCGTGGCCTTAATTAAGGTACAGCCCCACCATTTGCGTGATGCCAAAATGGGAAACCATGGAAAACCACCTTCAGGGCAGAAGACAGTGGGGTTCGAACCCACCATCTCCCGGACACAAGCTCACAGCTGCGCACGGTCAACTCGCTCGGCAATAATAATAATGTTATGTGGTGTCAGCCCTCTGCAGTGAGCGACGCCGGCCCTAACGGCCTGTCCTTCAGGAACGTGAAACTAGAAGTAGGACGCATCCCGAAGGCACAAGAACTCCATCAGCATGCTCGCCGCGAACAAAGAGTGTTGGGGTGTTTAGCTCTAGTTGAGTTGGTGTTGGGTAGTCCAGTGTATGCAGCGGATTATCGGTCTTGTCTGAACAAGAACCAAGTGAGCATTAGTTGTGCGCTGTCACAGTCGACAGACGTGTGTTCGAACCTGGCTGCATGGAGCTGCTGAGTGAAGCGAAGTGAGACCTGTCAATCAAGATTATGGAATGACCGGCGGTTTCAGGTAAATACTCGTATTAGGCAGCCGGGCACCCGCAGTGAAGACAAATAGCCACTATTAGCGAAGTGTTGTCATTGTGTGCGTGTTAATTAAATTAGTGCAATTACTTGACAATTTAGACTTTCAGTTTTACTCTACGAGATGGCAGAAGAACACCTCTCGGATGGGCTAATTTCACCGGATATCTCGTACCGTACGACGTGCGAGCTCAGTGCCCTCCAACAAGCCCATTATCCCTGCCAGGTCTGAACCAGCGCACCTTGGTTCCGGAGCCCGATACTCTACAATTGATCCACTTGCTTGATGTGAAAACAATTTTCAGAGGTACAAGAACAATTCTGTGTGCCTACCACGTATTTTCTCATGGTAATAGAACCTGGTTAATTCGAACATTTGTCGCGGTCCGCGCGCATACCCATAGAACCAAATGTTAAAAAATTCGATCAAATTAAAATATCATACTGTTGAATTCGAAGTAAAACTACCATATTAGAACTTTCATACGTTCAGAAATGATCATGGAGTGCTGCTGGTACTGGAAGAGGATTTGTAGTGTAGTTGTTGAGAAGTTCAAGCACTCGACCGACAGAGGCTGTGGGGTAGATTGATAAAGCCTTTATTTTCTGTGGCGAAGTTAGGGCTCTTGGCCCTTTCTTACACTTAACCACACACATATTATTATTATTATTCCATACAATGACATTGATTAACTTAAAATACGAAGAACTACAAATAACACTAATTTTTAAGACAAAAATATGAATATATACATGCAAAGAAGAATGAAAAGTAACTGCCTACATAATACAGGTTTGAGGAAAAAAAATCAATACACAACAAAAGAAATAAGAATGTAAAAATACTAGTAAGCTTAATAAAAATACTAAATGAAAATTTAACTAATTGTATCCTTGCAAGACTAGATCGAAGTTAAATACTGTACTTACTACCAGCTATTTTTAGACTACTTCTACTTCGTAAATACAATATGGATGTTTTTAATTTAATTTAAATTATTATATTAAACCAATATTTAATTTATTGTGCAATAATCTCATATCATTTTCACACACAATCACTCGTTCCACTCATACAGGTACTGTACCTTGCTGGAAGCACTTAACGAGGAACTGCTGGTAGGAGGTTTTAAATATACTTTTTGATGCAGCATCCTTGATGTCTTTGGGAAGAGCATTCCACCATCCCGAAGCGGTGATAGTAAGTGATCGATGGTATGTGGTTGTTCGGTGGACAGGTATTTCTAGGAGGGACACAGAGCGAGTATCATGGAGATGTAAAGAACCAAGGTGACGAAAATTGCTGGAGAGATAAGCAGGGATGTCTTCCGAAAGTACCTGGTACATAAGAGTATTTGCATGTAGTTTACGTCTGTCGTCTAGTCGTAACCAAGATAATTGTTTATAGTAGGGAGAAACTCGAGCGTCATACCGTAAATCCATAGCATATCTAAGACAAGCATTATGAGTGCGTTGTAGTTTCAAGCTTAATTATTTTGTTATATCCGTAAGAATTGCATCACAGTAGTCAAAAATGGGAAATAATAATGACCGAACAAGTTGAATTTTTAGTGATCGAGGGAATACATTTCTAAAACGTTTTAAGGGGTGCAAGCCACAATAAACCTTTTTGCAGATATTCTTAACTTGCGCTGACCAGTTTAGAGTTTCCGTTATAATAACACCAAGGTTAGAAACTGATTCACAATAAGGTATAACAGTATTATTTAAAGTTACGGGAGGAATGCAATTTTGTTTTAAAATGTGAAGATTCTTTGATGTACCGATGATATGGCTTGCGTTTTATGGGGATTTAATTTAAGGTTGTTTTTAATTGCATAGCTATATTATTGTATATTATTGTATTATTGTATATTATTAGTTCTATAGTTGTATATTATAAGTTCTTCAAATGGCCCTTGATGGCTTGGAAGGTTCAGAAGAGTGACAAGGACTAGGCTTTGCTACAGACCCGAAACTAATTTGCTCTGTAAAGCGCTTGCAGTACAGTGCGCTGCGCTTTCCGGCGCAACCTATTTAAATTGTGAAGTAGCGATGGTTTGAATTCGAAATTCGGGTAAATTTTATTAATTTAATTCGTTGTTCTACTTTGGGCCCTCACCCACGTTCTACTGTAAGTGTACAGTAACGAGCTCCAGTCATATGCGACTGGATCGGACTTTAGACCTGTTAAGAGCCGTGTGTATTTCTGCATTGAATCATCTCACGCACATGCGTTTTCTGAGGGAGGCTTACACACAACGACGTGTTACGGAATTCAGTGGTCGTAACGAGGCATTTAGGAAGCTAAGCGCTACGAATTGGAGTCTCTTCACAATATGGTCTACCCCAAGATATATTCTCCTCTCAACTGCTTCACTAGATGTGCGCGTCCCATCCAATCCATAGCGACATCAAGGTGATTTGAATCATCACAAGCAAGTAACTGTAAAGACGGCAAAAGCTCCTGACGCAAAGAAAAGGTTTGGTCTACGATAGCAGATGTACATACTCACTCCAGTTGAATTGTGGGTGAGAAATGATATATTGAATGCAGACATTTCTCACGGAACTGGAGTGTGTATCGTAGAGATAGGATGGAAATGGTAAGAGGGGGTCATTTTCTATGGTGAAAGAAGAATTTGTAAGCTTTGAAAAAGGTGAAGATGACAAACATGAAATTCTAGGTCTTAGGCTCATTTCTAAAGATAATAGGCAACTTGATATCTTTGGAGTGTACAGACCGGGAAACGGTAGGGCTGACACTGATTCAGAATTATTTGATAAGATAATCCGCTATGTAAGAAACGATATGGAAAGGAACGTGATTGTAGCCGGTGATCTCAATTTACCAAATGTCAATTGGGAAGGTAATGCGAACAACAGGAAGCAAATAAGTTAATGAATATTGAATTTTCACGACCGCATTGTAATCGAAACAGACTTTCAACGTATTAGGTCGTGTTACGTACATGTAGTACGTGTTGAAGATATGTTAAGTACAGAACAAAAATGGCCAGCCGGACACCAGTGGGATCCGAACTGATTCAGCAACTGATCGAATCAACCAGGGGGAAGAATATTCTGGACGTGGTGCTGGTAAAACCAAATGAGCTCTGTAGAGAAACCGAATTAATAAATGATATTAGTGATCACGAAGCTGTTTTGGTCGTAGTTAAAAATAAATGTGATACATAGGAAGGTCTTAAAAGTAGAACTATTAGGCAGTACCATATGGCTGATAAAAGAGGCATGAGAAAGTTTTTAAAAAGTAACTATGATCGGTGGAAATCGGTAAATAAAAATGTAAACATACTATGGGATGGGTTTAAAGCAATTGTTGAGGAATGTAAAAACAGATTTGTGCCTTTAAAGGTGGTAGGAATGATAGAGACCCACTATATCATGACAGAAACGTGAAGAGACTAAGAAGGAGGTGCAGGTTGGAAATAAATAGAGTTAGAAATGACTGTGGCAGTAAGAAGAAATTAAAGGAACTTACTAGGAAATTGAAGCTAGAAAAGAAGTCAGCTAAGGATAACCTAATGGCAAGCATAATTGGCAGTCATCCAAATGTTAGTGAAAAATGGCAGGGTATGTATAGGATACATTAAGGCAGAAACAGGTTCCAAGAAGGACATTCCAAGGGGGGTATGTATACGAGGATTTTCAAAAGGTAGAAGTATTCAGCCAGCAGTATGTAAAGATTGCTGTTTACAAGGATAATGTCCAGATAGAGGAGGTGACTAATACGAAAAAAATATTAAAATTTATCTATGATAACAATGACATTTACAGTAAAGATACAAAAGTTGAAAACTAGAAAAGCGGTTGGAATTGATAAGGTTTCGAAGGATGTGCTAAAGACAATGGGTTCGGATGTAGTACCATATCTAAAGTACTTATCTGAGTATCCTTTGCATGGAGGAGCTTACCAAATGAATGGAGAGTTGCTATAGTAGCCACTGTGTATAAACGAAAGGCTGATAGACATAAAGCTGAAAATTACAGGCCAGTAAGTTTGACATGAATTGTATGTAAGCTTGGGGGAAGCATTCTTTCTGATTATATTAGACATGTTGCGAAATTAACAACTGGTTTGATAGAAGACAGTTCGGGTTTAGGAAGGGTTATTCCACTGAAGCTCAATTTGTAGGATTCCAGCAAGATATAGCAGATTTCTTGGATTCAGGAGGTCAAATGGACTGCATCGCGATTGACGTGGCATTTGATAGGGTAGATCATTGTACACTACTGGAAAAAAATGCGTGCAGTTGGACTTGACAAAGGAGTGACTGTATGGGTGGCTATGTTTCTAGAAAATATAACTCAGAAAATTAGACTATTAAGAGGACGGTCCTGTAGGGCAATATTATTGGAACTTTCTGTTACTTACTTCGTCTTAGCCTGTTCCGACCTCAGATTTCATTCCATCTCTTCTTACCGTAGGATGGTATTCCAGGGCAAGTTTTGGGATTGTTTTATTATCCACCATCAGAACGTGGTTTGGAATATTCTTTCACTGACAATGTATTTAATTGCTGGCTTCTCTCTTCATTTCGTATTTTATCTTTTAGAGAGTATCCTTCACTGATCTTAGGAATCTCATTTCAGATGATTGTATTTTATTCCTATAGCTTGTTTTATTCTACCCATAACTCACTTCCATATAACAAAGTTGGTATAGTCATAGTCTAATACAAGTTGAGTATCTTCTCTTACTTTGCCTTTCAGTATTCGGCGAATTGTCCCAAACATATGTTGAAATCGATAAAGCTTCTTCTTCACCTCGTCATCATAATTAAAAGATATTTCACAAACAAGGTACTTAAAATTTGAGACTTGTTCTACTGCCAACTACTATCTTCGCTCTGATAGGATACTTCCCTTGTCATGCCATAACTCTGGTTTTCTTTCTGGATAGCCGAAGATTATAACTTTTACAAACGGTGGTTAACTGATGTATTGATTTCTGGAGTTTATATTCGTCATCTGCAAAGAGCATAGTATGTTTGTGTCTGTATTCCTCAGTGCACAGTTCGTTTCCAGTTTCTCGTTACCTCAGAGAGGCTGTATCCTCGTCGTATACCTTGATTATTTAAAATTTCTTCCGTTAGTTTGTATCTTAGATGTAACACAATTCTCGTCCTTTTGTACAGACTTTGGATAACTTGAAGAAGATGTTTAGGGTATCCATTTTTACCATTATATTCCATAACTGTTCTCTATCTACCCTATCTAAAGCCTTTTCATAGTCGACAAAAGAGACATAAGTATTCAAGTTAAATTCTCTTCTCCAGTATCTGTTTGAGGCTAAATGTACAGGATCTGCAAACATTGTTCTTCCAGTAAGAAATTGTGTGCAATAATTTTATGTCTATTGTTTATTCTATTAGCATATATCTTATAGCCAACAATTAATAAACGTATTCCTCGATAGTTACTGCAAAAACTTCGATCTCCTTTCTTGAAAAGTGATTTTACTTTAGCTTTCCTCTGTAGCAGATTTTAGAAGGCAGTGAAAGACAAGAGACAAAAGAAATAACAGGGGAAAAAAAAGAAAGTAGAAACCCGATATCGCGAATTCTTTAAGATGTGTTTTTGATTGTAAAGTCTTATTGTTGTACATGCAGCAGAGTAAATAAATGCATTAAATACTGATTAGTGACGAAGAGTTGTAAGCAGTAACATTGGTGACCTCCGACATGATAAGAATAACGGCAAGTTTTCGAAGTGTAGTAGAAGTGAAACATAAAGAAGCCACCAATTAAACAACAGCACACTGTTACGTGAGTAGAAGTTCTCAGTCGCATTTATTTCATCGTCCTGTGTTGCAAATTGTGTATTCAGGGACATATACAATAGGAACTAACCCCGAAATGGCAACCCAGGAAAACAAAGATATTCCAACCGTAGGATGCGAAGCTAATAAGGTTAGCATAAAAATTCCTCCGTTTTGGTCTGAGAAGCCCGAAATTTGGTTTTTCCAAGTAGAAGCCCAGTTCAACATTAATCGAATCACATCCGAAGAAACCAAACTTAATTACATAATTGCCCAACTCGAACCAAAATATATCGAGAATATTTGGGATATAATAACAGGACCAGGAACTGCTAAATATACGGCCGCCAAATCACGACTCCTGGATATTTTCAAAGAGAGTGAAGATGTGAAAATCAAAAGATTGTTTACTGGTGTAGAGTTAGGAGATTACAAACCTAGTCAGCTTCTTAGAAAAATGCAGTCGTTAGCTGGAAAGGATGTGACTGATAAGGTTATTAGAACCCTTTGGTTAGATAAGCGTCCAGATTCGATAAAAAATATCCTAGTCGTGAGCGAAGAGTGCCTGGAGCGTGTCGCAGGGATGGCTGATAAGATGTTGGAGATGAACCCCCGTAATAACGTATTCAAGGTTGATACCCAAGATCCAAAAGGTGCTATTATTAATGAGCTAGTTACTAAGATTGCTCATTTAGAACAACAAAACGCTACGATGTCCATAGGACAACACAGCAGTCGAAATCGTAGTCCTCGCCGGCGAAGTTCTAGTCGTAACCGTAGCCGAAGTAGAAGAAGATACGACCCAAAAGGCAAGTACTGCTATTATCACTTCCGATTTGGTCAACAGTGCATTCCAGAGAAATGTAAACAGCCTTGCTCATGGAAGTCGTCGGAGAACTCCAACGGGCAGTAGAATTAGCGGCTAGTTCACCTGCGAGAAACATGATAGAAGCCACAAACACCGGATATTCGTAACAGATAATAAAACAGGCCTGCGGTTTCTAGTTGACAGTGGGGGCAGATGTGTCAATAATTCCACCAAGGAACTGTGATCGAATCGATAATTCGTTTATACTGTATGCTGCCAATGGGACTGTAATTCCAACGTGTGGTATCAAAACGCTAACTTTGGATTTAGGTTTACGCAGACAATTTCAGTGGCCATTTGTAATTGCTAAAGTCAACAAGGGTATATTAGGAGCGGATTTTAAACGAATTTCATATATGTGTCGATATTCGTAACAAACTTAAAAGCAAGGGTGAGGTTATGTCCATTTCGGAAAATGAAGCTATAAGTACAGTGAACAAAAGTATGCAATTTGCCGACTTGTTCAGGTCCTATCCTGAAATGACATTACCGAAATTGGTACCAGAAAAGATTCCGCATAATATTAAACATTATATCAACACCCAATGACCTCCTGTTTATTCTAGAGCAAGACCATGAGCACCTCATCGGTTACAGCAAGCAGAACAAGAATTTCAATTTATGCTGGACCATGGAATCATCAGGCCATCACAGTCAGAATGGGCTAGTCCTCTTCACTTGGTAAACAAGAAGGATGGATCTCTTCGTCCATGTGGAGACTATAGGAGCCTGAATGAACGAACAGTTCCAGACAGGTATCCTATTCCGAGACTTGAAGACTTTCATCACATCTTGAATGGTGCAACGATTTTTTTCTAAAATCGATTTATTCAGGGCGTATTTTCAGATCCCAATAGCAGAAGAAGACAAGCACAAAACTGCCATTATCACACCATTCGGACACTTTGAATTTAATGTCACGAGTTTTGGACTTAGGAATGCCTCATCGACGTTCATGCGGTTCATCCATGGTGTGTTGAATGGGTTAAATTTCGTATTTCCGTACCTGGATGATATATTCATTGCCTCCAAATCAGTTGCAGAACACAAGCATCACCTACAGCTAGTTTTAGAACGGTTGTCGAAGTATGGCCTCCGTATCAACATGATTAAATCTGTAATAGCTGCAAAAGAACTTGAATTTCTAGGGTACCTGATTACACCAGATGGTTCGAGACCACTTCCTGAGAACGTGAGAAGGTACAAGCAATCAAGGATTATAAGTTACCTGGGACCATGCGAGACTTACGCACATTCATCGGTTTCAGGCTGTTGGAGCAGCATTACAGCAGTATGAAGACGCTGGTTGGAAACCCATAGCTTTCTACTCCAAAAAGCTTAGCAGTGCGCAGGAGAATTACAGTGCATATGATAAAGAATTGCTTGCAATATACCTGGCCGTGAAACATTTCAGGCACCTCATTGAAGGTAGAGAATTTAACATTTTTACGGATCACAAAACAATCACCTACGCATTCCAACAAAAGAATGAGAAGGCATCCCCTCGGCAACTACGGCATCTGCAGTACATCTCGCAGTTCACGACTGGCATACGTCATGTCAGTGGCAGAGATAATGTGGTAGTCGATACTCTGTCAAGACTTGATGAAATTTCAGTAATTGATTATGAAGTCATAGCAAAGCATCAAGCAGTTGCGACAAGACAATACATCACTGAAATTCAAACATTGTCGGTTGGGTTGTCAGTACATGTTGTGGTGTGATGTCTCTACTAATAACATTCGCCCTTTTGTTCCAAAGTTATTTCGCACAAAAATTTTCAAACAGATTCACGATATGGCACATCCTGGCGTGAAAGCAACTGTCAAAAACGTTGTCGCCAAGTTTATATGGCCAGGAATAAGAAATAATGTGCGTAAATGGGCTCAATACTGCATTAGTTGTCAACAAAACAAAGTGACAAGGCACACTAAGTCTCCAGTTGGAAATTTTGAGCAACCAGATGATAGATTCAAAGTGGTTCATGTAGATATAATTGGACCCTTGCCACCATCAGAGGGAAACATTTACTGCCTTACTTGCATTGATCGATTCAGCAGTTGGATGGAAATCATTCCAATGGCCAATATCACCGCCTAGTCAGTAGCAAGTTCTTTCGACAACAATTGGATAAGTAGATTTGGAGTTCCAGAAGTAATTGTTACGGACCAAGGGAAACAATTTGAATCGGAATTATTTAGAAACTTAGCAAAGCTCTGCTGAGCGAAGGTGTAACATACCACTTCTTACCATCCCCAGGCAAACGGAAAAATAGAACGACTACATCGTACTCTCAAAGCAGCAATCAGAGCGCACAGCCTCAGAGCCTACCGACAGTTCTACTTGGTCTACGAGCAGCCATTCGAGAAGACTCCAACTATTCACTTGCATAAATGATGTATGGAACCACGATCAGACTTCCTGGAGTGTTTTTCGAACAGTCAGTGCAGTTACGGTGCAATCCAGATACCTTTGTGACCCAACTCTTGGATCACATAAAGCATCTTTAGCCCGCTAAATCTAGAACAGTGACGTCCAGATCTACATTTATTCACAAAGACCTCTCTTGTAGTTCACATGTGTTCTTGAGGACAGACAAAGTTAAAAAAATCCCTCGAGCCACCTTATGAAGGACCGTTCCGAGTGGTAAAGAGGCAGGACAAATATTTCACCATCAGTATCAAGGGCAAAGATTTTAACGTTTCCATTGATAGACCCAAACCTGCTTATATACTAGCAGATGAAGAAACAGAACGAGATACAGTGAGGAATCCTAATCTACCTGCTATAACACCCCCTGTTTCCGAAAAATACCATACCAACCAGAAACAGGAAAATACCTTCCAGAACAGTGAACGAGTCAAGACTACACATAGTGGTAGAGTGATAAGATTTCCTACCAGATATCGGGACAGAATTCAGTTAATGACTTCTTAGGTTAGGTTAGGTTAGCCTTTGTCATGTACAGTTCATAAAAGTTTTAATCTTCTGTTAACGTAACTTAGTTACTGGCAGGAGAGTGATGTAGCATATTTTAGAAGGCAGTGAAAGACAAGAGACAAAATAAATAACAGAAAAAAAAAGAAAGGAGAAACCCGATATTGCGAATTCACTAAGATGTGTTTTTGCTTGTAAAGTCTTATTGCCGTACATACAGCAGACTAAATAAATGCATTAAATACTGATTAGTGACCAAGAGTTATAAGCAGTAATACCTCCATTCTTCGAGTATATTTCTTATTTTCCAACAAAGGTTAATTAAATGTAACCATCTAAATTTAAGAATGATCCAACCATATTTGAACAACTCCATATTTATATTGTCTGACCGTGGTGCTTTTCTATTTTTGAAGGATTTCAGAACAGTGTTAAGTTCTCCTATATCTATTAAGTCAATTACTTCAACGTTTTTATCTGTATTTTGATCTTCCTGACTCTCTCCATACTCTCCATTGTGCCACAATTCTTTGTAGTATTGTATCCATGATTCTTCTTCGATTGCATTTATAGTAACAGTTTCCCTTTCACCGCTGTTGGTGTGCTTGCCTACCATGGATTAACCTATCCCATGATTCTTGATTGAGTTTTCTCGTTAGTGACTTGACCTTGTTCCTGCTGTTTTTATATTCTTTCTCATTTTATGGGGTGCGAAGCTGTATCATTTTCAGGTATAATATTCGTTTTTGCTTGACAGCTTCTAAAATTTTCTTTATTCCATATTTTAAGCCCAGATTTTCTTCTAAATTTCTTCTTCATTCCAATGGCTTCATCTGCTGCCCTCTGAATTGCTGAGGTTATGATTTCCCATTCTTAGTTAATATCAATACTTGTCGGAATCTGAAATAAATACTGTTGCAGCCGATTTTGATATAAGTATTTTATTTCATCATTCTGTAGTAAATATACCTTATAGATTTCTTAGTTTATCTGTATATTTCCATCGAGCCTTTTCCTCCATTTAGCAAGAATTCTGATTTTTGCAATGACCAGATAATGATCTGTGTATAAATCGCTGCCGCTATGTACTCTGACATCTATTACACCTGGGCCTGCTTTCTATTGACCATTATATAGTAAATAATTGATCGCTGTACTCTTGCAGTCCATGTTAATTTTTGTATGTCTTTTTTTTTTCAAAGAAGGTGTTAGTAGTTTTTGATTGATTATAGGATGCAAATTCTATCAATAATTTACTATTTTCATTTAAGGTTGGTTCACCTTTATTTCCCACTGTTTCTGCAATTGGTTTGTTCCCTATTCGAGCATTGAGATCACCAGCCAGAAAAACAAAGTCACTTTTACATATGTTATCTAACACTGATTGAAAAACTTCATAAAACTGTTGAGATTCTTCCTGTTTGTTTTCTTCAGGAGCATACACGGCTACCAAGGTTAATTTCCCTCTATCTACCTTCAACCTCAGCGCTAAAATCCTTTCATTTGTAATGATGTAACTTTCTATTTCGTTTTTCCTCTTCCTGTCTATTAATATTGAGACTCCTGCTGCAGCTCTTTTATCCTGTGTAACTCCGCTATAAATCATAGTGTATTTATCAATTTCTTTTGTCCCTTGTAATTTATTTTCTGTCTCAGTAATTACAGCGACATTGATTTCTTTCCTAGCCAGTTCTCTATCCACTTCTTCTTCTTTGCCTTTTGTGCCTCTCACATTCAAGTTCCCAACTTTAATGTATCTCTAATTCCAAATCGTTTGTCCTTTGATCTTGCCTTTTTCATCATCATAGAATCGGTCCGGTTATTCATCTGAGATTTATGGGTGAGTGGACGAGTTGCCAGCCTGGAGGACCAGGGACTCTTCTGTCGGGGTTACCATACCTTAGCCGAGGGACCCAGTTTTAAGGCACCAGGTACTCGCCCTCACTCATCCCCATGAGGGGTAGGATTTGCTGGACTGTCAACTAAAGCATTTCTTGAGATTTAATGGCAGCACTCACTCGACATCAGTGCAGCCCCCAAGGCTCTACGACCAGCCATTGACTCTCGTCCTTTACCAGGCTTGGGAGAGTATTCTTGGAACTTATTGTTACCGATATATATATAAATGATATCAGTAACGAAGTGGAATCAGAGACAAGGCTTTTTGCGGATGATGTTATTCTGTATAAAGCAATAAATAAGTTACAAGATTGTGAACAACTGCAAAAAAGACCTCAACATTGTTGTGAGGTGGACAGCAGACAATGGTATGATTATAAATGGGATTAAGATTCAGGTTGTGAATTTCACAAATAGGAAAAGTCCTCTCAGTTTTAATCACTGTGTTGATGGGGTCAAAGTTCCTTATAGGAATCACTATACATACCTAAGTGTTAACATAAGGAAAAATCTTCATTGGGGTAATCACATAAATGTAATTGTAAATAAAGGGCACAGATCTCTGCACATGGTTATGAGAGTATTTAGGGTTTGTAGTAAGAATGTAATGGATAGGGCATATAAGTCTCTGGTAAGACTCCAACTAGAGTATGGTTCCAGAATATGGGAAACTCGCCAGAATTACTTTGATTCAAGAACTGGAAAAAATCCAAAGAATAGCAGCTCATTTTGTTCTGGGTGATTTCCAACAAAAGAGTTGAGTTACAAAAATGTTGTAATGTTTGAGCTGGGAAGACTTGGAAGAAAGGAGACGAGCTGCTCTTCTAAGTGGTATGTTCCGAGCTGTCAGCGGAAAGATGGCGTGGAATGGCATTAGTAAACGAATGAGTTTGAGCCATGTCTTTAAAAGAAGGAAAGATCACAATATGAAGATAAAGTTGGAATTCAAGAGGACAAATTGTGGCAAATATTCGTTTATAGGTCGGGGAGTTAGGGATTGGAATAACTTACCAAAGGAGATATTCAATAAATTTCTAATTTCTTTGCAATCATTTAAGATAAGGCTAGAAAAGCAACTGGTAAGGAATCTGTCACCTGGGCGTCTGCCCTAAATGCAGATCAGTAGTGACTGATTGAATAAATAATAAGCCTAAATTAATAATAATAATAATAATAATAATAATAATAATAATAATAATAATAAATAGATAAATCAGAGTACAAAACTTTTATGGAATCCTTGGTTAACCAAGTTATTTTGAAGACGCTTAACAAAATTTCTCGGTTTATCTTTTTATTTTATTTTTGTACAATTTGCTTCAAGTCGAATCGACACAGAAAGGTCTTACGGCGACGATGGGATAGAAAAGGCCTAGGTGTGGAAAGGAAGCGTCCGTGGCCTTAACTAAGGCACAGCCTGGTGCGAAAATGGGAAACCACGAAAAACCATACTGTGGGCTGCCAACAGTGTACGAAAATGCAGGCTCAGAGCTGCGCGCTCGTAAGCGCACGGCGAATTCGCCCGGTGGTTTATTTTAAACCTGGGGCTGAATTAAGTGAATTTATTGATAATTTACGAATATGCGACGGGAACTGAAAAACCTTTCATGTAGCGTATACGTAGCACAGATCTAAGGTGAGATGACTGCAACCACAGTTGAGCAGCGAACGCCGAAGAAATGAATGAAAAAGGGTAAGGAGACTGAGGCATCGAGATTTGTCTGCAAGTGAAAGCACCTGATGGTTTCGACTCGCGAATGCTGAGTTGGGCTCACAACGCTGGCTCAGACGCAGCGCGGCCACTACACTCGCTCACAGTAACTAAATGAATGTAATAATAATGTTATTATTTTTACATCCCACTAAGTACTTCTAACGGGTTTTGGAGACGCCGAGGTGCCGGGAATTTTGTACCGCAGGAGTTCTTTTACGCGCAAGTATTTTAACACATTCAAATACCACCGGACTGAGCCACTCACTCCAGCAAACTACACTATAAATAGACTTGTTGGTTGAACAGATACTGTTGTACCTTTCAGCATTTAGTCTGCAAGCCTCAGTGATTTAATTAAACGCCTCCAAAGTCCTAGTGCTTCCAACGAGCGTCGTGGCTTTCTATAATTACGCACTTTTCAGGATTAAATAATTAAAAATCGAGTCCAGCTACCATCGGCTTCATCTCCCTCCACTTCTTTTGCCCTCCATAGCTGTTACGATTCTTTTGAACAAGCTATCCTCCTCCATTCGCCTCACATGACCCCACCGCCGAAGCCGGTTTATGTCTACAGCTTCATCCACCGAGTTCATTCTTAACATAGCCTTTGTCTTCTCATAGCGAGTACCTTCCTGCCATTGTTCCCACGTGTTTGTACAAGCAATCATTCTCGCTACTGTCATGCCTGTTACTTCTCACTTATGAATAAGATATCCTGAGCCTACCCAGCTCTCGCTCCCGTAAAACAAAGTTGGTCTGAAAACAGACCGATGTAAAGATAGTTTCGTTCGGGAGCTGACTTACAGAATACTGCTGGTCGCAACTGCGAGCTCACTGCATTAGCTTTACTACACTTTGATGCAGCCTCACTGTTGTATTACCATCCTGGGAGAACACTCTTGAAATTACAGTACCTACCTGTTCCAACTTTGTATTCCTTGAACATTCCAAGCATATTCAATTGGCTTGAAGAAGGGAAACCAGCCGTAAAACTGGGCCAGATTCTCATGAAGTGCCGACAATGAATAAGAAATACTAAAGCAACCGTTTCTTAATCGATTTATGAGCGAAGATTAAAGTGGTCCCCGAGGGAGGAGCCTGCCACCCCCGGGTTCGATTCCCTCCTCGAAGTGGTTTTCCGTGGTTTGTCACTTCTCCTCCAGGCTATTGCCAGGACGGTACTTGGTATCACCGACCAAATGTCTCGCGCTCCACGAGGCGGTAGAGATGGGATCCCTCGCTGAGTCCGCTGCAGGGTAAACGGATTAAATAACAATAATAATGTTCTAACGTCAGGGGCACGCGTTCGATTGCCGGTACTGCCAGGAGGGCTGGTACATGCAGTGGGGGTGTACTACCTCGGTATGAGGACATCGGAGGGTCTGCCTTACAAGGGCTGCACCCGCCTGTATAGAAATAGCCACACGAAATTATTCAGTAGTGAAGGCGACCTCAGTAAAAAACATGACAGCTGATTTTTCTCGAAACTCGTTCGAATTGCGAAGAAAATGTATATGACGTCTATTGTGCACTTTACTTTTCGATAGGGCCAACCCTAACTCGGGACATACCCCTGTATAATCCCCCACTAGGTCAAAACAGTTCAAAAGTATCCCTTGCATGACTCGGGATTTCAAGCTATATCCTTTCCTCAATCGCTCCAGTACTGTTCCGAGTAAAACACACTCTGCCTTATCGCTCTGATTTATTTCAGAATGCACACGCACACTAAATAACTGCTTCCTATTTACAAGTCTCCGTCCTCTCCACACAGTAGGCGGTCCATCACTGGCTGGTCTTACTTTCACACGCTCAGTCACCCCGCACATTAGCTTCAGGTGGACAGATAAGAACCAGGGCTGCTGACCCCGACAATACACGATGACTGTCCCATGGTTCGACTTCAGACATAGTCTAGTCATTCACACAGTCAAACACAATGAACTTCTTGACAGCGACAATCAAACAGAAACAGCTCAAGAGTACGTAACTTAAGCCCACAGCTGCTTTCTTCCCTGTTCCTTGCCCATCCCCCACAGCATTGCCTGTCCACTTACACTCACGACAGTTCCACCATATGCTCAATACTCAGACTCCGGCGGAGCACTCCACGTACAGTAGTCACCGTACTCCGCTCAGGTACCCTGACACCGGTGGGTTACTGTCGCTCAGTCCGACTATGGAACTCCAACCCACACTCGACCCTCCAACACTCCAACAATTCTTCGTTCAGGGTGGTCTTGTATTTTATCTTGAAGACTGGTCACTAGAATATTCAGGGCTCGGAAACAGATGATTTCATATTCCACAAGGTGCGGGGTGAAACCAAACACAAGGAAAGGCCGGTCATGCCCTCAAACACTTGCAAGACAATAGAACCTGAATATCTATCCTACATTTGATGGTAATACTTCGTCATTAAAGCAAAGGCAATGTTAAGTGGTAGTTCTACTTTAAAATTATATAAAAATGAATTCCAGAACCTATCTTCCTAACACGTACAGTGAATGATATCAAACACTTCTGTAGTGTTTATAATAGAAGCGAAACAAAATTATGTACAGCAATGTTAAACGGCTGAACTACGTCAGCCATGTTCTCATTAAAACTGCAGCAGCAAATCAGTAGTTTTAAGACTACTACCTTGAGCTTACGATCTGATGTTTTACAGGAGGAGGTATTAGTTCACAGGGCAGCCCTCAGACAAATCAGATACTTCTATTGAAATACAGGTAAAATCCTTCTTTGTTTTTGCCTTCAACCATATGAATCAAAGAAGAAGCCGTTTCCATTATGCTTAATGTAGCGATGTATTAATAATTTGTGCATTAAGCAGTAATGTGTCTAATTTAACGCAGGTAAGTACTTACTTACTTAATCTGTTTACCCTCCAGCGTTGGCTTTTCCCTCGGATTCAGCGAGGGATCCCACCCCTACCGCCTCAAGGACAGTGTCCTGGAGCTTCAGACTTTGTATCGAAGGATGAAACTGGGGAGAAGGACCAGTACCTCGCCTAGGTGTCCCCACCTGCTGGAACGCATGTAAGTATAAAAATAAATGAGAAATAATGTGACTTCTCTCTACGCCAAATACTATGGTACGTTCTGCCGCGCTACTCCGTGCCAGCCTCTCACCGCGGCTTAAATCACGGTTACTCTATGTGAAATTTGTGCTGGACAAAAGCGGAGGCGGGACATACTTCTCTCCAGGTACTCCGGTTTTTCCTGTCATCTTTCTTTCCAGCAACACGCTCCATTAGCCATTAGTCATTGTCCCAGAGGAGTGCGACAGGCTTCGGCAGCCGACGCAATTCCTATCCTCGCTGCTAGATGGGGGCTTTATTCATTCCGTTCCTCACCCAGTCAAATGACTGGAAATAGGCTGTGCTTTACAAGCTGTTCTAGCTACGATAAAAGAAAAGGGTAGATTGGACCTACTCAGTGGCGATATGTTGAGTGGTTCACTAGGCCATTCCCGCTCACAGCGCTCTCATTGGTTGACCGCACGTGACCCTTCGAATGAGAGACCCGAAAGGAGAACATCCCTAGTGGGTAGAGAGTTACGGAGATATAATACAGACATAGCAGCACTCCAGGAGACCCGTCTCGCTGAAGAAGGTCAGTTGAATAAAAACGGTGCAGGATACACTTTCTTCTGGTAGGGTAAACCTACCAACGAACTACACTTTGCCATCGAGAATAAGCTTGTCAGAAGCCTGCTGGAGCTTACAATTGGACATAATGAATGCATCATAACATTAAGACTTCGATTAAATGACGACCAGCATGCCACAGTAATTTGCGCATATGCCCCCACATTAGACTCTGATTATGACATCAAAGAAACATTCTACGTATTCAGATCTGGGTGGCACCCTATCAAACATCAATCCCCTAGACAAAATCATGTTGTTTGGTAATTTTAATGCCAGAGTGGGAAAGGACCACAAAGTATGGAATGGTGTCATTGGCAGGGAGGGACTTGGCAGTGAAAACTCCAATGGCATTAGACTCCTCTCAAAATGTGCTGAACATGAATTGATAATTACCAACACCATCTTTCGCCAAAGGATCGCTTCAAAACATCATGACAGCATCCCAGATCGAAACACTGGCACCTCATTGACTATGTAATCGTCCGCAAGCAAGATCTACGCGATGTTCTCATCACCAACGCAATGACGGGACCTGATGACTGTTGGACAGATCACCGACTTATTAGATCAGTGATGCTTTTGTCACTGTGCACCCAGACGAGGAAACAACAGAAGAGCTGCAGACATACTTTTGACACCGAGAAGTGTGGAAATACAGAAATTACTTCAAAATACAGAGATCTCCTTCATCGGACTTTGCCGAAGGAATATCAGCCTGATGCAACAGAATACTGGCAGAGTCTGAAGACCACTATTCAAGATGCTTGCAAAGAAACAGTAGGATATAAGACCAGAAAACATCAGGAATGGTTTGATGAAAATGATGAAGAAACTGAAGCATCGAGAAGAGAAAAGCCTTGCAAGCATGGCAAAGGGACGTGAACTCCCACTCTAAGAAACAAACCGTAAGTATTGCCAAAACAAATGTCCAAAGAAAAAACCGTGAGCTCAAGAATGCTTGGTGGACAGCAAAGGCAAAAGAGTTGCAATATCTAGCAGATAAAGATTCACGACAGTTCTTCCAAGCGACAGAAGCAGTTTATGGTGCCACCGCATTTGGAAGGAATCCCCTTTGGTCAAGCGATAAGAGTACGCTTTTAAAAGATCAATACTCCATCATGAATCGGTGGAAAGAGCATTTTGAAGACCTCTTGAACCAGGAATCGATTATTGATCAACAGATGTATGATATATTAAATCAAGCTCCCATCAATGAAGAACGTGGCTCCCCGGAAGTTAAGCATGCTGTCAATCAAGCAAAGCGCTGGTCCTGATGGTATACCAGAGGAAGCTCTCAAAGAAGGACATATACATGAACTGATTGTCAAAATTTAGAACACTGAAGAAATGCCTCCTGATTTCAGAGACAGTCTGGTAGTTCCTATATTTAAGAAAGGGGATCGAACAAACTGCAATAAATATCGGGGAATATCCTTACTGTCGTGCCTGGGAAAGCCTATTGTTCGAATCTTGGAAAATCGTATTGTACCCCTGGTGGAGAAAATACTTCCAGAGAGTCAGTGTGGCTTCAGGCCTTCTAGAGGAACCACAGATATGATATTCACAGCTCGTCAAATTCAGGAAAAATGTAGAGAACAAAATAGACCTCTTTATATTGCCCTTATTGATCTTACTAAGGCATTTGACCCTGTAAACCGAGAAGCTTTGTGGAAAATTTTAGCTCTATATGGCTTTCCGCAGAAATGTATTGCCATTTTGAAATTGCTCTACACTGATATGATGGCAGCTGTCATTGGCAACGGCTCCATTAGAGAGCCATTCCATATCAATACCGGTGTTAAGCAAGGCTGTGTTATATCCCCCACTTTGTTTTCCTTATATGTTGCAGCTTATCAAAGATGATCTCCCTCCAGGAATTCATATAACTTACAGGATGGATAGTAAACTTTTTAATTTGAGCCGTTTAAAGGCAGGAACTCGGACATCGTCTGCAGCATTAGTTGAGTTACAGTACGCTGATAATAATGCTGTCGTAGCTCAGACACAAGAAGAGCTTGTGATAATCCTGAATGCTTTTTCCTCTGCGTACAACAAGACCGGAATCAAACTGAACACCAGCAAAACACAGATCTTATACCAACCAGCTCCTAGGGAACGTTAAAAAGATATCAATGTCACAATTGATGCAGTGAGCCTTCAAGTCGTAAACACCATCCCGTACCTTGGCAGCCCCTCGCATCAAGCGCAAATATAGATTCAGAAATCCAACACAGGAGCATCCTTTGCCAAGTTAAGATCTCGAGTTTTGGACAATCATGATGTCAATATCACAACAAAGATTCTTGTGTACAATTCTGTTGTAGTTCCAACCTTACTCTACGGATCTGAATCCTGGACATGCTACAGTCGACACCTTAAGAAGCTGGAACAGTATCATCTACATTGCTTGAGGAGAATACTGCAAATAACTTGGCAAGACAGGCGCACAAATATCAGCGTTCTTGAAGAGCCACACACCACCAGTTTAGAATTGATGGTTTTAAGACGCCAGCTACGATGGACAGGCCACGTAGTTCGCATGCCCAATAATCGCATTCCGAAACAAGTGTTTTACTCTGAGCTATCAGTAGGTAAACGCTGTGTAGGCGGTCTGAGGAAGCAATTTAAAGATGTAATCAAGGCTAACTTGAAGAGATGTAACATTGATATTGATAACCAGGAGAACTTAGCGCTTGACCGTTCATCATGGAGATCACTAGTCCATTACGGCACACTGTCTTTTGAAGAAAACCGCCGACGTACAGCGAATGACAAGAGGCAACGTAGGAAAGAAAAAGGAGTGCTGAGGAAAAAATAGAAATATCCTGACAGCTCCACCTAGGACTGCCTGTCATCACTGTGGCAAATGGTGTAACTCCGAACGCATAGATTAAGAGGCATCCTGTCTGGAAGACTCGATTACGAGTCTTTGCTGTCAGGCTGGAGGGGGAGCGCGCGCCTCCATTTTCAGTATAAACCCCGATAATTAGTTCAAGTTCTAATAAATTATTAAACTGTTGGCCTTATAAATTGGTACTTTTACATCACACCTAAATGGATAATAGAAGAAACTCTGAGTAATTACACCTTAAAGCCGACTGGTAGTACAATAGCATTGTTGGTTTAATTGCACTGTATTTTGAACTCACATTTTGATTACTTAGGAAGTTGTTGAAGAAGCTCAAACTGCCCACATTCGACTTTTTTCGCTGAATACTTCTTCATAGCATCTAGTTGATACTTTTGTTGAACTGGCGTATTCTGATGAAAGTTCTAGTTCTGACGTACAGAGAGTTAATATTCTCGTCAAATTCTGGAAATTTTGACTTAATTGTACAATTCACGGTCTCTCTTTTGCATTTATAAATATAAATCATGTGAAAACCGCGAAACATTACCTCAAACTGCATAAATTTATGACACTATTATTTGGTTGAACGAGTAGGATCCCCTTCGAAATGATTGATAACCAGTCGTGAGACACTTCCTGCGGCAGTTTTGTAACCCAGGCTGTCGTCTACAGAGTGAGATTCCAATGCCAAGTAGCCTGCAAGTTATTTAATTGTTTACGCCTTCAGTTTCGAAGTCTTGGCTCAAGTCGTCCATGCTTAACAAATCTGACGTTTCATCTATAGGTCCACTTGTTAAGGGCCCCTCAACAACATCTATAGTTCATTTCTTACGAAGTTCACGGAAATTCAAGGAATCTTCCTCATCATAAATACCCGTACTAGTCGGCGACACACTGCTGGAGAGAGGGATGTCCTTACTGGCTGTAAGTAATAAAAGTCAAATTCGGTTAAGAACTTCAAACGGGGACGGACTGGTATAAAACAAACTCCTAGGCCACGGACACGTGAAAACGTTTCTTTGAGCAGTCTTGGTTTAATCTCCCGGTAAGGCATACCGGTACTAGCATTGTTCATGTTTTCAAGAAGTCCCAAGAGAGAGTTTATAGAAATTACGAACCTTTTCTGAAACGGAAGTAACCTTTTCCGTTTACCAACACTCGCTTGTGTAATCACCTCCAGAAAGCGCTTCAGCGTATTTTCCTGGCTCTTTAAGTTTAAGCAGTGTCCACTCTTAACTAGAGTCTTTTCATCTTTAGGCGCCCTGGGGTTCATGATGTCAAAGGTGTCATTGACTAGCTCTCGATGAAGTCCTTGTTTAAAGTACTGTGCGCCTGGTCAGCCATTTTAACATTCTGACGGGATCTGCCATTTACACTCAAATGGGCCTCATTAATATGCTGTGTAGTTGATAGGTCCCCTGCTTGAGTTTGTAACAAGTGTTCTAACGTCAAGCCTTCATCTAAAAACTGGTTTCTCAATAATTTCAAGAACTGTGGTACATCCCAGAACACCCGCACCTTCCTTTTATTGGTATATGGTGGATTGGTGTATGTAAGTATGTTCTAAATAATGGGTGCTGAATCAGCTTTTTCCCACGAGGTCATTGACCCCTAGTTGAGTAGTAAGGCTAGGTCGATTCTGGGATGAGGTCATTGACACCTAGTTAAGTAGTAAGGCAATGAAGGTTCTAAATCATTAAACGCGGAATAACGTCATAACCTTGCGTACGAGAGCAATTCTAACCTCACAGACTCCACTGAAGGGGCCCGGTTGTTCAGGGAATGATATGGTTCGCTTTTGACACCCTAGGTGAGGTTATGGCGTCATACGCATACGCACGAGGGCAACGCTAACCTCACTGGCCAACCTGGAGTTTTTCTGACCATTAGGTGAGGTTATGACGTCACACCCTTACGCACGAGGGCAATGCTAACCTCACGGGCCACTTTGGAGGAGCCGAGTCGGAAAGATCACAGACCCCTTTGGAGGAGCCGAATAAATCGGGCGCCCATGGAGGAGTCACAATAATAATAATAATAATAATAATAATAATAATAATAATAATAATAATAATAATAATAATAATAATAATAATAATAATAATAATAATAATGATAATGTTATTTGTTTAACGTCCCACTAACTACTTTTTAAGGTCTTCGGAGACGCCGAGGTGCTGGAATTTAGTCCCGCTGGAGTTCTTTTACGTGCCAGTAAATCTACCGGCACGGGGCTGTCGTATTTGAGCACCTTCAAATACCACCGGACTGAGCCAGGATCGAACCTGCCAAGTTGGGGTTAGAAGGCCAGCGCCTTAACCGTCTGAGTCACTCAGCCCAGTGGAGGAGTCACAAATCAGTTAGGTTACCTGCAGATGAGGTTAAGGTGCCATTATTAAACTCACACACACAGGGTCCCCATGGAGGTGTCCAGTAGGTTAGGTGACTGGTAGATGAGGTGATGTGTAAACCTAACCTCGCTACGAGGAACGCTAACCGAACCGTAAACGGGTTCTCCTTGGAGGAGCTGAACTAGTGAGGTGACTTGTAGGTGTTGTTAACAAATGTGCTAAACTAACTTTGGCCATGAACGGTAACCTAACCTCACTCAGGCTCTTTTTTGTCTCCCCCTGGGAGTAGTGACGGAGCTGTGTCGTAATAAATGCGGGCGATTTAAAAATGCATGCTTATCTTTACGTAATCGAACGCGCAGGCCTTCTCTGACAGTGGTGTGACGTCACAACGTGGGTGATTTGAAATGCGAACTGCTGGCTAAGGGTACACGACGTTGTAACCTAACGTGCGTCCATTCCTTGTCCTGTTTCTGTGCAGTGTTGGGTTTGTGGTGAGTTGAATCTTTTAAGATGGATTTTTGTAACCGGATGGCCTTTCTAACATCAACCACATCAGGGAAGATAAAGAGATTTAATGAATGACATGATATATGATAGTAGGAAGGGAGAGGGGCACATAGCCTTCTCCTGTCGAATAGCATCGAGAGGTCAGTTCAAGGCTTTACGTCCCCATCCGACGGACAAATAACCATCAACAGCGTTATATGCCCTCACTCCAAATGAGCACTGCGGAGAGGATTGGAATTTAATCAAGGCTTTTTTGGGGCACACAATCTATCTTACCTGCCAGGCTGAATGGCTCAGACGGTTGAGACGCTGGCCTTCCATCCCAAAATTTGCAGGTTCGATCCTGGCTCAACTGGGTGGGAGGGGGTGAGGAGACATATAAGTGCACTCATGCGGCGACTCGGTGAGTTACTGTAAACAAATATCCTGCTAGAGACATAACAGTGCGCTCTTACGGCGACTTACTGAGGCGGTAGAAAAACAACTTATCCACTGTTAAAAGTAGAACTGATTGTCACGTGAATACGTGTATTAACGCATTTCATTTAAAATCTATCTTTCTTATGCAAGATATAGTATGTTACAAGTAACCTTTTGTGTGCATGAACATCAGCCTGGGGTACCCTCTGACGGCGAGTTTGCAAGTTACTGTAAAACGGATCACTCACACACTGTGTTAGCCATGGGAGAGAGTAGGATTGCGGCTGGTGCTATCTAATCTATTTAAAGAAATGACAAGCATTTCTCCATCTTTCGTATAGGTGTCGCATGCATGTATGCATGACGGATAACATAGGCGCTAATTTTAAACTGTTGTATGAATGTATTAAAAAGCAAGGGGATACTGTGCGGTCGACATTGGAAAGAACAAGAGATGACTAAGGGAGGCTGGATAGGGGCGTGGTAAGAGATGAACAACAGTTGTGATAAAAAGAGACCTAGAAGTTCTTCAGCCTACATTTTCATAAAAATAAAATGGCGACGACTAGGAAAATATTTGATAGGCTTGAGGAGGCAAAAGGAATGCAGTAAGAAGAACATTTTAATGTTAATGAAATATTTATTGTGTAATTATTTACAAAAGTTCAACAAACCGCCACCGGTTGTACTACAGTCTTCGTTATGCTGCCCACAAATTTGCTGTACTCATTAACATATTACTGTGAAGAGGTAGCGGGTTTCCAAAATTTAATCCCCCCTCCAATATTCAAATTAAACAAAATATGTATTGTTTATGAAATTAAGTTTGCAAAATATATTATACTATGCATGTTATGCTTCGCAAAGAAGTTGATGCAGTTCTTACCTTGATGTCATCCATGTGTTAAGTTCCATTCAGAATCATTATCAGGTACTGTAAAGAAGGAAAAAGTTCATCCATACACGGTCTACAGTTTACAATCTTCGGATTAGATCCATCGCAATCGCATTCGATGTGATTTTCACTTCGATGCTTGTATTGTCGTCGACACCGTCTGCATAAAGCTACATCGATTGACATCTTACTGTGGAGAGGTAGGATGACCCAAAAAGCATCTACGAAGGGAGCAGCGCACGTAAATAAAAATCCTGGTGGTAAAAACTGAATCAGATGTTTTGGCAACTGATATAAGGTTCTATGTCTATAGAACATCTTAATAGCCTCACTTACTTCAGTGAAGTAAATAAGATGAAGCGTAATAGTTTCGCTAGCAGGCGAACAGGATGCACATCACAGTTTTGTTTGTTATCAAAATGATTGTCTGTAACCCTTCCATAGTGTGCCGTGTAGAAACACACACTAATGATCATGACGAAGGACTATCCTTAATTGTGGCCTTATAACGATATTCGTTAGTGAATGGTAAATGACATCACTCATATGAATAATAAGACAATAGGCTGTTGTGTTAACAGGAATATTTTCAGATGATTCAAATTCTAAATGAATATCGACAGGAGATTCTTTTATAGATTTTCATTATAACAGCAGTCTATAACTACAATCGCTGCTTTATTTCAAAATTCTTCAGGCGAAAATAGCGGACGATCTTCTTTCTGATAATACGATGATTGGAACTTTCAAAATATGTCATAAAGAGCAACTCAAATTTATTTTTCCCAAAGTTAATGTCCATGATTTCGTAGGGATACGTAATTCCGTTGTGATATAGCCTAATATTTATTAATTTACAGTGATCACATTGTCACCTTTTTCATGGTTGAATTTCGATGGGTTTGAAAGAGACAAATAATATACTCAACCCTCTACCCTTCCGGCCTTTGAAATATGGCACCGGAAAAATAAATCCCAGGGTCGCTAAACGGGTAATACCCAGAGATATCCTCGAGCATAATAACTAACCTTGCAAAATATATTATACTATGCATGTTATGCTTCGCAAAGAAGTTGATGCAGTTCTTACCTTGATGTCATCCATGTGTTAAGTTCCATTCAGAATCATTATCAGGTACTGTAAAGAAGGAAAAAGTTCAAATTAAATAAAAGAAATGAATGAGAACCTTTGGTAATAAAACAAATTTATTGAAGAAAAAGAAATAAACTTTGGCAAAGTACAACCCTAAACATATTTAAAATGAATAACATTTCTCTGTACAAATTCGTCACTCATGATACCGGTCAACTAAAACCATATACTAATTTGATTCATATTATAAAAATTGGTTTAATCCACTCAATTATTTATTCAAATCAATTACCAATATTTCTTTATTGAATTTTATAAGTCGGCCTAAGTGTTCAATCAATTCAATTCCGTTCATAAACTGTTACCATAAAACAGCACTCTTCTTTACTAAACTCAAATCCATCCAAATGCATATCAGCTAGTTTAAATTTTATTACATCTCTTAGCAGATTCCTTTTTACAACTTCATTACCATAAATATTGCCGACGTCAAATTCACTAATTTTTTCCTTTAATTACCATATATCGGATTTTGTTATTATTTGCTTACCAATATTTTTCAAAAGAAAGAATATAGTTCACCATTATTACATACACCACCGTCACTTGATCGACATTTAAATCCAGAATTGTATACGACATTCCTTTATGCACGAATTATTTAAATTAATATCCATCTTACTTATGCAGATTAATTAGTTAAGATACTAGATCATTCTTTTATATCGTGGGTTCATCCTCTCATTTACAAACACCTAACGTGAAACGCATACGGACCGATAAGTACTTCTGACGCAAATATTATGAACTACAATTCTGAATTTACAAAGAAAATATTAACTCCACATATTCATAATCAGCTGATTCTCTATGCATTAAATAAACATGAACTTGTAGCGAAGGGACCTAAACTAACATAAATTCCCCCAAAAGCTTAATCTACACTGAGTCTATAGCAGTAGGACAGAACCTCTGCCTTGAACAAAAACAACTACATGAAATTCATCCATAAAATCAAAACATTACAATCACAAATCAGAATTTGCGTTGCCAAAATGTACAATAAACACAAGTCACAAATGCAACAGAATAAATCAGCCATCAATCATAATCACCAGGGATACCATGTTCATTGACCTGGTCGGGAGCCGAAGTACCGACCATCAATATCGCGACATTACAGTGGCCTAGAAATCCCTACCCTTAAATGGAGTTTCGCAAATAATATTGTTGAATCTTTAAATCTCAATGTGCTATTTCCTAATTGTTCAATCTGAATTAACTAATAAAAAACATTGGTACTATCCTTTGATGACCCTATCCAACGGGGTTTATTTCTTTAACATAAGCGCAGAGCATTGGAGAAATCTTATCTGGAAACTCAAACACATTCATTTACTTCACGCCTGCGGCATTATATCTGTCAACACAAACTAATATATCTGCGTTGTCGGCAACTCATATGTTCCTCTCAAATCATCCTCCATACAACTTAGGCTTCCCTGGGCTATAACCTCAATTGTTCCTTTGCATACAGCATTTCAGATACACATTATATAACGTATAATTCTCATATCCACTGGTTCAACTCTCACCAGGATTCATCATCATTCATCGAAAAACACTTATTTTCCTTGCCGCCAATATAGTTAATAATATCTCGTTCCATAATGTCATTGGTTCACTGCCTGCTACTAACGTTTGAATGTTAAAGATCCTATCCCAAACTAAGCTCGAAACAAATTACAAAATATCAATTACCTCACAGCACATTATCATTAATTTGTCAAATATAGTTTACTTGTTGATGAACAAAACTCTAAATATTTATTGTAATGTCCGTAACTGGTCACTGGTTCATATCCGCCTCAGAATATCCATGAACTCTCTCGACGATTAGGGCTATTCAAGCAACATGACATTTACTATGATTAACATGCCCCGATAACTACAAACATGTACTGAATACCATCTGTCTTAATCACTATATTTACACACACACGAGTATTGCTTCAGAAGATCACACGCTTTTTATAGATCGTAACTCAACACACGCTAATCATATGTACAAAATACTCATTCCCCAAGGCATTAGTACTGAAATGAATTATCTATCCCTAACTACCCTTGCTACTTTGAAAAATAAAATGAATTTAACCATCACATGCAAGAAAATAATTTACAAATTTAAATGCAAGTGATTCATGCATATAGGAGTAAAATAAAATCAGAATGTACTTATCTAAGTCCGGTACCTTTCAATGTTCAGTGACACAGCATTTTGGCCGTCAGGTCGGCCCACCAGTATTGGGCTCACTCCATCATAACTGTAGCATTACCGTACATACAAATGCTCTTCTTGACACGTTCTACGTACATCACACACGTTATCCGCACGTGTCTAACGCTGAGAATACACACAGAAAATACAAATTACTTATATACAATTACACACACCATTTACAATCTTGTCACTCGCGCAAAATTCCCGCAACAATTTGATAAATATTATCTCTCTGCAACATCCGCGATTTCACGATACGTAGCACTCCAAAGCGTCCCGCGACTTCACACAATTTCAGTTATTGCTGCTCGATAAACAGGTTTATAGGCGCGTGATACATAATATCTCAAATTTATGGCAATTTAAAATCTAGATTCTCTGATTAGAACAAATCCCGCGGATTCAGTTCTACTTTAGCAAGTTAGTATTCATTAGGTTGAGAAATGTTCAGGTCCACGTTTCTGCGACGACGACCACACCCACACGTCCGAACCGTTCCAAAGTAAGTAGCAGAGGGAGTGTCTTCTTGACCGCTTAGCCTCGTGGCATAGCGTCTGGGTATCCCCTGATCAGTTTCACAATATCCTTCTTTCAGCAGCCACATATTTACATTACAAAAATTTACCAGGATAATTCATCTTAATTTTTCCCACTATGTAGAGGTCTAGATTGTCTTTTACAATATCTCTAATATCGTAGCGCTTTCTTATTGGTGTCCATGCTCCTGCCTTACTCAGCTCCTCGCGCGCTATCCTGTGATTCGCTGGTTCAAAAGTCATGCCAACTTAAATTCGGGGTATCTCTGTCACATACTCTACGTTCTCTCTCTAGAGTGGAAGACTCCACTACCTTCTCTCCTGTGCAATATCCGCTAAACCTGACACGTGCGCTATTGGACTTATAAATTTAGCAAGCGAGATTACAACATATATCCGGCTTCCCATATAATTTTGCCTCATATACTATCATTTTATACCATTTTTACTATTATATGCCAATGATATGAACCACCTGGGTTGAATAAAGGTTCAATAAAGGCTTAATTGATTGGCTTTTCAGTAAAACGTGATGTTTTAACAGCCCAACTATGCTTTTTTGCAAGTGGTAACACAGGATACTCATTCAGCTCCAAACTTCGAAAACGTATAGGTAATGGTGTATCATTTTCTACAATCTTGAGCAATAGAAATTTTCCTAGTTCAGATAATGTTACATGTGGAATCCTCCGCAATATACGATGAAGAGTAATTTTCGAGTCTACTGGTGAGATTGCTGGTTTAAGGGAATTGTAATAACTTTTATCTCGGATCAGAATTAGCTCTTGTTTTGCGTTGAGTATAATACGTCTAAAATCATTAGCAAAGCCGAGAATATGTTTCTATGGTAACATGCCAGAAAAATTACCGTCCTGATTAATCATCCCGTTGCTATTAGCTCTCGGACACCACCCTGCCATCCGTGAAATATTACTTTCTTCATTACTATAAGAAGGATAGAGTTTCATTGCACATGTAATACCAACATTCTTCGAGCTGCCTATTTCCACACTATTTACTTTAACACGCTTCAGAAAAGATAAAAGCTAGCCCATGGTTGTTTGAGATAGGTTTGGTCCACTTCCAGCTGCCTTATCTAGGCGTCCTTCAATATAGAGGTAGCTTTCGTGCCGTAGGGTGTATACATCTTGCTGATTAATGATACAGCGAATTTCATCATTGTTATTGAGTCCAAACGTGAAAGGTTGATAAGAATGAAGCTCACTTCGTACTACACCTTCATGAGTTTCTACTGTGTTCTTCCATTTTGTTGTAGTAGCATATAACCTAAATCTTGGAGAATATACTTATGGTCATCTGTTAACTCGTAGAGTCTATGTGCAAACACGTGCAAGTATGTCGTACACCGTGTTCTATAGCTTTTTATAATGGTTTAAGATGAATTTTGTAAGCTACGTGTGTCGATCTACATTAATGAATCGATTATGCTCATTCACAGGCGAAAGAGTGATATTAAAAATGTATTTTACAGACACAGGATGATAAATAATTACTAACGGTTTCTCACGAATAGTATAACTGCATTCCTCTGTAATAATAAAGTCGTGCAGGACGTGTGAATGTTGTTGATCACTATACAAGTCTGTAATAATATTACAAGTGATGTTTATATGATGATCATATAAGAGTGTTATAGGTTGGTCAGACTCATCATGTACGTTCGGTACGAGCTCTCTTGGTGAAAATCCAAGCAACGGTCGAATAGAACCAGCTTGTGACTTCAAGTCAATCTTGAATGAAGTCTCAATAACACATTTATGTGTGATGGTGCTCACAGTAATTGAGAACTGGTAATTCACTAAACTGTTCAATTAACGTACTTTTAATGTAGTCATGAATATCGTCTACTGAATAACTGCCTGATGGTAGCGTTAGCCCATAATCATCGTAATAGAACTTGTTTACACCATCACGCACATTATAGATTTTATTGTAGCTTTCAAACGACACAAGTCCAAGACTACGTGGCTGATGACCGAGTTCGATCGGTGGATTAAAGTAGACGGTTGTTTCAGGTCCTTCTCCGCGTACAGCGAACAATCTTACACCGTTGGTCATCACGTGCACACTGATTGTCTACTGTCTCGGTTTGATATAAGAACATAAGACACTATCGCCCACACATGCGTGTACTGAACTTTTGTACACGGTTTTTATTGTAAACAATGTCTGTACCGATCCCGAAATAACGTATCAGCTCAAATGGAGGAGGTAAGTCTACATAGCTATCGAAATACCATACTTTAGATTTACGTTTTACGTCAGCAACCTAATGAGTTCCAGGTCCGCGACTGTTGTCTATCACCCTCACGTTCACGTGGGCATGCTGTAGTTGATCGCGCATATACACCGCGAAAATAATGAATGTATAGTTGTTTAGAAAACGTAAAGACTTCTTCGAAAAGGAGGCGAGTTCCTTATCGTTCACTGCGACAGCTGCCGACAGGAGCCCTCCACGTGACGTCAGCGAGGATCGGGAATGAGCCCCCCACCAAATAAATCTTAGTAAAATGGTTTATCGAGACTCTATTGCTTTACTTTAGTCTGTACACTCGCGCACGTAGCGATTACAGAACATGAGTCATTTTCAAAAATACCTTTTATTTCGAAAGCACACTAAAGAAACATATTACATTGTGATGTTGCTTTGTTTTCTACCATACAAACGATATTTAGAAGTCTCCTTCCCCAAGACGACTAAAAACTCCTCTGACGTAAGCGGCGTGCTGTATCCAGTACCGCATGAAGGTCTACCAGCCATTCTGCGTCAAAATGACAGATGAAGGGTTCATTTACCATGTCTGGATGCCATCACGGTGACATCATTCTTGAAAATGAGCCACTGGTTTGTTGCTGCAGTAATTTATGGATCAAAAGCAAATTGGAAAGTGGCATCTTGTGTATAGGCTTACGTGCAATGTGTTGTAACTCTTAGTAGTATTAGAAAAACAAGGAACATGGATAAAAACCACTTAAATAACCTTAACAACTTATTTCTAGATTGGTTCCCATATTAAAAAATACATTAAATTTTCGGGCTTTCACCTTTACTAAAGTAACAAGTCGGACTTCAATACTAACATAAAAATCTTCCTTTCTTTCTTTCTTTCTTTCTGTCTTTCTTTCTTTCTGTCTTTCTTTCTTTCCTTGTTTAATCTGTTTACCCTCCAGGGTTCGTTTTCCCTCCGACTCAGCCAAGGATCCCACCTCTACCACATCAAGGGCAGTGTCCTGGAGCGTGAGACTTCGGGACGGGGTTAAAACTGGGGAGGAGAACCAGTACCTCGCCTAGGCGGCCTCACCAGCTATGCTGAACAGGGGCCTTGTAGGGCGATGGGAAGATTGAAAGGAATAGACAAGGAAGAGGGAAGCAAGCGGCCGTGGCCTTAAGTTAGAAACCATCCCGGCATTTGCCTGGAGGAGAAGTGGGAAACCACGGAAAACCACTTCGAGGATGGCTGAGGTCTGAATCGATTCCACCTCTACTCATTTGACCTCCCGAGGCTGAGTGAACCACGTTCCAGCCCTCGCACCACTTTTCAAATTTCGTGGCAGAAGCGGGAATCGAACCTGGGGCTCTGGGGGTGGCAGCTAATCATGCTAACCACTACTCCACAGAGGTGGACAATATAAAAATATGGCTAGCATTATTGTACTATAGCTCTACAACCGATCACTCCTGAAAAATATACATTGATTAATTATCTTTAATTCTTTTCTCTTTTTCACAAGCTGAGCGCATCAAGCAAGAACAGTGTCTTTGTGACATTTTGATCACGTGCTGTCACTTTAACCCTTTAGTTTAATGATTTGGCATGTCTATATACAGTATTATATACAAAATAACAGTTGTGTCTGTACATTGCTCAGAATTTGATGAGAAAGATATTTCTGTATCGGTCATGTCCACAGTAACAAGGAAATGCAATTTTTACTTTTCCGTAATGTCTGTCTGTCTGTCTGTCTGTCTGTCTGTCTGTCTGTCTGTCTGTCTGTCTGTCTGTCTGTCTGTCTGTCTGTCTGTCTGTCTGTCTGTCTGTCTGTCTGTCTGTCTGTCTGTCTGTCTGTCTGTACACGCATCACGAGAAAACGGCTGAAGAGAATTTAATGAAAATCGGTATGTGAAGTGGGGGGATGAGCCAATACAATCTGGGCTATAAACAATTTTACTCACGCTGAGTGAAATGGTAGTTTAGGGGGAGGCCTAAAATTGAATTCTCAAAAATTTATATTGTTAATGGTCCTGTCGTTAAATACTAACTATGTAAGGAAAGTTATATAGAATTAAATTTCCGATCATTTATGTCATACATTGTTACCGTATCGGCTATGATAACACGGATATTCATGATTTTTTGTTGTCAAGTCCATATCAACTCCGAGCCGCGAGAAAAAGGGTCAACAGAATTTAATGAAAGTCGGTATATAGAGTCGGAGATAAGAAACTACAGTCTAAGTTATAAACAATTTTATTTACCCTGGATGAAAATGTAGTTTAGGGGAAGGCGCCTAAAATTTTATTTTTAAATACCTATGTTATTGGTCCTATTGAAGTACTACATAACAAAAGTTATAGAGAATACAATTTCCGGCCACTTATGTTTTATTCAGTTTTACCGTACGGACTATGATAAGAGTGGTATTTCAGAGTCGGAAGAAAACTAAATGTAAAGGCCTACAATATTTAAAGCGCATAACATTGATCAACATTATAATGACCATTATTTGTAGTGATGTTCTTTGTCTCTTATGCTGCCACTCAACTCCGATAGATGGGATTACTGCTGCGTACCGATTATAACAGCCTGACTGAATATTGGCGGGAAATAGCTGGGGGGTTGGAAAACTTTCTTCTTTAGCATGCCATTCCTCTGGTTTATATATTTTCTGATTTCTTAAGATGTTGCGTAAGATACGACTAAGAGACATTTTATTCCTAACCGGTTGCATATGTTCGAGAATTACAATGTACACGTCTCACGACGGATGTGTAGCGTTTTTGTTTACATTTCTCAAGTTAAAGTAAATCTTGATACACCTGAGGTCACAGTGTTGTACAACGGCAAACAAGACTCAACTAGTGTCTGTTAGGGATTTGTAAAAGGAGCACCATGTTAAGGATTATGCCGTACTTGACACTCTACCATCCATAACTAAATAAATCAAAGAAAAACAGAAGTGAGATGATAGTGCAAAAACTTAATTCGACCATTAATGTTCTGATTGATTTTTTTATTAACAGCGCGTGCCTTCCGGAAAGACCTTTTACCATTGAGCGACCTGTGCCTCAGATGATGGTGATGATGAGGAGGTGGTAGGGAGAGGGAGCCTAATCCTGTCGGTCTGCTCAAAGCTCCATCCGGCGGACGAATCACTATGAAACGCCTCACTCCATATCAACACAACAGAGAGGTTCCTAACTGAACCCAGGCTTTGGCACGCAACCACTACCTCTCAAAATCTGCCTGATGTTTTCACCAAAGAGACTGAAACCAGCAAACCACTTCGCCTCATCACAATCTACAGATACAGGAGGTGACTAGCGCTAAAGAAGTGACAACAATGGCATTTACAGTAAGATACAAAAGTTGAAAACTAGAAAAGCAGCTGGAATTGATAAGGTTTCGGGGGATATACTAAAGGCAATGTGTTGGAATATAGTACCATATCTGAAGTACTCATTTGATTATTGTTTGCATGTATGAGTTATACCAAATGAATGGAGAGTTGCTATAGTAGCCCCTGTGTATAAAGGAAAGGGTGATAAAACCTGAAAATTACAGGCCAGTAAGTTTGACATGCATTGCATGTAAGCTTGGGGAAAGCATTCTTTCTGATTATATCAGACATGTTTGCAAAATTAATAACTGGTTCGATAGAAGGCAGTTTGGGTTTAGGTAAGATCACTGAAGCTCAACTTGTAGGATTCCAGCAAGATATAGCAGATATCCTGAATTCAGGAGGTCAAATGGACTGTATTGCGATTGACCTATCTAAGGCATTTGATAGGGTAGATCATGAGAGACTACTGGCAAAAATGAGTGCGATTGGACTTGACAAAGGAGTGACTGAATGAGTGGCTATATTTCTAGAAAATAGAACTCAGGGAATTAGAGTACGCTAAGCTAAGCTTTATCTGTCCCAGTAATAATTAAGAGGGAAATTCCTCAAGGCAGTATAATTAGACCTTTATGTTTTCCTATATATATAAATGATATGTGTAAAGAAGTGGAATCAGAGGTAAGGCTTTTGCGGATGATGTTATTCTGTACAAAGTAATAAATAAGTTACAAGAATATGAGCAACTGCAACGTGACCTCGATAATGTTGTGAGATGGACAGTAAGCAATGGTATGATGATAAACGGCGATAAAAGTGAGGTTGTGAGTTTCACAGATAGAAAAAGTCCTCTCAGTTTGAATTACTGCGTTGATGGTGTGAAAGTTTCTTCTGGGGATCACTGTAAGTATCAAGGTGTTAATATAAGGAAAGATACTTGTTGTATGTCCTCCGTTCTCTCCTCTCAGCGCCAGCCAGCCACACGCACGCAAGCGTGGAGATTTCGAGACTCGACGCGCAGCCTTCAGTGCGCGTGCCTGTACCGTCGAGTGCTGTATAAAAGGAGCTCCCTGCCTACCACTCTCCAGGATTCTCCCTAGTGTCCTGCTCCAGAATACATTGTACGTCGAACACGGAGGCTACTCCTCTTAAAAATGTGTCTCGACCAGGTGGACGGAATTCTGGTAGTATGAGGTTTCACCTCAGGTCACTGTTCCAAGTTCCCGTTCCTTCATCCAAGTCGAGCCCCGATGCTGTACTCTACACATCCCCTATCTCCCTCACGCTCCGACACTCACACATTAGACTCTCTAATTGTGACTTAGCTTTCCTTCAGTGCAAGCTCATAAACTCAAACACTGCCAGTTAGAAGGAACTCTCTTCACTAATCCATGCAAGTGAAACTGATAGTTTTCGACTATCACGAACTGAACATTCCTACGAACTATCTTTTCAAGATAGAAGCTAGTGTAAATACATTCCAAGTGTATATAGTGTACAGTGACAGAAACTCTCCCAAGCTTAATTATCTACTTTGCTTCAAGACAATTTTATGTTTATTCCTGTAAATTTATATGTGAAGCAAATAAATAAGTTGTGTTTTTGTAAACCTTATTCCTGTTCACAACAATACTGATTGGGGTAATCACATAAATTGAATTGTAAATAAAGGGTACAGATCTCTGCACATGGTTATGATTAGGGAGCGGATTTTTATGTGCTAAAAATCTGGAAAATATTTATTTCTTATATGCTGAAAATTTTAAAATATGTGATATCAAATTAAAATGATTTTCCTTTTAAATATCACACAACTACTCGCGCTCAAGAAGTAAATATGTATAACGTTTTGTATTAGAATACTAAACGTGTTCCTTAAGGCAAATTGGTGTCTGTATATGGAAACGTGCAGTATGGTATATTCACTTTTGATATGCCAGAATAGATATGAGTGGTTATTTTTTTAAAGGTAATGTTTTGTTTAAATATGGCAAAAGAAACCTATCATCTTTGAAAAAAAAAGGTTCCAGTTCGTACTCACCCATTACATGCTGGAATATTAGTTGCTCGAAGTAGTCTCAGAATTGCAGTGAACAACAAAGGTCATCTCAAAATTGTCCATCACAAATGCATGCCGATTATCTCTAAAGAACGCCTTATACTGCGAAAACGATCGCTCCACATCACAGGAAGTCAGACGAGCATAGTTAAAGAGAGGAATGTCACCAACACTAACTCCATCAATTTCGCCAGCATGAGTACCGACTAATACATTAGAAATATAACACATTGTTTGAAATCCTCTGTTTTTCCTGAACGAATTTTGATATTTGACCTTTAACAATCCCTGTTCCTGCGAAGCCGGGAGTGAAGCTAACTTATTTTCAACAGCGCGCACTTCCTTCACTGTTTCGGACAACAGGTTAGTGGATTTTTCAAGTATGTCTATAGTTTTACACAAGAAGCTTAGATTGGCAGATATAAACGCCAAATCATTTTTCAAAGAGCTGCCTTTCAGTATCTCTTGAAGAATCTCGATTGACGACGCGTCGTTTTTGCCTAGTACATTCACAACGGATGCAAAACTTTCGAAATTGTCTGCGTAGTATACCACAGCGCTAAGCCAGGTACCCCGCCACGTAACAATAGGCAGAGGAGGAAGCGCAAGATCCGGGTTTTCTCTTTAAATAGATTGATTCTTGAGGGTGCTTTTACGAAGACTTTTCTGCCATTAGACACTAATAGATCCACTTGAGGATACTGAACCCGCACAGTTTCACATAACCTGTGTAGTTACGTGTATCATTTTCGGAAAGCTCACAGAACGGACTTCGGCTGCCTTTTTTCATGTAAGTTGCACTGTCAGTAAGGAAAAGCAATACATTGTTGTATTTTATACCTTTTGGCCAAAGTAAGTGCATGGCTTCATTGAATAACCTAGCAACAGTGACATGGTTTCTAGCAAGCACGCTAGCAAATAAGCAGTTTTGTCATTATTTAACACACCATTTCCTACTTTTCTGCCACTTGAATCAGTGGTTTCGTCAATGCTCACCCACAGTTCTTCCGTATCAAATACTGCCCGAATTCTCTGTAAAGTTTCTTCGTAACATTTTGGGACGTCGACAGAAGTAGTAGTAGTAGCACAGAAATAATGAATACAGTGTGGCCAGTACCATGTTCATACTGCCATTCAGATGTTGTCCTTACATAGTCGATGCGAGCACTAGCAATCGCAACTGTCACACAGCATAATAGAAGGATTACCTCGTTCAAATTACAGCATAGATGATGGAGTTTTCCTCGAAACAATCGAGTCACATGCGCACGTTACTGAAACGTTTTTATGAGAGCAGAAGCACTAGGGTAACATAGGTATGTTGCACTGGGGAACATCAATCAGTTACAATATTTGCGTGCCATACGGATATTGTTCATTAATGTCAGTTCACTACTGTAGTATTGAACCTTTGAAAATATTGTGATCCCGATATTCCCTGACAATTATACAGTAGTAAATATAACACGAAGTTTATAATGTGTGTTTACAAAATATTAGAATTTGTATTAAGCTAATGAAATTACAAATCTGTACATAGTCTTCAAATAGCTCAGATGAACCCTCTTTATTCTTCTAGCAACAAGCAAAGAGACGGGGGTCAAAAACTGTAAGACGGTGGATGGACCGTTGAAATGAGGAGCCGATTTGGCCGCAAACTTGTCAATTTCCTTGCTATAAGGATGTCTTAACAAACACTTGTTCACCTACTGATACACCAAATGACTTACGACCTTTATCATATTGTTTACGCACATTCTCGTATGATACTGTTAAAATAGTCTTGGTACAATCCCATACCTTACACATGACATGAGCGCACATATTTTCAGGAAGAACCTCATCGAGTTTCAATGCATTGGACAATGGTGAGTATGATTCGTAACTCAACTTCATGGTAACAGGAGATTGCATGTGATATTCATGAACAGCGGTGTTGAATGCATACTGCAACCAATGAAGACTGGTATCCTACTTAGATTGATCGGAGTGATGGTATGCAATGAGTGCTGATCTTAAATTGCGATTAACACTCTCCACAAGGGAGGGACAAGGGTAGTAGGCGGTAGTCGTGACATGGGACACTGACAGGTCGAAACGGAATTTCTTAAATGTATTATATCGAAAGCTCTAGCGTTATGAGAAACAATGAACTTACAAGGGCCAAAACAAGAGAATATGGACGTAAACTTAGATATAGTGGTCTGAGCTTTAGCAAGGCGAGTTGGAAAGAACCAGCAAAAACGAGTAAAGCCGTCTAGGCACACGAGAGCAAACTGATGACCCAATTTTGACCTTGGGAACGGACCAACGTGATCTATGTATAACCTCTCCATAAGGCGTGTAGCAGGTAAAGAAGACAGGAAACCAAAACTAGTATTCAAATTAGGTTTGCTTATGGCACAAATTTTGCAAGATTTGACCCTTTTACGAATTTCAACATCCATACTGTACCGGGAACGCCGCTACGAGAGAAGTCCGAAGTATGTTTGTTGAACTACGCGCGAGGTGGAAGGTAGGCAGCCCGCCGAACGCAGTGACGTACCCAGCGAGTGACGTGGCCGCCGTAAGCCAGTTATCCGCTACCATATATTGTAATGTTCCAGTTTACTCTCAAAAGTACATTTTGCGCTACTTTATCGCTATTTCGACACTGCCATCTTAAAATACTTTACAATGGACGTCATCTGTCAAGATTTCAAGAAAATCCGCCTAGTATCATAGGAGTTATAAGGGTAGATAATACCCGGGTTCTAGACACTTCCATGCGAACGTGTATAAAAGGAGGGCCACCCGACCTACGAATTCAGTATCTGTCACTCCGCCGTCTCTGTGACACGGGTGACAGGAGGAGTATTGTGTGTGTCGAACTTCTAGTTGACAGTCTTCGAAATCCATGTATTGGAATTCGGTATTTTCTCTAAGTGTTGTTTCGGGACTTTATCATATTCTTGAAGTGCCTGATTGGGACTTTGTTATTTTCTGCTAGCATCGTGTTGGAACTTTTGTCATATTGACACATTGGAACTTCGTTATTTTTCGTGTGTCGTGATTGGACTTTGATATTTTCTTAAAGTGCCATATAAGAACTTTGTTATTTTTCTGAAGTGTCTCATTGTAACTTAGTTATTTTCGCCAAGTGTCGCGGTAAGACTTTATTATTTTCTTAAGGTGACATACTGGAACATTGTCATCGGAACTTTATTTTCTTCGAGTGTCGTGTTGGGACTTTAATATTTTGACACATCGGAACTTTATTTTCTTCGAGTGTCCTGTTGGGACTTCAGTATTTTGACACATTGGAACTTTGTTATTTCTACACATTGGAACTTTGTTATTTTTTGAAACGACTTAGTTATCCGACGACGATTGAAAGGACTTTGAATTTTCACGAGTGTTGTGTACCACATTGAACTTGCATTTCGAACTTATTCAAACTTGTATTTTGTGAATCAATTTCTGGAACATTGAAATTTTCCGAGCGTGTAGGATGAACTTATGCCCTACCGAGATAAACTTTCGTGTGAGCGATTTGACTTTTCCCAAGTGCCTCATTGAACCTACGTCTTGTAAAAACTGTGTAACTTAGGGGACGTTCAATATTACGTTTAATTGTGAAATATGCAACATTTTCCAAGTGCTGCACTGGGACTTGTGTTTTGATTCTTATCCTCATTAAAGACTGTGACAATTCAGAATACGCATGTCGCGTTCCCAGAAAGCCTAGAACTTTCCAGTAGTTTGAGTGAATCCATAATTTATGAAGTCAGACTTTTTCTTTCAAATAGTATTTTCTTTAATGGCTATTCACGTCGCCTATCGACGGAACAAGACAGTTTCCGAGTGATATTTATTCAGTTCATTGCCAATGTGTTTTAAATCTTCAGAACTATGCATTTAGAACTGTAGTGACAGTAATCCTCTAGAACATTCTGACTTACAGTAAGCTTGTGTTATGAACTTGCATTTCTACCTGTACAAAGTCAAAATCATCTTGTCCTTCGAGTGATTATTCCAGAACGTTTTGATTTAATATCTAGAGTGCAGTGACCATAATGAAAAGGTCATATCTGTTCCGACAGTGCCATGAATGTGTGGAGTGCCGTGCAGAAAACTCAAGTGTGAATTACGTCTCAAATCGAACCCAGGAACGTGTGCCAATCTTCGAGACATTCCAGAACGTCCAGACATTCCAGAACCTCGAGACATTCCAGAACTCCTCATCCGAGCAGGCGTGGTCCCTGCCCAGGCAATGTCCAACGCCATCCCAGGACTTGGAGGTACCAACCAGCCACGACACTTCCATGCTGCTGTACGAAGGTGATATGAACTTGCTTTTGATGACCAATAAACTCAATTTATCAAAAGAATCTCTAATATTGATAACAATACCCCTCTCTGTACCAACTCAATGATAAATCCACTCTCTAGGTTAAGAACCATGCTCGTTAATTTAATATCAAGCGCCTTAAAGATATGAACACTTTTTACGGGTACAATACGCTTCCATATGAAATAGGATCTGATTCTTTGACGGGTTTTAAATTCACCGAGGTGGTCTCCACAAACAGATTCATGGTAATATTTGAAGATAACAGGAATGAGATCAGGTGGAAAAACACTTTTTAATTCCTTGTCACTTCGAGACTTGCAACACAAAACACCATTGCCAATGGAATAGGGTTTAACAATAGTACCAGCAGAAAATTGATCAACAATACTCTTGATTTCAGGATCATTAGCCTGACACTTACTAATGTCCTGATACACAACCTGAAAATCAGTAAGAATGGCATTAATAGCGACGATTGCGCCTGAACAAGATTAAGGCAAATTTAGGAGAATCGGAGCCGAATCAGGGTTACCTTGATGAAAGTCAAACATGCAGCTTAAGCTGTCGGTGACAACTTTTTCTAGTCCTCTGATGTGCTGGACAGTGAATTTCAAAGAAGATATCCTAATAGCCCATGGAGTCAATCTACCGGGTCTACGGGGTCGACTGAGAACCCATTTTTTTATTTATTTCGTATCAGAGTGTTGAAAAACTTAAAATATAAATAAGGTATTATATAAACAAAACAAAGTACATTTTATGTAACAAATCATGTTTCACACAATGTCTGTCCAGAAACTGGCAACAGAAATTCCCTCTCGAGTGGTTTGAATCAAGTCTTGAAGTGCACAATGTTACCTGCGTAACAATTTTTCCCTCTTGGAAAATATTTTCGAACTAGCCTCATGGCTGTGGAAAAACTGTGTTCTTAGAAGTGGTTCGCCGCTTCTTTATTTCTTCTTTTCAAAACTTATTGCTGGAAACTTCGCCGCTGAGAAGGTTATTTGTTGTCCAGCCGATCGTATGCACGTCCTGTCTGTGCCTGACTGTATTCTCCTGCACTCTAGTGGCGTAGGTATGTACTACCTCGCGAACTACGTTACCATTCAGGCGCTTACCCTCTGTGCACATGTGATCGTTGGGGCCGTGCACTGCGGAATCTCGGGAAGTCGCCATTGCTGTTTGGTGAAAAGGAAGAGATGGACGTGTGTGGCTTCTCTCTCCCTAAGGAGATGATTTCTCCGAAAATGTTCGAGCCTGGTTAAGGTTACATACGTAGGGCTTTTGCCCTGGTGAATTCTGCAAGTTGTTTTGGTTTATTTTTCCTCGTCTGGAATTTGCATGTTATGTTTTCCTTCAAACTAAGTAAGTAGCATAGACTACCGAAGCCGTCCTCACAACTTCATCTGGATGAAACTGTAAGTGTGGTTACAACTAAACCTTTACTGATTTTTGGTGAAAGACCTGAAAATTTTCCTATGTGAAGAAAGTGCGTGCGACACTATGTAACTGGCGTCATCTAAAAACTAAGTCTTGCCTTGTGGAATTTCAAATTTTCGGCTTGTTAATTGGAACTTATAGCATGTGTAATTATGTCTGTTTAATTGGGGCTTGCGTACTGTGTGAAAGAACGTTTTGGTTTCTTCGAAATCGTAATTGGGAAACCTAGTGTTTATTAATGGCTTTTCTAGGCCTAAAGGTTTTGTGGTAAAAGGCTATTATTTAACTGGAATAATTTAACAAGCGAGTTGCTTCAGGGATGTTGGTGTTACGTGTACAGTCTGCCCCGGTACCTTTTCTTCTTGCTTCTCTGTTTAATTTTTATTTTTAATTAACTTAATTTATTCTTCTTTTTGGGTTATTTTCTGCGTCCGTTTTCTTGGTCCTTTGTAAGCTTTCGCCTATTGTTGTTTGCGGCCTGTGATTGGCCCCTTCCTTCCCTTGACCCATTGTTGGTCGTTGCCATGGGAATGCTAATGTTGTTGATGTTGTTGTGATGGTATTGATGATTTGTATTTGATGTGCCTGTGATGAAATCTGCCTTGTGCGCGAATTACTTTGGTCCATTTAATTTTTCTTTGAGATTTTAATTTTTCCTTCTGCTCAATTTTCCTCCCGGTGTTTCGGTGCTTATTATTATTATTATTATTATTATTATTTTATTTCGTGAAAAGTGCACGTAATACCTACCCATCCTTGCAGGGGGTCGTTTGACACATCCTGAAAAGGGGTTTTCAGTATCAATATTAAAAACTGTTTCTGTCAAGGTTGTTTCTCACGGTTGAAAGGATGTTTAAAAAAAACTTTGGTACTGTACCAAGAAAACTTTTGTTTGTAAGAAAACTTGAGTTGATGAGGTGTTTCATAAATCTACATTATCTTACTAAGTCTTTTAAAAACTAAATAATTATTTTCTTTATAAACGGTCGACCGTAGGGTTTGGGTTTGAGTTTAAAATTTTTGAATTTTTAATTTTATTTTTTCCAGCGAGGATATTCCTTCCTATTTGTTTATTACTTAATTATGCTGATTAAATATCTTTGTTCCCCAAGGTGTTGGTGTTTTCCTTTAAAAGGGGTGATAATTTGATATGACCAGGTGTATTTTATCCGTTCCTTTGGGGGCCCTGTTTTATTTTCTAATGGTAAGTGCCTTTTTTTCCTTTTATTTGTCTTTGTCTAGCACGTTTCCACGTATCTGAACCGTGCCTTTGGTACACGGTCAGACCCTTGGTGCTGTCATTTGGGGTAATTATGCCTTTAACTGCTCTAAGTGTTACAGTTCGTGGCAGCAGAGCTCTAGTTAATTGATTTGTGTGCCTCTTACTTGGATCTACTCGTAGGTTTGTTGCATCCTCGTTAAATTTATTTTACACTGTGAACTATATGCTTTATCTCCCTTTCATTAAGCTTTTCTATTTTGTTTGTGCCAACCACCTGGGTTTTTTGCATTGTCCCTTTAAAAAACCTGGTCATTGGGGAACTTTAAATTATTTGAGGTTTCAAAGAGTGTAAAAACTGAAACTTGTAAAGTATCTGACTGTGAAAGGAACGCTTTTATTTGGATTAATTCTTTTTGATTTATTGTTTCATGTACATCAACTATTGCGAGGGCTGTGCTGTTCCCATTCCAACTCAGGAAATCAGTGCTAGTTTATGAGCTCACTATCAAGGGTATCAATCCTGCTAACTCTGTTGCCGAGTGCGCTTCTTTGCTGACATCCCATGTCCAGGTTCCTATTAATCTTGATTCTGTAAAGATGGGCTGCAACTTTGGTGAGTCCTTAAACTTAATTACGGATTCCCTTACTGAAATAGAGGTTGTCAGACAAGAATTCATTGAAACTTCCCCCACTAAGGGGCAGATTAACAGACTTAAGGCTAGGGTGTGGCATTATTTAGGCCGCATCCAAGATTTGATTACTATGTGTCCCCAACCTAGTCTTGTTTCTGAAAGTTATTTCTGCTGAACTAGATATAATGCTAGCAAGTAAGGATATGGAGAATTTATCAGTTGTTGAGAGGGAAACCTCATTTCCTTCTAGTCATGCTGATGCCTCACTTAATAATCAAGCTTCATGTTGTGCCGCCTCCCCAGTTCTTGAAAATTTGTTAGCCCGTTTAAATTGTGCTCCCTCTCACTCTTCACTGAAGGATCTTTTCAACGGAGTTAAAAATTTCTCCGTCAATTCTATTGAAGAAAGTACCAGGTTTCTGAGGTTCCTGGTAGAAATGACAGAGTCAGGTAGTGTGTATTCTGTTGATGACTTGGGAATTTTCCGAGCCCTATTCTCTCATTGTGAGGGAATTTTGAAACGTGAAATTTCTGAAGCATTTTCAAATAATTTAACCATTATGGAATTTCATGAACTTGTATTGTCTAAGTTTATTCCTTCCTTGGCATTGCAAAGTTTGATTCCTCAGTATTGCTTTCGGACTCAATTGCTCCATGAAAACCTTTTAAACTATGTACTAGACTTGCAGTTTTATTGCAAGGTATTTAGAATTTCGGTGCCAGAAGAGGAAATGGTGGCCCGTATTCTGAAAGGTATTTCCCCTGCCTATCGTTCATACCTCTCCCTCACAAAGAGTCCGACTAATTTTCTTGAATTGGAAGCTGCTTGTACCTTTGCTGAAGATGTAAAGCACGGGGATGCTGCAAGACCTATCTGCCACCCTCCTCCTACTGTGAACCCTGTTTCGCCTCAAACTAGGGATAGTGGGTCTCCTAAAAAATGTTATAGTTGCGGGTCACGTGATCACCTTAGGAATGCTTGCCCCTCAGTCAAGCGTGGCTCTGGTCCTTGTTGTTATTTGTGTGGCTCGAGGCATCACCTTAAAAGTAATTGCCCTACTTCGTTCCGAAAACGCAGTCAATGACTAAGGCCTAATGGTAATTCTGGTGAATCGCTTGCGCCAGAATTTTACGTGGATTCCGAAAATGTTATTTGCCCGCGGGAATGCAATAAGATTTCTGCTTTGGTTGAGTCTAAAAGTACCTTCGCGAAAGTGGAACTGAATAATGAACCCATTGTTGCTCTTATGGACTCGGGTAGCGTCGTCACCTTAATTGATGCTAATTGGTATGATGAAATGAGGTCCCCTTGTAAACTGCCTGAGTTGAAGAAGGTCAATGTTGCATGTGTCACGGCTAATAAGCATAATATGAAAATTTTAGGGTCCGTTGATGTGAAATTGCGTATTGGTAATTTTACTTGGAAGGTTCTTTGCTTGGTAACTCCAAAGCTAGGTACGGACTTCTTGTCAATAACTGGTTTAATTTTGGACCTCCAGGCTAGGAAATTTCACTTTAAATATTCTCCAAATTGTAAATTCGATATTATTGATGCTCCTTTGGGTACCTTCAGTGTTTCTTGTGTAGGTAGGCCGCTACCTAGGGAGAACAACGAAATAGATCAGTTGGATCTTAGTCATTTGGATTATCAGCAGGCTAATCGTGTGCGTGACTTGTGCCACCAATTTCCCGATGTCTTCACTAGCAAGTTAGGAGTTACTGATGTTCTTGAGTATCAGATTGAGCTATCTGATAACACCCCTGTTCGATCTCCTCCTTACCGTCTTTCACCACCTAAGATGTTAGAACTCAAAAAGATTATTGATCAGATGCTTGCCGATGTGGTCATCAGACCGTCCACTTCTCCCTATGCATCTCCTGTTTTCCTAGTACCTAAACCCTCTGGGGGCTATCGTGCTGTAATTGACTACAGGGCTTTGAACCGCAAGGTCATCTTGCAATCAATCCCTTTACCGGATTTGCACACTTGTTTTGGGTGGCTCTCAGGAGCCAAGTTTTTCACTGTGTTAGATCTCAATCAGGCGTATTACCAAGTCCCGTTGTCTAAGTAATCTATTCCACTGACTGCTTTCATTACTGATTGGAACCTTTACGAATTTCTGAGGCTCCCGTTCGGGATCTCTTGTGGTGCGGACGTTCTTACGAGGCTGTTAGATTCGATACTCTCGGGTATTAAATTCAAGTTCGTTTTTCATTACCTGGACGACCTGGTAATTTTCTCAAATTCCTTTGAAGAACATGTCGAACACGTTAGAGAAGTCCTGGATCGCTTGCGAAAAGCTGGACTAACTGTTAAGTTGTCTAAGGTAGCGTTTGCTAAGCCGAGTATGTCTTTCCTTGGACATGTGGTTTCCTCTGATGGTGTCTCCATCGACCACTCTAGGACTCAGGCTATTAGGGACTTTCAACCCCCTAAAGATGTCAAAGGCATCGCACGGTTCGTGGGCATGGTGAACTTCTTCAGGAAGTTCATTCCAAATTTTGCAGAGATAGCAGCTCCTCTAAATCATCTCAGACGTAAGGATGTCAAGTTCATCTGGGGCCCCTCCCAGCAAGAAGCCTTTGAGACCCTGAAGCTTGCCTTGTCAAATGCTCCTGTGTTGGCTATACCCGACTTTAGTAAACGCTTTATTGTACAAACCGATGCCTCTGGAAAAGCAGTTGCTGGTGTACTCTTACAGGAATATGAGGATGGTCGTAGACCGGTTGCCTATGCGTCTAGGATCCTCAATGATCTGGAGAGTAAGTACTCCATCTATGAATTAGAATGTTTGGCCGTGCTCTTTGCTCTTGAAAAATTCAGACCTTTCATTGAACATGTAAATTTCGATCTGGAAACAGATAATCAGGCTCTGTCTTGGGTCTTGAACCGTCCCAAAAGAACGGGCAGAATCACTAGATGGGCGCTTAGGATCTCAGCCTTCAGTTTTCAAGTAAAGCATATTAGGGGGTCGGAAAATGTCATCGCTGACAGCCTTAGTAGAATGTTTGACGGGAGTTTTGGTCTTGATGCAAAATCTAAGGTTGAAGAATATGATGAAACTAATGTTGCTAGTGTGGGTGCCATTCTTTCGGACCTACCCTTGTTGTACCATGAGTATGCAGATCATCAAAAGGCTGATCCTGATTTGAGAGAAATCATCGACAAAATTAGTGAAGGTATTGTGGTTAAACCTTATTCTCTGGTGAAGGGTGTCTTATGCTGTAAAGGTCGAAGGGACACTAATTTCAAAATTGTCGTACCCAAGGTTTTAGTGCCAATCATCTTCAAGTACTATCACTCTTGTCCCATTGGTGGCCATTTATGCACCTTTAAAACTAGGCAGAAAATTAGACAGTTCTTCGTTTGGAAAAGAATGGGTGGTGATATCCGAAACATGATTAGATCCTGTAAAATTTGTTCTATCAGCAAACCTAGTTTGAACAACCGTGTAGGTCTATTATCTTCTTCACAAGCCTCTCGCCCTATGGAACGGTTATTCATCGATTTCGTTGGTCCGCTCCCTCGCTCTACCTTGGGAAACACTCATATCTTCGTTGCTATTGATGCGTTTTCTAGATTCTCTTGGATTTTCCCCACTAGATCTACTACTGCTCGTACCACTATAAGTTGCCTTAATTCTATTTTCGCATCCTTCTGCCCCCCAAGTTTCTGGTTTCTGACAATGCCAGTGCTTTCACTGGTCACTTGTTTAAGAAGTACCTTTTTGAGCTAAGCATTTCCCATGTCACCACTACCCCATACTATCCTAACCCTTCTTACGCCGAGAGGATGAACAGGAACCTCAAATCTGCTCTAATTGCATATCATCACAATAACCAATCCAAGTGGGACTCGTGCCTGCACTGGTTGGCTCATGCCTTCAATTCTGCCACACACGAAACTCATGGTAAAACCCCCATGTCACTTATGTTCTGCTACACCCCGTACTCTCCTATTTCCAATGTTCTGGGCATTGATGATCTTCTTCCAGACTTGTCTAAACCAAATGACGTTCAGAAAATCTGGGATGAAGCAAAGAAGAAGTTGTCTGTATCCTATGAGAAAGGCAGGGTTAAGTATAACAAGGGTAGAAAGTCACCTAGGCTGAAGGTTGGAGATCAAGTTTTTGTCAAGACCTATCCCATTAGCAAGGCTATTAACAAGTTTTCAGCCAAACTTGCTCCTCGGTATCATGGTCCCTGTACTATTTTACAGTTTTTATCTCCGGTGTCGGTACTGGTGAGTGACCCCATCGCCAAGAGGATTAGACGGGTTCATTTGTCCCAGGTAAAAACAGGTTAACGCATGTTTGGACTTGCGGATGAGAGCTACCTTTCAGTGAGCAAATTTGATTGGTCTCCGTGGGTTATTATGTAATTATTCTGGTCTAGTGTGAATTTAATCATGTAATACTTTTCTCCCTTTTCTCGTGTACTGTATTTATTTTGAGGCGTTTTGGTGTTGCTTATCGTACTTAACTTCTTTTCCTGTCGACCATGGTTGCTTAGTTGGGTGAGAATTTTTACCACGTGTTTAAGCTTTGGTACCTTATCTGCTGCGTTCACGCCTCCGGTGATTCTTGGCATGACCATGTAGTAATTTCTAGCGTGTACTTGTTCTAATCATTGTATTTTGAAAAGGTAATTGTGGTTTGCGAGAAATGTGTGTACCTTCTCTTGCTCTATTGGCACCCAATTTCTTAATTGTTAATATTTAACTACTCTTTGGGTCTGGGTGCAGGTCACTCCGTCTATCATAATTCGATTATATCCTGATCATTTACGTTTGCATAATTTTGATCATAAATTTATTTATTGGCTCTTGTACTGCTGTTGCCTTGGTTTGGTACTCATTTGGAAAATTGTAGGCAATTTCTGCTCTGTGCGTTGTTGTTAATCCGGTAGGAAAGCTGTTAGTCTCCTAACCCCTATTTATCTTGCCCTGTCCTGGTTTTGGGTCCCAGTTCTTGTTATCTGATTCCTTGCGGGTAATATTTCAGTTATCTATTCCTATTGTGGTTTTGTTAGGTGTGCTTTTGTTGAAAAGAATTATCTTTTGGTTATTTTGTTGGTGTAAGTTGACTAGGATCTGAATATACCCGGTGTTATGGTCCTGTTGGTTATGTTTTGGATTGGATGTGGGTTATGGCCATGGCGGAACTCTGTCAATCGGAATTGGTGGTGGTTGGTTGTTTGCCTTTACGGCATGGATTTCACAGTCTTCACTGCCTTCTGTCTCCAACTTCTGGTGACACGATTCCCTAGGTTGCGAGTGCTCTGATGTCCTTCTCTGGGGCATTTCTGTTATCTGTTGTGAATTCCCGATTTACTGAGTTATCCTTTCCTAATCATTTTTGTACCGATGGTTTTCTGGTGAAAAAAATCCTGCCCCGGCTAACCTTATTTGGTAAATTTTTCTTTGCGTTTTCCTTCCTGGTTGTGGCAGTTAACGAGGTGGTTACTTATTGTATTTCTGCTTGCAAGTGGTATTAATTCTAACCTCTTCTGAAGTCCTTACTTCCCTGGTTTTAGTCTCTAAGTGGTGTATTATTCTTGTAGTATGTTATTTAAACGAGTTGTAGCTCCATGTCGTCCTGCCCAGTCTATTTGTTATTGTGGTGTTTTGCACGTATTGCACTAATGGATCCTGAACCTGAGGAGTGCGGTCTCCTTTCGTGCCTTGTAGGTATTGGTTTCGGTCCTGTCTTAGTAAAGTTGTAAACGGTACCGTGGTTTGGTTTTAGGTTTACCTTGGTGAGGTGGAATGATGGCTTCATGACATGTTGTTGAGGGTAGTTGCTGTTTTCCTCCCTTTTTAGTTAACGCATGTCCGTTGGGGTCCATTATAGTTGTATTGTTGTCGTGTAGTATAGGTTACTTGTTATGGCGCCTCGGTATGGGCGGTGTTGCCTTTAATTTACCCTGTGTCCCGGTAGATTGGGAAATAAACCCTGGCATGGATTTACTACTCTCTGTAGGTGTGTCTTATCTGTTTGCATATAATGTGTGATTTCTGTATGACCTGGTCTATTTTTTATTTTAATTCTCTGCATACCCTTGTAATCTGACGTCATTATGCAATTATCCTATACTATAATGTTCTTCTCGAAATAACCTGCCGGCCTATTGGTCCTTTTTCCTTCTGGAGTGTTTGAAAACCTTGGCTATCGTTTATTATCTTGCCGTCCTACGGTGCTCCAGTTGAGTATGGGATCAGCTGGTGCTTCATAGGCGGCACTGAAACCTTCCCACTATCTGGTGATGTGTTTGTTTAGTTGTGTTTCTTATTTCTCTGTTATTTGGAGTGTTTTCTAGTTACCTGGTTCGTGACCTTCCTTTCATATCTTATTTCCCTTGTACAATTGTTGGAGAGCTACCTGTGACTGAGTGGCCACAGTGTGAGTCTCGGATATCACTTTGTTCTAGTCAGGATTTGTCCGAGGTTTCTTGTAGATAGCCGGTAGGGAATCTTGTCAGATCTGTGCTCCCATATTCAAAGGCGTTGGCTTGGTTGAGGTGCTTTATTGAACCTTTTAATTGATTGAATCGCCCATTGTTAAGGTATATGTTTGTATGTGTAGTAAAATTTGGAGAAATATGATTTTAGATTGGGTAACACTCCTATTTCCTTTCGGCCAATTTCTGTCCCGTTTCATCATGGTGTTAAAGACTGTGTTTCATAACCTCTGCTACCCTCCTTTTACTCTTTGCTTGGTGTTGTTTTTGGCTCGTTGCTGATGACCAACTATACGCGTACCCTCCATCTGAAAGATCTTGAAGTCTCCAACTGCAGCCTCTACATTCATCTTGTCTTGAGTAATTATTTACTGTGACCCATGAAATTTTGATCCTTACTTAGTATCCCATTTCTGAGAGTTTCTCTTAATGGTAATAAAAAAAGGGTAAACTATATCCAATCCTGTTTCTTGTTTATTTGGGTTTTGCATGGGATGTATACGTGTAATTAAAATTGATTTATTGCTAAATTTATTTCTTGACCTTGGGCATGTACTTAAAGGGTTTAAGTCTTGTTAATTGGCTCACTGATTGGTGGTTCTATTCCGTTTTTAATTTAATTTAAGGGAGGTTGTAAGCTTAGTTAACTTGTAGTTCTGTGTAACGTTTTTCAACATCCTTTTCCTTGGTCAGGGTCTTGGTTTCGTAATATTATGTATGGAAAGGAGTTTCTCTTACCATTTCTGTTATGGGAATCATTCAGCACCCTTGAGTTGGTGCTTGTCTGTAAGTTTTTTGGCTATGTAACGTTAGCCTCCTGGTTTCTGTTGGTCAATGGTGACGTTATTGTGTAGCCATCCTGGTAGGATTGGTTGTATGTATTGGTAGGTGTTTAATGGAGATAACTATCTTGGTTTCCTAGGTTATTGTTTTCCTTGTGTATTGAAAATTGTATCCTTGGCCATATATTTTAGTTGGCATGATACCTTGAATGTAATGTAATTTGGTTTTTGGGTATGGATTGTTTAAATAATTATCGTATTCTGTTCCTGTGCCATACCGTAATCTTAAGTCATGTTAATCTAGTTTAAGGTTAGGTTAAGTATTTTCCGGTTGGACCTTATGATTGTGTTTTACGCTCACCAATGTTGTTCTCTCTCTTCCTTTCCCTTTCTGGGCGTTTTTCTTTTTTGGGGTTATCGTTACCATCCAAACCAAAGGGTGGAAACCAAATGAAGGCGTTTCTTATCTAACGCAAGTCCTATAAAATTACAAATTTGACAAACATGTAGTGATTTAAGTCTAGGTATGTGATCGGGTGCAGTTAAGACCTAGAAGGTCTAATGTTCTAAAAGCAAATAGTTATGAACTTTACCTAAAGGTGTGTATGTACCACAAGGTAGCGTAACCTCCGATCAGATGACGCATATGAACTTGCGGAAGTTAATAGTTCGCATTAAAGTTTAGCAAGAAATCTAGAGAATAAGTGTTCCCTGTGATATGGACCATTAATAATTTGCCTGCGACTTGGGTGTTGCACAGTTTGGTGCATGGAACTTCATTATAATTGAAAGTGGCTAGACATTTGGTGTCGTCTAAGTGAACTGTACTGTTTCTTTAATTTAAATCACATGTGTTTGGGTCATTAGTGACTGTTGGACTCGTTCTGCTGGTGGTGCATAAACTGGGGCTGGCGATTGGTGGCCATTTTCACATTCGGACTATTCTACCAAAAACTTTGTTTGCTTCAAGACCACCGCCTTATGATGGAAAACATGTGCTGGACATGTCAAGTTTCGGGGAGGGAGACTGTTACCTGCGTAACAATTTTTCCCTCTTGGGAAATATTTTCGAACTAGCCTCATGGCTGTGGAAAAACTGTGTTCTTAGAAGTGGTTCGCCGCTTCTTTATTTCTTCTTTTCAAAACTTATTGCTGGAAACTTCGCCGCTGAGAAGGTTATTTGTTGTCCAGCCGATCGTATGCACGTCCTGTCTGTGCCTGACTGTATTCTCCTGCACTCTAGTGGCGTAGGTATGTACTACCTCGCGAACTACGTTACCATTCAGGCGCTTACCCTCTGTGCACATGTGATCGTTGGGGCCGTGCACTGCGGAATCTCGGGAAGTCGCCATTGCTGTTTGGTGAAAAGGAAGAGATGGACGTGTGTGGCTTCTCTCTCCCTAAGGAGATGATTTCTCCGAAAATGTTCGAGCCTGGTTAAGGTTACATACGTAGGGCTTTTGCCCTGGTGAATTCTGCAAGTTGTTTTGGTTTATTTTTCCTCGTCTGGAATTTGCATGTTATGTTTTCCTTCAAACTAAGTAAGTAGCATAGACTACCGAAGCCGTCCTCACAACTTCATCTGGATGAAACTGTAAGTGTGGTTACAACTAAACCTTTACTGATTTTTGGTGAAAGACCTGAAAATTTTCCTATGTGAAGAAAGTGCGTGCGACACTATGTAACTGGCGTCATCTAAAAACTAAGTCTTGCCTTGTGGAATTTCAAATTTTCGGCTTGTTAATTGGAACTTATAGCATGTGTAATTATGTCTGTTTAATTGGGGCTTGCGTACTGTGTGAAAGAACGTTTTGGTTTCTTCGAAATCGTAATTGGGAAACCTAGTGTTTATTAATGGCTTTTCTAGGCCTAAAGGTTTTGTGGTAAAAGGCTATTATTTAACTGGAATAATTTAACAAGCGAGTTGCTTCAGGGATGTTGGTGTTACGTGTACAGTCTGCCCCGGTACCTTTTCTTCTTGCTTCTCTGTTTAATTTTTATTTTTAATTAACTTAATTTATTCTTCTTTTTGGGTTATTTTCTGCGTCCGTTTTCTTGGTCCTTTGTAAGCTTTCGCCTATTGTTGTTTGCGGCCTGTGATTGGCCCCTTCCTTCCCTTGACCCATTGTTGGTCGTTGCCATGGGAATGCTAATGTTGTTGATGTTGTTGTGATGGTATTGATGATTTGTATTTGATGTGCCTGTGATGAAATCTGCCTTGTGCGCGAATTACTTTGGTCCATTTAATTTTTCTTTGAGATTTTAATTTTTCCTTCTGCTCAATTTTCCTCCCGGTGTTTCGGTGCTTATTATTATTATTATTATTATTATTATTTTATTTCGTGAAAAGTGCACGTAATACCTACCCATCCTTGCAGGGGGTCGTTTGACACATCCTGAAAAGGGGTTTTCAGTATCAATATTAAAAACTGTTTCTGTCAAGGTTGTTTCTCACGGTTGAAAGGATGTTTAAAAAAAACTTTGGTACTGTACCAAGAAAACTTTTGTTTGTAAGAAAACTTGAGTTGATGAGGTGTTTCATAAATCTACATTATCTTACTAAGTCTTTTAAAAACTAAATAATTATTTTCTTTATAAACGGTCGACCGTAGGGTTTGGGTTTGAGTTTAAAATTTTTGAATTTTTAATTTTATTTTTTCCAGCGAGGATATTCCTTCCTATTTGTTTATTACTTAATTATGCTGATTAAATATCTTTGTTCCCCAAGGTGTTGGTGTTTTCCTTTAAAAGGGGTGATAATTTGATATGACCAGGTGTATTTTATCCGTTCCTTTGGGGGCCCTGTTTTATTTTCTAATGGTAAGTGCCTTTTTTTCCTTTTATTTGTCTTTGTCTAGCACGTTTCCACGTATCTGAACCGTGCCTTTGGTACACGGTCAGACCCTTGGTGCTGTCACTTGGGGTAATTATGCCTTTAATTGCTCTAAGTGTTACAACAACGAATAGGGCAGGACTGACAGTCTTACAGGTGTTGGGTAGTTTGTTGCTCCCCACAATCGCAGAAGTCTGACTGATCTTTCAAATAACCCCATTTTTAGGTTATGCTTGGATTTACCCACTCCACTCCTCAAATGATTCAGTACCTTCCAGGTTGTCCATTCCAAATGATGACCAGCGGGTGGAGATTTAGAAGGCACCATCCAATCAGAAAGATGCTCCATTTTTGCTCGCCACATATCACAACGTGCTGTTCTTGTTGGTTTATCCAGAGCCTCGGAGACATTGAGGAAACTTTTCCTGGACCTCAGTCTTCTGGGTGAAGGTCGAGGTCCAAATAACCGGTGGTTGCTTGTGAGATCCACCTTCGACCTCTCTTGCCTTGCAAACACTTCTCACCGAATGTCTGGAAGAGAAATACCAGCCAAACAGTAGAGTTTGTCAGTGGGAGTAGGTTTCAGACACCCAGTTACTATTCTACATGTTTCATTAAGGGCTGTATCCACCCGCTTCGTATGGGCTGACCTGAACCAGACAGGGCATGCATACTCAGCTGCAGAGAAACTCAGAGCAAGAGCTTCTTAACAAAGTTGGATGGGCTCCCCATTTGCTTGAGCCAAGTTTACGGGAGGATGTTATTTCGGGCTGAGACTTTCTGTCCAGAGTTAACACAGTGTTTCTTGTATGTTAAGGTCCTATCCAAGGTGACACCAAGATACCTTGGTGAAAAACAATGCTTCAGTTGCTTACCCTCCCATGTCACGCACGGTTGTCTAGTAGCTTCTCGATTTGGAAGATGAAATGTACACACCTGGGTCTTAGTCGGGTTTTGAAGTAGCCGGTTCTTCTGATAGAACACTGAAAGTCCCTTAAGTGCATTTGAGAGCTGCATTTCAGTGGTCTGAAAGTCGTCGCACTGGACCGCTAAAGCCAGGTCATCGGCATAAATGAAACTTCTTGTGTAGGAAGGCCTTGGCTGGTCATTCGTGTAGATGTTAAAGAGGATTGGCGAGATGACACTGTCTTGGGGAAGTCCATTCCGTAGACCCCTCCACCTACTGTACTTTCCTTGAAACTCAACAAAGAACCGGCGTTTTTGCATGAGAGTTTCAACAATCTTCGTGAAACTATAGTATCTGGTGAAGTTATAGAGCTTGGTGATCAAAGTTCTATGATGCACTGTGTCGTACGCTGCTGTAAGGTCCACAATACCACTCCTGTGATTTTACGTTTTTCAAACCCATCCTCTATGTGCTGAATTAAATTGAGCACCTGTGATGTGCAGTTCCTACCGGATCAAAAGCCGGCCGGTTCTGGAATAACATGTTGATCTACTGAGCTCAAGTAGGATCCTCTCAAATATCTTATATAGGTGACAAAGTAATGATATTTGCCTGTAGCTCTTAGGATCTAATGGAACCTTACCTGGTTTCAAAATAGCCATCACTCGAGACTTCCTCCACACCTTAGGTATCTGTTTACTCTGCAGGCAATTGTTTAGAAAATCAACAACCCACTTCCTTGCTCTGGAACCGAAATTTTTTATTTCCTCCACTCTCATATCATCCAGACCTGTAGCCTTGCCATTTTTGGATTTCTTTATGGCTTTCTCTAGTTCCTCTAGGGTGATATTATTAGTGAGGTCGCTGGACTCCTTGTCTATTTGGCGTTCTATTTTAACTTTATTCATATAACCCCTATTTTTCCATTGATCAAAAGTTGATGAGTAATGGCATCTGGGGACAAATTGACGTGTACCCATGACGATGCCATATTGTGGGTTTCAAGCTCAAGGTGGACATATTCGACATAAATGCAGAACTTATCGAGGGCAAAAAGGACTGCTAATCTCTCCAATTCTTAGACGGAATACTTACTTTCCAACAGTGACAAGCATCGCGAAGCACAGGCGATTACTCTAAGACCAGCGGCAACGGCTTCAGCTTAAGCATCAGTCTGAATAATAAAGGATTTGAAAATTCAGGAACAGCCAAAATTGGAGCGTTAGAAAGAACCATTTTCAACTCATCAAAAGCGTTTCGTATGGCTCCTCCACGCTCTGCTACCAACTACTCTTTGCGACGTTCCCACAATCAAACACAAGGACGATGAAAAAACTGACGGCACGACACCGCAAAACACTCAGTTTCGATTGCCAGTACTACCACAAGAGACTAAATGCCACCCTAGTGCGAAATCACGCCAACTACTTAGGGTAGGCCTCGATGAAAACACAGACACAGGACTGGGAAGCGATGGAATCTGGACCAAACCAAAGGTTAAAAAGAACCTTAACAGATGGTGGATCCAGAGCAATAGGGTAGGGCAATTAATGTGAAATACCTTGAAACACTAAATAGTTTAAACCACATGAAATTTAATAAATAAAAATATTTAAAAAAGGATAGTAACACCCATAAATAATTCATAAAATTAAAAACAACGAAATCAAACTAAATAAATTACATAAAGAATAATAAGAAATCAATTCTTTCACTGAGACAATATTAAATCACAAATCGTTCAATACCTCATACATGCACACGAACAGCAGCTCCTTTTATTTCAAAAAAACTCTTAAATCGATGGTCATATGCCTATACCAGTTTGAGGCCTCTCAATAACGTTTTTTTAAACAGGGTACCCCTTTTAGTTGACAAATTTTTCTACTAGAATATTGAAGTACATAAAAATAACAACTCAATTAAAAGATCACACCAGAAATAAAATAAAGAAAATAAAGGGAAGGTGAAACATGTCCAACAACAAATTCAAAATGCCATGCATGGCAGAAAACGGAGTAGGAAACAAGAACATTTACAGGTTGACGACACCGAAAATAATTAATATCACAAAATAACATCACTAATTGAACCGAAGAAGTATCGTAGAGACCACATTGCTCAAATCACCTCAAGATCACACCAAAACCATGCCTGTAACTGAAATGAATAAATGACTATGAACTGTCAAAGTTGTAAAGTCCTTTTTGAAACACCCTGTATATATCAATAATATGTGTAAAGAAGTGGAATCAGAGGGAAGGCTTTTTGCGGATGATGTTATTCTGTATGGAGTAATAAATAAGTAGCAAAATTGTGAGCAACTGCAAAATGACCTCGATAATGTTGTGAGAAGGACAGTAGGCAATGGTGAAAAGTCAGGTTGTGAGTTTCACAAATAGGAAAAGTTGTAATTACTGCGTTGATGGGGTGAAAGTTCTCTTTGGAGATCATTGTAAGTACCTAGGTCTTAATATAAGGAAAGATCTTTGCAACCTTACCAAGAAGAGCACAAAACATCAAAATGAAATGAAACACAATACTTACCGTAAGGGCAGTAGCACAAAATATGAAGTGTGGAGGGCAAAGCATGAATGGAGAAAGGCCAGGATCTTATCATTAACGGATGACAGGTTGCCAGGTCAATATTACTAACTACCAAATACTACACGAAATAAAAATGTAAATAAGATGTTTACTTAAAGAGAGAAGAAAAGAATTCGTTGCATTTATACTTCTTTTAAATTATAAAGGGTAAATAACTTCCTTTCAAAATACATAACAATTAAATAAATGAATGAAATTTATAATAAAAGGTTCCTACTTTCAAAATTTAAATAAGTTAAGGAAGCATTAAGGTAAATAAATTAATATTAGAGCACTAAATTGTACTAAGCCAGACCAGTAGCTAAATTATAGTACAGAAAATGTTTACAAGCTTGCATAAACTTATTGTGAACAAATCCCCTTTAAAAATGTTAATTTTTAATTTTAGGCTTTAAACTTTAAGGTATACCTTTGTAAATTAATTACTGGCCATTAATAATGAACTTGTTGCAACAAGGTTTCAATCTTCCTTTTTGTCAATCACTAGACAATACACACAATACACACGAACCCGAAATATGTGGCAATCAGTACCAATATTACAAAATAAATTAATAAAACGAACCAAATGTTAATAACTAGTAAGCAGAAAAATATTCCCCAAATTCATACAATATTACAAGGGGAGGAAAACAAATATGTTCCACAATGAAAACAGAACAACAACACACGCTAAAGGTCAACTAGCAACTCACGACCCAAGCTATTAAATTATATTAATAATAGCCAAAGCCTGCCCCAAAAATTTAGCGTTCGCCAGATAATAAATATTTAGGCTAGTGACGTAACAAAGCAAGAAGAAAACAAAACTACGTAAGAATAAGGTATGTGAGCGTTAACCACCTCAAAGTACATGAACCGGGCAAAGGAATTTCAGATTTCTACAACCGAGGAGTTACCGACATGAATAATAATAATAAAAATATAATTACATGTATCGTAAGATTTAAATTCTTAGGATGTGGCATTTCATATAAGGAATAATTTTGCAACAGACCAAGATGGTCGTTATTAAGTTAACTACGAGGTAGCCTTGGAAGCACGACAATGAGCACATGAGATAAAACCAAACGCGGAAGATAACGGCAAGTAAAATATACATAGCAACAAGACACAAAGTGGTAAATCACACGAAATCAGACAAATCAGAGCACGCATATCAAAATCAGGGAAAACTGGCAGTGCGAGAAACACACCCAGATAATATAATAATAATAATAATAATACGAACAACCAAAACAATACGCACACCGAATATGGAGCAGAAAACAAAAAACGTACAACAATCCCAATAACAACAAGGTTAGAATGACATAATGCACATATGCTAACACCGCGAGTTTCCAATTCACCTCGTAATTAAATTTACATATCACTTACATGAGCAATTTTTTACAATAGTGATTTAATTTTTCAGTCGGCTACTAAATTTCCAAATACCGGGTATAGAGTCCAGATTCAATTCCCACAACATTGGCGATAACTCGAGGTAGGCCTAAAATTAAATAACGGTGACAACGTTGGTTCGTAAACAGACAAGTTAATGTTTTTGAAAATTCCAAGACGACGGTTGTAAATAATGTCTCCTCCAAGTAATCCATTGAAGTTGGCGTTGCTCCAAAAGAATTTTTGAGTAAATATTACTTACATGCTGGTGGTTTTGTATCCAAATTAGTGTAATCCTTTATCACAAACATACACCAGAAACATGTTTTCAGAGGTAATCAGCCTGCTTGGCACGCAGACCGCTGTCAACACTCACATAGTAGAAATACAAGAATCACCAAAACACCAAATTACTACCACTAGAGAAACATAATAAGACAGAAAACGTATTTAGGCATATTGCCTACTCTATCTCCCGCCTAACCAGGAGTATCCAACCCCATTTCGCCAGTCTTCAAAGTCTTCTAAGGAACAAGGCTGATAGCGTCCATCTCACAGCTCAGTAAGAACAAGACTACTTCCTCGCTAGCTGGCGAGACCGAAAACAACTGCAGAGCGCTCCGCTCAAGAGAGACTGCGCATGTTCAAGTCAAAGATTTGCTTATTGAGCCAATGAGGAAAATCGAAGTTATTGATGTGATAATGGCAAAATATGCATTTAAATAGGCATAGTTCAGGCACATAAATTAACGGCAATGCAAACAATGGCCGAGAATGGCAGATAAGATCCCCACACACAAATACATATGTCCAACAAATGAGGGTACCGTAAATTCTCGTCACAATCTTCATTGGGGTAATCACATAAATGGGATTGTAAATAAAGGGTACAGATCTCTGCACATGGTTATGAGTTTATTTAGGGGTTGTAGTACGGATGTAAAGGAGAGGGCATATAAGTCTCTTGTAAGACCCCCACTAGAGTATAGTTCCAGTGTATGGGACCCTCACCAGGATTACATTATTCAAGAACTGGAAAAATCCAAACAAAAGCAACTTGATTTGTTCTGCGTGATTTCCGACAAGAGAGTAGCGTTACAAAAATGTTGCAAAATTTGGACTGGGAAGACTTGGGAGACAGGAGACGAGCTGCTCGACTAAGTGCTATGTTCCGAGCTGTCAATGGAGAGATGGCATGGAATGGCATTCGTAGACGAATAAGTTTTAGTGGTGTCTTTAAAAGTAGGATAGATCACAATATGAAGATAAAGTTGGAATTCAAGAGGACAAATTGGGGCAATTATTCGTTCATAGGAAGGGGAATTAGGGATTGGAATAACTTGCCAAGTGTGATGTTCAATACATTTCCAATTTCTCTGCAATCATTTAAGGAAGGGCTAGGAAAACAACAGGTAGGGAATCTGCCACCTGGGCGACTGCCCTTATTGCGGATCAGAAGTGATTTGTTGATGGATTGATTGAACTAATGTTGTGATGCTGCATTAATCTGTCAATGCAGCCACGGCTGCACACAAAGTTTTGATCTTTTAATTTCTTGCCGAATCCTTCTGCTTTCATCACAATGAGAGGTCCACTAATGGGTTCCTTGTAGGTTCTCTGTTGCTTAAACCAGTTTAAGCTCCATTCAGGTTTTCGTAGTCGCTTAGTTTTTGAACCATTCTGTTCAAATGCAGCAACAGTTTCATCCTTGCTCTTCCAAATCGTCTGGACTGTGGAATTAACATGTCGAAACTCACGATACACGTCAGCTTTCTTAATTCCATTCTAAACTTGGTGAATCACTTTAACTTTTCCTTCGAACGTTAAACTTTCCTTTTGTTAGTCATACTGCTTTAAACCGCCCGCACACAGCGCAACGAATCTGCCTGCATTCCCCAAGCTGCCAGATTTCAGCAAAATATTTCTTAAAATACTTTGGCCGATCATTGGCTGAATGGTCAGCGTTGAGTCCTTCGTTTGAGAGAGACCCGGATTCGATTCCCGGCGAGGTCGAAGATTTTAATCGTGTCTGATTAATTCTTCTGACCCGGGGACTTTCCAGCACTTTCCTCTTCATATTCAGACAAAACACTACACTGCTAACCACCACACAAACACACAATAGTGATTACATCCCTCAGGCGTCAGGAAGGGCATCCGGCCGTGAAAAGGCACAGTACACATATGCAACACCGTTCGCAACCGCAACCTCTCAGAAGTGGGAAAGGCGGTAGAAGAAGAGATTTCTTAAAATACTTTGTTTCTTAGAAAATACCAAACTGAGGTTGAAAATGATGTTGTATGCAAGGTAGATGAGTTGTCGTATTAAACAAGGCTGAAAAACGTGTCCGTACCACAGAAAACATGACGTTATAATGAAGTTCAACTCTACTTAACTACTTCCCATCTCTCGTTATTGTTACCAACTGTTTTCACATTCCCATTGCAGGAACTCATATTCTAATGTACGTTGACCTCACTAACTCCGGCTCTGCTGGTGTGGTAGAACATAGACTTGCAGTCCTTGCGGGTAGCAGTGAGGAGTGCGTAGTGTTGCTGCTATTTCAATTCTACTGTTACTCATATGTCAACAATGAGTTTATCGTCCAATTTGCTGAATAAATTCTTCAGCTTGCATTCACCAGAAGAGAAGCCGGAAATTTAAAACTTAAGACATCCCATAACAGCACTAAACAGACAGAAGTAACACGCAACTTAATTCATCCGTTTGTATAAACATAATTGGGTGTGTGGCTGAGAAAAGAACAATTTGATGTACTGTTTTACACGCTTGAAGTTTGACGGACAGCAATGGCAGTACCGTATTATGTATTTAGAATTTTTGATATGACTCTTACAACAACTGATCCTGTAGATATTGTTTTATATTTTGTGTAAGGAGAAACTTCCTTCGTGTTATCTCCAGAATTTAAAACGTTCACTTATACATTTAAAATAAACGGTAGCCACTGTGTGGTTGGCAGTACAGCATGTCATATGAGATGAACTCCAACAGCAGTGCTGGAGCCAGACGAATGATCCGAAGGCCGGCACACCGACAAGGAGATGGTCAGTCAGCCACTGTAGAGTATATTAGCAAAAAGAACCATAGGTGCTAGAAAAACAAATTTTAATGTAGGTATTTCATAAACCACTGACTGATATGAAATATGATGACATCAGTGTTTATTAAATAGTTATAGCGACATTCGTGAAAAGTACAATTTATTTTGAAAACAATGTTTTTACAAGAACAGATTCATAACTAACAACTAAAATAAATTATGAAAGGTATGTGGTAGATATTAGCATCAAACTCCGTATGTCTCCACAAACATCAAATATCCACTTCTAAAGTCCATCACTGAAATATACATTAATTATATTTCAAATACTTTACAAGAGAACATACTTAAAGTACAAGGTACGTATTTTTTAAAAAGAGGGCAATTAGAGTACACAACTTTCTAAAGGGTAACAGAATATCTGCAAAATGTGTGTGACATGGTTACTCACCTATTCTTCTGTTATGCATATCACCCCCATACAATTACAATTAAATACTTATAATGATATTGGTGAAAGCTACAAGTGATATTGAAAAAACCAGCTTCCTAACCAACTTGCGGGACTAACAGAGATAAATCTTATGGCAACAATGGGATAGGGAAGAGAAGGAAGCGACTGTGTTCCCAGCCTCTCCCGAATGAAAGGCACAGCTATGTAGCCACTCGCTGGGTTGTGACCCCCCTATAGGATGGCAGCATCAAGTTGTTGTAGGCTATGGTACAAGGCTCGTACTTTAGTTTAGCCGACGAGAGATCACCCAATAGGTTTGTGTTGTCACACAACGTACCATGTGACAGTGCGCTCAAAAATGTTTCCAATTACTTTCAGAAACTGAATGATTTCAACATACAGCAGTTTGTAGACTGAATGTCTACATTGTTTTTGCTTGTTAGATTGTGTCGAGTTCATATGGTACATGCATACAGCTACATCACTGCTAACTCACATTATCAAACCAAGCCGTGATATTTAAGTATTTCATTATGCAGCTCCTGGGCTAAATAGTGAAGAGGAGGTCCCGGATTCTGTCGAGGACTTTAACCACATCATCATGCCTGGGGGCTGGATGATAATGCACCACAAAAACACATCAAGACCAAGTTAACTGACGTGTGGGAGCATCCACCATCTTACTCTCCGCTGATGAACGATGAGAGGTCAGAATGGGATGGACAAACTCAACACCTTGAAACATTTCTATCTTTATAAACATGATCTCACACAGGTCGTACATGACAGCACAAAGATGATCTCACACAGGTCGTACATGACAGCACAAAGATGATCTCACACAGGTCGTACATGACAGCACAAAGATGATCTCACACAGGTCGTACATGACAGCACAAAGATGATCTTACATAGGTCGTACATGACAGCACAAAGATGATCTTACATAGGTCGTACATGACAGCACAAGGATGATCTTACACAGGTCGTACATGACAGCACAAGGATGATCTTACATAGGTCGTACATGACAGCACAAGGATGATCTTAAATAGGTCGTACATGACAGCACAAAGATGATCTTACACAGGTCGTACATGACAGCACAAAGATGATCTTACACAGGTCGTACATGACAGCACAAAGATGATCTTACATAGGTCGTACATGACAGCACAAAGATGATCTTACACAGGTCGTACATGACAGCACAAGGATGATCTTACATAGGTCGTACATGACAGCACAAAGATGATCTTACACAGGTCGTACATGACAGCACAAAGATGATCTTACATAGGTCGTACATGACAGCACAAAGATGATCTTACACAGGTCGTACATGACAGCACAAGGATGATCTTACATAGGTCGTACACGACTGCACAAAGATGATCTCACACAGGTCGTTCACGACAGCACAAAGATGATCTTACATAGGTCGTACACGACAGCACAAAGATGATCTTACACAGGTCGTACATGACAGCACAAAGATGATCTTACATAGGTCGTACATGACAGCACAAAGATGATCTTACATAGGTCGTACATGACAGCACAAGGATGATCTTACACAGGTCGTACATGACAGCACAAAGATGATCTTACACAGGTCGTACACGACAGCACAAAGATGATCTTACATAGGTCGTACATGACAGCACAAAGATGATCTTACATAGGTCGTACACGACAGCACAAAGATGATCTTACACAGGTCGTACATGACAGCACAAAGATGATCTTACATAGGTCGTACATGACAGCACAAAGATGATCTCACACAGGTCGTACATGACAGCACAAAGATGATCTTACACAGGTCGTACATGACAGCACAAAGATGATCTTACACAGGTCGTACATGACAGCACAAAGATGATCTCACACAGGTCGTACACGACTGCACAAAGATGATCTTACACAGGTCGTACATGACAGCACAAAGATGATCTTACACAGGTCGTACATGACAGCACAAAGATGATCTTACATAGGTCGTACATGACAGCACAAAGATGATCTTACATAGGTCGTACATGACAGCACAAGGATGATCTTACATAGGTCGTACATGACAGCACAAAGATGATCTCACACAGGTCGTACACGACTGCACAAAGATGATCTTACACAGGTCGTACATGACAGCACAAAGATGATCTTACATAGGTCGTACATGACAGCACAAAGATGATCTTACACAGGTCGTACATGACAGCACAAGGATGATCTTACATAGGTCGTACATGACAGCACAAAGATGATCTTACACAGGTCGTACATGACAGCACAAAGATGATCTTACACAGGTCGTACATGACAGCACAAAGATGATCTCACACAGGTCGTACACGACTGCACAAAGATGATCTTACACAGGTCGTACATGACAGCACAAAGATGATCTTACACAGGTCGTACATGACAGCACAAAGATGATCTTACATAGGTCGTACATGACAGCACAAAGATGATCTTACATAGGTCGTACATGACAGCACAAGGATGATCTTACATAGGTCGTACATGACAGCACAAAGATGATCTCACACAGGTCGTACACGACTGCACAAAGATGATCTTACACAGGTCGTACATGACAGCACAAAGATGATCTTACATAGGTCGTACATGACAGCACAAAGATGATCTTACACAGGTCGTACATGACAGCACAAGGATGATCTTACATAGGTCGTACATGACAGCACAAAGATGATCTTACACAGGTCGTACATGACAGCACAAAGATGATCTTACATAGGTCGTACATGACAGCACAAAGATGATCTTACATAGGTCGTACATGACAGCACAAAGATGATCTTACACAGGTCGTACATGACAGCACAAGGATGATCTTACATAGGTCGTACATGACAGCACAAAGATGATCTTACATAGGTCGTACATGACAGCACAAGGATGATCTTACATAGGTCGTACATGACAGCACAAAGATGATCTTACATAGGTCGTACATGACAGCACAAAGATGATCTTACACAGGTCGTACATGACAGCACAAAGATGATCTTACATAGGTCGTACATGACAGCACAAGGATGATCTTACATAGGTCGTACATGACAGCACAAAGATGATCTTACATAGGTCGTACATGACAGCACAAAGATGATCTTACATAGGTCGTACATGACAGCACAAAGATGATCTTACACAGGTCGTACATGACAGCACAAGGATGATCTTACATAGGTCGTACATGACAGCACAAAGATGATCTTACATAGGTCGTACATGACAGCACAAAGATGATCTTACACAGGTCGTACGACAGCACAAAGCTCTCACCAGAGCCAGTGCATGTGTTTCTACAGCACCTAGCTTTCTACGTACACTACAGCGGAGAAGAAACGAACCTCAATTTAATATCAGACTAGTGGAAGAGCAAAGTGATCTTTATGATTCCTCACCAACTAAATACTCAAAGAAATTATTACAGGATAAATTGAGGGGAAAAAGTGGGAGATACATTTCACAAACATATTAGTATAACGATTTAATGTGAAGTTGATTATCTAAACAATTTTGTAACTAAGGTGCACGAGCCGAGCTACATGCAACTTCTCATCAACTGCAGTTCTTGAACATCTATAACCTGTTAGCACCCAACGGGCTCACTTCTGCTTACCAGCTTGATCAGGAGGATGGGCATCTATAGTCATCGACCGACCGTTGGTCTCGTTGTGGAATGTGTAGGGTAAGGAGAACTGAGAGGCAAAGACTAGATACACAGGGGAATACAAGCCCAACAAGTAAAGAGAGCACGCATATATGAGAATAAGCACAATGAAGGAAAAGGAAGCAGCAGAAACAAAATATAAGAACAAACATGAAAAGATAAATTAATGTGATGATTCCTGTCGCCTGTGGTGGGACGTTAATGATGAATTTTCAATCTATGAAGGTGTGACCAACGTTGAACAGCCGTGTGCAGAAATCAGTGAAGCCACAGAAATCCTTTTTCATGCAATGTTATTTAATGTTGGCCCTATCATAATTTTAAAATTTTATGTGAAACAGCTGTTTGTGAAAGAAGACTGAAGAGCTTATGCAAAACAAAAATGTTTTGAGAATTTATGTGAATTAGAAAATGTTAATTAGAATGAGGTTTTTGGAATCTCCACAAAGACATTACTGAAGAATATACTGAAAGTTATTTTTTAATTATTATAACTGATGGGTATAGGTAAGGTAAGGGTGTATTCTGCCCGAAGGCAGGTCCGAACTCCGCAGACGTGTGCCTGAGCCGGAGTTTACGTACGGTATGATGGCCAGTTCCTTTGCGGTCCTCCATTCCGTTACCTCCCACCAACAGCGCGTGGCAATGATGAGTATGAAGAAGAATTATGTTCAAAGAGATCTGGGTATTTAAAATTCCTTGTACTTGTGGTTGTGTCATCGGTCTGTTGTAACTTGCATCCAAAATTCATAACCAACTTTTGTGTCAGCTTGTACTGACACGTGGATGTTTTGATAACGAAATTGCTATGTTTCGTAATCGAAACCTCTAGAACTAGTCCATATAAGGAAGTGCATTTTAATTAGTCGAAGTAACGGCCTTTTTCATTGGTGAATATGGAGATCTGGAGTGTTGTTATTGGCTACTTGTGATCGCTCGATTTTCGGTTTTGGGCTCCTCGTGTCCTGATCGCCTTAGCGTCCGGACGCGTTCTGCGCCAGCCTTCCTAGGCAAGCGCTGTGCTTTTGCTTTTCACTTAATTTAAATTCATTCTTGTGTTTCGGCCTATCTTATTTAATGTAACTTTCGTGGTAATGTAAATTTTGCTTCGCGTAACGGAGTTTTCCTCGAGAGTTCCACATTCACAATTTTAAGTTTTGAATGGCTGGGCTTCGATGGACAGTCATAGCAGCATTTGTGTTTTCGGAGCCAACTCTTATTTTCTTTTAAATTTGTAACCCATGTAACTTTGTTTGTGTTCGCCTCCAGTAATTCTGAGACAATTCCTGAGTTAAAGTTTATATAACCCACTATCTGAATTGCTGTAGTATTCAATTGTCCGTTAGTATGTATTTCTGTTCTGTGTTAAGTTTTTATTTCTATTTTTCACATTATTTGCTGGCCTCTTTTCCTGTTTTGATATTGTACTTTGGGTTAAGGGTGATCGCAGCGTGTTTCCCTTTCCCCATAACGAGATACGATCTCATAGCCTAGTAGGGTTCCTTCCACGTTTCCACCATCCTTCCGTAGTTGTCGTTCGTTAGACCTGTAAGTTAAAGTTGTCGCAACGCTAACTTGGCGTAATTTAGTTTAATTTCATATAATTCTATTTTCATCCTTTTGTATTATTATTATTATTATTATTATTATTATTATTATTATTATTATTATTATTATTATTATTATTATTATTATTATGTAGACGCGCTACAGTTCCCACCGAGTTTGTGTTTCTGAGAAGTAAAGCTTAACTCCTCCAGGCTTCATTGATGCGGCGCTAGCGATACCTGAACGAAAAGCTAGAGGTCATGCATAACATCAGAACTCCTTCAGTTTATGTTAAAAGGTAAAACTGAAGGAAGGAGAAGAAGCACAATATCTTGGCTACGGAATCTACAAGAACGGTATGGTCTCAGTATCCCCACTCCTTGACGAGAACAGGAATCAGATCGCCCTTATGACAGTTGATATCTGCTGAGGATATGGTACAAGAATCAACTCGTGCTGATGCTATTGCCTGTGGGTGGGGGCACGGTATCCCTTGTCCCTGCCTGTCATAAAAGACGACTGAAAGGAGACCCGAGGGAATGTGGGTTGGCGACCACCGCTCCCATGGCTGAGTCTGGTACTGCTTCCACTTGTTTGTGTCAGACTCCTGACTTTCATCTTTCGTATCCGACCTCCCTTGGTCAAATTTTGTTCTCTTTCAATTCTGATGAGATTATGTTTGTGAGCCCCTTCATGGCGCTTCCCTTTCTTTTGACAAGGCCCACATTCTCCGAAGTGTCGGACATCCTCTTGTCTTCAGCACTGTAGCAACACAAGATGAACACAAGCGTAAGATGTAGCAATCTTAAAATGTGTCATAAATCTTGTTTCAGAATCACATACCATGACAAAACATTGACGTTCTGACATAAAAGAAAGTCTAATAAGGTTTTACGATTCTAGCAATAAAATAATAGCAATATCACCCCAGACAGATCTCAGACAGGTACAGATACGTTCATCGACAGAACCAGAAAGGAATGCTAGTGTTGTATGGTGCTGTAGAATATTCGGAGGTTCAAAACTAATACCATAAAATGGGGTAATAGGTGAAATCTTTGAGTATAAATTGCTATAGTTGAAAATATTTTTTGATATTTGTGAATATATACGTTTGAGGTATATCTAAGGACTAATAATAAAAAAACAATATTTTGAAATACCAATGATGATTAATTAAAAGTGTCTGATGGAACTCTACAAATGGAGTTAATTCCGACGCTTATTGCTTATTGCTATCTGCCTGTTCAATGGATTATTTTGGGTGCAAAGGATTATAACTAGAATTTGATTATTTGTTGTACTGTAGAGTTCAAATTGCATAGAATTACATGTTACAGATGATCATATACACTTAGCAGCCTTCCCTTTTCACATGAAAGAGTCACCAGGACTCTGCAGATACTCGCGATCTAGCTCATGTTAACAACATCAAACATGAAAACATGGCTACAGCTACAGAGGGGAAATGACATACTACATAGCTGAAAGGACTATTTCGAGGATACATCCACCTCTATCTACCGTCCAATGCCCGCTATCGCTATGGAAGAGGTGTTCACTGCCATCAACAAAGTGAATCCTGAGGAAGCACCGAGTACAGATGATATCCCATCCGAAGTATGGAATTTTCTTGAAGAACGAAGTGTACTGACGTCTTGAACAAGATCATTAAGGACAACACATTACCCAAGATCTGGTAGACCTCGGAATTTGGAAATAAAAAAGAGACATGCGTGAACGCTCAAATTATGCACTAATCCGCTTTCTTTTGTGAAAAATGAAAATCCACAGCCTGTTTCCAGTCATTCGACCGGGTCAGGATTGGAATGAATGAAGCCCCATCTAGCGCCGAGGATAGGAATTGTGCCGGCTGCCGAAGCCTGTCGCACTTATCTGGGGCAATGATTAATGAATGACAGATCAAATGATATTGAAGAGTGTTGTTGGAATGAAATATGACAGGAAAAACCGGAGCTCCCGGAGGAAAACCTGTCCCGCCTCCGCTTTGTGCAAGACAAATCTCACATGGAGTGACCGGGATTTGAACCACGGAACCCAGCGGTGAGAGACCACGGAAGCTCTGCTTTTTGTGCCATATTACAAAAAATGTTAACATGTTCGAATGCGAGGGTACAAAACTGTCTCATCTACCCGGGATGGCTTTGTTAAAAACAACAGAACAACGGACGCCATCCATATACGTCATCTAATGATCGACAGACACTATAAAAAGGGAGACAGTTCACTCGGCCTTTCTTGATTAACAAAAGAGTTTGACAGGTTTAGTTGGCAATAAGACTACATAATGAACTTGAAACCTACAAATCTACAAGTTCAGCACGGTGCACAGCATGATTGTTCGCGTATATCAAGGATCAGCCTTGTCCCCATTGCTCTTCATATTTTGCATGAACGCCATCACAAATGGCATCGAGACGAGGCATCCGTCGATGTTATTAAAGCCAATGGAAGACGTAAGGGTCTCAAATAGTAAGTAGAAGAGTGGAGGTATGTCTCGAAGAATTCGGGAGAGAATTAAATCTGAAGAAAATGGAGTGACCGCAATGCGGTGTCCGAACGGACGGCACAATCACTGTGTGTGGGCTTCAAATTAATAAAGTGACCCAAATGAAATACCTGAATGCACTATTGTTTCCACAGTGCATTATGGACAAAATGGGGCTAGGTTACTGGTACAGTAGGAAAATTCCATCGCATCTAAAATCTAAAGTTTAGCGTACAGTGATCAGACCGGTGACCCTTTATGCTGGCCTACAACATCAAACCATGAACAGGCACTTCTGAAATGGAGATGAAAATGCTGTGAAGGTCCGTTGGCCTGGTTTGACTTGACCATATATGAAATAATGACGCGCAGAAGAAATTCAAGGTTGTCCTAATCACAGAGAAAATGTGGGAATCATGTCTGTGAATTAATGGTACGGGAATGTGAAATCTCAGTTACGAAGACTCCTGTTGAACTGAAAGTTGAGGGTTGCCAACATCGAGGAGGAGTGGGGAGGGCGTCATGGAGCAGCTGAAGTGGAAGAAGACAGACCTCAGGTAAATAAGGGTCAAAAGTATAAATAATATTATAATTTTGTCTGTTCACTGCAAATCACTTGTCTTGGCTTTGATCTCATTTAGGTACAGAAACGCTGAAAGTCAGTTCGGTTCAATTTCTGTCTGTTTGTTTGTTACAAGAAATTGGCTCGAAACTCAATATTTAAGTTCAGACATGGTTGCGTTGTTATTCGACTAACAGAACAGAAAATGTTGTGTGCTTCATGCATTTTAACTCTGCGAGGAAGATATTCACAAATATCTCCGAAAAACTTCATTATATCTAAAGGAGAACCTACAGTTGTCGTGTGGTCAGGCCTCCCAGCCGCATTCTTGTTGTGTTCATTTCCCTATGTGTAGAGGAAAATGAACAGCACGGTGCGGATAACCATGTGTCACCAGAGCATCGAGTTTCTAGCAACGACATAACGAAAATGATAGAAGATTTGATTTTACATCTTTTATACCCCATCCATTTTTACTGTGCAAGGAACAATAATGGAGATATTCGTGAATTTAGCCAAGTCACGTGACCATTAGCCCCTACTGACAGAAGAATCTGCCCAGTGCACACATTTGTGTGCATTTTTGTTTTGAAAATATATTTTATATATGCTCAAATATTTCTCAAATTGTGATGTCATCATGTCAGGTTGGTACCATTCAAAAGGCGGGAACCCATTGTTGTCTCAGCTCATGTTCTATATAACAACAATGCAGTTGTAAATAGTAGAGTCTTCTGTCGTCATGTCGGGTCCTAAAAAGTAAGTAATTTTTTCATTTATTCTTGCTGTTTTCAATTAAGAATGTTTGTGTTATATAAACTTGAGAGTCCTAACTCGTATTCAGATATGCTATGTTATTGATATCTTCTAGTTATGAGGTGTTAATTCTTATAACATCACTAGCGCACACATTTGTGTGCAATGGGCATGGGAGGGATGCGTGTTTTTTATATAAACGGTTTTAGTGTTCCATCGTGCTTTAGGTATTGTAAGAGTCTTACCACGGCAGAGGTGCTTCAAATTCTAGAAGATGATGATGCTTTGTTAGAGGCTGATATATTTATACAGCCACCAGAAAATTATATGTTGAGCGATGAAATAGTGATGATGAAGACCCAGGAGGAAATGTAAATCATCTATGTGGAAATCAATTGCGTGAAGGAGCAGAGTTCGTTGGGAAGAGAGTAAATCAAGAAGGTCAAGTTGAGATAGAATGTGGCGGATTACATGACAGTGTAATTGATGACAAGGTAACTAATACAGCTAGTGTGCCACATTTGCCTTCTAGTTACGATGTAGTGGGTTCTAGCCAGAAACGAAGCAGAGGTGGGTTCAAATGGGAACATGCAGACATAGCTGCTAAGACTGAACGTACCTGGGAATTGCCGAACTGGATACACCATGATAAAGAACCTCCAGATTTATTTGAAATATTCTTTGATGACGAGGTTATTTCATATATTGTAGACAGTACAATAGCTTATGCTCATCAATTCGGTAACATTTCTTTTTCACTGAGTACTGAAGAAATGAGGATATTTATAGCCATCCTATTTTTAAGTGGTTATCTCACCGCTTCCCGCACAAGAATGTACTGGGAGACAGCAGAGGATACTCGCCATTCGGGTATAGCACAAGCGATTTCAAAAAATCGTTTTGAGCAAATTCTTCGTTATTTTCACGCTTGCAACAATGCACATCTTGATCGCAATGATAAATTTGCAAAAATACGTCCTCTATGGTCCATGCTCAAAGAAAGATGGCTGTCTGCTTTTTGACAGGAAGCAAATCTGAGCATTGATGAGTCAATGTGTCCATACTTTGGTCGCCATGGATGTAAACCTATCAGGTTCGGATACAAGATATGGTGCATTTCAACAAGGCTGGGCTACATGGTGCAAAGTGAACCATATCAGGGAGCGTCTACAGAAAATACCATTCCAGATAAGGAGTTGGTGGGTCAGTAGTTTTGGATCTACTCAGTGAATTACCAGGAAAGTACAGTTCATATTTCAACACTTTTTTACGTCCATAAAGCTGCTAGAGCACTTAAATGATCTGGGTCATGATGCGACAGGAACTATCCATGCGAATCGAGTAGAAAATGCACCACTTCAAGAAACAAGTGCTGTGGATCATATGACCAAGTGACAGATAAAGAACGGAATATCACGCTTGTCAGATTCAACGACAACAATGTCGTTACAGTAGCTTCAGCTAACTGTGGTGTCCATCCATTGGGAGAATCAAAAAGGTGGAGTAATTCAGCAAAGAAATACAGTCATATTGACACTCCAGCATGTTTCGTTAAGTATAATATAGGTGGCGTCGACAGGGTTGACCAAAATGTTTCTTCGTATAGAATAAACTAGCTGATGTACCCGTGCTTCGCTACGGGATTCTCAGAAAGACTGACTTGGTGGTTTTCCTAAACGAATTCAACATAGGTCATTACAAAAACGTCAGTAGGAATGTAGCGATTGAAAGCAATGTTATATAAAATACTCGATCAGATGAAAAACCGCACACTTTCTCACTTTCAACGAACAGTACTACGGTGCCGATCTAAGAGTCCAAAGTTCCAGAGCTGGAATAACCAGGTCGCAGACTGCCGTGAACACTCCTCTGTCATTATTCCGTTTAAATATGCACACTACTCATTCCAATCAGTGGCTCAGAGTAGGGATTGTATAGCTCGATTACTATGATGAACCAGTGTGTTACGTACCAGATATATCAGAAAATGTATGAACCAGAGGAATGGCATGCTAAAGAAGAAAGTTATCTTACACCCCAGCTACTTCCCACCAATATACAGGCAGGCTGTTACAGTCGGTACGACCAAGCGAGTTGGCCGTGTGGTTAGGGGCGCGCAGCTGTGAGATTGCATCCGGGAGATAGTGTATTCGAACCCACTGCCGGCAACCCTGAAGATGGTATTCGGGAGATGGTGGGTTCGAGCCCAACTGTCGGCAGCCATGACGATGGTTCTCCGTGGTTTCCTATTTTCACACCAGGCAAATGCCGGGACTGTACCTTAATTAAAGCCACGGCCGCTTCCTTCCACTTCCTAGACCTTTCCTATCCCATCGTCGCATAAGACATATCTGTGTCGGTGCGACGTTAAGCAAAAAAATATGGTATTCCGTGGTTTCCCATTTTCACACCAGTCACACCAGGCTGTACCTTAAAGCCAAGGCCGCTCCCTTCACACCACTATTCATTTCCTATCCCATCGTCGCCATAAGACCTACCTGTGTCGGTGCGACGTCAAGCAAATTTTAAAAAACCTCGGTACGCTGCAGTAATCCTATCTATCGGGGATGAGAGGAAAGAGAAGACAAAAAGCACATCACAACAAACAATGGTCAATGTAGTGTTACTGTTGATAAAGTTTATGAGCTTTCTATATTGCAGGCCTTCACATTAGTTTTCTTTCGACTCTGTGATATTAGGGTGTCTTACAAAATTATTTATATCGTAGACTGTAGTTCCTTATTCTCAGACTTTACATACCGATTTTCACTCAATACTCTTTACCCATTTTCTCGTGATTCGGCGCCGATATGGACTTAGTAACAAAAATCCAAATTCATGAATATCTCCGATTATATCCGGTACGGTAACAATGTATAAGACATAACTGATCGGAAATTTAATAACTTCTTACATAACTACTACTAACTTACGCCATAACTAAAGTTAGGTTAGTTATGTAGTATTTATCGATACGACCACTAATAACATAACTTATTTGAGAATTACATTTCAGACCTTCCCCTAAACTACCATTTCACTCAGCGTGAATAAAATAATTTGTAGCCTAGATTGCAGTGGTTCATCACCCGTCATTACATACCGATTTTCATTAAATTCTCATCAGCCGTTTTATCGTGATGCGTGTACATACATACATACATACATACATACATACATACATACATACATACATACATACATACATACAGACAGACAGACAGACAGACAGACAGACAGACAAAAATTACGGAAAAGTAAAAAATGCATTTCGTTGTCACTGTGGACATAACCGACACAGAAATACCATTCTTTTCAAATTCTGAGTAATGTACAGACAAAACTCTTATTTTATATATATATATATATATTTATCGATACGACCATTAATAACATAAATAACTTATTTGAGAATTACATTTCAGGCCTTCCCCTAAACTACCATTTCACTCAGCGTGAATAAAATAATTTATAGCCGAGCTTGTAGTGGTTCATCACCCGACATTACAATTACATACCGATTTTCATTAAATTCTCTTCAGCGTTTTCTATTGATGCGTGTACAATCAGACAGACAGACAGACAGACAGACAGACAGACAGACAGACAGAAATTACGGAAAAGTAAAAAATGCATTTCTTTGTTATTGTGGACATGACAGATACAGAAATACCATTCATTTCAAATCTGAGCAATGTACAGGCAAAACACTTATTTTATACATAGATTACATTTCAGGCCTTCCCCTAAACTACCATTTCACTCAGTGCGAATAACATTATTGATAGCCTAGATTATAGCGACCTATTCCCCGACTTTGCATACCAATTTTCGTGAAGATACGACCACTAATAAAATAAATATTTGACAATTACATTTTAGGCCTTCCCCTAAACTACCATTTTTCTCAGCGTGTATAGCCTATATTTTAGCGACTTATTTTCCATCTTTGTCTAGCGATTTTCATTAAGACACGACCACTAATAACATAAATATTGAGAATTAAATTTTAAGGCCTTCCCCTAAACTACCATTTCACTCAGCGTGATTAAAATAATTTATAGCCTAGATTGTAGCGGTTCATCACCCGACTTTACATTCCGATTTTCATAAAATTCTCTTCAGCCGTTTTCTCGTGATGCGTGTACATACATACATACATACATACATACAGACAGACAGACAGACAGACAGACAGACAGACAGACAGACAGACAGACAGACAGACAGACAGACAGACAGAAATTACGGAAAAGTAAAAAATGCATTTTCTTGTTACTGTGGACATGACCGATACAGAAATACCATTCTTTTCAAATTCTGAGCAATGTACAGACAAAACTCTTATTTTATATATATATAGATATAAGAAATAAGAATTGGTACTGGCCGCTTATTGCTTATCTCCTGAATGTCTCAATGAATAATGCCTGGCAAATCTACAGGCTTACAGCAAAAGGAATACAAGAACCTCTAGATCTCCTTTCTTTCACAAGAAATGTTGTGAGGACATACCTGGCTAAGTACAAAACACTTCGTCATAGGGCTGAGCGGTCGCCTATTTCAGGGAAATGGAAGATTGGAACCGAAGTGCGTCTGTGTACAAGTGTCCTTCATGTGCTGGAAACCAGTAGCACCATCAAACGTTGTGGAGAATGTGGCAAAAATACTCGCAAGTACTGTGTGGTATGCAATGTAGGTTGCCATATTCATTGCTTTGCGGCCTTTCATTCATAATTCCCTTTCTGGCCAACTTTTGTGATGGCAGTGTAGTGTTATTTACTTGATATAGTGACTTTATCTTTTTCAGGCTAACATTTGTGATGGCAGTGTAGTGTTATTTACTTGATATAGTGACTTTATCTTTCTCAGGCTAACTATTTCAATAACAGTGTTGATTTATTCAATTTCATTTGTTAACTGATTTAGTGTAAGTGATTCTTTTGTGGTTCCCATCTAAATAATTGCATATAAATGGTAAAAATGTTATACTTCCAATCACAGAAAACCCCTGCCCTCCAATGCCCACTGCACACAAATGTGTGCAATCATTTTCTCGCTTTCTTTTGCACTGTATGAAATAACATATAAAATAATCAATCAATCTATTGTTTTTATAACATTTTAAATAATATATTACGTCCTAGCTTATAAATTAGAACAGAAATATCCTTGCGCAGAAATGGGGTTTTCACAGGATTGAGGTTATCCTTTAATTATGTCATATATTAAAAAGATAGGAACCTAGACTGGAACACACATTAGGATAAATACAATAAAGCACTGTATTTCCTTCTTTTTCTGCATTTGTCTGGCTGTACTTCCAGGATCAAGACTGTGTATCTGTGAAGATTAATGAGTATCCTGATGAAGCCGGAACCGGAAACAAGGTCATTTAACGAAATGCCCAGGAAAATCAATGCTATGTCCATACATGTGTATCTGTTCTTGCAACGAGAGGGAGTTCTGTTGCCTATTTCTGCACGAAGACATTGTGATAGAAATTACATGTGCATTCTTTTAATGTAGCCACTAGTTCATCTTTTTTACTGTTACGATAATTAAAATGATGTGTTTGTTGTAAGTATGAATACAAAATTAGCATTACACTTGCTATAGCAGTTTCTTTTTAATGTATGTGTATAGCACCAGTATCTGTTTTATACACCGTATTTCATTTGTGTCTTTTATAGGTATTGTTTGAGTTTGATTTCTTTTATGTACCACTTCTGACAAAAGTAAATAAAATTGTTTATCTAAATGTGCGTACCAGTCCAATTTTATATGTTTATTGATCACCTGCTTGTTTTTCCCTTTCCTTGAGGTCACTAAACATGCAAATAATACTGCGATCTACAAACAGGAACATTAATGGAAAGTTGGACGCAAAATAAATTCCTTTGTTGCATAGCTGAAACTGTAGACAGCGTTCGATCAGTCAACTGTTTGTAGGCAACGTTCTAAGGAAGCAAGTCTCCACCGAACGTAGCCATCACCATTTCCAACTGACTTCTACGAACAAATTCTTTCTTCATTTGGGCACATTTTTCTTTCGCACGGATCTTCTCGTACTGACGCTCGTGGGTGTGAAGAGAGGTGCGAGTGGTGAGTCGATCTCCGGTCGTGATGCAGCGACCTCGGCAGCCCTTACTCACGTATTCCGTGCAGCGCCAATATTTGGTTGCGCCCTGCTGCATGTTCAGCTGGTAGATATGACCGTCATGGACCAGCTGGAGCTTCCCGCTGCGACTCTCCACAAAATGCAATCCACCTGCACACACCAATAATAACTCTTCATTAACATATACACATAAGAAAAATTTTAAAAATAAAATGCTGTTTTTTAACCATTTTGGAGAAAATTTCATTGGCTGTCCGTTTAAATTGTTTAACTTTAAGTAGAGTATTTCAAGAGTTTTGGGCACCAACTAGCAGTTACTTAACACAGGCATAAAGAGCAAAATCCATGAATAAATATTAAAATCAGAAAGCAAGGATGTTAAACAAATCTGCCTTTAGCTACACGCTCCCACATTTACCTTCGTCTTCCTCTGCTCGGTTCTACCACATTCAAGGAGCGATGTACATGAACATAGCAGCGAAACTGCTCTCTGATTGGGCAAGATACTTCAACATGCATCGTGACCTCGTACATGTTGTATGCATTTCTTCACCACTTTCTGCTTCTTGTATGATCTTCCTTAAAGGCATCGAGGTGATGCTTGGCGCTCTTCCTCAATCACTGTGCTGTCGTTTCGGCTCCTGGTAGCATAGTACAATCGTCTGTCTCTGTGTCCATGGTATTGTTAGCATCCTCTGCCGGCACCACATTTCAAAGTTGTCTATACGCTGATGTTTAGTCCAAGTTTCACAACTGTACACGAACATGAGAGTCTGCACCAAGTCTTACAGATGATTTTCAACATTTCCACTGCACAATATTCACAGTCTAGAACTGAGCCTACATAAAAATATTCATGTACAAGTTCAAGATCCCGCAAGAGAGCAATTTGACCAGCATTTGTTTGTTGCACGTGACTCGAGCTAGTCCACGTCATTTCGTGCAGTGTACGTTTACAATCAGCAGTGATGACATACACCAGATACTCGAACTTCTCTGTCATTGTTAGTGGTTTGCCATCCAAGGGAACGGTCCAAGTTGTTCAAGGTCACACATTCTGTCTTCTTTTGACTGATTCTCAGCCCATTTGAGTCCAGTCCCCTCCAAGACTTCAGTTGGCCACTATCTCAATGTTGACCGTCGGAGTTGTACATTGTGAGTCATTCTCCGCAGTGTTCATCTGGGGTGAGGGGGTTTCACCCTCAGACCCACGGACACTCAGCATCAGCCTGGCGGAACATGCCCTCCGACACTCGTTGCACTAAGAACCATCAGCTTCTGAGGTTTCTCTCAACTCTGATGGGGCACTTGTTTCCTTTATAACATAGAAACCAGTGCCTAGAAGTTACTAGGACGTAAGAACACTCACAAAATGAAATTTATACCACTTCTGTCAAATGGAGCATTAGTTAGCTAGGAGTGAATTTCTGTATTTGCCTCCTACGATCCATCTGTAATTGTACCGACTCAATCGCTGAAGTGAAACCGGTTGAACAAGCTCATCTCTTACACTTATTTTACAAAGCATTCACCCGCTATCACCAGGTATAAGAGAGCAAAAGATATAAATATCAGAACAGAATGCATGTTGGCTGTCACGACTCTACTTCATTTTTTTGTTAAATACTCAACTCCATTACATTCTTCTTTATTTTTACCAATACCGAGAAAACAGGATCATTTTTACAATGTACATATTGGGAATATAAAAAATTGGGCCAGTGGGAATACTTTGTATGTAAACAATGTTTTGAAATGTTGGTAGTTGGGTTGATAAAGAGCTGAGGAAATAGACTATTACTGCTTGATAGCAACAGCTCTCATTCTTTACCAGTGTTGGCTAACATGTGGAACACCATAACAGAATGATTTGCCCTGATCTAAAAGAAAATTCTCACATTCTATCAAATCACTGTCTTGTAAACATCTGTAAACAGTATTGTTTATGTTGTGATACTACGAACAAGTGTGACAAGTCTGTTATTAAGATAATAATAATAATAATAATAATAATAATAATAATTTCGTCTGCCTATTTCTAGCCGGGTGCAACTCTTGTAAGGCAGACCCTCCGATGAGGGTGGGGACATCTGCCATGTGTAGGTAACTGCGTGTTATTGTGGTGGAGGATAGTGTTGTGTGTGGTGTGTGAGTTGCAGGGATGTTGGTGAGAGCATAGAGACCCATACCCCGAGCCAAGGGAATTAACCATTTAAGGTTAAATTCCCCGACCCGTGCGGGAATCGAACACGGGACCCTCTGGACCAAAGGCCAGCACGCGGTGGAGCCGGACTGTTATTAACACTGATTTATGTTCTAAACCTAAAGAAAACTCTGGCTAAGTTTGTCGTGACCTGTCAGTAGGGGAAGACACAGCGGTGGTATGTGGCTATCTGTCTTTATGGCTGCTACTGACTTTTTGGAAGAATTTACTATGCAGCAATGATGTAAAAAGCACTGTGTATGACTGTATCTTAAATGACGAAAACATTCATATAATTTGTTACACTTGTTGTTTTTTTAATACACTTCTCTCCCAGTCACGGATGACCACAAACTGGGGAGAGCGTATTCTAAGACATTACATGTAGTTAAATTTGAACTTACTCCAAACAAAGCAACAAACGAAAGCAAGATACAAAAAATACAAAGATATTCAAATTCGTTAACAGTTAGGTAATGTTAGTATATGCTGCATGCTCCATACATATCATACATCCTTATAAAAACAGCGGACAGAACCCCCAACCCAAGTCAGGAAGAACCGCCCGCAGGGGGTGGGAGAAGGTCCGCCCGCCGCGACCATTGCATTTACATGCAACCAGAATTATTAATTACGGTAAATTAAATATATTTAACTCCATACGACCGACTGGAAACAAACAACGGACATCCCCCTCCCCCAGTCACGGATGCCCACCAAACCGGGGGATCATCGCATCCATCTCTATCACATGCCACTGGTTCTCTTCAATTTCCAAATGCAGCTCACTTGCGACTAATACCGCATTCAATTATAGTTTACTACCACAGACATATTCTTTAATAGTTACATAAATACAGTATATCTTATCGTTATGAGGTATTTCCTGGATTTTAATTAAGTTGTACAGTCCAGGATACCTCTTCCGTAACTACATGTAGTTAGGCCTATCTCTGTTTTCTTTACATTTTCCCCCAAATACCTCCAATAAAATTAAATAATTTTGTTATTTTTGCCGGTTTCTTCCATTCTCTGTTTAATAGCCTTAAAAGTCACACTTGTTGATAATATCAGCCATTCGCAATTATTACAAGTGTATGCAATGTAAACATACATGAACAAACATGGCATTCTGTTATTAATGAGTTATTTTAAGATGTGTCCTATCAGTATATTTTTTAAAAATCCTTTCATGTGTGAATCCGACCTACCGTATTTCATTGCGTGGGTTATTCAGTTCGTGAAATGAACTATGGGCAACGGCTGAGTGCCCTAGTCGGGTTACCAGTTGCTATGGAATGGGAGTGGGTATCTCAGACATATTCTGAGTCATGGGTCGCCTTGTGCTCAGGCAGCAATCCATCGGTGGTCCCTAACCTATTAGAGAAGGCTTCCCCACAGGGACTACGTATAAGTACGGTAGTATCCTGCTGCACAGAATTTACCGAGTTCAGAACGTTTTAAGCCAGCCTCCTACCAATGGGAGTAATGGAGTCCCACTTGCATCCGACAGGCGAGGAAGTCCTTGAAAACAACTTGGCGAACGAAATGGAATTCGATGAGGAGCTATCAATATTAATGGGGCTTATAAAGGAAAGAAAAGTAGAACTGGATGCGGCAGCAAAGAGGATTAATCTGGATGTGCTAAGAGTTCATCATATTTGGGTAAGAGAAAGAGAGGAGATTATAAAGCGTTCTTGACGGGTGTTAGAAAAGGACAGCCTGAGTGCGGTGTGGGGCTCTTCATCAGGAATACCACAGCACGCAACATAGTTTCTGTTAAGCATGTAAATGAGCGAATGATGTGGGTAGATTTGATAGTAGGCGGAATTAGGACGAGAACTGTCTCAGTGTATTCACCATGCGAGGGTGCAGATGAGGAGGAAGTTGACAAGTTTTATGAAGCATTGAGTGACATCGTGGTCAGGGTCAACAGCAAGTATAGAATAGCGCTAATGGGCGATTTCAACGTGAGAGTTGGAAATAGAACTGAACGATATGAGAAGGTGATGGGTAAATATAGGGAAGATATGGAAGCTAATAGTGTTTACTGGACTTCTGTCCTAGTACGGGATTAGAGTTTACGAATACATTTTTCAAACATAAAGCTATTCACTGAAACACATGGGAGGGAATGGACGCCAGATCCATAATAGACTATATCATAACCGACTTTAAATTCAGGAAATCTGTTAGGAGTGTGCAGGTATTCAAGGAATATTTTGATGATACACACCACTATCTGATCTGTAGTGAACTAAGTATCTCTAGGCCTAGGATAGAGAAAGTGAAATCCTTCTGCACGCGAATAAGGATAGACAATCTCCAGGGCGAGGAAATTAGACAGAAGTACGTGGATATGGTTACGAAAAGTTCCAAACAGTAGAGAGTAAGCACGTTCAAAATGCAGAAAGAGAATGGGCGCCATACAGGGATGTTGTAGTAGAAACAGCAAAATCTCCACAATATGCCATAATAAAAATATTACTAAACTAGCATATTGCTCACTTTGATATTTCACATAAAATGGGTTATCTGAAATACCCTGTCTTCATTACCAGTAACAAGTACTCTATATCAGGTATCTGTGCTGTGTGGCTATCACTAGCGTGACCCTGCCTCAACTCAAGGCCAGTCAGAGATTTTTAACTGTATCTGAGGAATGGTTAGACGTCTACTCAGCCTTTGTGAGGACAACTCAGGAGCCATCTGACAGTGTTGCCTTGCAATCTGCACACCAGCGGCTAGGGGGTGGCCTGTGTGTTAGTGTTGTACAGGGTGTCAAGAGTTTCAGGAACCTTGGAGACAGCACAAACACTCAGCCTGTGTGATGACAACTCAGGAGCCTTCTGACAGTGTCACCTTGTAATCTGCACACCAGCGGCTAGGGGTGGCCTGTGTGTTAGTGTTGTACAGGGTGTCAAGAGTTTCAGGAACCTTGGAGACAGCACAAACACTCAGCCTGTGTGAGGACAACTCAGGAGCCATCTGACAGTGTCGCCTTGTAATCTGCACACCAGCGGCTAGGGGGTGGCCTGTGTGTTAGTGTTGTACAGGGTGTCAATAGTTTCAGGAACACTGGTGACAGCACAAGCACTCAGCCTCTGTGAGGACAACTCCGCAGCTATCTGACAGTGTTGCCTTGCAACCAGCAGAGCAGCGGGCATGGTGTTAGAATGTGTGTTAGTATTGTACAGGGGTCAAGAGCTTCAGGAACACTGGAGACAGCTAAAACAGTCAGTCTCTGAGCCAAACGAATTAGCCATTTACGATTAAACACTCACAACCCAAGTTGGAATCAAATCAGGATCCCAATACTAACAACTTACCACCCACGCGGTCTAAACCAGAGGGAGGCACAGTGGTCCTCACATTGCTGGAACGGAAGTGGGGACGGAGGGCAAATAAGTTTTACGAAGAAGTGCGCTGCCTTTCTCCTTTCACAAGATGGATCGACCAGGCGAGTGGATATTACCGCCATCAACCATACGGAAAAGAAACCCCTATCGGACCCCACCATACGCTTTGAGGTCTACTTGGAGCAGGCATAGGTGGTGAATAACCAAGAGTGCCATCTACTGCCCATGCGTCTCTTACTTACGTGAGAGCTATAACTCAGTTGGTTACGCATGGGAAGTTACGGGACTTCGAAGCCAGGGGAACTACGTTTAAGGACACGAGATCCTACTGTATCTCAAGAAACTGGGCCTCTCGTTGACAGATGCACAAAATCTTCCATTAAACATTTTAAAGGATTTGTTGACAATACTAATCTATATTCTTGACACTGGATAACCATGATTCATTATATTACTATTATGATGTGTGCATGTTGGGTATTCAGCCCGAAGGCTGGTTTGCTGGTTTGATCCTCCGCAGTTCCGCCAACAGCTGTCATAGATAGCCTAGGAGTCACTGAAGAGACATACTAGGGAAACGAGGAGTGAGGCAGTTTCCCATTGCTTTCCTCACCGAGCCAGAAGTTGCTATTACATATCAGTCTGCCAAGCTCACTGAAATGCATGCACCAAGCAACCCCGTGAGTGACATTTTCACACCTTTTATAACAGGGACTGGCTGCGTAAGGAATGGTATTGCTAACATCGCTCATACCTCACTCACTTTCATATTGTCAAAGCCAAGGTTGAGACTGAGACAGGTCAATGAAAGTAACAAAGTTATTGTAGCCCATACCAGAAGACATAGTGCACTGTAAACACTACATCTCGCCAGCGAACATTATAAAGTTGTATTATGTCCGGATCCTTGTGATCACCCGCAATTGTCTTTGGTTAAGAACAAATTAAAAACGGTACACTGTTCTAGAAAACATCCCTTGCTGAGGATTTATGACAGATATCATCATCAACCACCTCCAGTTGTCTGGATGTGGTGTATGAGCCCCTCCATCTCGTCCTGTCCTTGTATCCACTAAGTTGTTCCAATCTCTGCAGTACATCCTTCTTCACAAAATAAGTTCATTTCCTTGTGAGTCTTCCAACAAGTAAACTCCCTTCTACCTTTTTTCAAATTCTCTCCTTGCAGTTCTGTCCACTGACAGCCTTTTATCTTCAATCTCTATTCCTCATTCCACTTCTGTAATATCTTCATTCCCAAACTTGTCCTTCTCGGTATCCTAAGCCATGGTGCGAATGAACTGGCATAGTACATATATCACACCATCGCAACGTATTTAGAAGTGAGACATATTATTGTCTGTATTCGATGTATCATTATTATTATCATTATTTAATTTGTACATTTATTCCTAATATTTTAATTTGGAAGGCCTCCATATGTGGTATGAGTAATTTGTTTTGTACAACGGTTGGGAAAACATTGCTATTCATAACCTGGAATATTTGGATGAGTCATGGTATAGCCCAGACTCTTACAAGGTGGACTTGTTGTTGTAGTCGGAACGTTCCGATGACTCATGTGAAACACCCCGGAGTCCGTTGATGGTGTTGTTATTTGGGGCCAGGAAGAGATTCAGGGTGTCGTCTTGACAAGAGGATCTACTCATGATTGGCTGACCAGGTTCAATCTAAGAGTATCATGTGAGAGGAAAGAAAGGCTGAGGTCTATATAGGCATGTGTTCAAACTACGGCGCGACATGATACGGGAGTGAAACTTGACAACACGGTACTGGAGTGACACTGCTGCACTATACTGGACTGGGCTTCCAACGTTTGTGGAACATAGTACTTTTATGTTTGTGGAACGTGGCTGACCTAGGCACTTGGTATTATATGTTAGTGTAAGCTACCTTACATTTTTAATTATTTATGTTCAGGAACGACAAGCGCGTGTTGCTCAAGTGAATGTATCTTTAAACCAATTGTTAGAGTCAGTGAACACAGTATTATAAGGTACAGTATCTGTGTGATACAATAAGTACAATTATGAGAATCTACAAGTCGTGTTGGTACACAGAGACAGTGAAGGGTACTTATCTACATATATGTGCATTGTTCAACGGACCAACTGCAAATGGTGGCTTGGTCCCCGCTTTCGTTTTCACACTGTTTTCATTGTTGTTGTTGTTGTAAATATGGAGTCTTCCACCAATATTTTGTGGGTGTATTATATGTATATTTTGGTGTGTTGATGAGGTGCTCATGCACGGGTTTTACTGAGAATATAGTTAGTTATTTTAGAATCAGTGCAGTTATTGATGAACCTAGGTGCAGTTCCTACCTATTTAGTCGTTTTGAGGTTAGGTAAGGCCTCAAGCAGATGTACCAGTACGCAGCTTTTATGTACACGCCCTGGGAGAGGAGGAATTATTATGATGCTCTATTCAAATTCGAGGGACCCATTCAGGTGAACTCTGCGTCCATACTACGGACATTTCGATCAATTATTTTTATTAATTTAACTTATTTTAGTAATTTTTCAGTTGTTTATTCAGATATTTTGAATCAGCATGAGGCGATTATTTTGTTTTATTCATATTTGATTATTTTAAGCATTTATTGCTATGGTTATTAATTTATATTTTGTTATTCTCAATATGTCACAAATGGCTTGGCAATGAGGAGCTGAGTTAGGCTTATAAGCGTAGGTGCACTTGTCAGGTGTACTTGGAATTCTACAAACTATTTCAGTACGTGATATGTATTTTGGAGGATGAAGAAATATTTTAGTGAGTCGAGCATTATAAAACAGAGAAATAAAGAGGTTGTTAAAGTTGTTGGTACTATGAATCAGGATAAGAGAGGTCAAAAGAATTCCACCGCATCGGGTCTATGTAATTTAAGTGAGAGTAGTGAAATGGAGTAGGAAAGGTCAATCGGCAATGATAATTCAGGAACCGAGTATCCCGTCTCAGGCTCAGCATGTAGGGGATCAAGGGGAGGCTTTAACTCTTGATATGCTAAAATCGCTATTTAATCAGTTCAGTATAGAGTTGAAGAGTGAATTGTTCAGTAGAATCGATAGTAACAGCGAAGAGTTCAAGGGTGAATTAAATGATGTTAACTGTAAAAGATATAATCAGAGTGTTGTTAACATTAACACTGATGAACTGTCCAGTAAGATCGATAGTAAGAGTGTTGAATAGTCCAGTAAGATTGATAGTCAGAGTAAAAAGTTGAGGATTGAACTGAATTTTTAAGTAATGAAATATACAGTATTAATTCAGTTAAAACGGAGTTAGAATAAGGAGTTAAATTCAGTAAGTTTTGAATTGCCTAGTAAAATTGAGAGTTTAAGCAGTGCTATGAATAGTAGAATAGATGAATTAAACCAGAAGTTTGACCATCAAAGCAGGGAAATTCAAGAAATCAACAATAAGGTGGAAGCTCAGAGCTTGGAACTGACTGAGAAAATTGAATATCGATTTAATGTAGTTAGGAATGAATTTGTTGAAAACAACAAGGAATGTGTTGAGAGAATAAAAATAGTAGAAGATAAAGTCGAAGAACTAGATAGAATTAAAACCAGCAAGGAATATGATAAAAGTATAAAAATAGTGGAAGATAAAGTCGAAGAACTAGATAGAATTAAAACTAGTCAGAATGTTTTAGCGAAGCTAACAGATGAGAAGACTGAGAAATTGGAGAAAGACCTCAAGTCAGTAGAAGGAAATGCCAGAATGGTAGTGGAAGAAGGAATTAAAGCATGTCATGTGAAATTAAAGCAGGAGTTCAGTCAAGTCCAAGTAGGTAGCAGTACAGACAGTAGGTACGTATCTCGTACGAAGGACTCTGAATTGCCCCAGTTTAATGGTCGGCAGTTTATTCCGAAGGAATTCTTGAAAACGGTGGAGAAACGGTTTTCCAAGAATCTTGACCATGGTTTGATTGAGTGGAGTATGGTTGATGAGATGTTGGATGTTGCTTTTGTTGGAGAAGTGAGATATTGGTTTCAAGTTTATAGACAGGGTATTTCGAGTTTGGAGGAATTTAGGAAGAAATTTAGTTCTAAATTTTGGAGTGAAGCTATTCAGGGAAGGAAAAATGATCGCGTGCTATTTGGCAAATATAGACCTTAGGAAGGTGTGTCTATGGCGGAGTATTTCTAGGCGCATGTTCTGATCGAGCAGAATATTGAAGGTCTAGCATCGAAGAGAGAGATACAGTCCGTCAGATGTAGAGTCATTTTCCTGAGAAGGTCGGATTAGCTACAAATATGCAGAATATCGTTACGATTAAGGAATCAGAAAGCTTTTAGAGAGGTTTGATGCTTTGGAAGTACAGGGGAGGACTAGGCAAAGTGAAGGTACGAATTATGGAGGTAGAGGGAGACAAGGTTATCAGCTAAGGGGAGATAGAAATAATCAGAATTTCCGTCATTCTAGGCAAGAGAATCAGGGTGTATGTGTTGTCTTCATCATCATTTCATCCTCATTTTTTTCTAGTTGCTTTACGTCGCACCGACACAGATAGGTCTTATGGCGACGATGGGACAAGGAAGGGATAGAAGTGGGAAGGAAGCGGCCGTGGCCTTAATTAAGGTACAGCCCCAGCATTTGCCTGGTGTGAAAATGGGAAACCACGGAAAACCATTTTCAGGGCTGCCGACAGTGGGGTTCGAACCTACTATCTCCCGAATACTGGATACTGGCCGCACTTAAACGACTGCAGCTATCGAGCTCGGTCATTTCATCCTCATCACGATGCGCAGGTCGCCTACGGGTGTCAAATAGAAAGACCTGCACCTGGCGAGCCGAGCCCGTCCTGGGATATCCCGGAACTAAAAGCCATACGACAATAGTACAATTATGAGAATCTACAAGTCGTGTTGGTACACAGAGACAGTGAACGGTACTTATCTACATATATGTGCGTTGTTCAACGGACCAACTGTAAATGGTGGCTTGGTCCCCGCTTTCGTTTTCACAGTTTTCATTGTTGTTGTAAATATGGAGTCTTCCACCAATATTTTGTGTGTATTATATGTATATTTTGGTGTGTTGATGAGGTGCTCATGCACGGATTTTATTGAGAATATAGTTAGTTATTTTAGAATCAGTGCAGTTATTGATGAACCTAGGTACAGTTCCTACCTATTTAGTCGTTTTGAGAAGGTTAAGTAAGGCCTCAAGCATATGTACCAGTACGCAGCTTTTATGTACACGCCCTGGGGGAGGACGAATTATTATCATGCTGTACCTAAATTCGAAGAATCCATTCTCGTGAACTCTGCGCCCATACTACGGACATTTCGATCAATTATTTTTATTAATTTAATTTAATTTAGTATTTCTTCAGTTGTTTATTCAGATATTTTGAATTAGATTACAATTTAGACCCAAGCGTGAGGCGATTATTTTGTTTTATTCATATTTGATTATTTTAAACATTTACAGCTATGGTTAATAAATCTTATTTTAATAGTTATTCACAATATATTACAAACATCATTTCACTTGCCTGGAGTTTGCAATTATCCTGATCCTCATTGTGGCGGTATCGGTATATAATAAGTTTTGTAGAGTGTCGTCTCAGATTTCATCCCACAGCAGCCACCTTGCTTGAGGGTAGAATGGTTGCCTCGTTGATTTGCTTGTTTTGGCAGACTATTGTATTTTGAGACAATTTTTCCCAAGTACTTGAAATATGTCACAGTCGTATAAACGTCATCATAATCATGATTATCAACCATCACCAGTTGTTTGTGTGTGGTGTACGAACCCCCTCCATCTCGTCAGACAATTGGATCATCTCCTTCCTTCTGCATCGCCATCCCCACCATCTTTGTCTTGCTGAAGTGGCATTATGACATCCATCATGATGATGAGAATAGAAGGCGAGACCACAAAATGTCCTGCTGTACCCTGTCTTTATTTCAAACCACCACCTACTTCAGCACATCTTCCCTTTATCTATGATCACACCAATGTACCTTATTTAATTTATACTCTAAAACTAATGTTCCGATCACCCTTGATGAAGTGATATCAGATGATAGAAGAACATGAAAGACCCATGACCTCCAATGTTAAGTGGTAGCGGTGCTACTAATAACAACGAAGGCTCGACATCAAAAGCTTTGTCAATGAACCGAATGCAGGCATTTAATATGTGGATGTACCACTGAATGTAGGAGATTACATCACCGATGAGCAATTATTCCATCATGCCAGAAAGTTATGTGACGTATTTAAAACATTAAAAGCAGCCTGTTTTAGTTAAATCTTCAGAAATAACAAACACAAATGACAGAAGGGTGGTTTAACGTTGCATTAACTCATTAAAGGGTTTCGTCAATGGAAGGGTGGGATGGTAGTGGCCGTGGCCTTAATTAAGGCACAAAACAAGCATTTGTCTGGTCTGAAAATGGGAAACCACAAAAATCATTTTCAAGGCTGCCAATGGTGGTCACTTCATCTTAAAAAATTTTGGAGCATCTTTAATGTTTGTCATAAATTCTGTCTTGTCAAAAAAATTTGTAGCCCCGATGAAGTTATGTTATGTATATAAATGAAAACAACTTTTTCATGTAACTTACTATAGGTTATGCATTTAGCCATGTTTAGTAACCTTATATATTATAAATTAGGCTATGTTTTCCACTTGTAAATAATCTATCATGTGTTCAAAGTCATTGAGTAAACATCTGGTTAGGGTCATTTATTCTTCATATTTTTCAAGTTGTTCAGGAAATCCCCAGTCACTTGCGTGTTGATGTCACAGTATGTGAGCTCTGGAACCTTTATATAACATGGGCATGTTGTAGAATACATGATGCTTCAAGAAGAATATACGTGTTTCAGACGCCTTTGCTGGTGGGATCTAGTGTTTACAGTGCACTATGTCTTCTGGTACAGGCTAGAGCAATTTTGTTACTTTCCTTGATCTGTCTCTGTCTTACCCTTGGCTTTGACAATATGAAAGTGACTGAGGTATGAGCGATGCTACTAACGCCATTCCTTACGCAGCCAGTCCCTACCATGAATGGTGTGAAAATGTTGCTCATAGGGTCGGTTCAAGCACGCATTTCGTGGGCTTGGCAGACTGATATGTAATAGCAACTTCTGGCTCGGAGAGGAAAGCAATGGGAAATTACCTCACTCCTCATTTCCCTAGTACGCCTCTTCAATGATGCCCAGGTCATCTATGACAGCTGATGGCAGAGCTGTTGAGGATCCAACCAGCCCTAGGGCTGAGGATTGAACATACATACATACATATTGTACCGGGAAATGATCAGGGATAGATAGATAGATAGAGAGAGAGAGAGAGATAGAGAGATAGGTAGATAGATAGATAAATGTTTTCACTGGCGTAGTTAAGGCCATTGGGCCTTCTCATACACTAAACCAATTAGTATACATTAAAGTCATAATTAATACTACCGTAATTAATACTAGAAAAGACACAATTTAAACACAATCAAAATATAACCGAAATAACATTCCACCACTGTGAGGCATACATACAACAACAATAATAATAATAATGATAATAATAATAATAATAATAATAATAATAATAATAATAATAATAATAATAATAATAATAATAATAATAGCTTGCAATGTTATTGTAGTAGCACGATCAATGAAAGATCAGAAATGCACAGTTCAATCGTATCCTGCTGTACCTCTTAACGCTTTTTTAAATGACCCCGTAGTTGGTATTCCTCTGACGTCGTCCAGTAAATAATTCCACTCTCGTGCAGTAAACACCAGTAATGAGCTGTTATATGCGGCAGTTCGATGGTGAGGGATGATGAGCAGGTTGGATGTTTGAGCCCTTGTATGTCTATCATGAACATTTGAGAACTAATGGAAACGCGAAGAAAGGTAAGATGGGGAAGCTGCAGTAAGGACTCGATGGAGGAGAGACAATGTATGATGGTTACGACGAACTCTAGTTTTAGGAAAGAAGACACGTGGTCATATTTTCTTAAATTGCATATATGTCTCACACATGCATTTTGAGAGCGCTGTAGCCTTAGAGAAAATTGCGGCCTCACGTCATTGAAAACAACATCACAATTGTCAAAATGGGGCATTACAAGAGCTTCGATTAATTTTTTAAGCATAATTGGAAATATATGTTTAATTTATATCAAGAATGTAAAGTTGAGTAAACTTTTTGACAGATATGTAAGACATGTGCAGCCCAAGTCATGCGTTCGTCCATGATAGCACCGAGATTCTTTACTTGTGATACAAAATGAATTGGAACATCCTGAAGCATTACTCTTGGCTACGGACGTTTAGTTATACTTGTTGTTTGACTTTGATGGCCAAGAAGGATTACTTGCGACTTTGCAGGGTTCAATTTCAGGCCGTGCGCAGCAGACTAATCACTAACAGCCTGTAAGTCAATGTTTAGTAAGTCGATATTTTCCTGAAGGGCTCGTGCTGTAGAGTATGTGTAGAGTTGAATATCGTCAGCGTACATATGGTATTTGAAGTGTCTTAAATTCGACGATATGTCGTTCACAAAGAGTGCGAAAAGAAGAGGACCAAGTTCAAAGCCTTGAGGGACTCCTCTGTTCACGTGGCGCCACGAGGAAACGATTCCATTATTACCTTTCACACATTGTTGACGTCCGTGAAGATAAGAATGCATCCAAGCAATCGTACTCTGAGAAAAATGTAGAGCCTTCAGTTTTACAAGTAAAATGTCAATGTCTACGCTGTCGACAGCTTAACTGTAATCTAGTAGTACCAGAACTGTAAAAACCTCCTCAGTCACATTAAGTAAGGATGTAGTTGTACTATGTCCTTGTTGGAAACCGGACGGGAGAGGATTAAGGAGATTGTCCGTTCGAAAGTACTCATTGAGGCGTTATAATTAATAAATTTGAAATCTGACGGTGTACATCTTCGTATATCTGCATTCGTATGTGTTGTTGCACCATTTGCATGGCACATTTTACACTCCTATGTTGGTAACATAATGTATTCAGCTGCCTGAAATGTGTACGTTAACGCCATCTATGCGCGCGCAGTTTGAACACTGTTAGACAGATAGCGCCTCACTCTCTGAACTATCGGCTGTCGCGCCGAGCGCTCTCGAAACGACTGTCGTTTTGTCTGCATTTTGAACTCGCAGGAGCATGACGCTGAGAACTGGGTCTCTCATGCCAGCTGGCGTATTCAACATGCCTAGTTCAGGCATTGGGTGAACAACATTCTGTATCAGAGATTGGGAATTGTAAATAATATGTATAGCATTAGCGTATAAGATGAATATGGTGAGGTATTTGTTTTAAAGTGTAGTGTTGACTTGTGGGTAATAGTGATTGTTCGGTTGCTTAATTCATTATGGATTATTTGGTAATGTAATTTTCTTCATTTCTGTAAATAGCGCCTCTCTTTATTTGTGGATATGTTTTTTTCTAAATTTTGTATGCGCCTCGTAGTTTGGCGTTCATATTTTTGTGTGGCGTAATTTATGTCCGTTCATTTTCGTCATGTGGACTTGTATTTTGGAGCCGCCGTATGTGCACTGTGATGTCCGCTGAACACTTGGTGTGTTTTGATCGTTTCCCATTTTATTTTTTCATCTTATTTAGTTTTATTCTGCTAAATTTGTGTGTGTTTCTCGTGACGTTCCCTTCATCCTGGTGTTTTCATTTGATTTATTGCTGCCCTTACTTGTAAATTCTGCCGGTGTGTGACGTTAAATTTTATTGTGACATCTTGTTCTATTTATTTTCATTATTTTAATACGGGTTAGTTCTCCTCGGTTACTATACATTTTGAATTGTGCACCGAACAATCTGTTGACACTAATTTTCCTAAATAATAATAATAATTATTATTAAAAGTAATTTCAGGTAGATAGTTATATTTTGGGCTATTTGGTGACAGTAAATTTCTGTATTATTCATTTTACGTGTAGTGCTTCTGCAGAATGTAAGGACGTTGTTAATGGAGGGCTTTATAACGTTTGCGTCATCATTCTTGCATTGTTGAGTCGGCTGTTCTCGTCGAACCGTGCCTGTCTGCCATTATCGATTTTCTGCCCTTATCTTTTCCTGGTCGTTACTTAGCTGTTGTATTGTTATTATTATTATCTTATCGCGTGTGGAGTCTGCCTCTGGATGCTGTTGTGTACGGATCTCTCAATTGTTGTTGGTCTCTTACGAGTGTGCGTTTGAGTATGTAATTACTAACACTTTGGAATTACCTGACCGGTTCTCTCTTGAAGTGTACGGCACATGAACGATGACTTGTCGTTTTTTTTGTGGTTTTATATTGGTGATGCTTAATTTTCTATGCTATTCGGTTCTATTTCTGGGGTATGCTATGTGACTGATATTTTTCGTCAGATATGTCTTGGTGATTGATTCGTGCGACGCGTTTTGCATTTATCTTCTTCTGCTACGCGTGCGGTGTAGTGAACCCTCCATTAAGAATGGGCCTTAGACAATTTATTTATTTTAAGTGTAGATAGCATGTTATATGATATATTTTAGGTTTATTCAAGGAGCTCCTTTCTTAGTTAGGTCGCTAGGGCTAGTATTTGGTTTGAAAAATTTATATTTTTTAAAATTTTCTATTTACATAAATTACTTATTTATTTATTCGAATTAAGAGATGGTATATTTATTTGTTCAAAACCTCACCTCAGAACTTATAAATAATTTGTTCTAATTTCTCTTCCTTTTAAAAAAATTGTAGATATGACTTAGGCCTATGCATTTATTTTCATTTACTTGAAACTCCAAATATGTCTTTGAACTGGATAAAATTGATTTATTTCACCTATTTATTTGCGGCTAAAGATGTAATTGTTTGTATTCATTTTTGAATTAATTATAGTATAGTTATTTTTTGAAAAGGGTGTAGAAATTTTTCTTGTAGGTGCTTGTTCTGGATCCCTTGTTGATCCCACCCCTTTTAGTTCTTTGGGAAATGGGTCCCTTGTGTTCACATTTATTTTAATTTTTTTCTTGTGTTTTGGTGGCATTTTGATTTTGTTGCTTCCTTGTAGTGAGACGCCTTCCCATGGTGTCACTAGCCGGACGCCATTTTGATATCATTTGTAGGAGGGGGCGTGTCATCATACATTTGTGTATGGACGACATATTCTAAGATTTTAGATGAAGCTGATAAAATACAGATTGGATGATAGTCTCCCTCGTTCGAAGTCGTTTGACTTTTCGGAAGAGGTAGCATAATGGCCTTCTTCCAGAGAGATGGATATGTCGAGTATAGAAGAGAGAAATTGATTATATGAGTTAAGGTTGGTAATATACAATCAAGAATCAGCTTGACCATGTCAGTCCCAATGTCATCGATTCCTTTTGCATTCGTGCTTATTCTAAGGACTGCTTTTCTAACTTGGAGGGACGTCACGTTACTGAAATAGAATTTCTTTGTGTCAGGGGTAGGGTGTGTAACGTAATAATTCATAAGTCTTTGTTTGTCGTCAGGTCATACTGCGGAGCAATTAGCAGTAAAGTACTCGTTAAGAGTCTCGAGAAGTACTGTAATTTCTTCTCTGTTCTTGTCCTTCGTAAGTCCAAGCTTATTAATTGACTTCCAAAATGTCGTCGCTGCTATACCGTCAGGCGTAATTAAACTCTAAGCGTGTCGCAGTTTAGCATTTCGTATTTGTTGCGTTGTCTTATTTCGTAACTTCCTATATTCGTCAAAGTTGTGTACGGTAGGGTCATTTTTCTACTGTCTGTGAACGCAGTCTCATTGTTTCATTAGTTGTCTAATTTCGTCATTTAACCAGGGGGAGTGTCCTTTCGATACTCTCGCTCGCCGCTTTGAGGCACGCTTGTCAAATTTTTCCGTTACTTTGGTATCAAAGAAGTCAACTTTGTCGTCTATATTGTTACAGTTCGTTATGTCATGCCAGAGTATTTTGCCTGCGTCTTCCAAGAGTCTATCTGTATTTATATTTTTCAATGGTCGATAGGTGATAAATTTCTGTGAGAGTTTCGGTGGCCGGAGGTTATACGAGACGTATACTGCGCCATTTGTAGATATACCAGGTACAGAGGATTGACCAACATTGAGAACTCTGTCTGAGTTGCTGGTAACTATAAGATCTAATAGTGTGTGCGAATGAGATGTACGGTGAGTCAGAGAGAGAGGTAAGATTTTCATATTATAGGCTTGAAGCAATGTTTTGAGTCGTGTGGATTCGGAAGAAGTTGCGTCAATTAAGTCCGTATTAAAGTCTTCCATAACTATTGTGTGAAGGTAGCCTAGCAGTAGTTAAATCAGCTTCAAAATCTTCTAAGTGGCCTTTATTCGGAGGTTTGTAAACACTCCTACAAAGGCTTTAATCCCGTTCGTTGTTATTTCTACGAACATGTATTCTGGTTTTCTCTCATATCTGCCTGGTGAATGACCTAACAACTTAGGTTTGAGGCTGGTTAGGAAATAGCCACATACCCCTCCACCCCCTTTGTGAGTGCGGTCATTTCTCAGAAGCGAGTAGCCTCCAGGATGACACAAAGCAGACTGGCTATTATCTGTTAACCATGACTCAGACACTAGCAGGACATGGAAAACAGGTGGGGTAAATATTTCTACAATCTCGTCCATTCGGTTGGCTGCTAATATACTTCACGCGTTTATATGGCATACGTGTAGGGCTCTGGGATGTTGCGATACGAAGTTCTTAAGAATATTAGCGGTACTTTGGTCCAGGTTGGTGCTAGTGTGAGGGGAGTGGGGACAGCGGAAGGACGGGAGAGGGTAGCTGGTCTGAGGCGACATAAGGCAGCTGTTGAAATCGACTAGTGACGTCAGAGGAATTTACTTTATCACTAGTAACTCTTGCCAACTTGGAAGGGTGAGAGTTAACAAAATGCACAGATAAACACGAAGGGCTAGGAGTAGTGGGGTGCAGGTGCCTAGAATTACCTATTATTTTAAAGTGCGACTAAATTAAGGGTGTTGCGTCTCAATTAATAAAATAAAATTTAAAAGTATTTAAAAATGAAAGTTGTTAAATGAATAATTAATCATAAACAAATAAAAAAGCAAATGCAATTATTTAATACAATATATAGATGCAGAAAGAAATTTTAACTACGCTAAACGAAAATAAATGATGATTAACTAAACTATTCTAAGATAAAATTTAACGATCTTGAGAGAAATAAATATAAAACACTCAGTTCAGTGAATTGTTACATTTAGCTGCTGTCACTGTCCTTAGGAATGTCGCACAGTTAGTTAATTGTAATTTTACTGCCATCTGGTTTCTTAATAATGATGTCTCCACTCGAAGTCCAACAATATTGCTCTGATTAAAGCGGAGAATAGCAGCTTAAAGAATTGACAATATGGTGGGGGTTAGATCTTCGTGAATTGTTACTGGGGTACCTTTCAATTTTCACTTATTGCGAAACACTTCCTGCCTTTTTCGATAAGATGTGAATTTGACAATGATTGGCTGAGGTTTCCCTGGATATTTAGGTCCGACTCGGTGACTCCTATCAATGTCTTGCAAATTCGCATTGACCCCTATATCCCTAAAACATTTACCGCAAGTTCATTCGTATTTTCACTTACACTTTCCTGTATCCCAAAAATTCTGACGTTAGCTCTTGCACTGTACTGTTCCAGCAAAGTCTTCCCTCACCTCGCGGATTTCTTTATCCCTGCTCTCGAGTTTTGCGTTCAATTCTGCCACAATTTCAGAATTGAACTGGAGAGATTTTTCTAATTCCTTTATGACGAGTTCAGTCACACGCTCCGATATGGTGGCTACTATCTTTTCAAGGAACTTACCAGAGCCGATGGATTCGTTTAGTATCCTGGTGACTGCCTCTTCAACGGGGTTGGCACTGATGCGGTTGGCACTACTGCTCGGGTCACTGGTGTTGCGCTTGCTGCGGCCCATATTGCCTGAGAAATCACTACTCAATATTAGTGAACTGATTGTTACAATGACTGATACTCGCTAGTTTGATTCAACACTGTAACACACACTCGTGTGCCACTTATTGTATAGCTCCCTTTAGAATAACACCTTGTAAATCACTTAAACTGAGGAGCCGGTCTTATCCATGTCCGTCACCCATGAGAGCGCAGTTCAACTTCATGAAGGCATGAGATCCACACTTAAGGGTGGACGGTTCTTGTGGAGTAGGTACAGAGAGAGGTATACGCAGGGCGAAATAATAGATGAGATTAAAACTTAATTTACTAATTTCAATGAATTTGACGTGTATATCTCCTACTATTTCTGGCTCGAAATATTCCATTAAAGCAAAATATCTTATGAACAGATTATATATCGTCTTGATATTTGAGATTAAATCAATGGCAACGAAAGTATGCCATAATATCAGAGATGTTTCCTATATTCTAACATTAGATGAATATTATTTCTCTTTAAAAATAATTATTTCACTTGTAAAGTTCACGAAGGTCTTCCTAAAGTTTGTTTCAAAACACGTATTTTTTCCACTTGAAAAATTTACGAACGTCTACTAAAGTATTTCTAAATGATTTAACACTTAGAAAAAACATTGCAAAAATTAATATTCTTACAGAGTTTTGTCCTATAGTCTCTTTAAGGATTCATATTTAACACTTAGAGAATATGGCAAGAGTAATATGATTTCCAATGAGCATTAGTTAATTGTCTGTAAATCTGCCAACGAAGTCACTGATTCTAATGTGCCACTTACAAGAAAGTTAGTCTGGTGGAATCTTAAGATGGTTTGAAATGCACTCATATCACCTGTATACTATGGAACTCAGGATTGGAATATACAGAGATGCGCTTAAGTAAACAGCAAGCTGAAACCATAGGTAGGTGGTGTCGTGATGTCATACCCATGGTACGACGTTCAACTACCACGTAGAAACCGCGTTCCATATCCCGCGTCAAAACTACGTTCCAACTCGCACATCGACTTGAGATAACAGCAGGTAGATATGATGGTAGGCACTCGGTCAGGATTTCATGCGTTACTGTTAAATGTACGAACATGAGAAAGTCCAACTGACTATAGTGATTTGTGAGTGTCCTATCTAGCATAACTCATATTTGAAAATCGTAAGATGAGCTTAAGTGCACTCGTACAATGGCTAACCACTGGCAGTGTAATTATTAAAGATCATTTGATTAGCACAGTTCTAATATATTTACAAGTATTTCACACGAAGACCAAAAGTTTATTCACAATGGCGAAATCTTCTAACTCCTGAATATTTATAAGTTCCGATAGCCTTAGTGTTATAAAGCGTCGAATGCGGCACAATCTTACACTCGCGATTAAAGTTTAGACATATTAAAAGTTCTATAAATTGTCATTAAACACGTATTTTAAGTTACTATTATGAAATCGTTTGTTTCGATAGACTGAGTGTTTAATTAGTCAATCAGGAAATTGTCTTAATATGCACACGTTATCAACCACGAATGTTCCAAATTAATCTAACTCTTAAGATGAGTACAAGTTTTAACCATTTAAGCTCACAAATATGAAGTTCCGTAAAGTGAGTTAATGTCACAAGTTCTCGTAAACACTTTTGAAAAGTGTGAGAAATCTAAGTTAGTATCGTAGTGATTGAAAGTTTATAATTTCAAGACGAACACTTGTATTGCAAGTTCGTTGACGATAGTTACCGTAGAGTTGTACTTCGCGATGACTGAGTTCGAGTCTCGGCGTATACATTCGCGTACGTAATCACGTTTGCACGTCGGCTGCAAGTTGAGAACTGTTCTCTACTCAGAAAATTTTGGCTCTTTTATATGGTTCAGCCAGGTTCGACTTCCTCCCCTCTTGGCAGAACTGAATTTCTTTATAGTGGAGTTATTCGCAAGTCCCTAGGCCGACTTTTACGAAATTTGAGTATGTTGGCCTTTAAATAACGGGCTACAAGTTGATATATTTTATTAATTGATATCTTATCGGGATCGAAGGTTAGCAGAATATATTCTAGAAGTTTCCATATCACCATGAGTTGTGCACGTGATCGGTGCGCCACTTCGAGGTCAACATCTAACGTGGGGCTTGTGACGTAGTTTGCTCGCTAAATCCATGCCCGTGCCGTGCCGTTGCAGTTCCTTGCACACAAAATGCATGCCAGGGCCGTGCCGTTGCAGTACTTGACACTGAATAAAATAATGTTCCAGACCGTAAGCGGTTCCTGGTACAATACATACATACATACATACATAAATACATACATTCATACATACATATTCATTAAACTGTAAGATATACAACTATAAAACTCGGCACACTTATTTACGAATCTCCTTAGCGACACGAACAATATCACATCAAAACTCAAAGTCCTCCCATACCCGGGGAGCGTGTCCTTCGTCACTGATGTTACGGTAGTACGCATCTGATTCTTCAACTTTTCTAGATAATGTGGTAATCAACATCATAGGTTGTTCTGCCATCCCATGGCTGTGACCTCCATATCTCTCGATCTTGTGCCCTTTTGTTCACTTCTGCATAATGTTCGTTTATTTTTCTATTGCTGTCTAATAACTGATATCGCCTCCCTCCCCTTCCTCGTTTTCTGTTTAATTGTGGTATATAATCGTTGTCCTTAACGAAACGCCACAGGAAGAAGTCATTTTGCGACTCCAGTGAGGGGATGCCCCATAGTGTTGAAAAATGAAGGTGTCCTCGTGCAACTGCTGACCATTAACCATGATTCCATCAAAGAAGAACGGGCCGTAAACAGATGAGTGAGATATCGCATACAACACACTGACTTTGGACGAATCACGTACATGTTCAATGTATGTATGTGGGTCCTGTACGCTCCACTAGCTCGTAGCCACTAGCACGCAAAGTCACTTCATCACTGGACACGGTGCGTGTTGCGAAAGTGTTATCATTGTCAATAGCATTACGGATCTCGTCACAAAATGCCACACGTTTGCGTTTGTCATCAGGACGCAGAGCGAGTAACAGCTGTAACTTGTATGGCTTCATAACCAACTGACGTCTCAAAACACATCAAATTGTTGTATGCAGTTCTAACTCCCGACTGGTACGACGAGTTGAGGACTACGTTGGAAAGGGGTTTGAATTCGTACGACATTTTCATCAGAAACACGTGGGTGGCCAGAAGTCTTTCCGTTATCCTGGGCCTACAAAGTGTCGATACCATCTGTGAATGTTCTATCCATTCGGAGCATCAATTTGGTATCTCAACCTCCAACGTCAGTGCACTGTAATCACTTCGCAAATTCGAGAACATAAAATGATTTCTGCTGCGGAGTAGTCATTATACATCGAAATGAAACATGCGACGGTAACCAAGCAAAACACATCTAGCGGCAATGAATATAAACTAGAAAATGTATTCGTTTCTCCAATAACTGAGCCGTGACGCGGCGACCGATAGTTTTGACAATACATATACTCTTTTTGAAACAGCCTGTATTCAAGGGGTTTTAGACACCGTACCGTAGTGACCAACAATTCCAGAACTGGTACTCACCAAGGACTTCTCGATGTTATTACAGAATCTTCTCAGTATCCTGTAGTAATACTATTTTGTAAGAAAACAGGATAATCTAAAATCATAGCCAGTGTATATATATGAAGAGAGTTATGGAGCGGTGTTGTTGACACTGCAAGACGGGTCTTTTGTTGTACAGTGTATTTTGTATGTGATCGGTCAGTGAGCGACAGTCAATTGTTGATGTAACGAGCTATTGCAGATCGGTTGACACTGGTTCGCAGATCGACAGTAAATTACAGTGTACGATGTGTTATTATACTGTATTCATGATGTATTTATAGATTGTTAGGGGTATACGTGCAGATATTTCTTGTAGCAATCAAAGATGATGTACCGAACCAATATATACGGTATACATTTTTAGTAGTCGTTACTTTCGTGAGCAATGGGATATGTTTTTAGTGTAGTTAATACTCCTCTCTGATGTGAAGGGATAGCTTTGCTTTGTTTATGTGTATGTGCATCCTGTACACGAAAATACCTGAAGGCTGATGCTGCTGTTCATGATATGTTACGTAACATTCTTCCCAAACCAGTTTTCTTTATTTACGGACCACGATGAATTGTTGGTATTTCGTTTCCGTTTCAAGATCTTCAGACGCCCTTGGTCATCGATCTCGGTTAATGGAGATGTACCGAATAGCCGGTGTTAATGTGGGTTCTGTTGCTGTTAGATCCTTTAGGGGATTGGGATATTTGTGGTCATCAGCCCCGTGCTCTAATGAGTGTGGAAATGACCTGTAAGATTGTGTATTATTCGAGCGTAGGGTTAGGATAGGCACTCCAGGACATGAAGTATGCTACTATCCCCGTTTTGCGTTGCATAAAGGGAGAATGATCGAGGCAAAATCATGCTAGCGTATTGTGCCGTTTAATTGTTCTGAGAGAAATTACGCAGAAACGAATTGCATGCGATTACCGCTAATGAAATTAAATAGTACGCATAAGATGTTGAAACATCAAGGAAATATGGAATTGCACGGAACAGTCACGATCAGAATCCCAGTGGCCGTGAGAGAAACAAATAATAAATATTTAATTGCGCACAATGTGCATGAATATACATACAAGTATACTATTACACTGACACACAAAAGTTTCTCAGAGATTCTATTCTCAATTTGCACTTTAGTACATGGAACGTTCGCCACATCTTTTGCACTTACAGTCATGGCAGGGGTCATGGAATTGCTTGGATTCACACAGTTTATGGTGAAATCTGTAGTGAAGTACACAACACACTGAATCTGCTTTAACTACACTTTATTTTACACCACAATTATCGCTACACAAATGTACAAAAAGAGCTCACTCCATCTTTACTTTTTTCTGCCGCTTTTCTCTCGGCAAAGACGAGTTATCTACTGTTTTTAGTTCACTCAAAGTCCACTAGGGGCAGCCTACACCGCTCCCCCTCCAGTAACCAAGTTACGATACAAAGACAATATAAACATAAACAAAATATACCATAATCACAAGAATATTAAATATATACAACATCATCTAAATAGCGAGTGGAGAACCTGACAGTCCTTCCACTACGTGATTTTGTTACCACTTTCTTCTTGCTGGGTTTGTCCGGGGAATCCGCGATTGATCCATCAGGGGGGCAGAGTCCTTGCAAGACACCCGGTCATTTTTCATGACGAGCTGTAGAAGTTTCATCATCTGCTGCTATGAAGTAGGCTGGTTTCAGGCGATCAATGGAGACATTCACAGATTTATTTTTTATGGTAACCGTGAAATATTTATCAGTTTTGGCAGTTACCAGGAAAGGACCTTCATATGGGGGTTGCAAAGGTTTTTTCACTCTATCGATTCTCAGAAATACATGAGTACATTTACTCAAGTCTTTATGGATGAACACAGTTCGGGAAGTTTTGTGCTTAACTTCCACAGGCCTGAGTTGCTGCATGTGCTGTTGAAGTTTGGAGACAAAAGTTTCTGGTTCGGTATGAGATGGAGGGTTATCAAAGAATTCACCTGGAAGCCTAATATGCGTGCCATACACCATTTGTGCAACTGAACTGTTCGAGTCCTCCCGGAGTGATGCGCGTAGACCTAGCAACACAGTCGGAAGGGTGTCTGTCCACTTTATAGAGTTGTGGGCTTTGATAGCAGTTTTTATTGTTCGATGCAGACGTTAACTTTACCATTGCTCTGCGGATGATAGGGTGTCGTACGTTTAAGCTTCACACCACACAATTCGGAACGATTCTTAAAGAGCTGACTTTCGAACTGTCGGCCTTGGTCAGTAACTAGATTTGCTGGGACTCCAAACCGCGTCACCCAATGATCATAAAATGATTTTGCTACCGTCTCTGCTGTTATATTTTGCAATGGTATTGCTTCCAACCAGTTGGTGAAGCGATCTATACATGTGAGGCAGTAGATATAGCCATCAGAAGGTGAAAGGGGGCCAACAATGTCTATGTGAACAGTGCTGAACCTCTCATCAGGTTCTTGAAAATGGCTGACTGGCGATTTGGTATGTCTTGTTATTTTGCTTTCTTGACATCCCATGCAAGCTTGCGTCCATTTTCTGACATCATTCTTGATACCAGGCCAGATAAACTTGGAAGTCATCAGCCTAACAGTAGTCTTTTCCCCGGATGCGCCATGTTGTGGATCTGAAGAAAGAATTGTTTGCGAAATTCTTTTGGAATGTATGGCCTTATGTTGTTTGTGGAGGTATCACACCACAGTAACTTTCCAGAAGGCAGTGGGTAGCTCTTGAACACGAGTGACTGACTTTCCTCTTGAAGTTGTTTAAGTTCACTGTCTTGACGTTGGCTTTCAGCGACTGTGTCGTAATCGATGACAGTCATAGATTCAATCCGTGACAGGTTATCCGCAACGATATTGTCCTTGCCACTAATGTGTTGGATGTTTGTTGTAAACTGGGAGATATACTGAAGATGTCGCAGCTGCCGTGGAGATGCCTTCTCATTTTTCTGATTAAATACAAAAGTGAGTGGTTTGTGGTCCGTATATATTATGAAGTCTCTTCCTTCAAGAAAATGTTTGAACTGCTTGACAGAGAGGTAGATTCCTAACAGTTCACGGTCATAGGTGCTATACGTTCTCTGTGTATCGCTTAACTTCTTCGAAAAGAATCCGATAGGTTTCCATCCTTTCTCTTCATACTGTTGCAGGACACTTCCTACTGCAAAGTCACTTGCATCTACTGCCAGGGCCAGCTGGTATGTTGGGTCTGGAAATGTAAGCAGTGCTGCATTTGCCAAGTCCTGCTTACATTTTTCAAATTTTGTGATAGCTTCTGGTGTCCAGTTAATTTGTCGCTTATCTTTATTTTTAGCACCTTTGAGATAAGCATGCAAAAGAGACTGCGTTTCTGCTGCATCCTTGAGGTAACGTCTGTAGAAATTAATGGTACCTAAGAATACACCAAGGTCATGAACTGTCTGTGGTAGTTTGTAGTCATCAATCGCTTTCACTTTATCTGGTAAGGGTCTGGAGCCTTCTGTGGTCATTAAGTGTCCCAAGAATTCCACATGCTCTACACCAAGTACAGACTTTGAGACATTGATTCGGAGGCCAAATTCATGTAGCTTCTCAAACACAATCTTAAGATGCCCACGATGTTCCTCTACTGATTCTGAAGCAATTAGGCAGTCATCAAAATATGGAAAAATAAATTCTAGGCCTCTAAATACCTCATTAATGAAACGTTGGAAGGTGCTTGGTGCATTACGGAGTACAAACGGCATCACATTAAATTCATATAAGCCAAATGGAGTGATAATAGCGGTTTTAGGTTTGTCTTCCTCTGCTACAGGGATTTGGAAATATGCCTTGAAGAGGTCGAGCTTGCTAAATATTTTCTTACCCCTCAAAATATGTTGAAAATCTTCAATCCGAGGAATTGGATATCGGTCCGGGATAGTTTGTGCGTTCAGTCGTCTGTAATCACCGCGTGGTCGAAAAGTTCCATTCTTTTTGAGGACCAGTTGGAGAGGACTAGCCCATTGCGACTTTGATGGTCGAATAATTCCACTGTTTTGCATAAACTGGAATTCCTATTTAGCAATGTGTAGCTTCCGAGGATCCAGCTGTCTGGGCTTGCAATAAACTGGTTGGCCTTCAGTTGGGATGAAGTGTTGAATGTCGTGTTTGATTTGAGTAGGTAGTAAATTAGGTTTCGTTAAATCTGGGTAACTGGATAAGAGATCGGCAAACTTTTGTACATTTGACATTGTGCTAACAACATTATCAGCTGTGATGGCTGTTATTTCACCCATGACAGAGAGTTTAGTCTCGCCATCAATTAACTGCTTTTTATTTAGGTCAATTAGTAAGTTGAACTTCTTCAGAAAATCATCACCTAATATGCCCTTGCCAATTTTAGCTACTATGAAAGGCCATTGGAATTGTCGACGTAGTCCCAAATCAATATTCAGTGTTCTAAGTCCATAAGTTGGGATTTCTGTGTCATTAGCTGTAAACAATTTAAAATCTGGGTCACAGTTTCTGTTACTGGAAGTGACAGGGATTATTGAAACATCGGCTCCACTATCCACTAGGAAGTGCAAACCCGTGTTTTTGTCACGTACAAATAAACGGGGTTTACAGCAATCCTTAATACTTTCAGTAGTGGAGCTTGCTGCCAACTCTACTACTGTTTGGTGTTTTCCGAATTTTTCCACGAGCATGGAGGCTTGCATTTGTCAGGGAAGCACTTATTACCAAATCTGAAGTGGTAGTAACAGTACTTTCCGTTTGGGTCGTACTTCTTTTTGCTTCGGTTTCGGCTCGAACTTCGACTGCGGGGCCTAAAAGTGCGCATTGAAGCTATCTGTTGCTCTAGGGCGGCTATCTGTGCAGAGAGTTTCGAGATAGCGTCGTTACTTACGGACGCATCAGTACCGCTATTTTCCACACTGTAAAGTTTACTGCAGGGATTCATTTCAATGATTTTGTCGGCCATAATTGCGATTTTTTTCCAAGTTTTCGTCCGATACGATTGGAACATGTTTGATAGAGTCCGGTAATTTCTCAAGCCACAAGGTACGAAGCACTTTTTCGGAAACATTCACGCCTGCTAAGGACTGCATTTTCCTTAAAAGCTGACTAGGTTTCAGATCGCCTATTTCTAGGCCTGTTACCAACCGTTTTATTTGTTTATCTTCGCTTTCCTTGAAGATATTTAGAAGGCGTTCTTTAGCCGCGGAATATTTATTCAGTTCCGAACTTTTGATAATGTCCCAAATGTTTTCGAGATATTTAGGTTCGAGCTGAGACACGAGGTAGTTAAATTTAGTGTCCTCTTGGGTAATTCTTGAGATAGAAAACTGAGCTTCCACTTGAAAGAACCATATTTCGGGTTTTTCTATCCAGAAAGGAGGGATCTTGATGCTTACCTTGTTAGCTTCACCCACAATGTGTCCTGAATGAGATTCGTTTGCCGTTGGCGTACCCGTTGTGTTGTTTTCATCCATTGTTCTTCACGCTTACACTACACTTATGCACTTCGCGATATTTATTGCGTACTTCCATCACTGAATCACGTTGGGGTCACCAATTATGTAGTGAAGTACACAACACACTGAATCTGCTTTAACTACACTTTATTTTACACCACAATTATCGCTACACAAATGTACAAAAACAGCTCACTCCATCTTTACTCTGCCGCTTTTCTCTCGGCAAAGACGAGTTATCTACAGTTTTTAGTTCACTCAAAGTCCACTAGGGGCGGCCTACAAATCCATGCACGGCGAGCCTTGTTACTATATGTCTTAATATATAACCTCCTTGCATCCAATCTAAGTTAATCATTGCGTCACTGAGGTAAAAATCGTCCGATATGTTGTTCCTCTTTTGTTGAAGTTCCTGCAGTAGTACCTTATACGCCGTGCTGGTGAGGAGCAGGAACCTCAGACGCAGCTCTTCTACATAGAACAGTTCTCTTGTCAGCACGTAAGTGAAGCGCGAAGGAGTGTACTTGGATAGACAAAGTGATCTCTTAAGAAATGCTGATTTTACATTCTCTAAACTTTGCAATTGTGCCTTGATAAGATACACCCATATGTTTTCTATCCCGCAGGACGAAACTGGACTAACTTTGAGATGAAATAACTCTATGGCCATCGTCAGCGACAAGCTGCTGAGAAGTTTGATGTCACCCATTGCTTTAATGGCCGCGTTTAGTCTTTCTTTGACATGAAGGGAAAATTGTTTTCCAGCTGATTGGAATGTTATTCCCAAGTACCGGAAACTTGATACTGATTTTACTTGCCGGTCCCCATAGTAGAATGTTCCCTTCTTGCCTCCCCTCCTTAAAGTCATCTCGAGACGGTCTTATCCTCATTCAGTGTCAGCTTAGTTATTTACTCACTTTGTTAAAAGTATTTTGTAGGTCAGATTCTGAGATGGACGTTAAGACCATGTCATCTGCATACATGAGTACTTTGACATTACTAGACGTTATCGATTTTGTCATGTTAACCGATGCAATAATGAAGAGCAGAGGACTCAGCGGGTGACCTTGGAGTACCCCAATAGTTTGTAAAATAGGGCCTGATATGGTAATGCCGTCACTGATTTCTATCCAATTGCTGGTGAGCAGATCTTTGATTAGTGGAAGAAGATAGAAACTCTGGTCGGTGATTTTCTGTAATCTCTCTTAAAAGAACAGATCTGTCAATCGTGTCAAAGGCCTTTGAATTATCAATGAAGATTGCATGAAGTTTTCCTCTAGGTTGATTCAAGGCTTCCTCTATGTCCTGTTGAAGGCATTGAACTGCCTGAAGTGTTGATCTATCACTCCTGAAACCAAATTGGGAATCTGTAAGTTTGTCCGCAATGAACTCTGTAATGCGTTTATGAACTAAAGTAGACAGGGTCTTTAAGAGAATACACTCCAGTGCAATACCTCTGTAGGAATTGGGATCTGCTGTATCACCTTTCCCTTTATATAACATCTTAATTGTGGATCGTTTCCAACTTTCTGGTATTCTACCTTGACGCAAACATTCGTTTAGCAGTAGTGATATCGAGTTTTGTAGCACTGGGAAAGTAGCTTTCACATGTTCGTTAAATAAGAGATCAGGGCCACATGCCTTCTTGTCTTTCAGGCTATGGATGGTATCTGATATTTCATCAAGTGTGAATTCCTCGTAATGGACGCTGGCCTCCGTGTGGGATAAATGAAGGTTAACCGGCTGCGTATCTCTCTCCTGTAGGATTGCAGTTAGATGTGTCTCCCACACACTCATTGATATATTCCTTGGGAACGATGGTTGCCTTGGGCGAAGGGCTTTATATGGATTCTGTTTCGCTTCCTCAATTAGGAGTCTCTCCTCCTCCTCTCTGAACTGTTTTTTTTTCTTTTTTGCGACCATGACTTTATAATCTCTTCCTAACCTAGCGTAAACTGCTAACCGTTGCTTTGTCCTTTGCACTTTTGCATCGTGTAAGGCTTGTAAGGCTTGTAAAGCAATTTTCCTTGCATTGAAACACTCCATAGTGAACCAAGGCTTCGCTTTTCTTTGACGGATGTCGATGGAGATGACAGCCTTTTTAATGATCTCTTCTAGTTTTGTTGCTGCCTCTGACAGAGTCCCACTTTGTAGTTTTCCAATAACTATCCTATTGTCCGAGTCACCAATTAAGGACAAATCAATCCGCCTGCTCACTTTGGTTAGTAGTACTTCTGGCATGAGCAAAAGTTAACTAGTTTCAATCTCGTCTCAACTGGTAAATTTTTTTTTTTTCTGTTTCTGCTCTAACTACTTGACTGATTAGAGTTAATTTTGAGTTAATGAATACAAGGTCTATCGTACTCATGCCATTGTAGCAAATATATGTCCTTTGATCCTTATTATTGAGTAGACGAAAACCCTCCTTCTCTAAGTAACAAATGACCTCTTTTGTTTTCTGAAGTGGAATGTCTATATGGCAGTTAAGATCTCCCGCAAGGATTACTGTATCCTCTATTTTTGTCACTTGCAAACAGCGGCTGATTTCATCAATAATGTCTGTTGAAGTGGCGTAAGGTAGAAAATAAACACCAATAAGAACACAAAATCTAGTGCGCACTACGAGAGCGAAACAAAGTAATGGTCGAATTGTTAACGCCAACACTTAGAACAAGACCGACTCCAATCCTCAGACCTTAATGCTACTCTCGATCGTTCAAAGATAACGAATCGAGTAGCCGGAGATGTTGGAAATGTGGGTGTGTTTTGGTTTGTTGTTATCGTATGTAGTCGGTGTAATTTCATTAAAGTTGACGATAAGTGTTAGTTTCTTTGTAGAAAATAAGTGTGCGAGTGTATTTATATGAGTCAGTGGACACTCAGAATCTGTAATTATACGCAGTAATGTGAGAATGCGTTTGTTTTGATCGTGTTGTGAACCAGGTTTAAGTCTTCTTAATTTGTCTACGGAATAAAACATTAAGAGAGAAATGGATTAGGAATATACATCGTGAATATTTTGTAGTCGAATACAAAACTGTAGTGTGCATACACCATTTTGAGAATATGTCTGACGTTAGGGAAGACTTTTCTCCAATTCCAAACGGTGAACCTATTCGTGTTCCTCGAAAAATATTAATTTAGGTATTGTGATATTTCGTCAGTGTCTATGTGCTTCAAGGTGTCGAGTGATTTAGATGCAAGTGTATTTTACAATAATCTGTGCTTGTCTGCGGAAATGACTGATTGGATCTTGGAATGTAAGAAACCAACCTTATAAATGTGACAGATGGAGCAATCTGTACTTACACTATCAACACCTTCCGATTCATGCTGTGGTTATCTCTTATCAAGAAGACTACATCAAATTGAAGCTCGTCCATGTAGGTCAAATATTAATGTTTAGAGTGAGTAGAGTTTTTGCACTCATGTTATTTAATGGGTAAAAACGTATTATATCGTTAGTGTCTGAACGTTACATTACAAAGGTTACCATCATCGTGTGAAGTGCTGCTATGCCATATGTCAACATTATGTTAGCATTACTAGGGCCGTTCATTGGGTTAACATAATCATTATTTCGGATGTACTTGGGCTGAGTGGCTCAGACGGTTAAGGCGCTGGCCTTCTGACCCCAAGTTGGCAGGTTCGATCCTGGCTCAGTCCGGTGGTATTTGAAGGTGCTCAAACATCAGCCTCTTGTCGGTAGATTTACTAGCACGTAAAAGAACTCTTGTGGGACAAATTCTGGCACTTCGGCATCTCCGAAGACCGTAAAAAGTAGTTAGTGAGAAGTAAAGCCAATAACATTATCATCTTGGGTTGGGTGTATTTCCCTTTCATTGGGTGCTGAATATAAAAAATTGTCCACCACTTCATGACTACGCCAACCAATTTTATTTCATAGTTCTTATGACAGCGAACAAACTGAGGAATTTCGAACTTTAATTTATTTTGAAACATTCAAAATGATGTCATAAATATAATTTTAACAGTTTTATTATGTATTTTTATCTATTCAGCGAAGGGAAAACGTTACTTGACTAATTGAAATTTCTAAATAATCAGCTCGTTGTTCTCTTTTCTAGTAGAATAAGTTATATGTTATATGTGTTGCGTACCTTTTGGCGAAGCGTTTTCATGCGTGAAAAAGTGATTTTCCCTATGATGTTACATTTATCATGTTAAATTACCGCCGCTAGTATAATGTGTACGTGATATTTTCGTGTTAGCCAATACCAGCAATCCGGCTACTTCGGGCGCCCTGTTTTTTTTTATATTACGGTCTGAGGATTGCGTCGGTCTTGCTTAGAAAAATAAAATCGAATTTAATGCACATTGAAAGAAAAAGCGCACGCAATTTAGCTGCAAGAAGAGCGATTCGGAAGGTGATAAAATAAATAGAAGAAAGATATGTACGCTCATACATGTAAAATACGTATAATTTTAATATTAACATTAAAAGAATTTCATTGAATACGAAAAATACGGCAAGACTCACCTAGCCAAATCATAAGAAGAGGGCACTGAACAGGAAGAAAGATTCGACTAGAATACACAATTTTAGCTAAACAAATATAACTAGCTATTACAACTGAGATAAATACGTGAAGCTAAAGCAGACATATTGGTAGTCTGCAGAGAATTTTTAAAAAACAAATATCTATCTAAGCCGATATTTACGACCGTTATCATACAAGAACATGGGCGCCCGTGCCCGGGGGCAAGGTGGGGACGCAGCTACCCCCCTCCCCCTAAGCTCTCGCGGAAAGGAAAAAATCTAATATATTGAGGGGCTTTTTTTTTTTCAAGAAAATTATTTTAAAATCGGTATTACGTGGAAGTGGTAGGGGATACCGTGTGTGGTATTCTACCGTCCAGCGGTCTAGCGCCCCACCCCCTACAAACTGTCCTATGGGCTTTGCATTTGTCAATATGTTTTCACTAATCTCTTCTATGATTTCGTATTTCCCGATTGCGCAAGACACCTACGTCATGGACCTGTAGAGAAGAATATGGGGGAGCTGTCCGGAGGAAACCCAGCCGATTTGACGGGCAAAGCAGAGTACGATTCCCGAGGAAAGCCCAATGACTGCCGGCGGAACAACAAGGCTAACCAATGCAACTGATGGCTAAACATAATTAAAGCAATCCCGGCAGGCAGAGAATAAGATGAGTTTCAGAGCAATATCAATTGAATTCCATAGTTTTCATGCATTGTAGATTGTTTGTATTTTGATTATCATGTGATAGATCGTTCATATCTTCGAGACATATCCATGTAAGCTATTTTCTCGCGAGTGACCCAATAGTGTGTCGTTTTAAGGAAGGAATTAGGCAGTCTTCTTAAGAAAATAAGATCATGTCCAATTAGGGAAGAGACTATATTATACAATAGTGTGATTTCTACTATATCAATCAGTTATAATATATCGTGCCATAACATGTGTGAAATATTTTAAGAATAGAATGCCATAGGAAGTTAGGGGAAATGTAAGATATCGTATTTAACAAATATAGATTACCTGTTGCCATAAATGAGTGAGATAAGGTTAGATATAGATATACAGATAGACGGAAAGCATGTTGATATTGAAAATGTAAATATTGATCCGGAGATTGATTTATTTTAAAGATGAAGATAATTTTAGCGGCGATGTGGGTTATATGAGATGAATACTGAAATGTGTTACGGTACCGTACGTTAGATCAGGTGCGGTTTCTCCATAAGGTTGCAGGTTTGCGCTAACCCCATTAAAGTTTTATGTTTATTTTAGGTAAAGTTTTATAATTTGGATTACTCAAGTACTGAATTTTCATTCAACAAGACAAACCTTTCAAGAGCTTGAAAGAGCAAATATTGACTACAGGAGACTTTACAAGCCGGTACTCTTAGTTGTTTCTACTGCAGGAGCCGAAAAGTTTGCAGCGGGAAGTCAACCTGAGGTAGGATGAAACCTGGGCTGCTTGAGGGGTGCGCGGGGAGAGGAAAAGATAGGCATGGCTTCTTATACATTACTTCTCGGAGGAAGAATTACTTTCAGAAATTCAGTCAGATAAGAAAATATTAGAAGCACATCGCTTTCACCGTAAACTTGTGCGAGATGGTCAGACTGTACTAGTGCCTCGGCAACTGTTGCGTGTTGTATTTGAAGGTCGCACTTTACCTCCTTACGTGTATATATTTAACACTCGGTGTGGTGTAGAACCTTACGTCCAGAATGTAACCCTTTGCTACCAATGTCTTAAATACGGCCACGTAAATAAACAGTGTCGTAGCAAAGTACGCTGTGCATGCTGCGGCGACAGTCACATCACTGCAGATTGCCTTACTCCAGATCCGCCTAAATGTATTTACTGCTCTGGCCCTCATCGTGCAGATGATCGATCCTGTCCAGAATACGAACGACAGCGTAGGATTAAATATAATATGGCCCATTTAAATATCACCATTGAGCAAGCACTCGAAATGAAATCTACAAGCACATATGCTAATACTGTGATGCAAAATAACACTCCTCCAGCAAGTACATCTTATCACAAGGAATTTCCATCCTTTCCTTTCCCTGCACGTGGGCCACTTCCCACCAATAACCTTTCCAACTCTTCTTTCCCTAGTACCTCTAAGGTGTCCTCTCGTTTTACACCCAAACGTCCTTCCACCCCAAAGTCTAGAGTTCCAGTTCACAACCAGTGGAAAACATACTACAATGGACAGCGTTCTGCTGCCAATTCCACTGGACCTATATATCCTACACAACAAGTTCCACCAAGTCAACAGCCTCAAACAACACCACAGGCTCTACCTACAACTCCACTGCTTGAAAACATTGTCCAGTTTATTTTGACGCTTAAAAACACGCCCTCCTCGGAAACTGATCCCTCTCATATACGTGACGTTATTTCGTCACTTTTGAATCAGAATAACCATGGATACCGCATCTCAACTGAATAAAATAATACAGTGAAACTGTCACTCAATACGAGTGCATAAACTTAGCCTTCAGATTCTACTGCGAGATTACTCCGTTTCAGTGTGTGTAGTTAGTGAGACCTGGCTGAAGGATACTACCCCCTTTCAGCTTCCAGGCTACAATTTTATAAAAAGTGATCGTGGTGATGGTTATGGAGGGGTTGGAATTCTCCTCCAGACGAACATCATTTATGATCAAGTAACTCTTAATCTTCGAGGGTCTAAATTCGAAACATGTGCCATCAAGGTTAACTACAGGGGTTCACCGTTAACTATTGTTTCCGTATACCGATCACCTAACCAACTGGTATCTGTACACGAACTGCGTCGACTCTTTTCCCAACTGTCACAGCCTGTACTTATCTTCGGAGACTTCAACTCACACCACTTGAATTGGGGGAGTTCTTCTACTGACTCACATGGAATACAAACTTAGTGTTACTGAATGATGGGCGCGCTACCAGAATTTCCCGACCTAATCAAGCTCCTTCGGCAGTAGATGTTACTTTTGCATCTCCTTCAATAGCACTCGACTTCTCCTGGCAGGTTCTACAGGACACTCTAGGATCTGGCCACTTTCCAATATTATTAACATCGACTAATACATCAACCATTCCTCATACCATCTACCCAACATATCGTTGGAAAATTGGACAAGTTGACTGGGCAAGTTACAAGGAGGCAATAGATCTCATCCTGGAAGAATACCACGAAACGAATGACATTGTCAGACTCTACGAAACATTCTGCAATTCCAATAATCGAGCAGCCTGCCTTACAATTCCACAAAACAGACCATATGCATACAGCAAACGACCTCCAACTCCCTGGTGGGATAACGAATGTCAAGCAGCGCTGCATGACAGGCGTGTGGCACTCCATCATTATAAAAAGGATGCTTCTGAAGCTAATTTCCTCACCGTACAACAAACTCAAGCGAAAGCAAAATGCTTAATCAAGCTTAAAAAGCGTCAGGGTTGGCGCCAGTATTGTACTTCTCTCAACTCATCTATCTCTCCTGCTACGATGTGGCGGAATATTTGTCGTTTCCGAAACTCACAGAACTGCCCTCAGTTTACATCTACATGTACGATACCAATAAAAGAGGACATCCTGAGAAAAATGGCCCCTCCTTCAGCTCATATAGGTTATTTACCACGCAATGGCCATGAAGATAATTTCCATCCACTAGTTCGTCCATTTGAATTTCAAGAACTTATTAAAGCCTTGAAAACGAGTAATAATACTTCCCCAGGCCCAGATAACATCGATTACTCAACATGTCTAGTGATGGACATAAGAAACTACTTAAGCTGATGAACAGGATGTGGTTTCAAAGAGTGCATCCTCCGTCATTTAAACTTATTCGTCTGGTACCATTATTGAAGAATGGGAAAAATCCACGACTGTCTTCATCCTATCGCTCACTGTCCTTGATATCCTGCTTGTACAAGACTACGGAAAGGATGATTAAGCATCGATTAGAATGGTGGGTAGAACATCACAAGCTGCTACCACCTCAGCAAATGGGTTTTCGACGTGGGAAAGGTACAATAGATACACTTGTACATCTAATTACAGACATCCAACTTGGTCTGAGCAGTAATAATTACGTTGTGGCATTGTCCACTGATCTGTCTTCTGCGTATGACAGCGTGCTTATTCCCGTCTTAGAAGACAAATTACGCTTCCTACATCTCCCAGAGGACTTTATTGGGAACCTCAGTTGCCTTCTACAAGATAGACATCTCATCGTGTTTCACAATGGCACTACAATTGGTCCTCGAATGACATCCCAAGGTCTTCCACAAGGCTCTATCTTGTCTCCGTTGCTTTTTAACATATACACAGCAGACCTCACATCTATATTTTCTCCTGAGATTCAAGTTCTTCAGTATGCTGATGATATTTGCATTTATACAGAAGCTGAATCCTTGGACAAGTGTCAAGAACAGATGACGGTTGCCATGAGGACTTTCACTCCTTGGCTTCATAACCATGGATTAACGATATCTGCAGGAAAATCAGCAGTCTCTATCTACACTCGACATTCGAGACCCCCACTGGACACGATTCATCTGGGTTCCTACTTATTTCCTTACAAGGTGGTGGTGCCTTACCTAGGATTTCTCATCGATCACAAATTGACATGGTTTCCACATATTCATCATGTGCTCCGTAAGTGTGATATTTCAGTCAATATCTTACGAGCCATTAGCGGCTCTTGGTGGGGCTGTGACCCGAAAATTGCGCTGCGACTGTACAGAACTTTGATTCGACCTCTCCTGGATTATGGAAGTGGATGCTTTGCTACGGCTTCCAAAACCTTGTTAACTAAACTAGACAAATGTCAGTATAAGGCCCTTAGACTCCGCATAGGAGCAATGCAGACTACACCTACAAATGCGCTGCTACTTGAAACACTCGAACCTCCTCTCCATCTACGAAGGCAGTATCTAGCGGGGAAATATATTTTCAAACGTTTTCAATACAGGAAGTCTCCAATACTTCACAAGATATCCAAGCTGACTACCGTGGTACTGACTTCACGCTACTGGAGAAAGAAACGTCAACCGATCCTAGTGGATGAATTTACCAATCTCAGTGGTTGCAGACGTATTATAAGCACTACAGATACCCATCCCAGTTTTAACTGTTCTTTTGAAACTACTATTAAGAAACTGAATATTCGACTAGAAACATCATTTGAGATCACTGTGAACTGTAACGATGTCAGCCTGAAACGTTACCTGGCAGAATGGCCACACGCCCGACACATGTACACAGATGGATCAAAGGACTGTAATACAGTGGGTAGCGCCTATATCGATGTTCAATCCGGCAGTTGTGGTAAATTCAAGCTACCTCCGACAGCATCTATATTTACGACTGAACTTACAGCCATTTTGGGGGCCCTCGAATACGCTGCAAATCTTCCTGAGCGGTTGATTGTGGTGTTATCTGATTCTAGATCAGCACTGCAGTGTCTACAAACCATTAACTCACGAACATCATCCTTGATTCTCGAACACGAGATTATTGCACAGGTACATCGACTTGAGACACAGGGGAAGAAAGTTTCATTTGTGTGGGTAAAATCCCATGTAGGAATCCCAGGCAATGAGCTAGCAGACAAAGCAGCACGATCTGCTGCCACTGAAGGCCAACAGACTTATACGACAGTTCCAGCATCGGATTACACCTCCTTGCTTCGTCGACGGCAATTGACGGCGTGGAACAACGAGTGGCATGATACCTCCCAACAACGCGGAAAACACTATGCCACTATCCATCGAGATATTCCAAACGTTCTTTGGCACCATCAGCGTCCCTATTCGCGTCAATTTATCAGAGCAATCGCAAGAATGAAGTTTCATCATGGTTGTTTCCCTCAGCATCTCCACAAAATCCAAGTACTACGATCTCCCTTCTGTTCATGTTCAGCTGATACAGTTGCCGATCTTAATCATATATTCTTTGGATGTCCACACCACTTTGTACGCACTACTTGCCTACTTCAAAATTTATTGGCATTGGGATACCAATTACCCCCTATTCTTTCGTCAATTCTCCACAAAAGTGACCAATCTGCTTACTTTGAGTTATATGCATTTCTTTCTGACATTGGACTGCGAATCTAAGTCCTACACCACTTTGTACGCACTACTTGCCTACTTCAAAATTTATTGGCACTGGAATACCAATTACCCCCTATTCTTTCGTCAATTCTCCACAAAAGTGACCAATCTGCTTACTTTGAGTTATATGCATTTCTTTCTGACATTGGACTGCGAATCTAAGTCCTTCACCTAGCATCGAACTTACCCTATCAGTACTACAACACTCCTACCTTCTTCTGATCCACGGCCTAGTCACGCGTACCACTGGATGTCCTCATAGGCCTTATGATGAGAAGACGAATCCATCTCTCCTGTCTCCGAGCAATAAATAAATTAAAACATAAGTTCCTATAAAAATCCCTTCCATTCATAATTCACTGGCTGAGTGGGCTTCGACCCGAATGCAAAAAAAAACTGGCTCCTCCTACCACGGCCGACTGGATCCCTCGCTGCGCTAAGGAGCTAGCTAGAGCGAAGCATCAAATCGGCCGTGCTCCTACGTAACCAACTACTAGCAAAGTCGCTAGAGACCGTTGCTGCTCAATGTGAGATTCTGTTCAAAGAGGATAGAATAGAACAGATATGAAACTCAATGATAAATTTCGCTACCAAGCCTCTCGGCGCTAGTAGTTTCAGTCTCCCATCAGAGATAGCGCCACAGTGCGCATTTTGTGCTCTATCTTACTGCTATTATCAACAGATAGCACAGAGAAGCGACATCCGGCGCAGTGACGCACATCCGGGTATGCTTACAGCTCCTCCGCCCACCTTTCCCCTGCCCCTCCCCCGCCTTTCCCCTGCCCCTGGCATTTCCCCACCGCCTGTCGATAATAATGCAGTTCTACTATTTCCATGCCCAATACATTGTAATTCATATTTTTATTTCCAAGTACTTACTATGTTGTAAATAATGATCTGATCCCCCAGTTCGTATGGCATACTATGTTACTGAGAACATAACCACACACCTCAAAGCAGCTTCAACTTCAAATGAATGATTGACACATTAACACAAAGCTGATATTATAACAAATAAGAAATCCCTTCGAAAGCAAGACAGCAGAGCACACCATATGCAAGAGAATGGGGTATCACATCAATATCCAAGTACCACGTGAAAATAAAAATAACAGAATTAAATGCACTGAGACAGGAAATATATAGAACTACATTAATAGAACCATTCAGCTTTCAGCCCCTGATGTGTACTAAACAGGAAATACAGGACTGGCGAAGATATATTTCAAATAAACAAGCACACAAGGAACAAAGATTTACAGCAGAAGCAAATGGAATTCAAACAACACAAATACAACAACAATCATGGGAACTATCGCTTAAAATCGATATAAGTTCGAACAAGGTTAATCGATTGGGTAAAGTCGAATTCGATGCAATCCAGCAATGTTATCTCCACAATGCTTGACGTTATATGTCTAATTAATTTGTTAGAAATGCCCACTGATTGAGGTCAGACTTGAAATCTTGAAATACTTCACTTCGAAACAAACTGCCTTTAATTACTAACATCGCTTATTTCATGCTCACTTGCGTGCCATCTACAGAACCTGTATATAACTATCTACACGTTATGAATGACCTCCAGCGCCATCTAAAATGAGAGACTAAAACTACCTGAAGCTAACTACAGACTGGAACCATAAGCCCCAGACTTTCACCCGGGTGATTCTGTTATAGAACAGGAGTGTCATCTAGCGACACCGAATGGAAGTTCATCTGCTGGATCACGGCCGGTTGGATCCCTCGCTGCGCTCCGTAAGGAGCTAGCTAGAGCAGGACGGCTAGAGCGACGCATCAAGTCGGTCGTGGCTGGATATAACCCAGCCAGCGAATTGTTGCCGGTGGCGGAAATCGGAACTAATGCGCTCCGCCCAGCCATACGCCTGCGATAGAAGTGCAGTTGTCGCCAGCGAAATCTCATCGCACATCATTTATTCCTTGGAGTTGTAGAAGAGAGAAGTTTCATTTTCTGCAAACGAAATAATCGAAAGCTTGAAGAATATTAATCCATTTTCACGGGAAAGTAGAAGTTACGCGAATTTGAGGAATTACTATCATCTCAACTGCAGTAAATAGAATAACAGCAGCTTGAAAATTCCTTTTGTGTGTGTTTATGTGAGTGCGCCATGAACGATCCTCCTGACACGGGTCAGGTAATTAACGCTGCCTTACAAGCATGCTACAGCAACACTCCATCGATGATTCCAGACTGTCACCGGTGTGTGGGACGGAGAATTGGAACTACAGTGTATTTAGAAATATAAATTTTAAAGTTTTTGTGTAACTGAAATATGTACGTAAAATTTTTTTAAAATATGGAAACATCAAGAAACATTGAACTGTATGAACATTGCAACATGCAAAAGTGTTTTAAAGTGATTTTTTAAATGTAGTTTTTTGTAATCTGATGTAAAATTTGTAAGATGATTTATTTTGGAGCATCCTGTACCTGTACTGCAAGTGTGGTTTCCTATGATGAAATTTTGGGTGTTGTAATCGTAATGTTCCAGAACTTGTGCAATTGCTAACGATGTTAAAAGGTCCAGGAATCTAGGGTAAGTTTGATCTTATTGGCTAATTGTAATCGGGCCATTTCCGGCCTTGTGGCCGGCTTCGAATAATGATGCGTGTGCTCGGCGTCTTTCCCATCCGACCGCCCAAGCGAGCGTTCGCGCTCGAGGGCTGCTGCCCTCGGGAACTCCTGCCTTTCCGAGGTATGTGTTATTTCAGTGTTTTGCAATGTTATTGCGTTTCATTACTTTTTTGCTTAATGTCATTTTAAAGGTTAATTTAAAGTTTCCGAGTTTACCCTAGGTTCCAATTGCCGTACTTTCAAGTCTTTCATCCATTAAATACTTTCGGTTTAAACTATACCTTTAATGTAGCATCACCTTCATTGTTAAATCAAGTTTTATGTTAAGTTACTTAAGTACAGTATGTCTTGTTTCCGTGTCGTGGAACTGTATTCTGTAAAACTTTGTCATTTTTAATATAGTTGAGCTAGAGGGTGTTTCTTGCAAGTCTTTTCTCCCCCATAACGTCATACGTTCCCATGGACCTCGATAAGGGCTTCCCGCAGCTTCCACATCCTGTCTTAGTTGTCATTTTTAGGCCTGTAAGTGTTCCCTGTATTTGGTTTATATGAATTCTCCGCCACTGCGTCATATTTCTACCTCCTTATTCATATTATTAAGTATTATCTTATTTACTATTATTATTATCTCATAATTATTATGATACATATTATTTATATTATTATTATTTATTACTGGTTATTACTATATTAATGTTATTATTATGATGGTAACCGTAAATTGTCCCGAACAGCGGTTACATTTGAGGACAGGATGTGGAACGTGCTGGGAAGCCCTACTAAAATTCCTCCGAATCCACATCAACTTCTGTCGACTCAACAACCTGTCAACACCTACTCAACAGAGATGCAAGGAGCATCTGCCGCATTACTTCAAGGAGGTCAGGTACCAGTATCCATTGCATCAGCACAACCAGCCAACAAATCAGGTAATTCTGACCCTGAATTTTTAAGTGAATTCAATCCCCAGTGCAAAAAAATGCGTCCTAGTGGAAGTGAACCCCGTCCTACTGAGGAGTCTGACATGATCCTTGATGTCACAAACAGGTCCGGTTCAACTCATACCACGAATAGTTCTAATGGTGCAGATGTGGGAGAAATACATACTTTATCCTCATCTGCAAATCAGCCCAACACTAATCAAAGAGTTATTTATCGCGATAGTAGCGAAAATAGATACAATCCCAATGATCATGGCCCTTTCGTTGTTATCGTTGAAAGTGTAAACAAAGACGTAGGTAGTCTCCATCCAATGGCGCTTGGTAGGCTTTTATTTAACGAGCAGGTCGTTAGCCGTCAAAACATCCTGGACATAAAACCCATAGGGCGAAACAGACTTCGAGTCGAAACCACTTCAGGAGCAGTGGCGAATCAACTAGTGGAAACAGAATTTTTTCGTAAACAAAAACTAGAAGCTTACATTCCGTCTAGTGTTATTCAAAGACAAGGTTTAATTAAAAATGTCGACCCCTCACTTACTGAAGATGAAATATTACGGGAGATACAAACCCCGTTACCAGCTGTTCGTGTAAAGCGCTTCAGTAAGGTTATTCGCGGGGAGAGAAGGCCTATCCCAGTTTGTCTGTTAACTTTTCGTGCACAACAACTGCCAGCATATATACACTTACTCGGAACTAGGTGCCCAGTGCAACCATTTGTGATGTCTGTGCGATTATGTGAACGATGCCTCAGATTCAATCACTCTAGCCTGCAATGCCGAAGTGCTCTGCTCAGGGCCTCACGATATTAGTCAGTGTTCAGATTTAATTACTCCCTGTTGTGTTCACTGCAAAGGAGCTCATCTCTCCACTGATAAAAACTGTACAGAATATAAAAAGTGGATTTCTGTTCGGGAACTTATGGCATTTAACAATATCTCTCAAGTGGCTGCGCTTGATATTTATAACAACAGAGCGTACGCGGACTCAGCGGCACGCCCACCAGTTAATTATCAAAATCAGGTGGAATTTCCCCCGCTACCTAATATTTCTGCAACCTCTAACATGTCAACAGCAAGAAACGTTCCAAGACAACATGAGCCCTTGACACATAGGGTTACAGCAGAGCCACCAATGAAGGAAGATGCCTCATGGAATATCACACAACAGAACTCTCCCCACTCAACATTTAACCAACAACTCGACCATCCACTCGCCTCTCAGCGTAAAATTTCAGTTCCTGTAAACTCGTCAAGACGTCCGGTACAACCTTTTAAACCCCATTTCCCCCAATTTCTCAACTGGCCTATATTCCTCCACATTTACCTGTTACTCCGATTACTTACAATCCCTACCCTCCCCAACCCCATCGCGTAACATCAAATCCTGCTCAAAACAACGAACAACTCATTGAGCATATATTCAATATTATTATGCTCATCGTAGGTCAGCTCCAATCTTCAGCATCCAGCAACATTCATCCAACAACAATCCGCGACATGATTACCAATATTTTCGCCTCTGAAAATGGCCTTTAAAATCTTACAGTGGAACGGCCGGTCGGTGATCTCGAACAGAGGTGTTCTACAGCGTGAGATTCAAAGCCAAAATGCATCCATAATCGCACTATCTGGGACATGGCTACTTACCTTACTGATCCAACTATTTTCGTCTCAACCATCTGACTCTCTACAACTCATGGCGATCAAGTATATTCTGCGACAGATTTTCCAAGCTCATAATGGCATTTAAAATTCTTCAATGGAATGCACGATCGGCTATTTCAAACAAAGAGAGTCTAGATAATACACTTCACAATATAAACCCTCACGTTGTTGTCCTGTCAGAAACATGGTTCAAACCTCAAAGATATATACATTTTCGCAACTATACCATTTTAAGGGAAGACCGTGATGATGGATATGGTGGCGTTGCTATTCTGGTACACACGACATTATCTTACAGACAGCTAACTATCCAACGTAGTGTACCATCGCCATTTCAACTGATTGCAGCTAGTATACAACTACCTTCTAGAACTCTTACGATAGCATCTGGATATTGCCCACCGAGAACAGCAGTCACCTTGGATATTTGGCAAGAAATCATGTCGCAACTTCCTCCCCCACAGATCATCTGTGGAGACTTCAACGCTCACTCCACAGCATGGGGTTGTCCAACCACCGATCGCTACGGCAATGATATAGTCAATATGGTCGAACATTATAATTTAGTCATCCTGGATGATCATTCCCCTACATTGGTTCCTTCACCGAATCGGCAGAAATCGGCAGTTGACCTCACTATTGCCAACCCCTCTTTATCCTTGTCCACCAACTGGTCCGTCCTTACCGATTCTGGGGGTTCCAACCACTTTCCCATTTTGATCACAATAGAGACTTCTCCTCCACCTCATCAGCAGAAAGTGTCAACAGGAAAATGGAACTGCTCTAAAGCAAATTGGCCAGTATTTACAGCCAATATGGATGAAGAGATATTACGCCTTCCACTGCAAAATCCTAGTGGTGTCAGCTACAACCTCTATATCTCCGCTATGAAGAAAGCTGCATCCGATTCGATTCCCCTGAAGAAAGTTGGATCTATACACACGGGAAAACCAGCTGTCTGGTGGACCCCAGACTGCTCTCGAGCTGTTGCACGACGACGGACAGCGCTTCGGCAATACCGGGAACAACCCACTTTTGAGAGGTACCAGCAATGTCTGCACACTACAGCTCAAGTAAGGAGATTTTTGAAAGAAAGGAAAAGACACAGCTGGAAGGAATTCTGTGCATCATTAGATAGGAATGCCAACATCTCCGACGTCTGGAACAAAATCAAAGCCTTCCGCCACAAAGATCATAGTCCACGATCCCATACGATCTCACCAGCCTGTATAGAGGGATTCTTTGACAAAATAGCTCCACCGTTTGTTGATTCTCAACCCCTTCATTTCAACACGAACCCGAGTACTCACTTTTTATGCTCTCCCTTCACATTGGCTGAGCTGCAAAATGCAATAAAACAGTCCTCCAGTACTGCTCCAGGTTTTGATAATATTTGTTACCCGATGCTGGCCCATTTATCAATCAATGCTCTACAGTGGCTGCTTCGGATCATAAACGAAATATGGTCTCAAGGAGAATTTCCATTATCCTGGCTAACACAGATTGTGATACCCATCTTCAAATTCGGAAAGGAACCAGAGGATCCGAACGCTTACCGTCCTATCGCCTTGTCTTCATGTATACTGAAAACCCTCGAGCGTATGATTAAACTTCGACTCGAATGGTGGCTAGAATTTCACAATCTTCTACCACGAACTCAGAATGGTTTTCGAAAAGGAAGAAGTACCTATGATAGTCATGCACTGCTCACTACGGACATATATAAGACATTTGCTTCGAACAGTTATATGCTTGCACTTTTTCTGGATATTTCTGCTGCATACGACAATGTTGATATCTCAAGATTATTATCTAAATTGATGGACCTCGGCCTTCCTCATCCGCTCATCAAGGGCATTTACAATCTTCTACACACCAGATGGATATATGTGCGTTATCATGACAAACTACTTGGCCCACGGAAAGTCTCACAAGGTCTGCCTCAAGGTGCTGTGCTTAGTCCCCTGCTCTACACCATTTACACCAGTGATCTAGAGACCATATTTTCACCCAGGATTAAAATATTACAATATGCTGACGATGTGTGTGTATATACTAGTGCAAGCTCTCTCCAGACTGTAGAAGCCCACATGGCTTTAGCTGTATATCAATTAGACCATTGGCTCCTTGAAAATAATTTATCCCTATCGCCTTCCAAGTCTCAAGTAGTGATATTTACGCGAAAATACCTGAGAGTCCTACCCTTAACCTTGAACTTGGGTCCATACAACATCAGAGTCAAACCTCAGGCAAGGTTTTTAGATCTCACATATGACACTCGACTGACATGGTCGCCACATATATCTGAGCTTACACCAAAACTGGAAAGATCTATGAATATTCTTCGTGCTCTCATCCGAACATGGTGGGGGGCTGATCCCTGTGTCCTCCTTCTCCTATATCGCAGTTTGATCCGATCAAAAATGGATTATGGGAGTATGTTTTATCATAACGGAAGCAAAATCGCTTTGCGCAAGCTGGACAGAATACAATCTAGCTGTGTCAGAACCTGCATTGGAGCAATGGCTTCGACCCCAACAAATGCGTTGTTACTAGAGTGCGTCGAACCTCCTCTTGCTGTACGTCGACAATATTTAGCAGACAAATTTGTATTATCCAGGATGTACAACAATGAACCACCAATCTGCAGCAGTCTGGATGATTTAGAAACAGTTATGAGAGAACACGGACACCGAAAATGGATGAAAAATATATGCCTTCTGAACAGTCTTCAGTTTCTACGCCCCATACTTCCATCGTCAACAGCCCACAAGTCTTGCCTTGCTTTTGAGATTCCGTACTCCTACTTATTGTTTTCTGTTCCAATACATCTTTTTACAACAGACTTACTTCCTCTAACCACAGTTCAGTTTTACTTTGTGGAATATACTCAAAGACAGTGGCCCAATGCTCTTCAAATCTTCACTGATGGCTCAAAAATACCCTCACCACCTGCAGTGGGATGCGCTTTTTACTGTCCCGCAACTGAAGAATCTCGTTTATTCACTTTACAAAATGACTGGTCTATTTTTACAGCAGAAGCTGTCGCTGTTTCCGAAGCTCTAGCATACAGTTTAAGAGTTAAACCTTCTGCAGTTCTTATAATTACTGACTCTCTCAGTGTCTTGAAGACTTTACAGTCACCTGCTACATACAAACTAACGGTTCATCAAATTCAGATCATTCAGAGAATTCGACAACTTACTCGCCTCAATATTGCTGTACACTTTCTTTGGATACCTAGTCATAAAGGTATCAAACACAACGAGTATGTTGACCGGCTCGCTAGAGCAGCAACGCATTTGGGCGAACGGTTAGATTCACCAGTGTCTATTCGAGACTACGTGCCACGTATCAAGCAGCGTTCCTGGACGCAAATTGAAGAAGAATGGTATATTACAAAAGGGCAACGGGGAAAACAATACGCTGCAGTCCAACCATACCCTCCTCACTCACTTTGGTTCTCCAAATGGAATGCTTGTCGCCGATACATCACTTCTCTTATTCGCATGAGGTTCAACCACGGCAGTTTTGCAAATCATCTCTATCGGATAGGAGTCCTAAACTCGCCCTACTGTTCCTGTGACCGCCAAGCAATCGCTGACCTCAACCACATCTTCTTCTCGTGCCATCTTTATAATGTACAGCAGGAAAAATTTATAACAACTTTACTTTCATTGAGCTTCCAACTACCACTCAACATCCAGTGCATTTTATCATCCCAACAACCAGAAGCGTATAATGCAATCGCCTTATTCTTAAAAGACACCGATTTAAGATTATAAAGTTTGATGTGATACTACTTCAGAAAAACTACGTAAACATACTACAGTTGCAGTGTCCCAATTTGTTCTTTTTTTTCTCTCTTCGTATGTGTGTGCGCGCATTCTGTACGGGCTCGGAACGTAATACCATTATAATACTATGGAAGATTCATAGGTGTATATGTATTCTAAGTGTATATTTAATGTATATGCTTTGTTATCTAATGTATATCTAGCTGGCTGTTTGGTCTGGCACCTAAAGCCAATAAATTATTTTTTTTTAAACCCTCATCGCATGTCGTGTGAGTGAATGATTCGTGCTGGGTCGTGCATTGTGCGTTGTAGATGAGTGAAACCGTGTACGTAAGTGAAAACAGTTAATATCCTTTTTTGTTCGTTGAGCAGTGGAGTAGATGTATTTTAACATATAGTACACAGTACATAGTACGAATAATAATAATAATAATAATAATAATAATAATAATAATAATAATAATAATAATAATAATAATAATGGAAACTCCGAAACAGAAAAAGGGGGGGAAATGGACTCATTCCACGGAGAAGAAAATGATATACAATGTCGTGCAGTTTTGTAAGCGAGAGAAAAAAGTAATTATACCTCTTCAAAAAGCAATTTTAAGGGCGGCACATATGGTTGGTAAGTCCAAAAAAAACCGTAAGAAATATTTTGAAAGACACTGAAAAGGTGGAGCAAACCGGCGGAAAGGTTACAACACCACGAGAAAAACGGTCTAAAAGATAAGTGATTTCTATAGATGACTTTGATAAATGTCGTATTCGCAGAAAATTCCTAGAGTATTATGAACAAAAGAAAGAAATTCCAACACTGCGGAAACTGCTTGTATTTTCAAAACATGAACTACAGTTTAAGGGAGGAAAGGAAACTCTCCGGAAAATTGTAAAAGAAATGGGGTTTTATTTCCGGAAGTGTAAAAATAAACGAATTATCCTCGCGGAAAGGTCAGACATTGTTGCTAGACGTGCGGACTACTTACGAGCTATAAGAAATAACGCGAAGGGTCCAAATAAACCAGTAGTGTACACGGATGAAACGTGGGTTCACACACACACTATACTGTAAAAAAGTGTTGGCAACATGAAGACGTCGCAGGGGTTATGACGAATCACAGTCCAGGACAAAGAGATATTGTTGTCCATGCGAGAGGGAAAATGGGTTTCATAGAGGGAGCAGATTTAATTTATGACTCAAAATCCAAATTACAAGATTACCATGATGAAATGAATAGCTGCAATTATCAGAAATGGGTAGAAGATAAGCTTATTCCAAATATTCCACCCGAGAGCATAGTTGATATCGATAACGCGCCCTATCATACTGCGCAAGTCAATAAAGCCCCCACTAATGCAGCTCGTAAGGCTGAAATGGTAGACTGGCTTACTCAGCATAACATACACTGTGATCCCACTTGGAGACGAGATTAACTTTTTAAACTTATAACACGTAATAAGCCAAAACCGGCATATAGAGTGGATACAATGTTAGAACAAGAGGGGTTTACTGTATTAAGGCTCCCTCCAATAGCATTGTGAGCTTAATCCGATTGAACTTATTTGGAATTTGTTAAAACAAAAGATCGCTGCTAAAAGTGTCTCTGCTATTAGCTTAAAAACCCTAAAGGAACTGACCAACACTTCTTTACGTGAACTCACTCAACAGGACTGGGCAAAAGCTTGCGAAAAAGTATGAATTGAGGAAAGTTATTGATACAGGGATGGGTTAATGGAGGAAGCCATAGAAAATATCATCATAAATGTTGGCATTGACAGTGATGATGAAAATACAATTGAAAATAAGTGCCGTGACAACACGGAACAAAGTGATATGGATACTGATACTGCAAGTGAACCTGGTATGGACAATAGTGAGAATAGTGAGACTGACACGGCTGATAAAGAACCTGGTATCTATCCTTTGTGTGCAGGACCTTCATCGTCTATAGTCCATTTTGGTTGAAAGCGTCCTGCGCGAGAAATGGTTGCGCATGCAGTGGTGGGAGCTATCGTCCCCCCACTCCTACAGCAGGTCCAGTCGCCAGGCTAGCGCTGAAGTGAAAACGTCTCTCAAGCGGCGCGTGTTGTTACGTGCGGGCTAAGTTGAAATAACTGAAGTGACGAGCATGGCTTCTAGGTCCTCTTCTAAATCTGGGAGACCACTGCGAGGCTAGGCACTTGAAAGTGTTTATACAATGAGTGAACATATGAAACATATCATCCAGATCTCAATCACACTGAGTCGGTTTGGGGAGATATCAAAGGAGAGGTCCGTGATAAGAATATATCTCAATTAATAGTAATACAGCATAGGCCTAATTAGATTTTTAGTATAAAAATGTGTGCCATAGCATCTCTAATGCCTTCACTGTTCATAAATGAGGCGCTCCTATTCCCAATATAAATAAAAATGATTATTCTGTACGAAATATTTCTCTGTCTTATAGATCACTCGTGACTTGACAGCAGACACACTCGACAAAAAGGAAGCTGTTTGCGGATATTGCTTGCAGAGTATTCGCAAGACAAACGGAAAAAATCTTTCGACCACGTAAAAGACACTGAGCAGGAATACTGGGAGCGTGACAACACCATGCATAAGGAATTAGAATTAGACCAGTCCGACGTCAACCTCGGTGAATCTTCAGATGACATTGATTCTTTTTTTCTATTTTGCTTAACGTCGCACTGACACAGATATGTCTTATGGCGACGATGGGATAGGAAAGGTCTAGGAAGTGGAAGGAAGCGACCGTGGCCTTAATTAAGGTACAGCCCCGGCATTTGCCTGGTGTGAAAATGGGAAACCACGGAAAACCATCTTCAGGGCTGCCGACAGTGGGGCTCGAACCCACTATCTCCCGATTACTGGATACTGGCCTCACTTAAGCGACTGCAGCTATCGAGCTCGGTGACACTGATTCAGACGAGAGTAAAGATTATTCTGAATAATTTGTAAATAAGATCCCTGAACTCCGAATATTAAACAAACGTGATCATAGAACACGTAAGAAGTCCGATAATATTTTCGCTCTGATTTTATGAGACAGATTTATATTGTCTATTGTTCCGGAGCATTTTGTTGCTGTTTTCGTCGTTGTTGTTGTTGTTGTTGCTGCTGTAGGAGACCTGTTCTCTCAGTCATAACAATAGCAGGTTATTCAAGAGTATTTATATATTATTATATTTCTTCTGATGGACAAGAAAAGTAGACATTGTTAATGTTATTACGAAAGTAGCTGAAGTATTTCTACTAATGCTTCTTCTCTGCGTTTTCCCGACAATTTCGCATTAATTAATCTCTTTTATACGTATTTCACTAGAAATCACGTTAAGTAGATTATATCTCCGGGCTGTCAGTGGAAACAACTTCCTCCTATTCGTTAGGCGATTGATGAACTGATAGCGCGTACCGATGCGCCTTTCCTTGGTATACAGTACAGTTTCAAACGAACTTCCTTTATTCGCAGTATTACCAGTTGCAAGTTACTGTCTTATGTTCACTTGATTTTCTACTAAATGGTGCAAACCTTTCAATTTTATATAACAGATTTCATATTCGTAAGAATGTATAATAATAAATGGCACAAGAATAAATTAAAGGCTACAGAGTGCCAAAATATTGACCTCCTCTTTTACTATACACTGAGATTTATTTCACGTTGTATCGAAAACATCATCCGATATGAATTCTTTTAGGCATGACCCTCTAATTTCTCGATGTCACCAACATTTACGACGAAAGTCACGAAGTATTTCCGTACTGGAATAAAACTTAAATTTTAGAATGTTATGCTCAAAGGCCTGTGTAGTTAATTGACAAGGTTTAACGCAGACAATCGAAATGTAAGACTTGATTTGTATAATGTACGGTACTATTTTATTTTCACTAGTTTACCATATTAAGTAATTCCTACACCTTTGAGTTAGTGTGATGTATGTACACCGATGAGCCATTGCATAATGACCACCCCGACCCGGGAACGTTTCGCGCCTAAGCTTTCCACGCTATTTCAGTCAGTTCCCAGGGCTACGTCCGCTGCCTGAACTCGACTGTGTCAGCTGGAGGAAAGGTTCAAATTCTTCCCCCCACCACCAGCGCGAACGCTCCCATAGTTCCTCGCGCACGAGGCTAGGCCACACCTCCGGTCGTCCAGAAAGACGCTTACTACGAAGATGGACTATAGTACAATGTAACTTCAAGCAGGTTAGTGGTACTGTTTCATTGTACGACTGTACATGCGTTCCCCCTCCTGCCCCACTTCCGTCCACGGCAGCCATACCGTGGCGAGCTGACGTAATGTATACACAACAGCCGCGCTCCATGTCTAGCGGTAAGGCCTCATTCACAATGCAAACGTAACCGTAATCTTAACGACGTAACGTAACCGTAAAATTAACGTAAAATTTGTGGTATTCACAATGGAGGAAGTTAACATTAACGTAAAGAGTACACAGCAGCCAATCAAAACACTGCCATGTTATTTAGTACGGAAGTCAGGTTTTGGGCTATCTCGCAGTTTTATATTTCAGTACCTCGATGGAATCAAACAACGTGGTAGCGGAATTCATATTACTTCAAACATCTATTGCTTTGCTCCTGGGAGCTGTGTAGGCCTACGGTACCTGAAAAGGCGATCTAAACAACGGTGCAGAAAATGGGTTCATCCCTTGAATCAAAGAAGGTTATGTCAGGGCGATTTTTGGACATGCGGATGAAACCTGGACTGTTTGCCTTTCTTACGATTTGCTTCCCCTTTTGTAATAAAAAGAAATGTAAGGTCTCCTTTACCGACATCTATGACCCTATCTATCACACCCCGATAAGATGTTTGGATCTATTTGTTTGGATGATATCGTTTTCGTAAACTAGTAGTCCGTATAATGTTAAGAAATATACAGGGACACTGTTTTATTTATGACAGGGATTGTCTCTCGTCCGTTCGCCAGCGCTGCGAGCTTGTCTCCCGCCATTTACCGTCAGATTTCATTACTACAGGATATTTATTTCCACGTATTATTTTTCGGTACAGCGTATTTGTAATTCTTTTTCCTTCTATCATACATAGCCTATACACAAAGATTATTTTGAAAGAGAATTACAAGTGTTTCGTCGAAAGAAGTCATTATATCGTGCACAACACACAATGTTTACCTCTGTTCTGATTGGCTGGTTCTTAAAGTTAACGTAAAATTAACCGCAAGAGCTTGGAGTTTGCAATCCCTTAATTTTACGGACTCGCAGTTAAGTTTACGTCGGCGCATTGTGAATGGTTCCATTAGATAAGATGGCCGCTAACTTGTAAGTTAACGTTAATTTTAAGTTTACGTTACGTTACGTTTGCATTGTGAATGGGGCTTAACAATTCCCTGGTGGAGTTATAACTAATGGCTCTAAATTTGATAATAAACACCGCCATTTCTTTCAGTATAGTCGTGAGCTTTGTTATGTGCCTACAAGCTAAGTAGCTTATTGATTTCATTGTGTAAACATTCGTATCAGCATGTGTGTTTTTATTATTGTGCGTTTTTATCAGTTAGTGGTATTTTGCCAGATCATGAATTCGGTGTAGTCTTTAATGTCTAGGCCGTTTTCGCAACAGACTGCCGAGGAAAAATCCGAAGTGAAACGAATGGGTAGGCCCACGCGACGTTTAATTACGAAACCAGATACATTACAAAAGGATATTTTTTTTAAATACCGGAATTAGGCTACCTCAAAGTGTTTCATTTCAATATGGTAAAAGAGTTTTTAAATGAAAAAAATGTTAATGCCTTGTAGTAATATTCGTGAAAATAGAAATGTAAATTGTTTGTTTTATTTTTAATAATAAAAAAGTATTGTTGATGTATCTAGATTTGAAAATTAGCCTGTAATCATATTATATCATTGGTAAAAATTGTGCACCACTGAACTTTTAAACCACCTGCCGCCACTGCGTTAGATATGAAGTGAAATGGGAGAATAGAGATATGAGATGATGTTATTTGAAGATGGGAAGGAATTGAGAAAAGATGTTAATGCTGCGAGGATATAATTGAAGTGAATTAAATATGAGAAGAGAAAGTATAAAATATTGGCGCAGACGCGGATCATTAATATTTATTGAAGCAATAAAGATGTTTCGTAGACAGATAATCCATATCACATAATAAATGGCAGCATAATACGATACTTTTGAATAATATGGCAGGAATTGATCATCAAAATAAACCCTAATATGCATGATCATTCGTTTAAATGAATATTTCAACATCAGATACCTACTTATAGGTTGTATTTGATAGTATATCAAGTATGGCAGGCATTTACTGGCATGTATAGTCATTAATACATCTTATTTATAATATTGAGAGGTTGATAGTCATTTCAAATCTTCATCCATGGAATTCCCTATACTTAAAAGTTGAACTTCATGAGGTCATACATTGGATTTCCAATTCAATTGAGAAGTTATTTGGTTATTTATGATATGTTTATTTGATTTTCAAACATAATAGATGTTTTAATGGAATGATAATCACTAGTAGTATTTTAATTTTGAATGAATTGTAGCCCATGAATGCTACATAGGTACGAAACTCATCTTATTCTTTATACCAAGTTTATGGAAATTTTAATATGAACAACGAAAGTCATTGTCCTTGAAATCAAAGATGAACTTACGATAAAATGAAGAATGTTACGTGTGAGCAAGACTGAACAAATAATCTAACTCACGTGAATTTGTAAATAACTTATTTATTTTATTTTCTTGTGTAATATTAGACAAATATGAAGCGGCTATCCATTCCAATGACAATTATATTAATTCATACGACGACTAATGATTAGGCTATAAAAACAATTTGAAGACTGTAATCAGAATCAATTGATTAATTTTTGGATTTTCTAGCAGATACTTCACAATTTATCCATCATATTTCCTTTTCTTGAATAAATATTAGCAAATAAGGTAAAATTTAATATCATTTATAGTTAGCTGGAATAGTACGTAAGTTAGAGTTAAGGTAGCCCAATTTATGATAATCGATATCACTACTAAACGTTTGGTGGACACGTCCATCAATCTTACTTTTTGTGGGGTGGGGTGGGGGGATCGAAGAAATGCGTACTTGCGTATCTGCATCATCTCGAATCCACGTAAAAATAAAAAAAGATTTTAAAAATAAGCTGACCTCGATCTTTACACTGAGATGCCTACCGACCCTGGCTGGAGTTTTCTTCGACGCTAATCATCTTGGACGCATGAGATGGCGCAGTATACGTTAACAATGTTCCTTGCGTCAAGGAAATTTTTATTTCAAACTGATAATCTACATGTTATTAAACTACATACATTAATGTACCTACAGTTCGTCCTTAAAAAAAAAGAACAGGTATATTGATAAAATAAAGCATTACAACTTATTAACTGTATCAAAATAAAAGTTTATGGACTGACTGGCTCAGTCTGGTGGTATTTTAACCTGCTCAAATACGTCAGATTCCTATTAGTAGACTTAGTGGCACGTTAAATAATACATGTGTAACAAAATTCCGGCACCTCAGAGTCTTCGAGAACCGTAAAAAGAAGTTAGTGGGACAAATAACATTATTATTATTATTATTATTATTATTATTATTATTATTATTATTATTATTATTATTATTATTATTATTATTATTATTATTGAAATAAAAGTTAACCATCACACTCAAACTTTGTAGCTCTTAATTCGTTGGAATACATGAAAAAGAAAATAGTGAACTGTCAACAACTCCGAATTATTGATCATAACTCTGAACATGACTCCGAATTACTGGAACATGTACTTGAACGTCTGAAGTTACTGTTTTATTCCTTCACAGGAAATGCTCGAAATGTCGTCCGTTAACTCGACGACAGACTTCCAAGTGCTGACACCCCCACCCGCCTCCACACCTCCACGTCAGCTCTTACAGTTCCGACGACGTCCCAAATACGTTGTCTTAAATTTACTTCATCGGTATTGGTACACCAAGTCTTTGAGGTGCTCCCAGAAATAAAAATCCAGTGGATTTAAATCTGAGGAAGTGGATTGCCAGCTGACGGGACTATCGACCAACCCACCGATTGGGGAAACGGCGTTCTAGCGATCTACGAACATACTGTACATACTGCTGTGAGGAGGTGCATGAGCCACATACGCTCGGTATCTGTAGTGGGACAGAGACTCTGGCAGAGAAGACCGCAGGAAATGGAGATAACTAGGCCTAGTGCCAGTCAGTCGTGCAGGCAGTTCCAATTGTCCAAGAAGCTGATCGCCCCAAGTTACAGACCTAATAGTTTAGAAATGACCTTGGTGAATGGCGTGAGGGTCTTCTTCTGCCCATGTATGGGCATTGTGAAAATTAATTATACCCTCCCAGGTAAAGGATGCCTCATCTGTAACCAACACAGTGCGTGGAACGTCTGCATTGCGTTCACACTGTTGCAAGAAACAGGTACAGAATTCAGCTCTTGGTAGGTAATCCACTTCTTGGAGAAGCTCAATTTTTTAATTTTATTTTTTACAATTTGATTTAAGACGCACCGACACAGATAGGTCTTACTGCGACGATGGGATAGGAAATGACTGGGAATGGGAAAAAAAGCAACTGTGGCCTTAATTAAGGTACAACATTTAGCTGGTGTGAAAACCACGGAAAACCATCTTCAGGGCTGCCGACAGTGGGGCGCGAATCCACTATCTCCCGAATGCAAGCTGACTGCTACGTGGCCCAAACCATGCGGCTACTTGCTGAACTCTGGCATAGTAGTATAAATACAACAGCTGTTCACGCAATGTACGATGAGCAGTCTAGTTAGATGTACCTACTTGTCTTGCCAAGTTCCTTGTGCTTATAGATGCTCCCTCTTCGACAAGCTTTTTTTTTTAAAATCCTTTTTCCCGACGAAGCTCCGAGGGATCACGATGAGATCCACGGCACTCACTCCAAGGATGAAGCGAGCCTGAGTCTCGGAGCCTTCGGTACACAGCGACGAACGTTCGGCTATTGGAAATACGACTTTGGAAATCGTTGTCTATACAGCTTGCTCGTCGCATGTGCAGTTTATCCAGCTGCTCCGTAAACGTGATGAATATCAGGTAATTCGGCGCATGTAAAGGTTTCCATTATGTAATCAATTGGCTACAGTGATGTTAGTTCTACAACTGTCCCACGACTGCGGGACAGGCAACAACACCTTTTTTTTTTTTTTGCTATTGGCTTTACGTTGCACCGACACACATAGGTCTTATCGCGATGGGACAGGAAAGGGCTAGGACTGGGAAGGAAGCGGCCGTGGCCTTAATTAAGGTACAGCTCCAGCATTTGGCTGATGTGAAAATGGGAAACCACGCAAAACCATCTTCAGGGCTGCCGACAGTGGGGTTCAAAACCATTATCTCCCAAATACTGGATACTGGCCGCACTTAAGCAATTGCAGTTATCGAGCTCGGTCAACAACAACTTGCCAGCAATGACAGTGGGGCAGGTAGTGTGGAGCCTACATCCAGTGCCGCATTCACTTGTTCACGCACCACGACTGAGTGACTCGGATTGCTTGCATAACAGCTGCGTCAGTTCATTTCTTCATCTGATTGTATACGCAGAGTTAACATTTGTCTTGAGATTAAAACATAGTGTATTTAAAATTAAAATAAGAATACATTTTGGAACGAATAATGGACTGAAGTCATATGTATTAATAATAAGAAGAAGAATTGACTACTCGTAATTAATGCTCCGCCTAGAAAACAATTATCAACGTGTATAAGTATAGATCTCACCGGGTGTATAATGTCCTAAATAGGGTGAAACAGATGCTCTAATTCCAGGTTGATTAGCTGGATGGTAGAGTGCTAGCATTCTGATCGCAACTTCACAGGTTCGATCCGGCTCAGTCTGGTGATATTTGAAGGAACTCAAATATGTCACCCTCACATCGGTAGATTTAGTAGCATGTAGAAGAAGTCATATGGGACAACATTCTGGCATCTCGATGTCTCCGAAAACCGGTAGTGGGACGTAAAAACCAATAACATTATTATTATGAAAGCTAGACCCGTTTACAGCTACAGCAAGACTCGTCTCGTACGTGCAACTAGGGGAAGAGCACACCAAAACCCCTATACTCTGGTACTGTGACCCGATGACATAACCGGCGTTTCCTACTATGGCAATTCAAAACACATTAGGTCCTGGCTTGTTTATAGGAAAACTAATAGGACAAGGTAAAACGTACATAGCATGTGTTTTGAGATGTACTTTTCTTTACTGACTAGCAAAATATCTGCACGTATACCCCTAACACCATCTATTAGCGTAGTCAGTAATAGTAATGATATTATTCTTTAACTACATCACTGCACCCATATCAGCCCTACTTTTTCTGCTCTCTCTTTCAAAAGTTTGATTTGTTCTGTTGCAGTATCTGTAGTGTCTGTAGAATACCTCAATTATCTGCAAACTTCAATTTAATTCAATCACAGTATTCTTAATATTATTACTATCATCATCATCATCATCATCTTTTTGTGTTTTGCCTTAGAGGTGAGACTCACCTTGTTTAATGATTTGGAAATAAATTCATGATTTATCTTACAGCCCACTGGAACTTAGCTTCTGTATAGCCTTCGTTTCTGGATAGCCTTCATATAAGTCTTTGGCAGGAGAGAATGACATTTGATATTTTAATTATTAAACAGTTTTTAAATAAATTATACATATTTCACAATTTAATCATAACACCCTGGAATATTGAATGGTAGATCAAAACACTTGTTTGGTACCTGAATAATTTTAGACTTAAAGATTTATTATTGGCCTACAGAGTACAGGCATCTATAAAATGCAAATAAACCAATTACCAACAGATTCACTATCGGTCCTTGCTTGAAGTTAGTACATCTTCTCAAAACATCCCATAGATATGTTATGATGAGCTAATATTACTGCAGTGACCTAACGTCATGAACTATTCCAATACAGCAGCATTTCCAACTGGTCATACGCTAGGTCATTCAGCAGTCCATGGAAAATAATCAGTAATGGTGAAAAAAGGATGGAAAATCAACTAAAATTAGACAGACTGCAGAACACCATGAGAAGAAATACCCAACATTTTGGAAACAAAGTTACATGTTAAAATGTGTTTTGAGGTGCTGCAACACCTGTCTTGAAGTGCTTGACCTCAGTGACAAGTTTCCACTGGCTAGTGATTGTGAACGGGATTTTAGTGTAACAATTATTATAAAATAATGATCCTGAATATTGTAAAATTAAATCTCTATGCTCTTAACTTATTTCTGCAGTGATGGCTACTGTACTATAGTATTTTAAAGGTTGGTAAACACAGCACTACAGATTTTCTGTCATGAGAAACATTCTGTACATTGTAGTGATACTTCTAAAAGCACACAAAGACAAAGACACCTCTGTACAGGCCATGAAGGCCCTTGGAGGAGTGGAAGGTAAAGGCTTCCACCATTGTTAACCGCGGCACGTGATGGGGTAGAGTGGTTAGCTCTACGCCCAACCGCCTTTGCCCCCAGGAATTAACCTGCTACTCATTTTTGTTGTAGGCTGAGTGAACCTCAGGGCCATATGCACCTCCGGAAGTGGAAATCTTGTTTCTTAAATTTTACGATTTCCTGACGGGGATTCGAACCCACGTCCTTCCGGGCGAACCGAGCACGCCTTTACAGCCTCGGCCAGGCAGCCCCTCTAAAAGCACACACAAGCAGTAAATATATTGTACATTCCAGTCCGTGAAAACTGCTAGGAAATATTTATTCAAGCTGTATTTTTAGCTATTTGTAAATGAAAAGGAGAAAGTCCAGGGGAGGTACAGTCTGCAGGACTCTCAATGCACAATAAATACCAAATACATTCTGGTTCTTAGTAGATTTGTGTAACTGTTACTAATATACACTAAATAGTACAGATGATACACACTAGTTTATAATAAAAACAGCAAAACATAAATTGTATCTGGCAGGCAGGTGTTTACGAGTGAAGAGTTAATGAATGAAACAAAACCTCTTTGCTGTTCTGATTAATCTATGTACGGCTGAAGCTTTCTTTTAAGTGTCCTCTCTATGATCGTTCTCAGTACTGAAAATATTGCAATGGGGGGCCAGTTCCCTAATACATTGGTGTCTCAAATTGGTGCGTCCTTTCCTGCATATTTGTAATACATATCCCCAAGCTAGGATTATATTAGCAATAAAACTAATGACTCCGGCATATTTTAGTTTCTTAACAACTTTCAATAAAACTTGGTCAGACCCAGAAACACTGTCAATATTCATTCCTTTCCTAGCCTGGTAAACTTCTGTGTTATTAACAATATTGTTCATCATCAACCTTGTGGTTAACAGAACACCAAGCAATGGGGATTTTTTATGCCCGCTGACTTTTAAGAGAATTCAAAAACATCTTCATTTCCTACGTTCCATCTTTTAATCTCGCAGAGGCCCATTATATTCTGGACTACTTTCTCCCATGTGTAGTAATAAAAGCGTTGCATATCAATATTTATTCTTTCTATTCTCTCTTAATCTTTTATCGTGACATTGTGGATTTTTCTTCAGATAATCATCTGACCATTTATTATTTGGCAGTCATGCCTTCCTAGCCCTGTAATATTTAACGGTCAGATGGTTAGGGCCTTTGCAATGTGGTGTAGCTTCGAGTAAAAATGGGATAAATTCAATTATTAGCCTGTCAAAACTGTGCACATCATTATGTTGACCCATTAATGATTGAAATTTGTTTTCTAGTTCTTTATTTCATCACTCACAGTAACCTGAACGGGAGGGTTTTGAACAGTTTTAGCCACATTCACAGTACCAGCTCTTTCTGAACTGCATCTTTGAGCGATATTGGCCCTTTAGAAATTGGGATGGGCCCGTGATATATGATCATTATTGCTGTGGATATGGGTTACTCAGTGTTTGATTGCTTATTTCAGCAGCTGCAGCAGGAATCACACTGTCCGAATCCAAATTTGGATATTTATAATTTTGATGGAAATAATTTCCAGGTTGAGAGTTATCACCAGAATTAAGAATGAGTAGCCTCGTAAGGTTCTTCAGGGTGGATTTTAGCGAAGTACGTGTGTAAAGCTACTTGGTTTTTAAATTCATTCTACTACTTTCTAACTCAGTTATGTATATGGTTCAAATAATGTACAGTAAAATAATGTGAAACTTAAAATGGTAACTCAACAAAATTCAAAATCTGGAAATTATTTTAAATATTATGAAGTGAAATCAACAGGGCATTATTTCCCTCCTGTCATCACAAGAAGTTTCACACTTTACCTTCTTGCAAAAACATCAGCTTGAAAATTATGTATGAGTTGAGAATATATTTGAACTTCTAACAAGGATCCAAATTCTTCGGAGAGCAGGAAACACAGTTTGCGGTGAACCTAACCCATCCCTGTAAATACTGGTGTCAAATGCAGAGGATACGGACAACATCTACTTCTTTATACACTGCTGTCTTGAAATACGAGTTCTTCTTAGTTTCAGCCCTTGTGAGCTTCATCAGCTTCAACACTCATTACAGATCTTTGGTCTTGATTTGAGAAGTGTATGGTAACAAGAAAGGAAAATGGAAGTGAATACAGGCAATAAAGGACAAGGAATAGGAAGAGGTCAGTAATAGACCAGTGTGAAATCATGTCATACATACAGAGACTACAGAACAAGTCGGTGTGGGAAAGAGACACGCAATCTCTTAATTTTTATACACTGTTGTTCTTATCTCTCTATGTATGACAGAATTTGAACAGTAAAATGATAACCTGCCCCACCTCTGTCCAGAATTGACAACATCTCCTGTTTAAGTCTTCAGGGTATCAAAGTATTTTTCAGCTGAAAAAAAAAAAAAAAATTCCACAGCCTGTTTTCAGTCATTTGACTGGGTCAGGAATGGAACAAATGAAGTCCCCATCTAGCAGCGAGGATAGGAACTGCGCTGGCTGCCGAAGCCTATCACACTCCTCTGGGGCAATGATTAATGACTCACAGATGAAATGAAATGATACTGGTCAGTGTTGCTGGAATGAACCATGGCAGGGAAAACAGGAGTACCCAGAGAAAAACCTGTCCCGAACCTGCTTTGTCCAGCATAAATCTCACACTGAACAACTGGGATTTGAGCTGCAGAATCCAGCAATGAGAGGCCACCTGAACCATAGACACTCTCTTGTTTTAAAAGTTGAATCCTATCAAAAGTATAACCATAAAACTTTGACTTAACTTAACACTACCTTTGCAATGTAACGTTATGCATTTTATGGACACATATAGTTTTTTTCCCTAATTAAACTCATTCTATCTCTTTTGTAAGTCGGACATCGGTTTGAATTTTAAGGTAACATAATTAGATATTTCATAATCGATGTCTAAGTAGCAATAAACAGAACAAACATTTCAACTGAATCTTGCATGTAGCAGTGGCATGCTGTTTAGTCTCTAATAACAATCACTTTAAGTACCACAATATAGTATTCAATGATCTCCTGAATCACTGAACCAAGAGTATCACTAACTCATAAGATCTCACATCTTATTCACAATATCAAAGTTCTGTTGTTTTCTGTCTGGCTGTAATATAACTACAGTGAAACTTGTCAAAAAGTCGACTCCTATTAAACAACCTCTCCTCTTAAGACTAACCCTCTCTCCAGTTATTTCCTAGATATGAATTCATATTTATACAGTAAGAATTTCAGAGTTATATACTGGATACGATATCTATATAGTCTGTAGCCACAAGTTCCCTAACAAGCTAAACAGGAAAGTGTACTGCCCACTTTTATCATCTTGAAATGAACAAACCACTTAGCACATTCCAGGATCACCTGTTGCCATGTCTTAAAGGAGGATCGAGTCAAAGGGATTTCTGGAAGGCTTATCAGGAAGAAAGCTGGTACAGAAATTCAAAGTGATAAAACACAGATCAACTTGATTTAAAAATGAAAAGAAAGTATTTTTCACTAACAGAATGTGTGTGTTTCTCCTAAAAAAGGTCAATTTATCATGGAAATGTCAGTGATTCTTTAATATAGGTTTCACTCGACAATGGATAACACAAACAGACAATATTTATTCATTTGAAGATGTTTCCTCTGTGAACTCATTTAAGGAATTATGTGCCCAAGAGGAGCTGATGTCATTTCAGTCTGACTTCTACGCACAAATTCCTTTCTCATCAGAGCGCATTTTACTTTTTCACGGATCTTCTCGTACTGGCGATCGTGGGTGTGAACTCTAGGGCATGCGGTCAGCCGGTCGCCAGTAGTGATGCAGCGACCCCGGCAGCCCACGGTAACGTACTCGATGCAGCGCCAGTACTTGGTCGGACCCTGCTGCATGTTGAGGTGGTAGATATGACCGTCGTGAACCAGCTGAAGCTTCCCGCTGCGGCTCTCCACAAAGTGCAGCCTGCCTGTACACACCATCAGTTCATTTTCACCCTCAGAAAACAGCACTGCGTTCCTCTCATTATCAACTACACTTCTCTCACAATGCACATTAAAAGCTGGAAGTGCGAGACAGAATGACGCTCAGAATGATGGTGAAGTCTAGTGAGACAAATGGTGGAGAGTAAGAGAAGTAGGAGGACAGCAAGGGAATGATGGTCAGGTTCAGAAAAGAGACTACAAAACAGAGGATTGTGGAGATGCAGAGTTAATTTACAGAGGCTGGCAGACTGAACACCGAAAGTTTAAAATGAAGTTTATATTTCTATTTTTCAGCAAAATGTCAGCATGAATACGAGTACAAAAATATAACCAATGATATACTCTTAGGACATAAGCAACAGAAATATGTATTTTACTAAATATAGAAATCTTGAGAGGCAAATGTTTTAGCTGGGACTGTTGATATCATGATCACAGCTAATACAGAAATCTGTATCAATTTCTTTTAATAACACAATACTGATATTTAATTTTAGAAATCCATTACACATGTTGTCAATGGAATGATGATGCTGAAACACAAGATCCCGTGAAATCTCCAAAGCCGCTAAGCAATATTGGATGTGGTCAGCACTAGGACGGTTGGAAAGGAACTGGCCATCCTGCTGCAATGACGAGGTCACTCACGTACAAGTTTGGATAAGACACAAAATTCCCAATACTGTTCTTCAACTGAACCTGTATTTGACACAAAAGACAGATGTTTGACTTGGAGAACTGACATCCAGACAGGAGTCCCTTTGTTCTAATAGGGAGTTCAAGGAAGCATTAGGCTGAACAGAAATTGGGATTAAGATATGAAGATGACAATACTGAACATTATGAACAAAGTTTCCACAACTATTAAGCCTCACCACCAATAGGAAAATATCTCTCTATACGAACAAGTTTAAGTATCTGGCCAGGACCATTAGACTGATCCAGGTAGACATTCTCTACAATGAGGTCACTCCTTGACTTCACTGCGTGGTTAGTGTTTTTATGGAGCAGAGACACGGTCATACAGGGTGTGTTGTGGTTGTGATTATTTTTTTAGAGGAAGTACAACTGGGCAACCATCCTCTATTAACACCAATTAGAGGAAAAAAGGAAGAGGCCTGACCCTTCAAAAAATGAAGATATCAGCAAGAGAAAGGGAAGGGCTATGAAGAGACTCCCTAGGCCTTGCAAAGCTTATGCTCCACCATTGGGATAGGAAGAGAACAAGAGCTGACCAAGCAAGGTCAAACAGGAAAGGCTGAAGTATGTGGGGGCAATGCCAGTTGAAAGTGCCTGGGTCTTAGGACAGGCAAAGGGTACTGTGAACTATGTCTCGGTCACTCACTCCCTGTGGATGGAGGAAGCTACACAACATCAAGGACTGGGCAGAACAAATTCTTAAAGCAGTGTAAACAGAAGTAAACTTGCTAACATCTGGGAGACCTGAGACAGTACAAAGAACACGTCATATGTCTATAGAATACTGAAAACTTGAAATTAATTTCAAAATAGAATTAGGATTGTACATTTCTTAATATGGATGATATAACTTGAATTTAACATTTCAAATTCATCCTCAGCACTGATTCAATTCATGTGAATAACAATATCAGTTCCCAGGTTGTTACTAGCCCAAGTCAAGGCTTGGAAGTGGAGGCCTCGCCCACACATGCTAGAGAGGCATCCATGGTTCCTCCACATGGGTGATACGGTGTTTCAGGTGAACTGGTGCTGGTGATTGAAGTGAAGGCTCACAGCAGGGTGCTGGAACCAACACATCACTTTGCTCTACGTAGCTTAGACGAGCCGCGGGTTGGGAAAGGGGCAATCCCAACCTAGTGGGAAAGTCATGGCTGTGAACTCAGTCATGATAATGCCAAGTGGAAACCACTTGAGTAGGCCTACTGAAGGCGGAACAAACCTGGCTAGATTCGAGCCAGGGGCGGACCGCTGGATGGAGGACTGAGGGGCGTGGTCTCTGCTACGGAGAGCCTGAGTCGCGAGAGGACAATGTCTGGCTGTATGTCTCACCATGGATGGTGAGAATGACGCTCAGGACCCTAGAAGTGGCAAAAACCCTATGATTGATTGAAATGTGGATGGTTATAAAGAACCAATTTCAAAAACTTCTACATCAAGGGAAGCCATGGAAGCTCCAGCAGAGCAGATCCAGGAGCAAGCCCAAGATGAAAATATGGAGACAGAAGTCCCAATTGGACAGGCTGTCATCGATTCAAAACAAGAAATGGCAACAGAAGCTCCAGTAGAGCAGACTGCTACCACAAGCAAACCAGGAATGTCTGTAGAGATAGAACTGAAGATTTCTGCATCGAAAATCAACAGATTACATATCAATAGACCACCTCACAACAGTGCACATTACAAGGAAAGGAAGAGAGCGAGGAAGGAAGCCAAAATAGCGGCTGGAACTTGAACGGAGAAGAAGCCAAGGAACAGGGATCGGCAAGAGGCTATCCCTCCGACTACGCCCAAAAGGCCAAGGTCGGGGGATAGTACGCTGTCAAGTTCGGCTACAAAACCGCCTGCCAAGAAACAGAAAGAAGAGATGGTCATGTCCTTTCTGGAAAGACTAACTTCAATCAAGGTAGCCATAATACCTAAAACCTTTCCAGGCGGGAAACTGAAGGAGGAAGACGTGAAGGAACTTTCATCTGTTCTGATAGCGCAAATGAAACCCCTGTTGGACGGATGCCTTCCAGGCTTCTTCGAGTGTCCAAGGCTGGAAAGTGGAGCAATGGTACTGATCTGTGCAAATCCAGAAATTAAAAGCTGGCTGTAACAGACAGTGGCCAACTGCAACCTTTGGAAAGGGGAGAATTTGGAGGCGGCAGAAGCCAAAAAGGTGCTGAATACTACAAAGGTCATCACCAAGTTTCCTCCTCCATTTGACAAGATGAAGGTTGATGATGTGCTTGTTAGGATACATTAGCATGACACCAAACTTCCGATGAAAGAGTGGAGAGTGCTGAATGCAACAACTACTGATGACACAGGAAGGACAATTGTTTTGGCTCTTAATGAAAGAGATTTTGAAGAGCTCAAGAAGAGAGGTCTTAAGGCCAAGCTTGGACTTGGGCAGATCAAATTTCAAGTAATTAAGGGAAAAACAAAACCCAGCGTTGGCAAGGATGGTACTGAAAGTTCTACAGGCCAACCTACAACATAAAAAGTGAGCTGTGGCCAATTTTGTCAGGAAGTTCAAGTCCGACGCTATCGATGTGGCTCTTATACAAGAGCCATGGGTAGTTAAGGGCAGAGTAGCAGGACTGGTAGAATCTGGAGGTAAGCTAATGTATGATACTACATCGAATAAGCCTAGAACATGTTTTCTTGTGAGCAGAAAACTAAAATGCCTTATGTTGCAGGAACATTGTTCAAAGGACTTAGTGGCGGCCAAGATAAAACTTGGAAATTGGGAAGGTCCTAGAGAAATAACCATAGGCTCTGCATACCTCCCATATGACTCAACTAATCTGCCCCCATCAGAAGAAGTTGAGAACCTAATTTGCAACGCAAAGAGGAAAGGCGAACACCTAGTCCTTGGAGCAGATACAAATTCACACCACATGGCATGGGGCAGCACGAACTGCAATGCAAGAGGTGAGTCTTTACTAGAGCTTATTATTGGAACTGAGTTGACGATACTAAATCTAGGAAACATGTCTACATTTATAAATAAAAATTGTAGGGTGGTAATAGACATTACACTAAGCACTACAAATATTGAAAACTTTATTAAAGACTGGAAGGTGCTGGAGGAACCATCATTGGCAGACTACCAGCACATCCAATTTGCAATAGATGCGAAACCATGTGGGATTGAGATGTACAGAGACCTAAAAAGAACTAACTGGGATAGATACAGAGAAGTTCTAGGGAAGGCTGTACAAAAAAATTCCAACTAACGTGAGAAGACAGAAAGAATTGGATGAGGCAGTGGAACTATTAGAAGAGGCCTTTATAGACTCATTCCATGAAAACTGTCCTTTCAAAGAAAAGAAAAACACCAAAAAAGTAAGGTGGTGGAACAACAAACTAGCAAAAATGAAAAAAAGAGGTTAGGATATTGTATAGAATATCATCAAGAAATGGTATGTGGGACGTATATCATAGGAAACTCACTGAGTATAACCTAGAGATATGGAAAGCAGAAAGAAAATCTTGGAGGCTGTTCTGTGAGAAAGTGGAATCACACACTGAAACAGCAAGGCTCCAGAAGGTTCTTAAAGCAACCCGTATAAATCAGGTGGGGACACTGGAGAAACCAGATGGCATGTTTACTCAGGCGGAGAAAGACACGCTGGAGATGCTAATGGCGTGTCACTTTTCTGAGGCTGAGGAGATGACAGAAGAAGAAACGGTTGGAACAGAGACCGGAGCTCGAACAGCAGACTGGAACAGTGCCAACAGAATAATAAAACACAACCACGTAAAATGGGAAATCGACACTTCACCCTGCAAAGGCTTCGGGGCCAGATGAGATACTTCCGATACTCCTACAGGGGCCTATTCCACAAAAGTATGGTCTTGTACATTACAAATAAATTCTCTAGTAACTAGTACAAATACCAGATTTTCTGTTCCACAAAAGAATTTTCTACAGTTGTACTTTACTACTCCATACTTACAAATTACCAGTGAATTTTTAAGGGTGTGTTCCACGAAAGTACTAGTACTTGTAACTTACTAGTGAATTGAGAAGTATTCTCTACCAGTGAAAGGACATTAATACGTAAATGTACTAGTGCTATTTAAATATGCTTCAGACACATTTTGATAAATATGTGATCTAGCAGTAGTGATAGTGATGGTGATGAAAATGAAAACTACCCCCTGTACAGGGAAAGAATAAACTTACAGTTTAACAATGTATTTCAATACAATGAACATTTTAGGTTAAGCACAATACAAGTGGAAGAACTTTTGATAGATATTGGGCATAGGTTAAAACATCCTACGAACAGAAATAAATCTCTCTCTGCTAAACAACAGTTACTAAAAAATCTTCGGTCTGTAGGTCAATACATTCTGTGGTAGCTGCAATAAATGATGTAAAATTTCCTCAAATTGTTCGTTGGCCTGAAAATACTGAACAAACATGTTCCAAGAAGGACATCCTTGGAATCATTAATGAGCAGAATACCTCTTACATACGCCCAACTTTTCCCCTCAAAAGCTCCATGAGCTTTTCCCAAGTCAAATATTTCCATCCAACCATTTATTTTGTCTTGTTTTTTCAGAATCTCGCTGAATGCACTGAAACGAATATCTTTCCTTTTTTCTATTTCCTTCAAAATGAATAACTTCGTTTTTCTTGACATCATTTTAACAATTCATGCAGAGTTTGCAATTTCGTAACAATTAAGTTTGACGGCCGAATATCGTTATTAGCGGCAACTGATTCCTAATGACAGACCAAGGTATGTCAGACTATCGTGGAACATATGCGAGGATCATGGAAGAACAGGAGTAATTTCGTATCATCAAAGAAATAAACTGAAAAATAACGTCGTAGCATTAAGAAATTCACAGGAATATTATTTCTTTGAATCTTTGCTGCATAAGTTACCTTAAAATACGATATTACGATAAATGCAGCAAGCATAACCTAATTCAACGAATGGAATACGAAGATAAACAGCTGATTCATGCTATGACGTGGTGTGTTTATTGATATGTCGTCACTTGTAAAACTTGTAACAATTCACTAGTAATATACAAGAGACTTACAATCTTTTGTGGAACAGAAATGTACAACTCCATACATTACAAGATCCCACACTAGTAACTTGTAATGTACAAGACCATACTTTTGTGGAATAGGCCCCAGGAAGGATGGGAGATACTCGTCAATGCCCTAACGGACCTCTTCAGAGCTAGTCTAGCTTTAGGGTACGTGCCGAAATCATGGCCTGAAGCTAAAGCACTATTCATACCTAAACCTGAAAGGGCAATCTGGGCCCAACCCAAAGCATACAGACCATTATGTTTAACCTCCTTCATGCAGAAAGCAATGGAGAAAATTCTCAATAAATATATCAGAAGAACGGTGCAACTGAACTCAACGTTAGATGAAAATCAGTTTGCATATAGACCTGGCAGATCCACTGAAGTAGCACTCCACCAGTTGGTTTGTAAACTGGAGGAAAGCCTAGAATATAAAGAAATTGCACTGGCAGCACATCTAGATATAGGAGGAGCCTTCAGCAATACAACCTACCACTCTCTGATCAAAGCACTGGAAAAGAGCAAGGTGAGTAAAACCATCATCAAATACATTAAATCCATGTTAGATGGAAAGAAGATAAAAGCAAACCTGTTTGAAGAAATGCAGATGGTTAGGGCCATCCGAGATTGTGTTTGGGGAGGAGTTCTTTCGCCTCTGCTGTGGAACCTTGTGGTGAACAAAATCATAGCTATGCTCAACGAACAGGGTTTCTATACACAAGGATACGCAGATGACCTAGTGATTGTGGTACGAGGTAAGGTGATGAGTGTTACCCAGGACCTCATGCAAAGAACACTCAACCTTGTGGAGAACTGGTGTTGGGAAGAACAACTATCAGTCAACCCGAACAAGATAACTTTGGTCCCTTTTACAGAAGGAGAAAATTAGAAGGAAAGAGATCACTGAAGCTCCTTGGGCAAGATATACATATGGAAGAACAGGCACTGCATCTAGGTGTAGTGCTAGATAAAAGTCTAACCTGGAATCCACATTCAGAAAGGAACATAACCCGGGCCAAGAACTTGCTGTATGCATGCAAAAGAGCCGTTGGGAAGACATGGGGCCTAAGACCATCGATGGTAATGTGGATATACACAATGACCATTAAACCGTTGATGGCCTATGCTGCAATCTTCTGATGGCAGAAAGTAAGTCAAGGAAAAGTTGGCAGTAGATTGGATAGCCTACAGAGAATGGCATGCATAGCCATAATCGGGGCTATGAGAACTATGCCGACAGAAGTCTTGAATACTTTACTAGACCTCCCATCACTATGCAATTTCATAAAAGAACAGGCTAGAATGAGTTTATTTACACTGGCACAATCAGAGTGCTGGAACGCACAAAGACCCAATCTAGGACACTGTAAAATTAACAGAGTAATAACAGAGGAAGTTCTACACATGCCTTCTGATCATATGATACCAAAGTACAACTTTGAAAAACCGTTTGAGACCCAGATAATAAAAAAAGGAAGACTGGGATATCAACAAATGGAATACTGAAAAAGAAGATATAGTGTGGTGGACTGATGGCTCAAAGACTGGGGATAGCACAGGAGGAGGGATTAACGGGGTAAGACCTGAGAGATCAGTCCAGATGATCCTGGGCAGACACACTACAGTCTTTCAAGCAGAACTGATAGCTATCACAACATGTCTTGAAGAAAATCTGAAAATGAACTATAGGAATAAGAACATTTTCATTTTTACAGACAGCCAAGCACCCTTAAGGCAGAATTATCCAGTATTGCCACTCACTTCTCCTGAAGCTCTCAAAGTACAACACTGTCAAAATAATATGGATACCAGGGCATGCAGGTATAGAAGGAAATGAAAAGGCAGATAAACTGGCCAGGAAAGGGGCAGAAAGACATTTTGTAGGCCCAGAACCTGTATGCAGGATTTCCTATGGAGAAGCCCGATACTACATAGGAAAATGGGTACAAAAGAAACAAATGGAAAACTGAAAAAATACTCCAGAATGCAGACTTGAAAAGGAACTGATAAAAGTACCAAACAAGAAGCATACTAAAGAACTGTTGAAACTCAGCGGAGAAAATATAAGATGGGTAGTAGGACTGAGGACAGGACACTGCCATCTGAAAAAACACCTTCAGAGAATTGGAGTAATAAGAGACAACATATGCAGGAAATGCAATGAAGCAGAGGAATCAACTGAAAACATACTTTTCAAATGTGAGGCGTTGGGTAGAATCAGACTCTCCACGCTAGGACTACCAGGTGAAGAGAGAGAAAAAGTCCAAGAAGACCCAATAAGAACAACCTGCAGTTTTGTAAACGGAGCAGGTATATCTAGGTGGGAATGAAGGAAAAACATGGTAGCAAAAGATCTTAGAGGTTGACGCTAATTAGGAACTAATATTTAGAGGCCCCATGAAGAAAATAATAATAATAATAATAATAATAATAATAATAATAATAATAATAATAATAATAATAATAATAATAATAATAATAATAATAATAATAATAAGATGATCCATTCCCAGAGAAAGCAAAAATCATATCAACAATTTTATTCATTCAAACTGAATTAATTACTACATTATGGGTACGAAAGCTAAGAAGAGAGAGAGGCAGCACTTTAGCTGGTGTTGCCTGGTTAGTGGTAAGCTAGTTTTGTTGTTAGTGTTGCATTCCTACACTTGTCGCTCAACACTGTTTGTGTTAACCATCAGTAAGGGGGAAAAAGGGACATTTCTAGCCAAAACATTTCTCCTAAAGAAGATATCACATGACAGAATCATTCACAAATTCCTATATCATGTCCGTCATGCTACAATATATTTGAGACAATATATAACCAAGTTATTCAGGAAATGACAAGAAACGAGGTATGTTTTAAATAAACAGAGACAACCACAGAAGAGGGTATTAACACATGAGAAGTTTGCAGATATTCAAGCAAGAGGGGATATCAGCCCAAGGAAATCTTCACACTGATTGGTGGAGTGTTGCAGGTGCTCACAAAAATTTCCTGTCGCTGAATGCTGCATCTCTCCGTCGTGGTATTGCCAATCCTTCTCTTTTAATTGTAACGGGTGAGGCTTATTTCCATGTAATTGGGTCTGTGAATTCTCGGAATACAAGGCAATCCTCATGTAGTACACAAAACTCTTCTTCACAATCAGAAAGTTCAATACTGCACACAGAAATATTTGGACCTATTTTCTTTTATGACACAGTTAAATCAGAACATACTGCACTATATTTTGAAATGTTCAGTTAAGGGAGGAAAGCTACTTCCAGCAGGAAAATGTCACTCCCATACAGCTCATCAGTCAGTGCATGCATGAGAACATGTGTTCGACAAGCGAATAATTACCCGTAGATTTATCCCCCTTCCTCCTTCCAATTTAAGTGTCTGTGAGTTTTCTTCACGTACTCTTGAAGCCTTGGAGAACGGAATCAGACGAGTACGTGAAATTTCAGAGGTGCAGGTACAAGTGGTTTCAGAATTTTTTACTCTGAGGCAACATTTGGTGATATCATTTTCAACAGCTGCTTCCATGAAAGGTAAGATCTATATTAGTTTCGAAATTCATTCAATATTAACTAACTGTAACTAATCATTTAGACCCATGGTAATGAAACTGAACGTCTGGTCAGCTTATCGCCCCCTGCGAAGGAAACAGATCGACGGCAATGACATACTGTGTAAGCATGTGAGCTGCAGCCTTCACTAATGGAGAACTGTGGTGATAGGTTTTGAAAAGTGAAATAAAGGGAGGGGGAGATAGCCAAGACAAGGGAAGTGGTTGGTTACTGGATGTTCGCCCGCTTGCCAAAGCTGGACATCAGCTGGTGTTCCTTCTCCCCCTCCCTTTATCTCACAACAATGATCACCGCCTGTATTATTCCATCCCCCACTGACGATGGATGCAGCTGAAAATTTTGGACCCTTGTCTTTCATTTATGTATAGTCCATCCGGTCAGTGGATCCAGAGTGGCCACGACTGGTCCGTGGTCCAACAGCTCTGCACTCTAACCAAACAGAGGTTCTACACCTTACTCAGGAGACGGGGAGGAGCTGGTACCCACCGCTGGCTCTCCTGAGAATGGTTTTATGTGGTTTTCCACTCTCCTGCAATAAGGCGAATGCCGGTACAGTTCCTAGTATAGGCCACGGCCGCCAACCCTCTCATGTTCTCCACACATTTCCTTCTCCAAAACAAATCTCCTGGCCTGAGAGAGAGCGTCACCATCTAGGAGGCCAACCTCACCATTCAGGGGAAGAATGAAAACAGTAAGTCATTGTTCTCCTAGTACTAAGCTATAGAAGTTAAGAGGAGATGATGATGATGATACTCGGGACAGAGAGATATCAAATCAATAATGACAAGTTTTGATGTAATACCTTTACGAAGAAAAAACCTGTATGTGTGCCTTCAGAACAGAAAATCAAACACCACAATTTCCTACTAAATAATATTTATTTACCTGATAAATAGATACAAGGAAATACTAACAAATTAGCTGAAAAGAATATCATACTGTCAGTAATTCAAGACCAAGTAAAGTGAGAATCTAAATTTGACATTCTGAGATCCACAGTTCATAAACTAAGAGTCTATTCTCAAGTCAATACACAGGGGAGACAAAGTATAATGTGCATGATTGTAATGACTCTTGAGCTCCACATCAGTTTAACCCAACAGACCTTAGTTAACAGTTTATGAGATAGGCAAGACAATGACTTTGGTGATAGAAAATATTAGAATAGGGCAATAATAATGACAATTATCTGTATTTATTATGAAATTAACAAAAGTTTAGAAATGCACAACTTCATCATAACTTGTTACAATCAAGAAGAAACAGAAAGAGAAAACAAGCTGAACATCGGAATACTAGCTGACAATTAATTCCTTTTGAACAGAATCAACCAGGAGTTTCAGGTTAAAATAAATACAGTGAAACCTTGTTGAGAATGTATATTGTCTGAGAAGGAATTATTTTGTGAAAAGTACTACGAGTATAAGTCAAAAAAGTTGATTTTACATGAGAGCCATTCGTCATCAGAAGCTGCTTGTTATACTGTACCGTAATATAGTTCTATAATTGTACACAACATTGACTTGTACCCCTAGGATTATAAAAGACAAAAAGATTAACTCAAAGCTACCATAATCAAGAAATGGGAACATTTTGACTTATACTCTAAGTACTTTTCACAAAAGAATTAAAACCATAAAATACTTGGCTCAGCATCACAATAATGAAATATGGATAATTATGATCTTACAAAAACTCCTACATAAATTACATGAGTTAAAAATTTCAATACTTGAAATTAAAGTTTTACCAGGGAAGCTTCATTACTCTCCCCTGAAAACTGCTTTCAGGTCAGCAAGTTTGATCAGCCAAGCTACTAAATAACACCAAGCCCACAATCACAAGTAATTTGTTACTTCTCTAATCTAAGAAAATAAACCACTTCCAATACAAAAGTGCCCAACAGGATGGTAAAAGCCTTTCTCTCTCTTTTTTATTTTTTGTTATCTTCCCTTGTTATTTGATAACCGGTATACCCGCATACCACATAAATTATGATTAGGCCTACTAGACTTTTAAAGGTTACGCTGCACTCAAGAACATAGTTCTGGATACAAGTATCAATTCTCAGACGTTCTCGAACGCATTATATTAAATAACAATCCACAAATTGGAAAAAAAAGAAAAACATGAAAACTCAAGAAATTTCAGTTCGTTTGTGACTTTGAGCTCGGCTGTGAAGTGTGTTTGAGACATTCACGGCACATGCCAGGACAGATAGGAAACGATGAAAACTTTTCAAATATTACGCTGTGCACAGAAAACAACTGCAATTTTTGTAAGCACATTATAACGTAAAAACATAAAAGTCCCCATCGTATATTCAGGCCAATACACTAATATCTCAAGACTTCCCATGGCTTTGTGCAGCATCTGCTGAGGTCACGAGAACATAAAATACCTGATTGTGTCAGAAGATTTTCAGTGCACCAATAGAAACTGTAGCAACGGTATGTCTAAATGAGTAAAAGTGCAAGGACTCAAAAGTGAACCACGACCAACCACAGAAGTAACAATATCTGAAGTCATGAGACACGAGAAAGCTACCAAGCATATTGCAGTCTCTCAGACTCGAGTAAGGTATACGACCACTTTAAAATACTAGGAGCAAGTTTGATTTCTGTCTGCAAGCCCTGAGAAAAGTACTGAAAACCTGCCCAACAATACAATCATAAAATCTGTCAAAAATGAAATCTAACCCCAGACATAATGGAGGTCTTTTTAAAGTTTGAACAGTTGATTAAATTTGTTCCATCTTCAAACAGAGCTGTCAGAATGCACTGTCTCTTTCTGACTGTTGTTGCCACTCTGATTTATGACTTCTGTGGTTTCCATGAACAATACCAGGGGAAAGCAACATTTGCACAGATGTGGTCACCATATATCAGTGTAGCTGTTAACGAAGGATGGGCAAATGTCCCAAATTTTAGCTAATCCTCCCTAAACATATAATGCCTACTATTATCTAAAGTTTGTGTTAATTAGCTTGCCCATTTTTCTTCAGTTCCATCTTAACATAAGCTCGTTGATAATAGTCGCCTGTTGATAAACTTAATCATAATAGGTGTATTATTTGATCCTGTATTGACTTGTTTAAATAGTTTTTTACCGGTGAGTTAGCCATGTGGTTAGGAATGCGAAGCTGTGAGCTCGCATCCGGGAGATAGTGGGTTCGAACCCCACTGTCGGCAGCCCTGAAGATGATTTTCCGTGGTTTCCCACTTTCACACCAGGCAAATGCCTAGGCTGTACGTCAATTAAGGCCACAGCCGCTTCCTTCCCATTCCTAGGCCTTTCTGTCCCATCATCGCCATAAAACCTATCTGTGTCGGTGCGACATAAACCAAATAGCAAAAAAAGAAGTTCCTTTATTAGAACAGTCATCTGTGAGAGTGTTCTTGTTACAATGTTTCAAACAAGTGTTGAGCAACTTCTGTTACTGAGTTGTGAGGTGATAGTGTTTTCATTTCCACCGAGGAAGAGACCACCACCATCTTCCCATGAGGAATGAGTCATGATAACGGGAGTATTGTGATTAACTTTCCCGTTTTATATTCTTTTTGCTTTATGTGTATATATATTTATTTATTTTATTTTAATTTTTTAGCCAACATAGGACTACTTTATGGAGGTTTATCTTCTTTTTGTCAGCCCAATACTGTTTCATCCTTTCTGAATGTAATATTCCCTCTGCTTCTGGAATCACTCTTCCTATTCTCTACTTGTTGATTTTTGTCTGTAGTCTAGTGTGTTCATCTTTCAATATTTTGAGTGTATTGGTTTTGTATTTTAAATCATCTATTGTAATATCCAACTCTCTCATGTCTTCTTCAAGTTCTGTGATACATCTAATATTATTCTTACTCTTCCATAGTTTTTCTATTATTTTTCTACTGATTCTATCTTCTGGTGACCGTATCAGATGCCCTAAGAATTATATTCATTTCTTTTTCATTGTGCTAGTCACAGGTTCTATTTCTTTATAAACTGTCTCATTGGAAGCTAGTCTCCAGACTCCGTTTACTTGATAATTTTTATTTAAACAGGTCCTCACTATTCTCCTTTCTAACTTGAGTACTCTTATCTATTGCAGCTGTGTTTGTTGTTTTGAATAATGTTTCACTTGCATATGTAATTTGTGGCTGGGTGACTGTTTTGTAGTGTTTCAATTTGGTCGCTATTGAGCGACACATTTTATTATATGTATTCTTGGTAACATGCTCCTGCTGTAACCACTTTATCTATCCTATCTTGCCCTGCTGGTTTCTCGTTCAGGTTATATGTGATTGTTTCACCTAAATATTTAAATTTTTCTACAATTTTTATTTCTTGGTCTCCTAGCTTAATTTTGTTTGCAAGCGGAAGTTGAGTTAGCATAATTTCTGTTTTCTTCAAATGAAATTTTCAAACCAATATTTTGAGCTATTTCCTGTAAAGATTTTATTTGTTGTTTTCTTTCTAAGATTCTAAAAACAGAAGAGACTTTCTAACATCATGCTTCACATCCATGTGTACTGAATTTATGAACATCTTGAGAAGACAGCATGACTTTGGCTCGTTTGATCTTTGAACGGAAAGCAGCATCTTTAAGAGCCAGCCTATACTGATATCCTTGACCAGCAATTTAAGAATCTCTTTCTTAAACAACTTTTTTAATGTTGTACGGCACACTGGATTTTTTTATGAATCTCTATCATATTTTTTAACATAGTGCAGCGCATCTCTCAAATTCTTATCTTAATATCTTACATGGAATGTACATTTTAAAGACCTTTATGTCTTCACATTGTTTAATTTCTTCGATGCATTTGTGTCTGATTTGCTTTAGGCTGATGATGACCTACTGTTAGGTCGAAACTAGTACCTGAAAGTATATGTAATTTAATACATTGTACAATTTTTATTGAAAAGGTGGACCTGAATAATGTATTATTTAAATACTATTGTAATCACAGTTCAATACAGACCTATCATAATGAAATTTATTTCTTTTAATTACTTGTTATGGGCTACGTCAGCCTATCTCTCAGCCTCAAAATCAATTGTCATTGGGATCCCGATATATTCGTATTAAACCATCTTATAACTAAAATAATAGTATGGGTTAAAAATACAATGTGACAGTCCTTTACTGACAGGTAAACAAGATTTAATGGAGTTCTTGAAAAAGTCTTTGAAATAATGATTCGTAAGATATCTGGTGTTGGCACCTATTAAAATAATTATCATGTTGTTAGGCACTCCCTGACTTATGATTTCAAGGACACTTCCTCTAAAGCATTACTTTGTCAATTTTATATATTTTTCATCTAAACAGTGTTATGTGGCTGAAGATGTTGATAATATACGAAACATGTACCACTTTTGACCAATAAAAATTGCCTTAGGCAATCATTGTATCGACTAGATGGAAAATAAATAAATACTTCATTGTGAATTTTGCTTTACGTCGCACTGACACAGATAGGTCTTATGGAGACGATGGGAGAGGAAAGGGCTAGGAGTGGGAAGGAAGCGGCCGTGGCCTGAATTAAGGTACAGCCCCAGCATTTGCCTGGTGTGAAAATGGGAAACCATGGAAAACCATCTTCAGAGCTGCCACCAGTGGGGTTCAAACCCACTATTTCCCGAATACTGGATACTGGCCGCACTTAAGCGACTGCAGCTATCGAGCTCGGTCTCTGTCTTATGAAACAATGTTTGACATTTAAAGAATACATTAACACTTCTTATCAAAAGGCCCTTGGCCCTTCTGTAAAGAAGACTTCAACTTAGAAAAATACAACTACAGTTATACTGTAGTAACATCAAGAGGTTTCGAGTACGATTAACAGACACCAAACATTTTAATTAGCATTCAGACAACTGTGACTGTACATAGTGTCTTAACGTGGGGTTTATGTATTCTTTAAACGTCAAACATTGTTTCATAAGACAGGGAGTGCATAACCACATGATAATTACACTGACTGACAGAGCAAATGCAACACCAAGAAGGAGTGGTCAGAACTTTATGCCAATTGCAGGGTAGACTGACGTCACTGAGGTATGCTCATGATGTGAAATGCGCCGCTGTGCTGCGCACGTAGCGAACGATAAATGGGACACGGCGTTGGCGAATGGCCCACTTCGTACCGTGATTTCTCAGCCGACAGTCATTGTAGAACGTGTTGTCGTGTGCCACAGGACACGTGTATAGCTAAGAATGCCAGGCCGCCATCAACGGAGGCATTTCCAGCAGACAGACGACTTTACGAGGGGTATGGTGATCGGGCTGAGAAGGGCAGGTTGGTCGCTTCGTCAAATCGCAGCCGATACCCATAGGGATGTGTCCACGGTGCAGCGCCTGTGGCGAAGATGGTTGGCGCGGGGACATGTGGCACGTGCGAGATGTCCAGGCGCAGCCCGAAGTGACGTCAGCACGCGAGGATCGGCGCATCCGCCGCCAAGCGGTGGCAGCCCCGCACGCCACGTCAACCGCCATTCTTCAGCATGTGCAAGACACCCTGGCTGTTCCAATATCGACCAGAACAATTTCCCGTCGATTGGTTGAAGGAGACCTGCACTCCCGGCGTCCGCTCAGAAGACTACCATTGACTCCACAGCATAGACGTGCACGCCTGGCATGGTGCCGGGCTAGAGCGACTTGGATGAGGGAATGGCGGAACGTCGTGTTCTCCGATGAGTCACGCTTCTGTTCTGTCAGTGATAGTCACCGCAGACGAGTGTGGCGTCGGCGTGGAGAAAGATCAAATCCGGCAGTAACTGTGGAGCGCCCTACCGCTAGACAACGCAGCATCATGGTTTGGGGCGCTATTGCGTATGATTCCACGTCACCTCTAGTGCGTATTCAAGGCACGTTAAATGCCCACCGCTACGTGCAGCATGTGCTGCGGCCGGTGGCACTCCCGTACCTTCAGGGGCTGCCCAATGCTCTGTTTCAGCAGGATAATGCCCGCCCACACACTGCTCGCATCTCCCAACAGGCTCTACGAGGTGTACAGATGCTTCCGTGGCCAGCGTACTCTCCGGATCTCTCACCAATCGAACACGTGTGGGATCTCATTGGACGCCGTTTGCAAATTCTGCCCCAGCCTCGTACGGACGACCAACTGTGGCAAATGGTTGACAGAGAATGGAGAACCATCCCTCAGGACACCATCCCCACTCTTATTGACTCTGTACCTCGACGTGTTTCTGCGTGCATCGCCGCTCGCGGTGGTCCTACATCCTACTGAGTCGATGCCGTGCGCATTGTGTAACCTGCATATCGGTTTGAAATAAACATCAATTATTCGTCCGTGCTGTCTCTGTTTTTTCCCCAACTTTCATCCCTTTCAAACCTCTCCTCCTTGGTGTTGCATTGTCACTGTCAGTCAGTGTATTTTAATAGGTGCCAACACCACATATCTCACGAATCATTATTTCAAAGACTTTTTCAAGAACTCCACTAAATCTTGTTTACCTGTCCGTAAAGGACTGTCACATTGTATTTTTAACCCATACTATTATTTTAGTTATAAGATGGTTTAATACAAATGTATCGGGTTCCCGATGACAATTGATTTTGAGGCTGAGAGAAAGGCTGGCGTAGCCCACAACAAGGGCGAAACATGTCCCAATTTAAGTGTCATGCTTAAGTTATAAACATTCTCATGAATGTATTGTACTGAATAGGTTGACCACTTCAGTAAACTTAATTGTTTCTTTATTGTGTATCTAGCAGCGGGCATTTCGTTGATCAGTTTCTCCAGTTTCTTATTTTTGGGTTCTAAAACAGAAATAACTTGTGCCCTGTTCTTAATAAACTCCCTCTCTGTGTAAGGCATTTTTGCTTTTCAATATTAAAAGCCAAGATTGACGGTTGTCAAATATGCTTCGTTGGTAAAAACTGACATAACCCTACTCTGACCATGAAGTTTTTCCTTTAGTGATTTCAGTTTGGTTTTCCTCAACTGAGAGCCAACAGGAAAACCTTTATTGAAACCGCTGTGGTTAGTGCCATGATGGCATTTTAGATTACTGGCCTTGAACTGCGACAAAGTTATTTGACACAAAAGACACATTGGCTTACCGTTTCTTTCTACGAAAAGGAATTCCTCCTCCCAGTCGGTATTAAAAAGCCCAATTCTCCTCTCCATATTTACGCTTTATAGGATGCATCGTAACTCTTCAGGCACCAGGCCACAACAGTACTCAAACAGCACACAACAACTGCACACAGAAAAGTATCGGCACTCGCTACTGCCCTCACCTCACGACACTGCCTCACTGACGCACTCTCGTGCTCAAAGCACTATCTAATGGAAGGCTCCGGAACAATCTTCACCTCCCATCTCTCACCACTGACCTACAGCACTATTAACGTTAAGCCGCACATCGCTGCTACTGATTGCCACCGGCCGTGAGATGTTCTTAGTTTCCATTAATTACATCAATTCATTTTACTCTAAGCTTGGTGTCAAGAGCCGCAGAAGACTGACTCAAGAGCCGGATGTGGCTTGCGAACCTCGGTGTGGCCATATAACCTTGAGATTCAAACGGATCTTCAGTTAAATTTCTCATTTCTTGGAGCCCTACCACAAGAATATTTTGCCTATCTAATTCATCTGTGAAGTTCTTGAGCTTTCCAGTTTCCAGTAAGGAGTTTACATTGCGCGCCGCAATGTAGTTAATATGCTTATGTTTGATTCTATGTTTTTATGTTTGGTTATATGTATGTATGTTTGAGTGTTCATATTCATTTTTGTCTTTTAGGTGACTACCCACTGAATCTGATGTAGTCTTCTCCATCTTTAAGTGTTTGGACGGTGGAATTCTTTTACTAAAAAACTTTTCCATATCTGACTATCAAAGGTTATCAACCTTAAGTGGAGCAAGCTCCAATTTAAAACTACGGTTGTTAGCCACAGAGGATATTTATTGAGCCGCCACTAACATGTGGAACCGTTGTGCCCTTTATTGCCTCAAGATGTTTACTTTCTGGCTGTAATTTCACAGCTTTATTTTGTTAAATAACATTTAAAATGCCAGCAATACCACTGTATAACATTTTGACAACCTAAAATCCAATTATAATGATATGTAATTACCCAGTTGAAGTGTATTCAGAAAACATTTGTGACAAACAACAACCACCAATGCTGCTTGTCCAAGAACCTAGGATTCGGATGTAGAATTGGCTTTGCAAAACGTTGTGCCGTCAAGTGCTGTGTGGTCCTGCTGCTGCTTTTCATGGTGTTGAACGATTGATACTAAAACCCTTGTCTGCAAACCTCTGGATGTGGATGCATGTGCCAGGAAATCATGTAAAGTGTTAACCCTCGCAATTCACAACAAAGTACCCACTTTGTTCACATCTTCCGAATTGAAAAGTTACACGAGATAAAACTGATCACAGACGGCAAGATGGAAGGTAAACGTGAACGTGTGCAGAGAAGTGCACGATGCAGGCAAAGTGAGGAGACGGCACCAATTCTCTCTTGATGTAACAAGTTATTACAAATCATGATCCACGTTCACAGACCACTGATAATTTCCTAATTAAGTACACATCTTGTAAATTATTACAATTTGTACTACAGTATGTTCAGTGATATCAATGTGGAATTCAACAAGACATTTTCCCTTCAAACTTATATATAACTAAATAATTACAAAAGGTACCATTTATAAAATAGATTCAACCCTTAAGCTTTTCCTTTTTTCTTCCTAATACAGTACATAAACTGTAATTTATTAATGTAAACAATTTGAACACATCCATAAGAATAACTGTATAACATGACTTGAGACAATGGAAATCACTATTATCACCTCTATGCTCGTCCTCTGTTAAGGTCTACACACTTTGTGTAGTTTGCACAAGTTTGCATTGTTTGTTAATGAAAGAAAGGCCCTCTTCCCCCTTGTCGCCACAGCTGTTCAGCTGATTTACGAATCATAACTGCCAGTCATTGGGACAAAAACTATAATTTTCCTTCATTTCAAGTTAAAAATTACAGTATGAGTTAAGATCTAAGAGTTCCTGCATGAAAAGAAATTGATTCAACAAACATACTGTGCCATTCTGCTGATAATAATGTGCTAAGTTCTAGGTACACATCATTGCCTGGACAGTAGCACAGACATTGTTCGCAATGAGGACATGGCACTGGAGAGAAACAGGAGGGGGGAGTACTCATACTGGTGAAAGAAGAAGATGAGAAACATGAAATTCCAGGTCTAATAGGCAACTTGATGTTTTTGGGGTGTACAGACTCGACAAGGCAGGCGTTGACATTGATGTCAAATTATTTGACAAGACAATCAGCTATGTGGGGAACAACATAGAAAGGAACATCACGGTAGCGGGTGATCTGAACTTACCCATGTTAACTGGGAAAGGAAGGCAAACGACAGAAAACTTGACCAACAAATGGCGAATAAGTTAATATGGCAAGGAGAACTGAATCAGAAAGTGATGGAAAAACTAGAGGAAAATATTCTAGACGTGGTGGTCATATAACCAGACAAGCTCTAAAGAGAAAGTGAAGTGATAAATGGTATAAGTGATCATGAAAACAGATATGAACCTTCAAAAGTGGCAAGGAATGGTAGGGACCCACTACAGTATAACAGGCAAATAAAGAGATTAAGAAGGAGTTGCAATTTAGAAAGAAATAGTTGCAGGAGTAAGGAAAGACTGAAGGAAGTTAGACCTGCTAGAAAATTGAATTTAGCAAAAAAAATCAACTAAGGATGCCATGATGGCATACATAATTGGCAACCAAATGAATTTTAGGGAGCAATGGAGTGATATGTATAGTTTCATGATCCGTACTGATGATGTACTAATATAACATACAATCAATACAATTCAAATTGTATATTACTGTAAATATACACAGGGTATAACTTCTGGCCCTCAAATTTACGCCATCTTCAGCCAAATTATTATGGTTGTTTGGAGGCACAGTGAGAGGCCACCGGAGTAGGTGAAATAGTTTGTGCGCAACTGGCTTCAGACACGACCAACTACCTTCTTGGAGATGGGATGAAGAAATTGCCGATCCGGTGGTAAATGTGTATAGATAGGATCAGGACTTACGTTGAAAAGTAAGAACAATGTAAAATGTGTGTAACTGTGCTAAATAAAATAGTTACAACAAAAGGCTTGTTTATAACTGACTTATCCTCGTAATAATAAAGTTCTGTCAAATTTTCTGGTGTTGCCTAGAATTTTGTGAGAACAGACATGTTCCCTCAATACTAAACCCGAAAATGGAACAATTTATTGTCACAATATGGCCTGTGATTCAAGAAAAAGTAAACTGATTACCTAATGCCAGGCGCACAAGAAATAATGCAATCTGTATGAAGTCATGAACGATGGCAGGTGATACCTACAATTGCCAGATGGAAGATCACCTCAAACCAAAGACCTATCACATTCAACAGTGTAGGTTTTTGAAGACTATGAGAGAGGTAGAATGTTAACCAAGCATCTGCTGTGCTGACAAAGTTGGCCACAATAGTTTGGACGACCAGGAGCTAATAATACTGGTAAGAGAACAAAGGGAGTACCTAAACAACAATGGACAAATGTACTACAGAATGAGATGAAGAGCTATTCCCTGGTAGAGCCCAGAACTTAATAAATGAAGACAGAGGACCTAATTACAGCGGAGGCAAGCACTGATGAACAAGAAGAATTACATTTATAAATTGTGTTTGACCAACAATTCCTGCTTCAACTTCCAGCATTTTCTTATCCACAAATAAGAGAGGTAGTTAAAATGCAAATGAAGTAAACGAATAGGGGAGTTATTGGTCTAGAGAATTCAGAAAAACACTAATGAAAAATGACAAAAGAATGTCTTGAAGGATGTAAATTAGAAATGCCATGTTGGTATGATTGAAAGCTGTCATTCAATACAGGAGCAAGCCTTCTCAAGGCAATGATAATCTTTCTTCATAAAAATGTAAACCAATACAACACTATACACTTGGAGAGGTGCTGGGTTAAAGAGCAATACACACACCTTATGCAACAACACTCATCAACAAAAGAAATTGCACACTAAGAAGGAGTTTTCATTTTCCTGCAAAACTTGGCATGCAGTTACAGCTCAACGGGATAGTCAAATGATTAGCACAGTGATGTGCTGCCACCTGTGGCCAATCTAAAGGCTCGCAGAAGCTACTTGCTTCTCGTCGACCCCTCCACGTGACTCTATGATTCAATCCAAGAGATTTTGCCCAGTTATCAAAGTTTGGAAGGGGATGCATTGCCGGAATGGATGAGGCTGATGGTTGTATTGATGAACTGCCTGTCACCTAGGCTAGGGATGCCTTCGGCTGACTACCAGGAGAGAGGATCACGTGACTCTCCAACAAGAACAAACAAATCCAACTGTTAAAGTGTCTGCCATCCAGGAACATGTAGCACTATCGTTATAGGCGCCTGTGTCGGCCTGAATCATGAAATCTTGGCTCATGGTGGTCATTAGATACCCTGTCATTGTCAATCTCTGTTTACAGTGGTGTTTTGAACTCTACTGACTGGAACTGGATTGTCTTTAGTGAGAATTCCAGCTTCTCTTTGTGCATTAACCCTAGAATGGTCGGGCTGGGCCTCTGAGACCCAGCAATTACCCCAAGACTCTAGCATTCAGAGGGCTCCTGTAATGGTCATGCAGTTCTTATTTAGGACCTGCTTCTGTCACTTGCACAAAGTAAAAGTGGGTCTCTCAGGCCCGGCCATTAACATGGCCAATTCTGTCCAACACGCTGACAAGGTTAGTTTCAAAGTTCTTACATGTTCATATCTCAACATTAGTATTTCCATGAAGTTTTGAACATGGCAGCATCAAGTGGAAGGATTTCAACATGTGAAATATAGAAAATGTTGTACGATGATGAATTTAACGGTTCAGACACTGACCCGGATCTTGTGATAACCAGTGATGATGAATCCAACAGTTAATTTAGTGAAGGACAAGATATGCAACTATAGCCAGTTCCAGTATTGTGGTGATTACAGAGGATTCAAATGTACTGTAGTTCTCCTCACCTGACCTGGCTGGAACTTCCTTAAGTGTTAATTTCATGTCACATTTTGCTCGGCATATTGAGAATCATTATTGTACTTAGTTTTGAAAAATGGTGAAAACAAACATGTATTAAGTACACACTGTTTGCCACAAATGTTCATATCTTTGTACGTTTTGAACCCTAAATGTTATGCTAATTTTCAATTGATATTTTTGAATTTGTTATGTAGTCAAAGAATCTAAACAATGTTTTCAAACCAAACCCCATGGCACTACAGCCCTTGAAGGGCCTCGGCGTACCAAGCGACCGCTGCTCAGCCCAAAGGCCTGCAGATTACGAGGTGCTGTGCGGTCAGCATGACGAATCCTCTCGGCCGTTATTCTTAGCTTTCTAGACCGGGGCCGCTATCTCTCTGTAAGATAGCTCCTCAATTCTAATCAAGTAGGCTGAGTTGACCTCGAACCAGCCCTCAGGTCCAGGTAAAAGTCCCTGAGCTGGCTGGGAATCGAACCTGGGACCTCCGCATAAGAGGCAGACATGCTACCCCTACACCACGGGGCCGGCAAACAATGTTTTCAGGTTATTGATATTATCCCATTTTATTGTTAAATATCTTTTCTAGTAAAAATCAATCGCTAAAAAGGTTTACATAATTGTTTTTATATTGGGTCGAACAGACTTTTCACGTCACGTTTTCCACCCGACCGCTCTAGGGTTAATGGCAACCTCGAGGCCTGGACCTCAATTCTGCTTTTGCTGCGGTGTGGCATGCTGCTGTACTGGTCATCCCTGGTCAGGAACACTGATAGACAGGGCATGGTACGACTTCAGAGAGGTATTTTCCAGCAGAATAAAGCTCGGAGACACACAGTACGGGTAAGGTAGGAACACATTCACAATATTGCCACACATCCATGGCCTGTGTGTTTACCACATTTATTGGCCATCAAGTGTGTCTGGGAACACTTGGGGTGTCAGCTTCAGCAGCCTAGAAGTTAACATGCTGCAGAATACCATTTAAAACTTGTTTGTCTCCATGTCGACTTGTGGTGGTCCCCTTCATGTGTTCAGTTTTATGCAATAAACTCTCCTTTTTCTCTGACATTGTAATCATTTACTTACATTAAGGTTCATCCAATTCCAACAACTGCTTCTTGGTGCATGATTTTTTTTTACAATACATGTATATGAGAATAAAGGTTTTTTAAATTCTCACCTCCACTTACTGTACAGCCCAGTGACAACTTCATGTACAAAAGAAATGACATTGTAACATACAAGTGGAAATACATAATTCTCATAATGATCACTGAATAATAAAGTATACTAAGACAACACCTGAAATGAATCCTTGCCATTGGAAGTTTTCTACAACCTCTCATCAAACCATTCACAATTCCACGCAGGGTAATTATCTGGTCGAATTACTTCACCTCTCATCATTTCATCACAATGCATACGTCGAATTCGAGTTTGTTCAGCCTTCCTAGATATCTTATTATACTGACGTTCATGATTGTGCAAGCTATGCGCCTTGACAATATCGTCACCGATGGTGACAACACGCTGCGGACATCGGAGTCGAAAGTATTCTGTACACTTCCAGTATCTCTTGGTTCCGTCTTGTTTCTCCATGGTGTACAAGAAGCCATCGTGCACTAACTGTGGTTTTCCTCTTGCACTTTCTACATAGCGAACTCCTGCAACACATGACAACTGGGGTGCTCAACTGAAGAACGTCAGTCTTACATTTATACTCCCTAACCCTTCCAAACATAGACATAGATAACATTTAATTATGAAATCAAGGGAACAGTTGTCAAAGAAAAGTACCATAATGTAAAATAATCTGTGATGTAGTACTGATCCTTTCCTCCTGTGTGACGGCAGGATGATTACAATTCCCACTCAATTCATAATACTTATTAAGCTATTATAAGCTACTTATGCCATCTCCAGAATAAGGCACCATGTTTTACCAAATTTTATTTCAGTGCAGCAATTTTATCTACAAGCTAACCTGTCTTTGCTCCTAAGCACTTGAACAACTTACTACCACTAAGAGTGTTTTTTTATTCCTAATTTATTTATTTATTTTTTTTGCTAGGGGCTTTACGTCGCACCGATACAGATAGGTCTTATGGCGATGATGGGATAGGAAAGGGCTAGGAGTTGGAAGGAAGCGGCCGTGGCCTTAATTAAAGTACAGCCCCAGCATTTGCCTGGTGTGAAAATGGGAAACCACGGAAAACCATTTTCAGGGCTGCCGATAGTGGGATTCGAACCTACTATCTCCCGGATGCAAGCTCACAGCCGCACGCCTCTACGCGCACGGCCAACTCGCCTGGTCCTAATTTATTAAGCTATTATAAGCTACTTATGCCATCTCCAGAATAAGGCACCATATTTTACCAAATTTTAATTCAGCGCAGCAATTTTACGTATTATTTTTAAACTTCTAACTAAGCACTTGTTACCACATTTTTAAAAACAAGACATTCGCAAAAATCTATACAAATTGTACCTCTTACTTAAGTATAAAAACAATCAAGATCCTGATCTATCTTTCTTTTAGGTTTGAGATTTTTAGGCTGATGATGCCCTCAACATGGGTGAGACATGTCCCTGTATGTAATATCTTAAGAACTATATCTTAAATTTAAATAAAAAAGCACTTATGTATTGAACAGGTGGAATTTTTAATCTAATATTATTATTTGATTTGAAGATCAACTTCCCAAAGTTTGATCGCACAGCTTCAGTTTCCCCTTGTTGGTGCCTTCTTTCAAACTGTAATCAACGTTGTGTTATATATTACTACAGTATTTCCATTGTTCTATGCTATAAAAGCTAAAACTTATACAATATACAAGAAAGTGTTCCAGTGTAATTCAAGGTCTTAAGTTTTGATGAGCCGACAGTTATACCATTTTGTATTGTATGTCATACATTCTGATCAGACAATCTTGAGACTCAAGAGGGTTTCCAATTCACTCAACCTCTGTTTACTGTGAAGTTACCCTCAATACAAGTAGCTTGGTAATTATACTTCAAAATTATATCAAAGACAAGACAATGATGGAAAAAAACATTATTGAACAAATTTACAATAATGAAACTAAAACTAAAGGAATACTGTTCCGTGTTTCAAGCCGAACTGCTTGCAATATTGAAAGCAGTCGAGTGGTGCATAAACAAAAATATGCGTGCGACTATACTCAGTGACTCACAAGCGGCGCTAAACTCCATAAAAGATAAATATAACTTACACATTTTGGCAGTACATGTAAGAGAGAATATATCAAAGTACAATAAACATATATGTTTCGGTTGGGTGCGAGTTCATTCCGCCATAAAAGGGAACGAAAGAGCTGACCAATTGGCCAAAGAAGCTTGTAATTCTAACTTGTCAGAGAGTTATACTAAATGCCCAATTTCTTTTGTCAAAAGAACTGTAAAGGATGAAATGCTCTCTCGCTGGAATGAACTGTGGTTAGCAAGTAAAAATGGCTCAGTAACCAAAGACTTGTTTTTTCCAAATGTATATAGTAGGGTGGGATGTTAATATATAGTGTGCAACTTTCATTTAACTCAAGTGCTATCAGGTCATGGGAAATTCAATGCTTACTTCGAGCGATTCAAAATTCCAACACAAAATGGCTCACTGTGCTTCTGCACAGAAGACATTCAAACTTAAGATGCATTTGTTAACTTGCAGTTGCTATTTTGAAAAACCACTAAATTTCATATTTTATAAAAAATGCTGCACTTCTCAATTTTCAGAATTTATTGACTATGTATTTAAACATATATAATTTGATACTGTCTGCTTATTAGCCGCTTAACATATGTATTGTATATATTATGATCTGGTATTTTTAAATATTAGTACTCTTAGTATTAAGGATTGTATATATCATACTTTTATCTTTCCATTTCTGTGCATGTCTATTTTGCTGTTTATGTATTTTGAACTTTATCAGAGAAATTGTATATTTTGTATAAACTACAACCCTAATATACCTTATGGTAAAATACGGTTCACAGCACTTTGGAGATTAAATAAATAAATAATAATAATGTAACAATAACAACTATATAACGTACAAACTTATAACTCACTGAATATAAATTAGATTTAATTTTTTCTTGGAAGAAAAATTTTAAGGAATCAATTTCTGAGAGCTGAAGGAAATTGTAAATCTATTCAGGCAGAACGCCTGATAAACAGCATCTGGTAAGTACATAATTTCTGTCACTCAATTAAAACTATTTTTTAACTGCAAGAATTCTGCATGTATTTTATATCTTCATATGAGAACATCATAAGTACCATCTACTTTCTACTAATATTATTTTTCTAGTTGCACAAACACTTCATTCTAACTACTACACAATCATCCTATATTTAAACAACCTCACTACTTTTGACAGTAGAACCTCTGATATCCGACCTTTCTGACATCACCATCAATCTGAAGGTCATGCAGCAAACGACATCCGGCAACAACAATTAGACGTGTTGTGGCTAAAGAAATGAAGGGATGCATCCACAAAATTAATTTGAAACAGAAGAACTTTGTCAAGAGAATTAATTTCTGTAAATTTTTTATTTTATTTTATAAACTACTGAACGTTTTTTAATATTTTACCAAACACAGCTTGGCTAAATGGTCAGCTTTCGGTTCAGAGGTCCTGGGTGCAGTCCCAACACATTACAAAAACATGCAGTACGGTCACCCTCGCTGGAGGACGGGTGATTTATTTTTTAATAAATCTTACAACTAGGAATTTTTTAAAGTCTGCTGTTATTATTTTCACAGCATTATGTGAAACTTTGTTTTTAGTTACTGTAAAAGATTTTACATTTCTTTCTATCTTTTATTAAAGATTTCTATTTGTTCCTGGGATTACCCAATTATTTGTTTGTGAACGGATCGTGTCTGGTTACGTAAGTGACGGATATGATAGGGTGTAGTGTACCGCAATATTTACAATCTAAAAATATTTATAAAAAACTGAACATAAAATACATTAAGAAATGTATGCTGCTCAGTTATCAACTGCATTGTACTGTATTTTACAGATGCTATTCCTTAACAATTAAAATGAGAATGGAAAAGTTACAAAGATAATTCACGAAATGTAAACTTTCAAACAGTATGTTATGTTAACCAGGAAGAACACAATCCAGTAAGTTTAAGTGTGATATTCATTCCAATATTAGGTATACAATAACATGTCCAATACATTTCTCATTGTTCATGATTTATGCCTGCAGTTGCTCTGCATCATCCAAGAAGCAGACTGTTTACACTGAACATGGAGGAACATTCTCTTCAATTCCCATCAGAGAAGAAAGGAATAGTGTGTATATTTTGTCTTTAGTGTCTTTAGAGTCTTCTCAAACAGTTCATAAAGGACATGGGTCTTCCATTCTTAAATTATTAAAAAGCAACAATGAGCACTGTAATCTGCTACGAGACGCTATGGCTGAAGAATTCTCAAATGAGACGAAACATGTTCCAAAGTATGTTTAATATGTTTATATTAAATAGTTTTCACTTGTAAAGTGAAGTGTATTGATTGGGTGGACCATTAAACCTAAACCCTAGCTCTTAATAGTAATGATATACTTGTCATGGGTCACAAATCAACATGAAGCTAACTGAAGCACACCACTGAACAATGCTGTATGGCACATTTTTGGTCAAGTTGAGTTTATGGCCAATTACTGATGTACAGAAATATGGTAGGATGTTATTTACAAGTACTCTCCCTCGTTGCGAGTCTGTAAGTTTGGCGCCAGCAAGAACAACGATGTTTGGCACAGTGGAGTCTACAACACGGGAGTCCCAGTAGTGTAAACCAACTGAATAGATCAAGGAAACGTAAAGTGGACATTGAGGGATTGATTTATTTATTGTCTTGTTTTATATGGTGGGACTCAGGCTATGAAGTCTGCTATTCTGTCCGACCATACATACACCTACATGAAGAGGTAAATATACACTAAATTATCTACAGTTTAATATCTTAAGGTATCAATTAAATGTTTTAATTAACCTAATAACTTAGCTTTGATCTAACCCTACTATGTTATAAGAAATTATTATTTATTAACCAGGTTTGACAGAGTTTCTTAAAATGGAGGTGGTTTGACACGCTCCTAATTTCAGCATGTAGGGAATTCCAAATTCGGCCGGCGGCGACTATAAATGATTTACTGTAGCCAGTTGAGCGGTGAATGGGAATGCTTAGTACTGCGGTGGGTGATGATCTGGTAGGAATACTAGAAGGTGATGCTAGGTAATGGAATTGTGTGGCAAGGTATTCAGGTGTGTTAAGGTTCAGTATATGATGTAACAGGGAAAGAGTGTGCAAATTTCGTCGCTCTCTTAAGCGTAGCCATGAAAATGCGGGAGAAATATGGCTAAACCTTGGTATATCTGAAATAAATCGAACGCATGCGTTATGTGCCTTTCGGAGCTTGATGGAAAGTGAGGCGTTCAGGTTACTGTGTACTACGTCACAGTAGTCAAATATTGGCATTACCATATTTTGGATAAGCAGTTTTCTTACATTTTGGGGGAGTAAATCTCTGAGTTTTTTAAGGGAATGTAAGGAATAAAACACTCGCTGACATATACCTGTTACATGATCGTTCCAACTAAGGTTTTTATCCATTATCATCCTTAAGTTTTTAACTGTGTCTTTGAATTGTAACTGAGTGCCTCTTAATGTTACTGAGAGGTATGGATGTCTGTAAGTCGTGCGTGTTTTTTTTTGGGTAGCTAAAAGAATACACTGCGATTTTTGGGCATTGATTTTTAGTGCATGGTCATCGGTCCACCTACATATTCTTCCTAGGTCGTCATTCATATTATTTATTGCAGTCGGTAAGTCACGAGGATGTGTATGTGTATATATCTGTATGTCGTACGTGTACACATGATATTGACAATGTTTAATTACTTGTGTTAGTCCTGAAATGAAGATCGAAAATAGGAGTGGCGCTAGCACTGACCCCTGTTGTATTCCAGTCTCTACAGATTGCCATGAAGAGAAATTTTCACCTGTAGATACACACTGCCGGCGATCAGAGAGATAGGAATACATCCAGGATAGTGTGCTTTGTGAGAAATTAAGAGCACGTAATTTTGCTATTAGTATGTCCGTATCAACGCAGTCGAAGGCCTTACTAAGGTCTAGAAGAGTTAAAACAGTAACTTCTCCCTTATCCATAGCTACTCCTATGTCGTTTGTAACTTTAAGCAGTGCAGTAGTTGTGCTATGATTGCTTCTAAAACCAGATTGGTATTTGTCAAGAAGCATGTTGTTATTTAAATATGCGGTTATTTGTCTGTGAATTATTTTCTCCAAAATTTTGGACAGAAATGGTAAAATGCAAATGGATCGAAAGTCTTTGGGTTCCACGGGATTGTTGGTCTTGGGGAGTGGGCGAACAATTGCACATTTCCAAAGGGAAGGGAATATGCCAGTTATCAGTGAGGTATTTATGATGTGGGTTAGAGTTGGTAGGATTATGTCTAGAGTTTTTAACAGTAACTGTGGAACAATCTCGTCACATCCTGTCGCAGTTGTCTTTATTGATCGTGCAATTTGTCTCACTTCTGCAGGAGTTACGAGGGAAAAATATAACTGTTCTCCTCCATTGTCAGTATTCGCATTGTGTAGAATTTTGTTAATCGTCTGTTCTTTTGTTGTCTCGTCAATATTAACGGGTCTTGTTGTAAAGTATTGGTTTAAATCATCCAGTGATAGTTTAATGTCAGCAGTATGTTATTTTTTTTTCCACCTATGCCCATTTTTTTAACGGTTTTCCAGATTGTTGTCATGTTTCGGGTTAGCAAAATGTTCTGTGAGTGTTTTATTTTAGCATTCCTTACGGCCTGTGTGGTCCTGTTACGAAGGGTCTTGTACAGGTCAAAATCGTTTGGTATTTGGCTAGTTTTAAATTTTCTGAAAGCTTTGTCTCTCTCTGTCATTAAGTTTTGTTTTTCCTGCGTCATCCATGGAGCCGCAGGGTGTGTTGCGCGAGCAGTGCATTTTGGCGCGTGTTTATTAAGAAGAGCTAGCAGTTGTGTGTTTAGGAACTCCACTTTATCATCTATATCATCTAAAATATGGACATTATGCCAAGGTATGTTTGCAGCATCTTCTAATAGGGCTTCCTTATTTATACTTTTTAGGTCTTGGAATGTAATTAATTTAGGTTTGTACTTGGGGCATTTAAGTGAATAAGCTAAATAAATTAAGTCGTGATTGGATAGTCCGCAAGCAGACATTTGCCCGTGGGTCAGTACCCTGTCAGGGTTATTCGTCACAATTAAGTCCAGTAATGTATGTGACGTGGCTGTGTGATGTGTTGGGTTAAGTGGCAAAATCGTCATATTACAAGATTTAAATATGTTGATTAACTTAGTTGTTTAGTCTCAGTCATTTTGTCGTTAAGGATGTCAGTATTGAGGTCTCCTAGTAATAAAACATGCTCATTCCTGGGTAAGAGGTCACGTAAGATGTCTTCAAGGTCGGTGATATATCCAATCTTCGGTGGGCGATACACAACACTCAGTAAGCACTTTACACCTAAAGCCTCAATTTCAATGAACATGAACTCAGGCCTTGCACAGTATTCACTAATTGTTTTGTAGATTATTTTATATTTTAGCTCGTTCCTAATATACATAGCTACTCTGCCGCCGTCTTTACCTGTGCGATCATTTCGGATCAAGGTATTATTTTCGAGGTGGACAAGAGAATCTGACAACCAAGGTTTCATCCAGGTTTCCCCGTTCATGACGATGTGAGGGTTGACATTAACAATTAAGTTACGGAGTTCGTGGAAGTGAGGAATTAGACTTTTAACGTTAGCATGTACTACCTGTAAGGAATTTGCAAAGTTGTTAAAAGCATTTGTAAGGGGATTAGTATTAGGGGGCTGTGTAGGTATGGGAGCGGAGAGTCCGCTCAGCTGACCACCAGTAACCTTGCCGAAAATAGAAGCATGTTCAGCACTCTCGCTTTGAGTTGAGAACCTGTACGCTATCTTGCCTAGTTATTATATGTAAATCTAATGCAGATATAATCTAAAAGTAATAGTTTGAATAGTAATTATAGTCTAGTAATTAAAAGTCTAGTGTCTAAGTTAGTTAAAACTGTAAAATGTGTAGTGCCATGTTAGTTTCGGTCTGTCGGTTTATTTAATCCTGTCCAATTCCGCTCGCCTCGACACACGATATTTCACACCATTGTGTTTCACAATAATTGTACCGTCTATTGTCCAACAATTGGACACAGAAAACCTAGTGATCGCTTCTTGCAACAGTTTCATCCTGATTGACGCGAGGTCTTCTCTAATTGTTTTGCCCATTCCTTTCAGTTTCTTTTTAGATTTGAATAGTTCGTTCCGTTTGCGGTACGACACGAACTTCACTATTATCGGACGCGGCTTATCTGTACTCATCTTGCCTACCCTGTGACTTCTGTCTATGTCCTCGTGCGTTAACTGTACTCCAATACTGTCAGCTAGCTCGATGACAATTTTGTCCGTGTCCTCGCCACTCGATTCCCGCACTCCGAACACACGCAGTGATTGCCGCCGCTGGTATTGTTCGAGAGCATCGGTCTTAGTTTTGAGCTGCTCCCTGAGGTCTGATATTGTCTTGTCTCTGGCTCGAGCGCTTCCCTCATCTCCTCGATTACTTTCATATTTAATCTATCGTAGCTTTAAGTTTGTCTATAACGGCCCTGGCTACCTGGTCTTGTATGATGTTTGCTTGCGTGGTGAGTGTTTCCTTGTCTCTCAGAGCTTCCTGTAGGGCGCACTTCACTGGGCTGTCTGTTGTTACTACCTTTCCCTTTCCTGGCATGGCTGTTTACAAGAAGGATTATGTTCTTAATTACTTGTGATGCACTTTGAACTGGCTGTTCGTAGCACGGTAGTTTTACTTATCACTCAGTTGAAAGTTCCACATGTAAATGCCGATCTTACACTTTCAAATCACTGATAAAGCTGGAGACTGAAACACACACTACTAAGCACTTGTCACCATCAGGAGAATATCCCTGCTAAACAGCCTCTAAACCAAGCAACTGTGTGGTTTCTCAAGTGATGGTTCCTATACAGTGGAAATACGAAATGATAGGAGAAGCGTCTCTGAACAAAACACTTACAGTGACTGAACACCAATGAACTGACTTCAAGGATTTAAGTGAGATTGAAGCATCCATAAACAGAGAGTGTGGACTAAAAATCACAAAGGTTATGTGGTTAAAGTTGTCCACTGATGATCCAACTGCATTGAGTATTCAAGAGTCTCATAAACTTCTCTGTTCATGGGTAAGATACACTATATTAAAAAACAACAAGGCAATATTAATGAAGAGTGTTCCAGCACGTACTCTGCCACAGCATCTTCCTCACTTCCCACCACTAGACATGTGCAAGTATCTGAGCCCAGAAGGAACATCTCCTTCCTTTAGCCTGGCATTGCTCTTTTGACTTCGTGGAGTATTTCACACCTTGAAATGGTTGCATTCTTTTATTTGCATTTGGTTTTCTTCTCAATTTTTAATGACAGTTTAATGGTGTATTAGTCACATCTATCTGATTTTTCCATTTTTGTTAGACTCTATGTTTGAAGTATGATTATATTTTCAAAGTAATGTCAATAACTATACCGGATATATTTAATATTAACTGATAAATATAGTGTAATGTGTGTTATGTCGATGTAATCATTGTGTTTTCTGTGTAATGAGGTACCTCACTGTTTGCTATAGAAAAATGCTGTCACATTGGAGCATCTGGTGGTGGAACATTCACCAATAATTACATTTAATTCTCTAAAGTCTAAAATTAATATATGTGCGATGAGAAATGCTTTTCTTCATTCATGTGCATTTTGATAAAATTGCCATACAGCATTGTTCGGTGGTGTGCTTCGATGAAGAAATTCTCAAATCTTTGAATCCATGCAATCTGGTGCCTAAGGTCATAGTATCCTCTCCGGATCAGAGAGACCTTGCTAATGGTACCACATGAAGGAATGGATATTCAGACAGTGAAATAATTTTTTTGAACATTTTGTTATAAATTTTCAATGTTCACAGTTCATGTACTTGTATTCTCTATGATGTCTGTCTACTTGCGAACAAAGCGAGACCAAAATTCATTGTAAACAAACCACGTGTTCACTCACTATGGTGCTGTGAAGTGTACTCAAAGCACAAGGCCCCCGTGGGGAAAGGCTGCATCACTGTGGCCTTTAGCTGAGGCCTGGAGTTACCTAGCAATATCACAATATCAAATTTATCCCTTATAGTTTGCCAGAAACAGCGATGATAAACACTGGCTTGCGGAGTGAGACATCAAACTTTGCTCATTTCTTATATTTTGGATCTTGCTATCCCACACACAAAGAAAGAAAGTGATATTTTCTACCGATATGGAAACAAATTAGCTTGAAACACAGCAGCAGGGATTGGTCATAAATACTGTAGTGATCTCTGATGGGTAAAATGAAAGATGCATACTGATGTACAGGCCTTGGAGAGTGACCATCGATTGTTGGTATGGACTTCAGACTACACATACAGAGAAGGAGAACATAAAAATAATGGTTTGGAAGCTCAAAGAGCAGGAAAACAAGAAAAAATACAAGGGAGAACAGGAAAATCTCAGAAGCACCACGGTGGAATGACAGGGTTATAAATCAAATGGTTTATCATTTGTAAAGGGTTAGGCATTATGAAGGAAGAACAAGACATTCAGGGTGTGGTTTCAGCAAAGAAAAGAAGAGCCAAAAAGAAGGAAGCAAAGAGGGTAGTTGCAGAGAAATGGAGAAAGTAGATGGATAAGTGGACGGCAAGAATGGAAGAAAACACCAATGATAATAGGACCCGCGAGGGGTCACATTACGGTCTTTTAGACTTAAAAATGCAATGTGTTTTGCTACAAAAACTGGTATGTTATACTCCCCGGTTAAATCAAACGTTCGCAACCCATCGCACAACTCTTTTGACGCGACCCCTCGTACTACTCAGTGACTTTGAGATACTCTTATTGTGGACTCATGGCAATCTCATTGCATTCTTGCATGTTAGTATTGTGCGGACTGTTTCGTTTCCCTTCTGATAAGTGCTGCGATCTTCCGCTAGTTACCCAAATAAATCGCCCCTCCCCCACCGCGCTCTTCAACCAATGGGAGCGTCGCCACATCCTGGAGGAGTGAGCCTCGCCATTTTTAGTGAGAGCACAACGCGAGTGGAAGTCATGGCGTACGGTTGTGTTTGTTGGACTCGCAAGTTGTTGGCGTCATGTTGGAGTACAGATCCTGGATGAGGCACTTTCAAAACCAGGCAAAAAAATAGACAATTCTTCATTTGGAAAAAGATGGATAGTGATATCCGAACCATGGTGAAATCTTGTAAACTTTGTGCTATCAGTAAACCTAACCTGAACAAGCCTCTCGCCCAATGGAAAGGTTATTCATTGATTTCGTAGGTCACACTCATATTTTTGTGTGTATTGATGCGTTCTCTCGATTTTCCTGGATTATTCCCACTAGATCTATTACTTCTCAAACTTCTACAAACTGTCTAAATTCTATTTTTGCATGCTTTTGTCCTCCCAAGTTTCTAGTTTCTGACAATGCCAGTGCAATCACCAGCCATTTGTTTAAAAGATATCTGTTTGAGTTGGGCATTTCCCATGTTACTATAACTCCATACTATCCAAACCCATCCTACACCGAGAGAATGAATAGGAACTTGAAATCTGCCCAGATAGCGTATCATCACAATAATCAATCCAAGTGGGATTCTTGTCTACATTGGTTGGCCCATGCGTTCAACTCTGCCACACATGAATCACATGGTAAAACCCCTATGTCCCTCATGTTCTGTTGCACCCCGTATTCTACTATGTCCAACGTTCTTGGTATTGATGATCTTATTCCGGACATGTCAAAACCCAACGATGTTCAGAAAAATTTGGGATGAAGCCAAAAAGAAGTTGTCGGTATCCTATGAGAGAGCCAGAGATAAATATAACAAGTCAACTAGGTTGAAAGTTGGTGATCAAGTTTTTTTCAAGTGCTATCCCATTAGTAAGGCCATTAACAAATTTTCTGCTAAGCTTGCTCTTAGGTATCAAGGTCCCTCTCCAGTTTCGGTGTTGGTGATTGACCACATTGCTAAAAGGATTAGGCAAGTTCATCTTTCCCAATTATTAATTTAATGTTTTCAATCCGTATTATTTCTTGTAATGAACTTAGTGTTCACAATTCGTGTAATTTTCTGTTATTAAGTTAATGCTTTCAATCTGTATTATTTTCTGTTATTGAGTTAAAGTTTTCAATCCGTATTATTTTCTGTAATTGACTATGGTTTTCAAACCGTGATATTTTCTCTTATTAACTCATTGTTTTCAATTTATTTAAGTTACTTATTATTTTCTTAGATGGGACGATGTTCGTTTTTGGTTTCATGATTAAGTTTTTCGTTTTTTAATGAAAATTTTATTTGATTGAAACATGAGTTTTCTTTCATTATCTGAGTGGTTCAACGCCACATTTTTGATCGCGTGCTTAACTCCATGCGATGACGAGCGGAGGCTTGTATTCAGACTGAGGGTCGTCACTTTGAACATTTCCTCTGATACATCCTCAAGGTGTTTCAGCTGCCGTTACAGACGTATGGTGTAAAAGTATAAAAGATTGAATAAATCTGCAAGTATGTGTCATGTTGTCATAAACTTTTTTCTTCTCTCTATGTGAGGAATCCATTCCTAAATTTTTGCCTGGTGTAGTGCATACTGCCTGAAAGGTTGTCACAGTGCACTCACATAAAGTTGCTTCATCAGGAATAGGAGTCGCATACACGAGAGACTTAATGTGTCCCCACAGGTAAAAGTCCAGGGGGTTCAAGTCAGGAGAGCGTGGTGGTGGCCAAGCAATCGGTCCTCCTCTACCCATCCAGCACTCAGGAAAATGGGTATTCAGGTACCTGCAGGCAGCAGACTGAAATGTGCGGGAGCACAATCATACATGAAAAACATTTATCGAGGGGGTGCAAGTGGCATGTCTTCCAAGTAATCAGGCAATGCATTATTCAAGAAATTCATGTAGTTTTGTCCAGTAAGCATATTCAGAAAAACGTAGGGTCCCAACAAGGAATCACCAACAATGGCTGCCCAAATGTTAATGGCGAACCTCTGTTGATGAGATGATTGAATGATTGCATGAGGACATGTAAATATTACTAAAATTAATTTGTGTCACAAAGTTTGTATAAATCTATAAGTATATGTTTCCGAACCCATGTTGTTATAACCTTTTTTTTTTCTTCTCTCTATGTGGGAAATGCATTCCTAAATTTTTGCCGTCGAGTACACCCTGTATTTAAAAATGTCACCAGCAGATCCTTCCCATATTCATAATGGCACTCTTTTACCACTGTTGACCTCCCAGGTTGAAAGCCATACTTTTCTTCCCTCATCTCTCTTTCAACTCAGACCTTGATTCTTTTCTTCAGGATCTTTTCTAAACCTTTCACACAGTGGAACATCATTGTGACTCCTCTGTAGTTTAGTCTTCCACACTACTTTCGTTACTCGAAACAGCCATGTCCTGTGATACTCTCACCATCTCTGTGCTGATTACGTTAATCCGCCAGCGCAGTTAACACACCACACTAACGGTTAGCAAACAAAACACTGGCCGGTGCTACCTTTAAACTGGTGGGAAAGCAACAAGAAATTTATTTATTTTTTATTTTAATTGTATGGTGATTATAACTACATATTTATAAGTCCAGGTCCAAGTGTTTCAGCCATTCTACAGCACTTTCTGAAAGATGAAACAGGTCGCTGGGGTTTCCGGAGTAGGCATGAAGAGGGCAGCGCAGGATGACATGGTCCATGGTCTGCTCCTCTTCACTGCATTCACACATTGGAGAATCCATCCAACCCCACTTATGGCGTAAGAAATTGCAGTGTCCATGCCCAGTTCTCAGTCTGTTGAGGCGACATCATAGTTTTCTTGGGAGATCGAATCCCTTCATTTTCTGGGTTGGATTTAGGTCGTGAGCATTTGTTCCAGATGTTCAAATTGACCACTCGTCCCGCCAGCTCTCGTTTAGATTAAAATTATCCCTCAAGAGCTAGCCGGCCAGTACACTTGCTGGTCTCCTAGATTGAAGTCATCGTGGTGATGGGTAACAAAATTCCTGGTGAACTGGTAATGAGGGAGATGACAAGATCTACATTCCTTCTCTCAGCAGAGCTTCCTTTTTCCTCAGGTGGGGTGGTGGGATATGACTAAGTACGGGTAACCAGTGGCAAGGTGTTGACTTTACAGTACCAGTTATGCAGCGCATGGTATCATTCAGCTTAGTATCCACTTTATGCACATGTGCACTTTCCAGCCATACCGGGCACAGTATTCCGCTGCAGAGTAGACAAGACTGATACCCGTTTACTCATTCGGAACAAATATTTGATGTTCCCTATGGGAATAAAAATCTTTATCATAAGTTCCGAACTGTCAGTGGAGAGATGGCGTGGAATAATGTTAGTAGACAAATAAGTTTGAGTGGCGTCTTTGAAAGTAGGAAAGTCACAATATGAAGATAAAGTTGGAATTGAATAGGATAAATTGGGGCAAATATTTGTTTATAGGAAGGGGAGTTAGGAATTGCAATAACTTACAGTACCAAGGGAGATGTTCAATAAATTTCCAATTTCTTTGCAATCATTTAAGGAAAGGCTAGGAAATGCAGATCAGTAGTGATTGATTGACTGAGTACAGTGGATTGGTTGTCGAAGCTGCACGTTACAGTTTAATTATTTATGTATATATTTTACCTTATATGTATGTATATTATTGTACTTGCTATGCTTGCAAATGGCATATGGTGATAATAATAATACAACAAGAAACAACAGAAATTGAGAAATAAGTATAACACACCACCAGCAGTCGCAACGATTCTTTTGTAATAAGAAAAGGTAATGCACTCGAATATAGGATCATATAAGCTCAATAATTTCCTTTGTTGTCAACAGATGGCACTTCTATTTGACATCCAGAATCTTCTTGCAATGAGACAGTCCTTCTTTATTGGGTATAATTTGTTAGAAAGACACTACTCTACCACTTGAAGTACCGGTAAGTCCATCTTGTATATGGATAGCGGACAGCGATGAAGGCCGTAAACTGCAGTTGTCAAAAGACAATAATAAATGTTACCTGTTTCATGAATCATTGTCGGTAGTGGTGTGATCTCCAAGTGATGGCAAAGAAGGCACAAAATACGATATGGGCTCGGAACGGATGCTCATCAGAGTGTGGCAAGGAAGGGACTAGGCATTCACCTACAATGACAGTCAGCCAGCACATACAATAATCCATTTATAATCTAGTACTTATCTGCTTCAAATGCAGTCAGTCTGAAAAATGTGTAATTTCACAAAATGTTCAAAATGCAATTAGCAATACCTCTTTCCCATTCCTTTTATTCTCAAAATGGCATTTACGTTCAAGGAAAGTGAATATTCTCCTTCATGGAATTTAATAATTTCCACACAGTTTGGGATTCTTGTTTTCTCTTCATAAAACGACAAATTGATCGCGATGTAGATGTTTGCTTCACACCTGTATAGCCCTCTCTCATTCGTCGCTTATGCTGCACTCGCTTCATGTTATAAATACAAAATGTCCTGCGAGATGTTTCTCCATCATCCACTACACAGCAAATTACAACTTGGCTAAACTACCCAGTACAGTTGTTTCTAGAGGTACTTATGCATGTCATTGAGGAGATGGTATATTTCTATCTGAAACACTTAAAATCAACAAAATGCACATGAATTTGCTGGGCTTGTGCACTCCCTCTCATGTATAGCTTAGATGAGTCGCGCATCCCAAATCCCATAGTCTTAGCAGTGCTATTGCAGAGCACAGAACCTCCTCCCAGCGAGATGAACAAGAATGTTTTTCTGCCTGTGTTCACCGGCAATGATTCGTGAAATGGGTAATATATATATTACTTGAATTATTTTCATTTATCTCCACTATAATCTATAACAACAAATACTGAACTATGGTATACTATAATCCAGCTTAAGCCATTTCACTTCTCGGACTAATTTTAGACGTTTCATTATCAGGAGCAGGATACAGAGTCCTTTTACATTTCAAAGGATTGAGGATAGCCAGACGTCGGATATGGGCCTGCCGTTCTTTCTGACGGATTTTATCGTACTGACGTTCGTGGTTATGTTCACGTCGTTCCATGACGACGGTATCGTTTACGGTCACAACTCGTCCTAGACATCGACGTCGAGGATATTCGAAGCACTTCCAATATTTCTTGGTTCTGTCCTGTGTGTTGAGCGTGTACAAGAAACCATCTAGTACAAGCTGTGGCTTGCCACGACTGCTCTCCACAAAGCGGGTTTCTGCAACACAGAAAGAAATTGCCTCGTTACCTCGTTCCACTAGTGATAGACTTTCTCTAATTTATACATGAACTAAGGAAGAGATTGTACCTTGGAAACTGTCCCAGTAGTCAGTGAGAATACATTCACTTTTCACGAATGAAGCCACAATTCCAATGGTGCTGTGAAATTCAGTTACTGTAAGCACACACTCTACGTACTCCTCTGTTAGGTAACCATATAACTTGCAGAACTCCAGTCCTCAATGTGATTTGTGATTGGTTATCAATGAGAATGATATAATTGGTTGGAAAAAGACAATAACTACTTATAATTAAGCTCTCCGTTAAAGTTTCAATGACGAGGACAGCAGAAAGCTCTTTCCATCTTTTACAATTTGCTTCACACAGGTGAGAGGCCTGGTGCAGGCCACGTACACCCAGTCCCCGTGCCAGGAGAATTAACCAATTATGGTTAAAATTCCTGACCCTAGCAGGACTGGAACCCGGGACCCCATGAGAAAAGGCCATCACGCTAACAATTTAGCCATGAAGACATGTCCTCATACCGAGGCTCACCAGCAATGGAGATGAGCTGCCTGTACTAGCCCTGCTGCCATTCTGAAATCTCTGGCAGTACCAGGAATCGAACCTGGGACTCCGAGGACAGCAGCTAATGCTGCAGAGGTGGGCACCGACACAGATGAAATGAAAAATGAAATGTCGTATGGCTTTTAGTGCCGGGATATTCCAGGACGGGTTCGGCTCGCCAGGTGCAGGTCTTTCTATTTGATGCCTGTAGGCGACCTGCGCGTCGTGATGAGGATCAAATGATGATTAAGACAATACATGCACCCAGCCCCCATGCCGTAGGAATTTACCAATTAAGGTTAAAATCTCCAACCCGGCCAGGAATCGAACCCGGGACCCTCTGAACAGAAGACCAGAACGCTGACCGTTCAGCAACGAGTCGGACGCCGACAAAGATGATGATGGGATACATGAGGGCTAGCAGTGGGAAGGACGTGACCACGGCGTTAATGAAGGTGTGAAAATGGTGAACCATGGCTGCTGACAGTGGGGTTCGAACCCACTATCTCCTAAATGCAAGCAGATGGCTTCGTGACTCAAACCACACGGCCACTTGCTCGGTGCTCTGAACTTCAAGCTGTTAATGAAATCCCAGAACTTGACGGATTCAGCAATTTATGTATTTACTAGCTGATGCACCTGTGCTTCGCTACGGGATTCTCAGAAAGACTGACTTTGTGCTATTCCTAACTGTAGTCAACATAGTTCATTACAAAAACATCGGTAGGAATGTAGCGCTTAAAAGCAATGTTATTACATAAAATACTTGATCAAATGAACAGTACTAAGGTGCCAATCTAACAGTCCAAAGTTCCAGAGCTGGAATGACCAGGCCGCAGACAACCGTGAACACTTCTCTGCCATTATTCCATTAAATATGCACACTTCTCATTCCAATCAGTGCCTCAGAGTACGGATTGAATAGCTCGAATGCTATGATGAACCAGTGTGTTACGTACCAGTAGTATCGGAAAATTTATAAAAGTGAGGAATGGCATGCTTAAGAAGAAAGTTACCTAACTCCCCAGCTACTTCCCGCCAATATTTAGGCAGACTGTTACACTCGTATGACTGGGTGAGTTATCCGTGTGTTTAGGGGCGCGCAGCTTGCATCTGGGAGATAGTGGATTTGAACCCCACTATCGGCAGCCCTGAAGATGTTATTCTGTGGATTCCCATTTTCACACCAGACAAATGCTGGGGCTGTACCTTAATTGAGGCCAAGGCTGCTTCCTTCATTCACAGCCCTTTCCTATCGCATCATCGCCATAAGACCTAACTGCGTCGGTGCGACATAAGGCAAATTTTTAAAAAACTCGGTATGCAGCAGTAATCCTATCTATTGGGGGTGAGTGGCAACAGAAGACAAAGCACATCACAACAAACAATGGTCAATGTAATGTTATTGTTGATCAATTTTATGAGCTTTTAATGTTATAGGCCTTCACATTTAGTTTTTCTTTTGACTCTGTGATACTAGGGCGTCTTATAAAATTATTTATAGCGTAGATTGTTGTTCCTTATTCTCTGACTTTACATACCAATTCCCATTAAATCCTGTTCACCCATTTTCTTGTAACTCGGCGCTGATAAAGACTTAGTAACAAAAATCCAAATTCATGAATATCTCTGATCATAGCCGGTATGGTAACAATATATAAGATATAAATAATCGGAACTATAATAATACTACATAACTAAAGTTAAGTAGTATTTATCGATACAACCACTAACAACATAATTATTTGGGAATTCCATTATAGGACTTCCCCTATACTATCATTTTTCTCAGAGTGAATACAATTATTTTTGGCCTAGAATACAGCACCTTATTCCCCGACTTTTAATACCGATTTTTATTAAGATACGGCCATTAATAACAAATATTTGAGAATTAAATTCTAGGCCTTCCCCTAAACTACCATTTCACTCAGCGTGAGTAAAATTATTTATGACCTAGATTATAGCGACTTATTCCCCGAATTTTTGTACTGATTTTCATTAAGATATGACCACTAATAACATAAATATTTGAGAATTCCATTGTACGCCTTCCCCTAAACAATCATTTTTCTCAGCGTGAATACAATTATTTATGGCCTAGATTGTAACAACTTATACCTTGACTTCCCCTTCCGATTATTTTAAGATATGACCATCATAATCTATAAGTTTCATTTCCGTATTGATTATATTCACAAATATGAAGTTTTGAAGCTTCCACGTAATCAATACATATATTTATATATTATTGTTCTACAGTACCAGTTTCGACCTTGTGAAGGTCATCTTCAGCTGACAATGATAACATACAATTAAAACATCACAATAAGAATGTCACATGATATGGGTAAAAACGTTGTCATTACAAACGTTCTAGTCTAAATTTAAATTTAAATTTTAGGCTTTCCCCTAGGCTACCATTTCACTCAGCGTGAGTAAATTATTTATAGCCTAGATTATAGCAACTTATTCTCCGACTTTGTATACCGATTGTCATTAAGATATGGCCACTAATAACATAAATATTTGAGAATTACATTTTAGGCCTTCCCCTAAAATACTATTTCACTCAGCGTGAATAAAATTATTTATGGCCTAGATTGTAGTGACTTATTCCCGGTCACTACATACTGATTTTCATGAAATTCTCTTCAGCCGTTTTCTCGTGATGCGTGTACATACATACAGATAGACAGAGAGAGACAGAAATCACGGAAAAGTAAAAGGTGCATTTCCTTGTTACTGTGGGCACGACTGATACAGAAATACCATCCTTTTTAAATTCTGAGCAATGTACAGACAAAACTCTTATTATATATATATATAGATTCATATAATTGATGCACTCAAATTTTCCCCTTAAAATTTTGAAAAAAATCCCTGTTTAATGGATACATTTTATTTTCAACAAAACATTTTGGCACGAATGCACTGAATGCATAGAAAGGTTCCACTTGCTGCAGACATCTTTTCTTCATATTTCCATGACATCAACACTCCTCATACTTCAGACCATTTGAATATGAAGGGAACTGTACCGGGCGGTACACCTCCACGCCGCTTATTTAAAATTTGCGCCAATTGAAACTCCTCTGGCGGAGGAAGTCTGAACTTTATCTAATGTATTAATTTTCAAGTTTCTCAGAAGATGTCACCACTTGGAAATTTCGGAGTTTTTGAACTGGGTCATTTTTGATGTATTTTTGTTTTACCTGTAGTAAGAAGTGTGAACTTTCTCTTCTAGAGGACACTACTGAAAAACTACAATGGTGCACCCTAGTGCGAAGTGAAAGAACTGTTTTTTGGAGAAATTTTTTTTTCAAAAGTTTGTTTCTTGTTAAATTTCTTTCTGTTATTGTTTAAGTTGGCTGTATACCCCTTTCTTTCCCCTTGTTTTGTATTTAGCCAATCCCGAATTTCTTTAATTAATTTCTGACCAATCTGATGTATCTTCCCCCAACTTGAATATCTTGCTTAACCCTAGCCAATAAAGATTTTGTGGGCGAGTGTTCTCATTCCAAAAACGCCTCGAACTTTCCGCGAGAGTATATAAACTGCTGATTTTCGGGTCTCCGGGCCACTCCAGTAACAGCTTTTGGTGTGTAAAGTACGTAGCAGGGGGCGGGAAGCGCCTCTTTCTTCGGGCAGCAGTTCAACAACCAGGTAATGGCCATTTAATAACTTCTTTTCTTGCTAGCTCAGCAGTTTAACTCTCGGGGCGGGTCCGAAGCGTTTCCACCATGTAACTTTCCCTAAAATCTAAAGACACTTTGTATTTATTCTATCTTTTAAGCTACATATTGGGATAGAGAGTGCTTAACCCTCTCGAGCTCCCACTCATATTGTTTTGAGGTGAACTTATTTCTCACAACCGATTCTTCCTTAATGTAATGTAAATTGTTCTTTTCTAAAGTCACCTCTGTAGTATGGGATTAGCCCTTGCATTAGTGGCCTAGAGCCAGATTAGGTTTTAAAACAAAATGTATTAGGAGTGCAGATCGCCTCCTCTCAAATTGTTATTTTAGAGGTCATGTAATTAACCTTTTCCTCACTTAATAGGCCTCAGTAGGTTGGGTATTTTACCCCTGTGTCTATGTCCTTAGAGGACAACTTGAAGGTGGAGTTTGGTGTGGCCTTTTGATAGGCTTAAAATTTTGAGAGCGGATCGCTCTTTTGGAATTTGTTTCTGCGTGCCTCTAGGAGGTCTTACTGTGTAATTCGGAGCAAGTGCTCCTGGGCGTGATTGGGGTTTTCTGCCCCTTTGTTAAACCTTATGTACATGTAAGCTTGGGCTAACTGCTCAAGAATTGTGAGTCCGGGGCTCGAAGCCCAAAGCCTGTAAATACTGTTTGTAATGTGAAAATGGGAACTAATATTTACTGGACATAACTGAATTATTACATCAAAGCATCTAAGTGTATTTATTTATTCATCTGTCATGTCGACTTGTGTATCCAGCCGTTATCTGTATTATCGGCCATTGTTGGAACTGTTTCCTAACTGTGGAAGTTACCAGACCAATTTAATTCAAGTTATCTATCCATTATTGTCAGGCATTTGACTGAACTCTGTAGTGCGCCGAATTATCATTTATAACTTCTGCGCATTTTCGCGGTGCACGCATTGAATTATGGGACTGGCGACTCGGCTAGCTCGGTGTGAGCTCAGCAGTCTGCAGTAGTCTGCTTGCCGTTACTCTCCAACATGGCTGTGTTGTATGGAGCTCCCAAGCAGACGGTTTGGCGAGAAGGGAAAGCTATTATAATGGAGCTTGACTCCGGCGGTTAAACATAATGTGAGGGCTAGGCCCTATTATTCCTTCAAAGTTATCCAGTGTGCTCCAACCCTTTTTTGTTCTTAATGTAACATGTAAACTTGGTGCAGTGAGTAACCGTTATCGGCATGAAATGTTTTAAGTGTCTTGTAAGTTTGGATACCTTAACTCAAGTAAGTACTGAAAATTATAATTTATTGAAGGGATCCCAGTCGTTCAGGCACTAGTGTGAGTAATTTCATCTTGGACATGAGCAACATTATAAACGACTATTTTGGTATTGGTTAACCTTGTAAGCAAAATCTGATATATATTTGAAGTGAATGCATTTGAAAAAGAAAATTTAATGTAATGTAGGGAGCTCGAGGATCGCTAGTTATGCATCTATGAGGTGATATTTAGTGTAAGTGATTTTATCTTACGTTTTTGTTGGGGTGCATTTTTGCCAACTGTGTTTCTTGATATTCATTATGATGGCGATTATTATTATTATTATTATTATTATTATTATTATTATTATTACTTTTATTTTTTTGTAATTCATTTCGGTGCGTGTTTTCTCCCTTAATTTTTTCCTGGTTGGTTGTAATTGCTGTCTGATTTTGTCCTATTGCCTTCGTGGCTGGTTATCTGTACGTGATGATTATCGCATTGTTACGGGCCTCAATTAATGACACCTCATATTCGCATCGTAGCGCATTCCACGGCCCCCTCTGTTCTAAAGTATGTAAATCGCTGGTGAATTAATTAAGTAAGGCTAATGTAAACTGGCACTATCACCTCTTGGATAAATGATAATAATTATTATTATTATTATTATTTTAATAACTTAAAATCTTAAAATTGAAATTTGCTGGTCGAAATTAAGTTTAATAATGGGAGTTTTCTTTCGTTGTCTTATTATCTTTTCTCCCATTGTTTGGGTTCCTTGCTTTTGTCTTTATTACGTCATGTCACCCCTTCTTATCTAATCTGATGATACGTTAATATTTTGGGTGGCTTTGAGGATTATTATGGGATCTTGGCTTCGCGTCGGTAACGGGTAGCTTCTGTTTGGTGTTTCGGTGTCCTTTATTATTTTTATGAGTGCACCGTTAATTGTAAATTTCCTTTAATATACTTCATTTTGTTCGGATTGCTGTGCACTATTATTTTATTGTGTTTTCATCTAGCTCGTTTCTTTAGTGTAATGTTTATTCCCGGTTGGAGCCACTAAATTTTCTTCTTTTTCGTGTGTCCTTGTGTGCGTCTTGTAACTTAGAATTTTGTAGTGTAGCAAATTTCAGTTTTAAAGTGATTTTATATCGCGGGCCCGCATATCGGTTGCAACCAATTTTAATGTTTCTATATGTAAGGTAATGAGTTATTAATGAATTTTCAAACCTTAATTTCGGCGGTAGCCTATGTTTATGTGAGCTTCATTTTTCCTTAATTTCTACTTTATTTTAAAATACTGTTTTCCTTGTCTAGCTTGATTGCATTTTTAAATTTCAGAAAAAGAATTATATTTTTTTATTGTTCTTATTTTATACCATTTTCAAATTACATTTGCTTAGTAAATTTTCTTCATTTCAAATTTATCTGGTGTGTCATTTAGTAGCTAGCAGTATTTACCTGGCAACCTGTCAAAGTTATGTAAGATCCTAGCCTTTTTTTAATTCTCGCTTTGCCTTCCACGCTTCATATTTTATGCTACTGCCTTTCGGTAAGTATTGTGCTTGTTTTCTTCTTGATGTTTGTGCTTTTCTTTTGAATGTTTGGTTTACTAATTGGTAAGGTTGCAGTAGTGAGTGGTAGCAATTCGCTGTGGTTTCTGTTATTGTTATTCTAACACCTTGATAAGTTGCCCAGGCCAACATTGCTAGTTGCTCAAAATAAAATAACTGGTATTTAAACTTGTATTTGTAAGACCAAGTGTAAAGTCTAATCTAACTGTTGTCTGTTTCATGTCAATCATGGAGTCTCGCCCCTTGCCAGTTCCTAGAATGTTGCGGAAGCTGGAGTTAAGCTATGAGGTGCAGATTCGTGGTAGGAAGCCATCCGGTACTATCCAGGGTGACGTAGAATTGCTTTCAGAAATTGCTGATCTCCCCATTGTTGTACCTGACATGTCAGAAGCAGAGATTGGTGAGTCTGTTTTGTTCATTACTGATGCCTTAGATGAAATAAGTGAATTAACTGAAGCCTTTAAAACATCTCAACCTTCAGAGTACCAGGTACAGAGACAAATAGCTCGTGTAACGCATTACACGAGTCGCCTCCAGGATCTGTTTACCTTAAAAATGGATCGGTCCACTCTGAACCAATGTACTGTGTTGCTAACTAGGGCTGTTAACATATCTGCTGATTTGAACGTCATCATGCAAACTCTTAAATTGGGAAGTATTAATATTAATGCTGGTTCTCAAGATAATGACCCCAATATTTCTGCTGCTCATGATTTTAACCAACCCATTTCTAGCTCTGTTTTGGGTAATCACTCATTAGCTGCTTTTCATGGCCAACCTGTATTATTGGTTGATAATCCTGGCATGCTAAGGTGCGATAATGTGAACCCTGTTTGTGATTTGCTTAAAGGGGTTAACAAGTTGTCCATTGATTCAATTGAGGAAACAGTGTCCTTTTTGAGATTACTGGTCGAGGTAAAAGAGACCGCAAATTGTTTTAAACTTAGCTCCTCCAGTGTATTCCGAACCCTATTTTCCCATTGTGTTGGTATCCTTAAATCTGAGATCTTAGAAGCTTGTTCGGGTGATACTACCTTGGACCAATTTCATGATGGAATTTTAAGGAAGTTTATACCTTTCAGAGCGCTCAAGGATTTAACAGCGAAACATTGTTTTCGGGTACAGTTGTATTCTGAAAGCCTGTTTAACTATGTCAATGACCTTAAGTTTTATTGTAATGTGTTCAGGCTATCTATTGATGAGGCAAATATGGTAGATAGTATAATGAGTGGTGTATCCCCTGAGTACCGTTCATACCTGTCCTTTAGGAAATGTCCTGAAACCTTTAGTGAGCTGAAAGTGGCTTGTATTAAGGCTGAAGAAGCCAAACATGGTGATAGTTGTAGACCTGTTAATGTACCCCCTCCAACTGGTCCTTCTCCTAGGCAGTCGTCTGGCCTGAACGCCAGTAGTTTAGGTGCTGTTTCAAAAAAATGTTTTGCTTGTGGGTCTAAAGACCATCTGAGGAACAAATGCCCATTGGTAAAGAGGAAGAATTTGCCTGCTAGTAATTTTCCTAGCCCCCAATTTCAAGGCGTTGCTTACCCGGTGCCAAATTATCCACCTCCCTCTGCTAATTTCAACTTGAGTAATACTAATCAGCGCATCTGACTAGGTGAAAGTACTGATAACGCAAGCCCCTTCATGAGTAATTTGAATGACCATGATAATACTTATGTCTATGGTAATGATGTTGTTTGTCCCGGTGACTGTAAAAGTATTTCAGGGAGTGTCCATTCTAAAATTCCGATTATTCCTGTAGAAATCAATAATGAGCCTACATTTGCACTAGTGGACTCTGGCAGTGTTACCTCTGCTATTAATTGGTCTTGGTTTTCTAAAAATCAATCTGTCTGTAAATTTCCGAACCTTGAGCCCCTTTCAACTGTGTTTCATGCCGCAAACGGCTCTGTCTTGGATGTTAAAGGTTATGTAAAGGTCAAAATTCGTATTAATCATTTCACCTGGAAATTTAATTTCATTGTGGTCGAGGGATTATCGCATGATGTAATTCTTGGTTACGACTTTGCTGTTCACGTAGGATTAATTCTTGATGCCCATAATCGTTGTCTGTCTTTCAAGTTTTGTACAGACTATGCTCTGCCATTGGTCAATTATCTCCCTTGTTCTGGTAAACATCTCTGTTCTATTGATGCACACGACCAAGTTACTGAGGAAAAATGTGACCTGAGTCATTTAACTAGTGAACAAGCTCAACTGATACATGAATTGTGTGATGAATTTCCTGAGGTATTCACGGATAAGCTAGGGGTAACTAATGTGCTTGAGTATAAAATTGATGTGAGTGACACCATCCCTGTTCGATCTCCTCCCTATCGTCTATCTCCCCCACGTATGAAGGTTCTGAAAGAAATTATTGATAAGATGCTTGAGGAAGGAGTTATCAGGCCTTCAACTTCTGCTTATGCGTCCCCCATCTTCCTAGTCCCTAAGCCCCAAGGTGGCTTCAGGCCTGTGATCGACTACCGATCTCTCAATAAGAAGATTATCTTGCAATCAATTCCGCTACCTGACTTGCATACTTGCTTTTCATTCTTCTATGGTGCTAAATTTTATTCTGTATTTGATCTCAATCAGGCGTATCACCAGATCCCTCTGGCCGAGGAAAGTAAGCATTTAACTGCATTTATCACGGACTGGAACTTATACGAGTACGAACGAATCCCGTTTGGCCTCAGTATGGGCGCAGCTGTGTTGTCGAGACTACTAGATTCCATATTGTCTGACATTAAGTTCAGGTTTGTGTACAATTATCTTGACGATGTCGTCGTGTACTCGGAAACCTTTGAGGAACACCTCTCTCATATCAGGGAAGTGGTTCGTCGCTTTAAGCAAGCTGGTCTCACTGTCAAGCGATCTAAAGTTTCCTTTGCGCAGCCTCGTATGTCTTTCCTGGGTCATATCGTATCACCTAATGGTGTAGCTGTGGACCAGAGTAGAACCCAAGCCATCTATGATTTTCCAGTACCAAAGGATCAGAAGGGAATAGCCCGCTTCGTTGGTATGGCCAATTTTTTCCGAAAATTTATCCCAAATTTTGCCCAAATTGCTGCTCCCCTTAATGCCCTTCGGCGTAAGGATGTTAAATTTGTCTGGAAGGAACCTCAACAAATTGCTTTTGATAAACTTAAATCTGCTCTGGCAAACGCCCCTGTCCTGGCTATTCCTAACTTCTCAAAACCTTTCATTATTCAAACTGATGCTTCTGGCTCTGCCGTTGCTGGTGTCCTCCTCCAAGAAGATGAGCTAGGTAGAAGACCCATTGCTTATGCCTCGCGTACCCTGAATTCTGATGAAATGAAGTATTCCATATACGAACTTGAATGTTTGGCCGTTATTTTTTCCCTTGAAAAGTTCCGCATGTATGTAGAACACTCTAAATTTCTTCTTGAAACTGACAATATGGCACTTAGTTGGGTATTAAATAGACCTAAGCGCACGGGTAGGTTGACCCGTTGGGCAATCCGCATCTCCGCCTTTAATTTTGATGTTCGCCACATCCGTGGTACTGAAAATGTTGTAGCTGATGGACTGAGTAGGATGTTTGGTGAAAAGCCTCTTCACCCTCCTGATTTTGATGTCAATTCCCTTCCTAACCATTCTGCATGCCAATCCAATTGCATTAATGCTATCTTGACTGACTCTCCGTTGCTGTTCCATGATATGTCAAAATTGCAAGCTAGTGATCCTGAAATTAGTTCCATTGTTAAACAACTTGAAGATGGTAACGTTGTTAAGCCTTATAAGCTTGTTAACAATGTCCTATGCTGCAAGGCCAGACATGACAATAAATACAAAATTGTGTGTCCTCAAATCCTCATCCCTGAAATCTTTAAGTATTACCATGACTCCCCCATGGGAGGACATTTAGGTGTTTTCAAAACTCGACAAAAGATACGAACGCATTTCATATGGAAGAATATGGATTTTCACATTAGGGAAATGGTCAAAGCTTGTAGACTGTGCAGTATAAGTAAACCTAGTTTGAATACCCGTGTTGGGTTGTTGTCCTCATCTCACCCTACTAAACCAATGGAGAGACTGTTCATTGATTATGTCGGAGCGTTCCCATTAAGCTCTAAAGGAAATCGATTTGCACTAGTGTGTGTTGACGGTTTTACCCGTTTTACTTGGATTTTCCCGACGAGAAAGATGGATGCTCAGACCACTATATCTTGTCTCAATTCGATCTTTTCTGTATTTGGTCCTCCTAAGTTTATTGTGTCTGACAATGCTAGATCCTTTGCATGTAACCTGTTTAGGAAGTTCTGTTTTGATCTCTCGATATCTCACGTCACCACTACTCCTTACTATCCCAACCCCAGTTTTGCTGAAAGAGTTAACAGCAACTTACGTGCTGCCCTCATTGCATACCATCATAACCAACAATCTAAATGGGATTCTTGTATTCATTGGCTTACTTATGCGTTTAATTCATCTGTTCACGAGTCTCATGGCCAAACACCCATGTCTTTAATGCTTGGATTTACCCCATTTTCCCCCATCTCTAATGTGCTTAACATTGATTCTCTCCTCCCTGATGATCCAGATCCGGAGGAGATTCGTAAAATGTGGAACAGAGCTAGAGCTAAACTTGTTGTTTCCTATGATAATGTGCAAAAGAAGTATGACAAAGGACGCAGGCCTACCAATCTATCTGTGGGTGACACTGTTTTTGTCAAGTCTTATCCTAGTAGTAAAGCTGTAAATAAATTTTCTGCTAAATTAGCAGCTCGTTATCACGGTCCTTGTACGGTATTAGAGTTCTTAACTCCAGTATCCTTGTTAGTTAACGACCCTATTGCCAAACGCATTAGACGTGTACACTTGAGTCAAATTAAGCCTACTTAATCAACAAAATTTTGTAAACATATTTATGGTCATGTAAACTGAATTCCTTAAAAAATAGCGTTTATTATTTTCTTCAAAATTATGTAACTTACTCACACGCAAGATACATTGTCAGATATTACTATCGATGACAGACTACGTAAATTATTATGATTATAAACTTCAAGTGACATCAAAACTTATACATCTAAATTTTCAACGGTATCCTCCATCAGACATTTTCGTGTGCTACTTCGTTTCGGTTGTTCGAGTGATTAGTTATGTGCCATGCCACGACGCCATTAATGCCTGTGTTGTGTATTTCGACCTGCAAAATTATTTACGGTCTTTAGAAAATTATTCTGTGCTCCGACATATTATGTTGCAGTTTATGTTGCGCGCGCTTTTCCAACCATGCAACTACCTTAAGAGAGCAAGAATGTATGATACCTATGGTTGCCTACTACGCTCTGTACTGGTATGATAATCCTACTCTGTGTCATGTACTGTCAACTTGTGTGGTGTGTGATGAGACGCTGGCCACGTTGCATCCCATTCTGCTCACACTCAACATGTAATCTGCTAGTATTGTGTGAAGGTCAACATTCCTGCAACCAAGTAAGACCATTCCTTGTTATTTGAACCTGAAAAAAAAAATTTTTTGGTGTCTCTCTTCCTGTATCCAACGTATGAAGATTTGTTTGGACATTGAAATTATACCATTGGCATGCTATCCATTATTTTGGACTTGCGCCTCCCCTGTGTTCTAGCTTCGGGAGGGGAGGACTGTAATGTGAAAATGGGAAATATTTACTGGACATAACTGAATTATTACATCAAAGCATCTAAGTGTATTTATTTATTCATCTGTCATGTCGACTTGTGTATCCAGCCGTTATCTGTATTATCGGCCATTGTTGGAACTGTTTCCTAACTGTGGAAGTTACCAGACCAATTTAATTCAAGTTATCTATCCATTATTGTCAGGCATTTGACTGAACTCTGTAGTGCGCCGAATTATCATTTATAACTTCTGCGCATTTTCGCGGTGCACGCATTGAATTATGGGACTGGCGACTCGGCTAGCTCGGTGTGAGCTCAGCAGTCTGCAGTAGTCTGCTTGCCGTTACTCTCCAACATGGCTGTGTTGTATGGAGCTCCCAAGCAGACGGTTTGGCGAGAAGGGAAAGCTATTATAATGGAGCTTGACTCCGGCGGTTAAACATAATGTGAGGGCTAGGCCCTATTATTCCTTCAAAGTTATCCAGTGTGCTCCAACCCTTTTTTGTTCTTAATGTAACATGTAAACTTGGTGCAGTGAGTAACCGTTATCGGCATGAAATGTTTTAAGTGTCTTGTAAGTTTGGATACCTTAACTCAAGTAAGTACTGAAAATTATAATTTATTGAAGGGATCCCAGTCGTTCAGGCACTAGTGTGAGTAATTTCATCTTGGACATGAGCAACATTATAAACGACTATTTTGGTATTGGTTAACCTTGTAAGCAAAATCTGATATATATTTGAAGTGAATGCATTTGAAAAAGAAAATTTAATGTAATGTAGGGAGCTCGAGGATCGCTAGTTATGCATCTATGAGGTGATATTTAGTGTAAGTGATTTTATCTTACGTTTTTGTCGGGGTGCATTTTTGCCAACTGTGTTTCTTGATATTCATTATGATGGCGATTATTATTATTATTATTATTATTATTATTATTACTTTTATTTTTTTGTAATTCATTTCGGTGCGTGTTTTCTCCCTTAATTTTTTCCTGGTTGGTTGTAATTGCTGTCTGATTTTGTCCTATTGCCTTCGTGGCTGGTTATCTGTACGTGATGATTATCGCATTGTTACGGGCCTCAATTAATGACACCTCATATTCGCATCGTAGCGCATTCCACGGCCCCCTCTGTTCTAAAGTATGTAAATCGCTGGTGAATTAATTAAGTAAGGCTAATGTAAACTGGCACTATCACCTCTTGGATAAATGATAATAATTATTATTATTATTATTATTTTAATAACTTAAAATCTTAAAATTGAAATTTGCTGGTCGAAATTAAGTTTAATAATGGGAGTTTTCTTTCGTTGTCTTATTATCTTTTCTCCCATTGTTTGGGTTCCTTGCTTTTGTCTTTATTACGTCATGTCACCCCTTCTTATCTAATCTGATGATACGTTAATATTTTGGGTGGCTTTGAGGATTATTATGGGATCTTGGCTTCGCGTCGGTAACGGGTAGCTTCTGTTTGGTGTTTCGGTGTCCTTTATTATTTTTATGAGTGCACCGTTAATTGTAAATTTCCTTTAATATACTTCATTTTGTTCGGATTGCTGTGCACTATTATTTTATTGTGTTTTCATCTAGCTCGTTTCTTTAGTGTAATGTTTATTCCCGGTTGGAGCCACTAAATTTTCTTCTTTTTCGTGTGTCCTTGTGTGCGTCTTGTAACTTAGAATTTTGTAGTGTAGCAAATTTCAGTTTTAAAGTGATTTTATATCGCGGGCCCGCATATCGGTTGCAACCAATTTTAATGTTTCTATATGTAAGGTAATGAGTTATTAATGAATTTTCAAACCTTAATTTCGGCGGAAGCCTATGTTTATGTGAGCTTCATTTTTCCTTAATTTCTACTTTATTTTAAAATACTGTTTTCCTTGTCTAGCTTGATTGCATTTTTAAATTTCAGAAAAAGAATTATATTTTTTTTATTGTTCTTATTTTATACCATTTTCAAATTACATTTGCTTAGTAAATTTTCTTCATTTCAAATTTATCTGGTGTGTCATTTAGTAGCTAGCAGTATTTACCTGGCAACCTGTCAAAGTTATGTAAGATCCTAGCCTTTTTTTAATTCTCGCTTTGCCTTCCACGCTTCATATTTTATGCTACTGCCTTTCGGTAAGTATTGTGCTTGTTTTCTTCTTGATGTTTGTGCTTTTCTTTTGAATGTTTGGTTTACTAATTGGTAAGGTTGCACTGTTGTTGCTCTTTTGTTGCCTTGCTACTCTGTACCTTCCATGCTTGTTATTTCTTGATTTTGAAAAGAGAATATAACCTTGTTAAATTTTACATTAACTTTAATTTCGTAGGTTGAGACCCGTTCACCCCCGCACCTTCTTTCACCTCTACCTACCACAAAAATACGGTAACAAGTGGTAGCAGAGCGTGGTTGAATGGGTCTCTATTTAGCCCCTTTTGACGGCTAAACATTGCTTGATCCGAACTCTAACAATTTTCTCAGTTGCTGGAATTTTTGATTTGTCCTGTTTCAAAATTGTGCTGTCATCATGCCCGGCCCTCGCGATGTTCTCCATCTTAACTATTTGCGCAAGGAGGAGTTGATCTATGAATTGACTATTAGAAATGTGCAATCTGGAGGCACGGTTGCGGTAGACACAAACAAGCTTAGAGAGTCCCTTGATTTGCCCATTTCCATCCCCACTTTGGGAGAGAAAGAAATTGACGACTCTCTTTCCACGATCATCGAGAATATTACTGGGCTAGCATCTGTAGTTAGTTTTTTTGACGAAAATGATCCTTCTCCTAATCAAATTAAGCGTGTGCAAGACAGGCGATTTCATTTTTCAAATAGAGTTAACGATCTGTTGTCTCTGAAGTTGAATGACGTACAGAGGAAGGAAGCTAGTACGGTGCTTGAAAATATTTCTGAATTATCTAGTAAGGTCACTCAATTGTTAACTGGGGAAGTTCCTCCCAAAACTGATCAACCCGCTACGGTGAATGTAGGTAGCGAGGAAGAGCCTCCTAAGGGAGAAGTCAATAGGAAAACCGTTGGAGCTCAAACTATCTCTGCCCCATTGGACAACGAGTCTGAACGCCGTACGTCGTTGAATAATGTACGTTCTGAACTAACTTCTTTGCCACTGAAACCTTTCCCTACTATGTCACCAGCTTGCCTCATCCATTAGCAACGTTGCTCAGAGGTATCTCTAAGTTTTCTGTTAATACCACCAGTGAAGTTATTTCATTCTTAAGGTTTTTAGTTGAATTTCAAGATCATGCCCTTGTTTTTTCTCTTTCTCCGTGTCAAATTTTACAGATAATTTATCCTTATGCAATTGGTATTCTCTCAGATAAAATAGTAAGAGCCATTGCCGAACAGTCATCTATTGAAGATTTTCATGCACATCTGCTTGCAAATTTTATTCCTGCTCGCGCGAGGTCATCTCTGATTCAGAAGTACTATTATCGAGTACAGAGATTGGATGAAAATCTGGCTGATTTCATACAAGACATTAAGTTCTATACTAGGGTGTTTGCTCTTCACTTCCCTGAGGATCAGATTGTACAAGCTATTGTGGAAGGCATTTCACGATCCTATAGGTAATATTTGTGTTTCGCGGCGTGCCTGCTAACCTTCTCTGAACTTGAAGCATTGGCCGTCTCAGCGGAAGGAGTTAGAAACGCCGATTCCTTGCGTGTCGCGAAAGAACCCCCACCTTCGTTTAGTAATACTCGGCCTCCACCTCGCCGACCAGTCACACCCCGTAAATGTTATGCTTGCGGGTCGCCTGACCATCTTCGGAATAAATGTCCATTGGTCAAAATTAGTAGGGCAAATAATGGAGCTGGTTCATCACAAGGCTGTTTTAAATGTGGGGCTTTCTCACATATCGCCAAGAATTGGCCAAATTCAAATAGCACCCCCTCCTGCTCAACCTCTGGTGCAAATTCCACCAATGCCAATAATACAAAGTGACTAGTGGCTTCGGCTGAGTCGACTAATCTATCTTTCCGAGGCTCAGCCCCTGGTAAACAGATCGAAAATTCAGGAAACGTTCAATCTGCAAATCCATCTTTTGAATGCCCCAAAGAGTGTCTTAGGATTGCGGCGGATACCCCCGCACCGGTCCCCTTTCTCAAAATTGAGTTAAATAATGAGCCTATAACAGCTCTATTAGATTCAGGCAGTGTTTGTTCTATTATTTCGGCTGAATGGTATACAAAATTGAAATCTGTTTGTAAACTTCCTGACTATTGTTCCTCTTCGATCCAATATGTTTCGGCTAATTCATCTCCATTAGAAATTCTAGGTTCTTTACAGGTCAAAATTCATATTTTTAAATTTACATGGAAAATCAAACCGTTTGTGGCTAAGCACTTGTCTTGCCCCATCATATTGGGAGCGGACTTCATTTCTCACACTGGTCTTGTGCTCGATCTTCAGAGTAAGTCGTGCACATTCAAATTTGCTTCCAATTGTAAAATCTCCTTGTTAAAATGTAATTCTGCATCATGTTCATCTATTTCGCCTACCCAGGTTGATATGTTGTTAGACCTTAGACATCTACCTGAGGAGCAGGCTGATAGTATTCGTAAGTTGTGTCAGTCGTTTCCAGAGGTGTACTCTGATACTCTTGGTGTTACTGACCTTATTGAATACAAAATTGAGGTCACGGATTCGATTCCTGTCCGTTTTCCACCTTATAGGCTATCTCCACCAAAAATGAAGGCTCTGAAAGAAATTATCGATCAGATGTTGAAGGATGGTATTATTAGGCCCTCTAAGTCGACGTATTCTTCGCCGATTTTTCTAGTTCCGAAACCCCAAGGGGGCTTCAGGCCTGTCGTTGATTATAGGGCTCTCAATCGGAAGGTGGTGTTACAATCTGTGCCCCTTCCTGACCTTCATTCTTGTTTTTCATGGTTTCGTAAGGCCAAGTTCTTTACTATCTTGGACTTGAATCAGGCCTATAATCAAATTCCCCTAGCGGAAGAGTCTAAACATCTTACAGCGTTTGCCACGGATTGGAATTTGTATGAATACAACCGCGTGCCTTTCGGGCTCCCCACGGGAGCAGCTGTACTCACTAGGCTGCTAGATAGGGTCTTCTCCGACATCAAATTTGAGTACTTGCATCACTACTTGGATGATGTCGTATTTTCGGAGACCTTTGAAGAACATCTAGATCATCTGCGAGAAGTTCTCAATCGCCTTCGTAAGGCTGGGTTAACTGTCAAGTTGTCCAAGGTTGCCTTTGCTAAGCCCTCTATGTCATACCTAGGGCATATTGTGTCACCTGATGGTGTTGCCGTCGATCATTCTAGAACACAGGCCATCCGTGATTTTAAACCTCACAAGGACATTAAAGGTATCGCCAGGTTCATTGGTATGGTGAATTTCTTCAGGAAGTTTATTCCTAACTTCGCTAATAGAGCGGCGCCCTTGAACCTTCTTCGCAGGAAAGGCATCAAATTCGAGTGGGGACCTTCTCAACAAGCCGCTTTTGAAGATCTTAAATTAGCTCTCTGTAATGCCCCTGTCCTGGCTATGCCTGATTTCTCGAAGAAATTCATCGTCCAAACCGACGCGTCGTCGTCGGCAGTAGCTGCAGTCCTTCTTCAAGAGACTGAATTAGGGAGGCGACCCATCGCCTATGCATCTAGGACTCTATCGGCTCAAGAAGCCAAGTATTCCATCTATGAGCTCGAAGGTTTGGCAGTCTTATTTGCCTTAGAAAAGTTCCGTCTCTATCTGGAACATGTCAAATTCGACCTGGAGACAGATAATCAAGCCTTAAGCTGGGTCTTAGGTAGGCCGCGTCGTACTGGTCGTATAGCCCGTTGGCCATCCGAATTTCTGCCTTCCAATTCGATGTCAGGCATATCAGAAGGACAGAAAATGTTGTTGCCGATGGACTCAGCCGTATGTTTTCCAACGACGTCGAGACCCATGAACCGGTCAACAGTTCATCACCTCCCGAGTCCATACTATCTGATGTTAATGCCATCTTAACAGATGCTCCCATGCTCTTTAGGGATATCGAGAAATACCAACGTGAAGATCCGACGCTGGCTCCGATAATGGAAACCCTTTCTTCTGGGGAACATGTCATCCCTTATGTACTGAGGAATGGTGTTTTATGTTGCCCATCGAGGCATGATAAGATGATGAAAGTTGTCGTTCCAGCTGTTCTTGTGCCTATGATCTTCAAGTACTATCATGAGATCCCATTAGGGGGGCATCTTGGAATCTTTAAAACTCGTGAAAAGATTCGTGAAAGGTTCATCTGGAAGGGTATGGACGGTGAAATCCGTGAACTAGTAAAAGCTTGTAAATCTTGTTTGCTTAGTAAACCCACCATGTCCACCAAGGTAGGCATTTTGTCTTCGCATCAAGCATCGCGCCCCATGGAACGCCTGTATATTGATTATGTAGGACCCTTCCCCCAGTCGAAGGGAAATGCCAACAAGTTCATCTTTGTATGTGTAGATGGTTTTACAAGATTTTCCTGGTTATTTCCGACTAAGCTGGCTACTGCTCAGTCCACCATTACTTGCCTAAATTCTATTTTTGCTTCTTTTGGTCCGTGCCAATATATTGTGTCTGATAATGCTAAGGCGTTCACATCAAATCTTTTTCGTAAATTCTGTTTTGACTTGTCCATCTCTCATGTGACGACTTCTGCTTATTACCCTCAACCATCTCTGGCTGAACGGGTTAATCGTAATCTCAGGTCCGCGCTTATTGCCTATCATCATGAGGATCATTCTAGGTGGGACACGTCCCTGCATTGGTTAGCTTTTGCTTTGAATTCGGCGGTTCATGAATCTCACAAGTTTACCCCAGCTTCGTTGATGTTCAAGTTCGTTCCCAACATGCCGCTCTCTAACCTCTGGTCTCTGAGTGACATTCTACCCGAGACAATAGACCCGGACAATATTAAAGATCTTTGGAAGAAAGCTAAAGCCAATCTTAAAGTGTCTCATGAAAAGGTTAGGGAAAGATATGATCGTGGACGGAGACCCACCAATTTGAAGGTAGGCGACCAAGTGATGGTCAAGAATTTTGTTCCCGCGGGCAAGCTTGCCCCCAGATTTCATGGGCCGTGTGTCATTCTTGATTTCCTTACGCCGGTTACGTTGTTATTAAGCAATCCAGCCACCGAGAGGATATTTAGGGTTCACCTGTCGCAGGTGAAACCTGTATAATTTCTGTGCTAACTTGCCTCATATAATCTTGAAAGGAATATGAAGGTTATATTTTTTTGAGTTTTCACTTTTAAGGCATTCTGCCCCTTCTATAATATTTTGTTTTATATGTAAGCATTTTGTAAAACCTTCCCCGAACCGTTAAACTGCCATCCTGTCGTTGCCACGGCCATTACCACGCTCCCGTCTCCTGCTCCACAACACACAGTGGCTTATTAATGCCATAAATATCTGCACGCCACTGGCCCCTCAACCTCTCCACAAAGCCTGTGCCCTCAAAAAATGATGATGCCGTCGAGCTTTAATGTTTCAGTGCCCCCGCAGCCGCGCAGCGCCGTACCGCTACTGGAATAGAGGAAGGGCTACTCCAGCGAGGTCGACCAGTGTACGGCGAGCCGGAGCCCTCCTCCCGGCCAAGGCTGATGTGCGGCGCACGACCTGCTACTTGCCCGCAGCCTGTATATGTTCGCCGCGGGCGCGGCGTGCTTCAACACCCCTACTCCCCTCATAGTGCGGGCGAGCGGTATCTCAGGGTACTTGAGGGGTCCGAGCGGCCTCCTCTGGACACAAGCTGCAGCGGCCGCTCTGGCCATCCAACTTAATCAACCTTGAAAATATTAATCAGCTATATGGACATTCCAGTTCAACATTACTACCTTTTCTTGGATTTTACTGCATTACCTGGTGGACTTAGAAAATTTTTCCTCAACTTTAAAAACTAAAGATTTCCTTCTGAATTTAACTTCTACAAACATAAAGACATTACTTCAGCAGTTACTACGAGAATTTTTGAAACTGGATCAAATCAAATTTCAACAATTTTGATAAATGCTTCTGCAATTAATCTCCATATCAACATCATAACTTGGACCTTGTTTTCAAACAAAAGTTTATGTTCTTCTTCTGTGTTACCCCTTGGAGGAACTTTTGGGGGGGGAGGTCTGTACCGGGCGGTACACCTCCACGCCGCTTATTTAAAATTTGCGCCAATTGAAACTCCTCTGGCGGAGGAAGTCTGAACTTTATCTAATGTATTAATTTTCAAGTTTCTCAGAAGATGTCACCACTTGGAAATTTCGGAGTTTTTGAACTGGGTCATTTTTTATGTATTTTTGTTTTACCTGTAGTAAGAAGTGTGAACTTTCTCTTCTAGAGGACACTACTGAAAAACTACAATGGTGCACCCTAGTGCGAAGTGAAAGAACTGTTTTTTGGAGAAATTTTTTTTTCAAAAGTTTGTTTCTTGTTAAATTTCTTTCTGTTATTGTTTAAGTTGGCTGTATACCCCTTTCTTTCCCCTTGTTTTGTATTTAGCCAATCCCGAATTTCTTTAATTAATTTCTGACCAATCTGATGTATCTTCCCCCAACTTGAATATCTTGCTTAACCCTAGCCAATAAAGATTTTGTGGGCGGGTGTTCTCATTCCAAAAACGCCTCGAACTTTCCGCGAGAGTATATAAACTGCTGATTTTCGGGTCTCCGGGCCACTCCAGTAACAGCTTTTGGTGTGTAAAGTACGTAGCAGGGGGCGGGAAGCGCCTCTTTCTTCGGGCAGCAGTTCAACAACCAGGTAATGGCCATTTAATAACTTCTTTTCTTGCTAGCTCAGCAGTTTAACTCTCGGGGCGGGTCCGAAGCGTTTCCACCATGTAACTTTCCCTAAAATCTAAAGACACTTTGTATTTATTCTATCTTTTAAGCTACATATTGGGATAGAGAGTGCTTAACCCTCTCGAGCTCCCACTCATATTGTTTTGAGGTGAACTTATTTCTCACAACCGATTCTTCCTTAATGTAATGTAAATTGTTCTTTTCTAAAGTCACCTCTGTAGTATGGGATTAGCCCTTGCATTAGTGGCCTAGAGCCAGATTAGGTTTTAAAACAAAATGTATTAGGAGTGCAGATCGCCTCCTCTCAAATTGTTATTTTAGAGGTCATGTAATTAACCTTTTCCTCACTTAATAGACCTCAGTAGGTTGGGTATTTTACCCCTGTGTCTATGTCCTTAGAGGACAACTTGAAGGTGGAGTTTGGTGTGGCCTTTTGATAGGCTTAAAATTTTGAGAGCGGATCGCTCTTTTGGAATTTGTTTCTGCGTGCCTCTAGGAGGTCTTACTGTGTAATTTGGAGCAAGCGCTCCTGGACGTGATTGGGGTTTTCTGCCCCTTTGTTAAACCTTATGTACATGTAAGCTTGGGCTAACTGCTCAAGAATTGTGAGTCCGGGGCTCGAAGCCCAAAGCCTGTAAATACTGTTGTTGCTCTTTTGTTGCCTTGCTACTCTGTACCTTCCATGCTTGTTATTTCTTGATTTTGAAAAGAGAATATAACCTTGTTAAATTTTACATTAACTTTAATTTCGTAGTTTGAGACCCGTTCACCCCCGCACCTTCTTTCACCTCTACCTACCACAAAAATACGGTAACAGGAACAACAAGTATAATTACAGAAAACCTGGACACGTTGATTCCTTGATACTCTGTAATACAAACTTGCGACCCAATAATGTTCAACTGAGTTTAAGTGCGTGTGATATAGATGCGGATTGCATATCATGGCAATTCCTTTGCTAGACACATCCACTTTATAACTCTCACTGGCCAATTTTCTTAATTTACTTAATTTACTGAGTCATAAAACTGACAACTTACAAACAAATCAAGTCAATAAAATTGATTATATATGGAAATTATTACATATACATTTAGCACTGAAGGCTCATTTTTACTTTAGAAAGATGTTTGAAAACTACGCTGCTGAGTCACATTAATACGAGCACCTATCACTTCTTGGTGTTCTGAGTAAAAGGGTGGCAGAATTTCTGAACGGGCAAATGACATCAATGATGTGCAAGATGTATGAGGAAGGCAGTATTACTGGACCTTTATATTTTCTTATATATATATGATGTGACTAAAGAAGTGGAATCAGAGGTAAGGCTTTTTGCGGATGATGTTATTCCGTACAGAGTAATAAATAAGTTATAAGATTGTGAGCAACTTAATGTTGTGAGATGGACAGCAGGCAATGGTATGATGATAAACAGGGTTAAAAGTCAGGTTGTGAGTTCCTCTCAGTTTTAATTACTGCATTGATGGGGTCGAAGTTCCTTTCGGGGATTATTGTAAGTATCTAGGTGTTAATATAAGGAAAGATCTTCATTGGGGTAATCACATAAATGGGATTGTAAATAAAGGGTACAGATCTCTGCACACGATTATGAAGGTGTTTAGGCCGCAGTCCACTTCAGAAAGCGTCTTTTTTCTTGGACACCGGAAACTGAATTGTAGTAAGGATGTAAACGAGAGGGCATATAAGTGTCTGTTAAGACCCCAACTAGAGTATGGTTCCAGTGTATGGGACCCTCACCAGGAATACTTGATTCAAGAACTGGAGAAAATCCAAAGAAAAGCAGCTTGATTTGATCAGGGTGATTTTCGACAAAAGAGTAGCGTTACAAAAATGTTGCAAAGTTTGGGCTGGGAAGAACTGGGAGAAATAACACACGAGCTGCTGGACTAAGTGGTATGTTATATGTTATAATTTTCATGTTAGGTCCGTATTGAAATGTAAGTAAATCCGCCTATAGGTGGATATTAAAAATAACACTTGTAACATACTTTGTATTTAAGTGGTATGTTTCGAGCTGTAAGTGGAGAGATGGCGTGGAATGACATTAGTAGACAAATAAGTTTGAGTGGCGTCTTTAAAAGTAAGAAAGATCACAAAATGAAGATAAAGTTGGAATTCAAGAGGACAAATTGGGACAGATATTCATTTGTAGGAAGGGGAGTTAGGGACTGGAATAACTTACCAAGGGAGATGTTCAATAAATTTCCAATTTCTTTGAAATCATTTAAGAAAAGCTAGGAAAACAACAGATACGGAATCTGCCACCTGGGCGACTGCCCTAAATGCAGATCAGTATTGATTGATTGAGGGTCAATCAACAGGCTACAGTGGAGAAGAACATCACTGAAGACATGGTTTATTAAATTAAATCTCTAAAATATGTTATGTGACTGAGAAGGGTGGAGGAGTAGAAATTCGTTTCAGATCAAAAACTGAATAAATGTAAGTGCAAATAAGTAACAACTTTTTGGTACCTTTTCTACTCGCAGTCTAAACTAACATGATTCACTTGTCATAGGAATTTTATATTTACACACTTGATAGCTAAGATAGTCAAGACAAACAAACAAAAATATCCAGTTGTATCACACCTTTGTTTTCTGTGAATATTACGCAAATTTGGAAACTTTGGGGGATTCCTCTCCATACAATTTCCTTCTACGTTTCTATTTCTTCCCCACATTAGCTAATCCTTTTTCCTATAGGTGACTTGTATGAGAGGGTCACTGCACAATGAGTTGTACAAAATGGAAAAAATTGGTTCTATCAATTTCACTTTCACTAGATTCAAGGTGAAGTGGGTCTCAAAATGAAGCATCAATTTAATAAATGCATAAATACACAGTATATTTCACAAACAGGACACTTACAACTCATAACAGAAATTAGTTCCAACATTACAGTTTACAACAGATAAGCAAAACACTTCATGTAGTTGTCCTCCAAATTGCAAGGAATGCATCTTGTTGCATACAGTCTGATTAAATGATATCACAAAAACAAAAAACCCACAAAAAATCACCCCCAAGCCATGCAAAAGCTCAAATCAAAACAAACTTAATACGTTGGTCTTCAATTACAGAGAGCTACACAGTCAACTCTAGTGCCCTAGTTTATTCTCTCTCTGGCCATGGCCTAGATCTTCTCAAACTTCTTACAGTTTGAGTGTGCCATTTCTGGAAGGACAAGTGTCACCTGAAGAGTTCTAATGTGGCAGTTTCAAAGTTGTTATAACATCTATTCAAAAGATCCTATTGCTATAAACCGTTCCTAACATTCACTCAGCACATCTTGAGTAATTTAGTCACCTAACTTTTGTGTCAAGGACCAATAATTAAGTAACTGACTGTTCAGCTATAACCCTAATATACTCCTATAAAATAGGGTTCCCACTTTAAAGATAATCAGTACATACTCACTCAAGCAAGCTTTTGGGTTGATGGGCCATGTTAAACTTCTTATAAGTTACTGATGTTTTTATGGCATCCTTGGAATAGTGGTAGTAGCAGTGAATAAATATGAGAAATTTCTAGAAGAGATGAGGATGAATAATAATAATAATAATGTTATTTGCTCTATGTCCCACTAACTACTTTAATGGTTTTCGGAGATGCCGAGATGCTGGAATTTAGTCTCACAGAATTCCTTTTATGTGCCGGTAAATCTACCGACACGAGGCTGACGTATTTGAACACCTTCAAATGCCACCGAACTGAGCCAGGATCGAACCTGCCAAGTTGGAGTCAGAAGGCCAGCACTTCAACCGTGTGAGCCACTCTGCTCCGTGATGCCGTCAAGATAGCTTGACTTTTACTGAGCCTGACCAGTCTTCAGAGGTCCAGGGAGATTCTAAAATACCTTTGCAAATTTTGGGGATGGGTCCTTTACACTGAAACAAGGAAAAAAATCCTTTGTTCCATTTTCATGTTATTTATCTATTCATTATTTTTTTCTTTATTAATAAAAGTTTACATTTACGTTCAACAGCTTTCCAGGTCCAACCCAACAACTTTATTAATCTATCCACTCATTCTCTGAGGCACTGACTTTTTGTGTTGTCATGGAGACTTGTGTGCATGTAGTGAGTTAACTCTTCAACTGTGTACATCTTCAACCATGGCATGATATTCATCTTTATAGCAACGGACACGACACCGCATAGCTATATCAGAGGTCGCATCCGAGACATCCAACCTTTGCTGCCATTTATCATTGCATTGCTGGGACAAGATCCGTAGAACCACAAATTGTTGATCGAGGAAGAGCGAGAGTTGCTCGTACGCCTGATCGGTCTATCAAAGATCTAGGTATAAGCATGAAGCGAGTGGCCCTGGCATGTGGTGCATCTCAAAGTACAGGATGGAGCAGCTCCATGCAGGGCCTTTCACCTGCTGATCACCCACAGCAGGAGAATTTCTCTCAATAGTTTCTAGCACAACCTGTATTATTATTATTATTATTATTATTATTATTATTATTATTATTATTTTATTATTATTATTATTATTATTATTATTATTATTATTATTATTATTATTATTATTATTATTATTATTGTTATTGTTGTTGTTGTTGTTGTTGTTGTTATTATTATTATTATTATTATTATTATTATTATTATTTATTTCATCATTATTATCATCATCTTAATCTTACTGGTCTTTATTGCTTATGCACAGTCCAAAACAATTCTACTTCCACTTCATTGCCTCATGAAGACTTGGTAATTATCATTGCAGGAGTTTCTATAGCCATTTTTCAATGGAGCAACAAACACGGCAAATCCATGAAAATGTACCATTATGTTTAACCGCGAGAATGGATATTTAACGCAGTAAAAAATTTTGCAGTAGGACGCCGCTTGTGAGGGCGTGATGCTATATAGAGCGCGGGAATCGAGAAGGTGATTTCCCGAGGCAAGGCGTGGTCGTGTGTGACGAAGAAAGAATATGTGAGAAAGAGAGAAAGAGAGATGGGATTTTGTCTGGGGGAGAGACCTGCCATCTTAACTGAGATTTTTAGCGGGAGCAGACAGGCCCACCACATTACGGAAATTGAGTCGTAATTCCCGTAATTAAAGGTTTCTCAGGAAAATAAAAAGATGGAAATGAAGGCCAGAATTTTACGAAGCTATGGATACCTCTAGGTTTATTAACATAGAATTAGATCAATAAATATGTACCAAGCAGAACCACCGTGGGAAGCTCTGTAGTGGCCACATTCCAGACTAAAGTTGTTTCTCGGGACTTTCCCTGGCGTCCTTTGGTGTGTTGCCTCATATAAAAGCTGAGTGATATGCGGGGAGATCATCCAGTCGACGATAATATTGCTGCCAGTACGCGTTGCACGTCTGCCTAGATTGCGCCAGAAACCTTTTATTCAGAACAAAGACAGTGTGTAATTATTACAGTGCGATAACTTTGATCCAGTGGATCGGTGACTTACAGAGTTACAGGTGGTGGATTTATAGGTGGCGCGATGTTCAGATACCTATCAGTGAGATTGCGTGTGGTTAATTGTATCAGCAACAAAGAACGCCGTACTTATAGACTCTGATAAATAGCGGTAGGTGCGAAGCTCCTGAGGTGACAAGGAAGTGTGGACAATAGGCTAAGGAGGTCTTTATCTATCCTCTGATAGACTGTTGAATCCAAATTAAGCGGGCATAAAAACACAATAACCGAGTGGATAGTCTTTAGAGCAGAAAATAGTTTGTGGCACAGTGCACAAGTTAGCGAGTATGCAGTTATACGAGAATGGAGGACGAGGAGTGTATATTGCAAAGTGTTAGCGCTGTGTGCTAGCTCAACTTAAATAAATGTCCAGAATGTTGCGTTGTGTTTAAAGTGAATATTTCATTGTAGTAAGGAGTCGAGACATTCCGAGGGAAGTGAGGTGCAAGAACTTCAGAACGTGGCTTCGAAGACGCTACCTTGAACGAGGCATCCCTCAAGAAGAAGACAGCACCATGGGCCAGCGGGGCAGGAAGACCGGACTCCAAGAATCGACCCTGGCTGAGACCTCTACTACGATGGGCTAAATCACGATAGCCTACCCGGAGGGAGAGAGGAGGAGATCATCATGATGAGATAAGTGGACCATGAGATACTAGACATATGGTAGAGTTGGGGTGTCACGCAGAGATAGTAGAATTAAGCTTGTAAATATTAACATAGGATTTGATTGTGGTCCATCAGGCTGCATATTAAGATAGTTTGGATATATCTCAAGGGTAAGGGTAGAGAGATTTTTTTTTCTAGGTAAAGCAGACAATGATGTAACTTTGTTAACACGGCAGGAGACAGTGTGCCTAGTTGATACGTATTGTTTGAGTACGATAGACCGGATATTTTCCTTTGGGTCAGTCGTTAAATACATTTTCCTTGTAGGATTAGGATCACTATGTGTAATTCCCATTATATTCCAGGGGAAGGGCAGACATACCTGCGTAATGAGAGGTATGCATGCTGATGGTATTTATTGAGTTAAGGGGCTCTATTTACGTGCCTTAGACGGGCGTAAACTATAGCGGAGGCGCAGGTTTTAACGCTATTCGACTCTGTGCTACTCTGCCAAACGTTGGGTTTGAACCTCTGACCCCCAAGGTTACTGTTAACACGCCGCATATTGATGGTGATGGTTTGATGTGATAGTATGGTAGAACACTTTATGTGATTTAACTGCGACCCGTGTGGGTGGTTAAATGAAGTCAGGTGCGTATGTGAGATGTGTCTTTCCTCACTTATTTTGTGGCCATTTGCTGCTATGTGTAGAAGCTTGAAAGTCCCTTTGTGAAAGAATGTAGGGTAAGACGTCTAGCGGTAGTTTGTTTACAAGTTTTTTTTTATGTAGGGGGAGGCTCCAGACCTGACTGCAGGTCAATGTTCGCCTGCTCTGTATTGGGGTGAGCTCGGCCATTTTTAAATCGCTCTGAAGGTAGGTCATTCTCCTTTGGCAGAGAAGCCTTTTGCAAACACAGAGCGTCATTTATTTTAATCATTTTACCTCCTGTTCCTTTCTTGTTTGATTCGCATTCTTCGGGTTGCGTATTTTACTAATGTGATCTTGGCACTATGCTACTGTTATGATTGCCCTGTTGACACAAAGTTCTGCCTGGTGGACGTGGGTTCACGTCCGTGTAAATATGAAATTGAGGGCGCTAGAGTAGGTTATCTGAGATGATTTTTATTACTTATTGTGCTGCTATTTTTGTGTATATAAATATCCCGGTATGGGAGGAAACTTTCATAATAGCGGTAATCTCTGTGGGTATCCTTAATTCTACCATTATATCATTTTATGTCGCAGGCATAGGGATGCGGTTTCCATGTGGGGGAACACATCCGGTCTTTCTTGGTTCACAGATCGACAAACTTCAGCATAACGTCATCATCCAGATTGTATTTTCTTTGTTTTCCTTTTAAACTGTAGATGTGAGCCTTTGGGGCATTTATTTGGGCACTCTAGGTGCAATCATTGTAAATAATTTGAGTTATGAATACAAACTTATGCTCAAAATTCTGATCACAGCGAAAGTGTTCCTCATTTCGTAGTTTAATGTAATTGTATGAGTTCCCCATGATCCTCTCGTCATAAGAACCCAACTATTGACCATTTCTGCCGACTGCAGCTGAGCTGGTGCCCGTATGCAAGAACAGAAGAGCAAGTAGGTATCATCCTGCAGTATTAATGTGCCCTGTAGGGTACAAAAGCATCTAGGATTCATTCTAATTCAATTAAATGGATCATTCTTCACAAAAATGTCCACAAAACTATCAAAACATTTCACAGCACACTTCACACACGAGCACTCAACGAGATGGCCGTCTGACTGTTGGTTTGACAAATAAATATGTCACTATCTCAACTAAGAACTAGACTCAAAATTTGAAAACTGTACAAATGCGCACTTTGACTTCTACACTTCGGACGGGGAGAGCAATCAGTGTCCAACTCACAAGTGCCTCTACAAAATTTCTGTAGCTGAGTTATACAAATCCCTAATAACAAAAGGATGAATTCAAGACTAAAGTAACTATATGGTTATTTTTACAGGTTCCATAAGAATTTGATCAACTTTCACAAATGTACTTGACATGCTCCTTGAACTTGCACATATTCAGTTCAAAATATATGAGGGCTGTAAAGAAAGTACTCGCAGGAGATCGGGCATCCAGTTGCTGTGTGGTGTTGAAGTGAAGTGTGTCCATTTCACTGCTCTAAAGCATGTTTCTAAAAGGTGATCAGCGTTCATGGATCAAAATCGAAGTTGCCCGTGGCAAGAATGCATCAGAATGTTAACAAGGATTATGTGAAGCCTGTGGCCAGATACATTACTGTGTAAGACGATTGCACGATAGGTCAAGGTGTACCGTCTGGGTCGGAATGAGACTGCACAGATCGATTGCCATTCCTCAAGATCAGATTGACATTGTGAGTGGGCTCATTTCTGTGTCTGGGAATTATCCATAGGGGTTGGTCTCAGACATCAAACGGTGTGGCACATATTAATGAAATGTCTTAATATGAGGAAAAATTGCATCCTGTTGGGTTCCACATCAACTCCCCAACGTACAGAGTCATCAACAGAGAATGCCTTGCCAATGGCTTCCTGACGAGGCATCAGTACTCAGCGCAGTAGCGCGCTCTGTTGCCATCATCAACAGAGAACGCCTTGCCAATGGCTTCCTGATGTGGCATTTGTACTCAGCGCAGTCGCGTGCTCTGTTGCCGTCATCAACAGAGAACGCCTTGCCAATGGCTTCCTGACGAGGCATCTGTACTCAGCGCAGTAGCACGCTCTGTTGCCGTCATCAACAGAGAACGCCTTGCCAATGGCTTCCTGACGTGGCATTTGTACTCCGCACAGTCGCGTGCTCTGTTGCCGTCATCAACAGAGAACGCCTTGCCAAGGGCTTCCTGACGTGGCATCTGTACTCCCCGCAGTAGTGCGCTCTGTTGCCGTCATCAACAGAGAACGCCTTGCCAATGGCTTCCTGACGTGGCATCTGTACTCTGCGCAGTAGGGTGCTCCATCGCTATGAACAGAGAACGCATTGCCAATGGCTTCCTGACGTGGCATCTGTACTCCACGCAGTAGTGCGCTCTGTTGCCGTCATCAACAGAGAACGCCTCCCAACAATTGGCAAGACTTTGCGTGTGACTACATTGAAGGAATGTAACGCCATTGTACTTGTTAGTTCGTGTGTTCTAACAATATTGCCATTTGTTTTTAAAACCCTCATAAATCATGAAAATAGTAATAAAATCAAAACTTTTTTCAGGAAAAGAAGTACAGGTTGAACTGGTTTCCTCTATCATAGGGTTATTACTGTAAATATTCACAGTCAAGCTTCTCTCACAAGAAGATTCTAATTATGGAGGAGGTAGTCGTAATCAACTCGGCAGATACAGTGGTACACAAAATACTCCATCAGAACACGCACAATTTTATTTTTATTTTGTAGCCATCAACATCAGTCTAACACATGTAGAATGCTATGACTAAGATAGCTTTTATCTGGTGTGAAAATGGGAAATCACAGAAAATCATCCTCCAAATGCAAGCTTACTGTTATGTGATCTGTATCATGCAACCAATTTGCTCAGTACATATGAAATTAAGACAAATTATAATTATTGAATGAAGCTTCCATGGCCCAAATTCATAAACATGAGTGGGATGCCTCTTGCATAGGACATCATATCGTGTTGAACTCGGGCACCTCCTCGTTGGTGATGTGTCTGCAATACATCCACATTTGAGATCACATTACTGTGGCCCTGACAACAGATTTTGTTTAAATCTTGTAATCTAGTATCTAAGAGCTTAAAAAGAAGTGCAGTGAGTTTATTACAAAAACTGGCATTTCGAAGACTAAGAGGTAGGAAACACAAAATTGGAACAGGTGGATCATTTTGAGTGCAGCACATGGCGAGTTCCCAGCTCTGTTTTTATTCTGGCTTTGCGATGAGCAGGTGAAATCTGAGTGCACTCAAGATAACTTATTGAAAAACTGGAGGTGGCGAGATCACTTGCAAAGAAATGGCGAACACTAAGTTGATGGATGGTGGAGTAAGAGATGGTGCAGTGAGACCCAGACTCAGAGGCCTTCACACTGGACACTGATAGCCGCAACAGGCTATTAATGAAGATATGTATGTTTCAATCATTTAACCACTTTGTTTAAATTTATTCTTTTTCACAGAAATTACAAGGATTGTACGAGGCTAATAACGGCTACAATGCCATAGCTGAATGGCCCTCAACCAAATCGTGAGATTTTGATCGTAAGTGGTTAAGTTGCAACTGCTGTCTTCAACATTCCTGCAACTCAAACACCATAACATTGCACCTACACGACTCATGGATGACTTACAAGCGCTCTACCAGGCTAATATAAGGGCGGATCAAATATAAACGGAAATTATTTTTTTAAATTCATTGCATCAACCAAAAAAGTACACATATAGAGATCACTTTTCTACATAGTGTCCTGCATTCAGTACACATTTTCTTTATCGGATTGGTAAATTTTTGATGTCATCCTGATAGAAAGAAGAGGTATTTGTGTAGAGCCAGTTGCGCACAACATCTTCTACACTTGCATCATCATCGAACCGCTGTCCTCCTAGCTCTTGTTTCAGTGGTCCAAACAAATGGTAGTCGCAGGGCGATAAATCTGGACTGTACGGAGGATGTTCTAGAGGTGTCCAGTGAATTTCCTCCAGCTTTTCCCGCATTAAAGTGGCAGTATGCGGTCTTGCATTGTCGTGGAGAAGAATGATATTTCAGATCAGCTGCTGGCCTCTTGTTGCGATATGCAGCTTTTGCTTCATCCAAAAGGCGACAGTAATATGCTGCATTAATTTTCTTTTGTTTATGAAGAAAATCCACCAGCAAAATGCCCATGGAGTCCCAGGAAACAGTTGCAAGCACCTTTCCAGCAGAAGGGCGTGTTTTGGCCTTGACCACAACTGCTTCATCTCTTCGCCACCACTCCATGCTTGCTTGCTTGCTTTGACTCTGGGGTGTAATGATGCACCCAAGCTTCATCACAAGTCACAATACGATCCAAGAAATCCTCTCCTTCCTCCTCGTAGCGATGCAGGAGTTTTTTGTTCCTGGTTGAGGAGATGAGGAATCCACCTGGCAGACAATTTTCTGAAATGGAGTTCATCTCAGGTGATGGTTTGAACACTTCCATAACTTATTCCTATGGCTAAAACCATTTCTACCAGGCAAGTTGGCCGTGCAGTTAGGGACGCTCAGCTGTGAGCTCGTATCCGGGTGATAGTGGGTTCGAACCCCACTTTTGGCAACCCTGAAGATGGTTTTCTGCGGTTTCCCATTTTCACACGAGGAAAATGCTGGGGCTGTACCTTAAATAAGGCCACGGCGGCTTCCTTTCCATTCCTAGGCCTTTCCTGTCCCATCGTCGCCATAAGACCTATGTGTGTCGGAGCGACGTAAAACAAATAGCAATGAAAAACAATTTGTGAAATTTTATTCACCAATCTTCACCAATAATGTCATAAATGGTAACAATGTTGTCTGCAGTGATGCTTGTCCGTGGTCTCCTTTCATGAGGTCATTTTCCACAGCTTCTCTTCCTGCCACAAATTTTTCAGCAAAATTCTGCAGAAGTGTTTCTTCCCCAAAGTGTGCGCAGAGCTGTCTCAAAATTTTGGAAGGTTTGGTGCCCTCTTTTGTAAGAAATTTGATAATGATGCGTTGCGTAACAGACGTGTGCACCTCTTGCTCACTCACGGCGTACTGAAGCAGCCCAGCTCTTCACCGTCGTTGGTGCACACTAACCTCTTCTCCAGACACCCCCACCAACATCCTGGGCCGATGACCTCAATGTTAGGCCCCTTTAAACCAAAAATCATCATCATCATCATCATCATCATCACATCCTGGCAAAGCCCCGCCTCGGAATTATTACTAACAGCAATGGTACATTCAAATTCCTGTTTATATTTTATCCACCTTCGTAAATGCAAAATTATTTTAATGGACGATAATCTTGTTGAGTCACAGTAAGATGATCAAGTAAAGGTCAGTTATCTACCTAAGCCAACTGTGCCACTGCCACACTACTTGCCAAAATGAAAACAGAGATGCAGCAACCCTTTCAATGAATATGACAGACTTCAGTATATATCTCTGTTAAATTCTTTTGGTATTATTGAAATATTTGAGATTGATGTAAGCGCACTTTTTATGCAGCTACTAGCAGCTGATGTATTCTGTTTTGAAGGGATCCGCGGTGTGAACAGTAATACACAGGCCATTTCAGAATCATCAGCGAAAAACTGAGCTCTGCCAGTTATCCAATGCACTGGCTATTAGATTGAAATTTATTGGGTGCTATAGACAGTTCCTGCCTGAAATGCCACTCGAATAAGCTGACTTGTTTGTTCCTTTGGGTTTTTCTGGTCTTTACCACCAATTTGTCTCATTCCTTTTCATGACGTATGCAAAAGAAGATTGTGACAATTCGTATTCAGAATAAGAAAAGTAATTGGGCAATGTCAGATAATGACTCAGAATAGGATGACAGTGGGGCAGTCAACCTGAAATCATCCAAACTTCTGCAATGGCATTGTGTTACTTCATTGCAGAGTATGCCTTCCATGTCTGGCATAATTTGTCACACAACAATCAGGTGGATGTAGTTCTAAATGACACATGCAGAATTATTACAGGTTGTTTGAAATCCACTCAAATCGAATGGCTTTTTCACTTTGCAGGAATAGCACCCTCACATGTTCATAGACAAATAGCTGTGGAGCAGGAAAGAACCTACCCCCTGCACGGGCAAGAACTGCTGCTGGAACAGCTCAAGTCAAGGAAGTTTGCTTTGAACATCGAAGGTACTTAGATCCACTGCTGAAAAAGTGGAGAAGGTGACTCCTCTTTCTATACACGACTAGATTCATCACAGGACATTACCTGTAGACCTTTTTGCATGGCAAAGCAAACCTCCTCTGTTACATCTCGGCACAGGAGCAGGTACGTGATATTAGTTATTTTCCTCCTGGTGTTTGTATATATGTATGTAGATCACTTGCACCGGGCAGCTGTGAGCTTGCATCCGGAAGATAGTGGGTTCGATCCCCACTGTCGGCAACCCTGAAGACAGTTTTCCGTGATTTTCCATTTTCGCACCAGGCTGTACCTCAATTAAGGCCATGGCCGCTCCCATCATCATCATAAGACCTATCACTTGCAACCACTTACTCCTTATCTCACTCTTTTCCCCTCACGTGAAAATTAAATAACTCCTATGCTTACACTAAAAAGACAATAACTCTGAAATCATTCATGCGCAGGTGTCTCCTGCGGTGAATAAACAAGGATCACATGATTAATCTCAAAATAAGGTTATATTTTTACTGCCAACTGTACCATGAAAATGCTCATATGGAGTTTTTTGTAAAGTTTCTTATGCTCATCCATTCTGCCACACATCTGTGGTCTATCGATAATGGTTTAGACAGTACAAGCAAAAATCACTCAGATAACCATTCTTTCTTTGACTTCCTAAATTGTCACTGCTCAGCTCTGTTTGGTGGTTCTTGAGATTAGCCCACGCAAGCACACTCAGACATCTACTACGGGCATTAGTAAAGAATGCTTTATCAAACAGAATGAAGCACAAACATTCACAAGATCAAATCCTAGATAAAATGTGGATCAAAAGAAAGGCAAATGACTTCATTAACATGACAAACTGTACGTTGTTCACACTCAACACAATAAAGTTTAAATATCTTTTCTGGTACAACAACGGTCAATCATCTGCCTCACTCTGACTTGCGCTTCTTTAAGACGTATCTTGTCGTACCGCCTATCGTGGTTGTGCGGTTTCTTTAATATAATTGAGCTATTGTCCAGCGTATCGCACGAAGCACGACACTGGCGATGATATTCGGCACAGTACCACTGTTTCTTTTCTCCAGTTTTTCTGTGCAAATTGTAGAGATATCCATCATGCATCAATTGGTGGCCACCACGCAAACTTTCCAGGAACTGGAGCTGCCCTGCAGGAGAAAGTGAATGTTAGGTTCTGACTGGAATATGAAGAGTGGCAAAGCAAAAGGAGTCTTTTGTAGGAAAATTTAAAAGACTGTCTGCCCGAAATGTTTAAACAATATTTTATTTACATACTGTGCACTCTCCTTAAAAACAATTAGTATTAATGAAGAAAGAGAGATTGAAAATTTTTAAAAAAATCAAGAAAGAGATAGAATAATTGTATTCATCTGACTCCATTTATAACTAACCACAAAGATCCAGAATACCTACAAAATTTAATAAAAATCATGATATATACCGCCAAATCAATTAAAAGTAAGTAAAACATTCTCTACTGCTAAAACTACAAATGCAAAAGGTTTAGGGAGTCCCTCATCACAGACACGATGACATAATGCAGGAAGTCTGCAGAGAAAACCTGATCAGATAGACTGCCGCGTACAAATTTTGTTCAGCTGCCTCTAGCACTGAAGAGTAATCCATATACCTTCCATTGTAATCATGGGGTGTTATAACAATCGCTTAGGTACGAAAGACATGGCTCCTCAACCTTTTCGCTGCTAATATTGTGAGCGACTATCTGAACCCTCGGTGCTGAATTATTTTTAAAAAATAAAATGCCTCAAAATACATGAAAAATATGAAAATTGTGCAAGATATTTCACAAGAATTGGCAAATAATTCCAGAACAGCTTTCGTTTTATTTTTTTCACAAAAAATAACAACAGAAAAAAATTAGGGTTGTCCATGTGAGCCAAAAATACACTTTCCTATAAAAAATTCTATATTCCATTTTAACAAGTGCTAAATTCTCACCAAATTAGACAACGCTTTTTCAACAGTTACGAATGTGAGACATGTTAGCTATTTTTCAAATCAGGGTTGTCCATAATAGTCAAAGTACTCACTGGTCATCGCCTTGAATAGATTGGTTATGACTAATTATTTCATAATAAAAAGCTCAAGGAACATTACAGTAATGTAACAAAAATTAAATTTAAGCCAGGGTTGGCCAAAATAAGAAATGTAGTGAAAACACCAAGTTCTAAAATATCAACACCTAATTTACACCAAATTGTTTCATAATTTACAACAGACACTCCAATGTGCCCGTCTTCAAAACTTCACTAATGTGTGGTATATTTCGAAGCAGGGGTGAACACAGAGGGCCACGTCACATTTTATGCACATGTACCGGGTTTCTCGCCTCTTGTTTTCGCCAGTTGTTGTGTTGGAGCAGACATGGCAGCATCTTGTAGGAAATTTCTTCTTTGGAGTAGGCTGTACAGGGGACGGGAAATGTCTCTCCGTTAGTCTGAGTGGTTGGTCACCAGATGTAGGACGTCCTCTTTTACTGGTTTGTCTAGACACGTGGTACTTCTGGATGAGTTCCCTTATGAGCTGTAGCTGGAAATCTGCTAGTGATATGTTCTGTCCAGTTTTGACATTGAAGAGGGCATGAGAATTTAGAACAGTGATGTCCAGCTGGTGGAAAAAGAACTTTCAGTACCATTTCATTGACTTCCGCACACACTCTATAGAAATGATCATCATGTCTGACCGGTCAACAGGACCCATATACTTATTATAGTCAACAACGCAATGGGGTTTCTCTACAGGCAGTCTTGTCTGTCTGTCCGTCTTCCCTGTAGGTATCATTTTGTCTGTATGTCGCGTGGTCAGCATACAAACTTCCCTACGATCGAACCACCTGATGGCAATCATGTTCTCTGTCGCTTTTGATTCAGTTTGTCCTTTCTTCAATTTTGTAGTAAATTTCGGCATACCCCTCCTGTTTCTCCCGACGGTACCACATGTGTTGGTTTTGTTTTTGTGTAGGTGATCGTACAGTTATGGACGTGAATACCAGTTATCTATCCACAGTGTATGTCCTTTCTGCAAGTACCTTTCAATTAGCGTCAAGACAACTGCACCTGATACCCCAAATTCACGTGCAGGAATTATTTCTGTAGTTGACCCTGTGTAAACAATAAAATCCAGCACATATCCGGTCTCTCAATCGCAGATAACAAATGTCTTTATTCCAAATCTGTATCTCTTAGATGGGATAAACTATATGAATGAAAGCCTGCCTTTGAAAAGCATCAAACTTTCATCAATGCAAATGTTTTCACACGGGGTGAACGTTTCTCTGAACTTGTTTCTGAGATGGTCAATTACAGGCTGACTGTTGTTGTCATTGAAATGTAACGACAAGAGATACCCGTCTCTAGACATGAAATCCGAGAACTGCGGGGTCATTATTGACCAGTATTCAAGAATTGCAAGTTTCTTCATCTTGCCATAAGCATTGTCACGGCGAAAAAGACGTACAGTTCTTCAGGCGTGGTTTCCCTCCATTTCTGTAGCCTTGAACTTGGAGACTGTGGCATTGTTTGCGTAACAAATACAAAGTACTTGTTTGTTTCAACTGCTATATGCTCCATAATTTCTCGTGAAAAGAAGCACTGAAATACGTCTAAAACTGCTGGTTCATCATGAATAACACCGAATGATATACCCGATGAACTGTCATCAAAACTGTGTATTACAGGACTAAACATAATACCCGTGCGCCATTGAAATAAATCAGGTTCGGAACGAATTCTTTTCCTGGTTTGTGGAGCTGGTACTTGAGGCTTAGCACTATCACTGTCACTAGGACTGTAATCACTACCCAAATCACTGATATCTGAGTACTCATCTTCCGATTCAAGGGTATTCACAGCTTCTACAAGTTCGAACTCGGAAAGAACGCGCCATCCGCTACTTGAAGCCATTTTTACAAACCCTGGATACAGGTACTTTGCGGGACTGCCAACCTAGATTGCGCGCTGGGCTGAGTGCACTATTTCAGATATTTGACCGTAGATAGCGTTAAAATGCAGTCTCCGTTTTGACTGATGGTCCATTGTGCTGCTAAAAGATATAGGCTGCTGCCTCTCAAGTTTGAAAAAGAAAGGAAACTCCAAAGGTATATATTTCCTGTTCAGAACTTTAGCTACAGTTACCGACGAGATATCTCGGGCGCAGCAAGGACGTGACGCATTACCACGCCCGAGATATCTCGGGCGTAGCAGTGTGAAGGCTAAAGCTTTTATAAACATATTAGTTCGGAGTCCAGCCCAAGTTGCTGGTATAACCTAATGACCTAAATGAACGTGTTCAGTTACTGTTGACAACTAACAAAATATTTATTTTCTTCACTCAGAAATTTGAGCACAGTGCTAATGTTAGATTCAGACAGAGCTAAAATATCTGACGAAGCTACAATTACTGGTCTCTTCAAAAGACAGTGATGTCTAGTTTAAACATGACATTTTTTCCCAGGCTACCATCTCAGACCCAGAGGAGATAAGGAATAGGTGGAATTTTGATAAACAAGGATGTGTGCAAATGATACAGACAGTAGGACCTATTGGCTCTATAAGGCTGTTAAGATGTAATATACCAGTGACAATCATCGAGGAATTACACTCTTGTCACAAGTAGCCAAGACCATCATCATCATCGTTGACCAGGTGTGGCATATGAGCCCCTTCCATTTTGTTTGGTCCATGAACCATTTTTCGTTCACAATGCGCTCCCAATCCTGTCCTCTCTCCTCTACATCCTTCTTCACTAAGTCTGTCTATTTTTCTCTAGATCTGCCCACTGGTCTCTTTCCCCTGATTTCTCTTTCATACTCCTTTCTTGCAGACCTATTGGCACTCATTCTTTTCACATGACCAAACCACTTCAGTCTTGCCTTTTGGATCTTCTGGAGTAAGGATTCTTCTAGTCCTTCTAGTAGCCAAAATATTGGAATATAATATAATATAATATAATATAATATAATATAATATAATATAATATAATATAATATAATATAATATAATATAATATAATATAATATAATATAATATAATATAATATAATATAATATACTATAATATAATATAATATAATATAATATAATATAATATAATATAATATAATATCTCATAGATGCCATCAGAAGAAAGCGTCTGGCTTTTTACGGACACCTATCCAGAATGGACTCAAAAGGTTATCCCATAGGATCTTCAAGGCTGCTAACAAGGATTTGTATGGATGAAGCAAGTGGAGAAGGACCTTTTGGAACTCCATATAAATCAAAATGACATAGCTGATTAGAGTAACTATCATACAACTCTTAAAACTAAATCCTTTATAACATCCCTCTCAGAAGTTACCCACAGACCAAAAGACGAGACCAGGAAATGGTCTGGGGAACGTAAGATTGAATTTAGCCGGAAAATGAAGGACTACTGGGCCATCAGGAAAGCTTGAGGTACCAACAAGAAAACAGCTGCCAAACCAACCGCTAAACACCAATTGTGGCAAACGACGACGATGACATTAAGAAACAGCTAAAACACAAGCACCGTGGTCCATAGATGGGCCCTAACAAAAAAAAAAATATATATATATAATATAAAGGAGGATGAGAGGAAGGGTGGAAAGAAGAGGATGTGGAAGACTATCAAAGGAACTAGTGATAGCAAATAAAACAATTGTTCCAGTTGTGTCCAGACTCCAGTGGGGAGAAGAGATTTGTTTCAAAATCAAACTGGACTAAGACAGGTCTACACTTACTTTTATAACAATTATGGATGAAATTCTAAAGGAAACAAAGGCAACATATGGAGGGGATATGAAAATATTGTTGTTTGCAGATGACACAGTGATGTGGAAGGTCAACAATACAAAAGGGCAAATCCAACTAGAGGCTTTACATGACAATGTTGAGAAATATGGTATAAAAATCAGTGTGGAGAAGAGCAAAACAGTGGTGATGGCAAGAGGAGAAACAGAAAGAAAAGTAATTGTTAGTATAGAGGGACAAAACCTTGAGGTTGTTGAAAATTTCAAATAGTTGGATAAGGAGATCAGCAGAAGGGTACGAGTGGGAAATACGTTCTACCAGAATGTAAGGAACCTGGTGTGGAACAGAGAGTTCCTATGTACAAGATGTACTATACCTCTATATTAACGTATGCACTAGAGATTTGGACTTTGACAGCAAGAAACGAGAGTAAAATTCAGGCCAGTGAGATGAAGTTCCTGAGGAGTACGGTAGGGAAGACGAGGAGAGACAGAGTAAGAAATGCTGAGATCTGAAAAGAGATAGGGGTAGAAAAACTGAGTGATAGGATGGAGAAGATTAAATTGAAATGGTTTGGACATGTTATGAGGGAGAAGGGAAATATACCAAAAAGAAGAGTTGGAGGCCAAGATAGAAGGAAAAAGGGTAAGAGGGAGGCCCAGAGCAAAATGGATGGACTCTGACAAGGACAGTATAAGAAAAAGAAGACTGGACTGGAATACAATTATTGAAGAGGAGTGGTGGAAGGAGAGGCAGGAGCTGGACAAGGGGAAATGAAAATGATGATGACTATCACACTACAGGTTGCCTTGTAAAAGAAATACACCAGGATACACAAGTATAAAGAATGAGAGTTTTCCACCTAATCAATACATAAAGTGTTTAAAATATTTCAATCACATTAAAACACAGTACCGGTTAATTAGGTCATGAACCTGCTTATTCAATAACGATTGTACAATGTAAAACATTGCTTACACTAAACATGAATGCCACCCAAGTGGAAAACAAGTACAAACGAGTACTTCATAAACAGCAACTTATATCTCAACAAGAAGTCTTAGTAAAAACAAGAATAATGGACTGAGGATGAGCATAAGTGCCTATAAAGCAAGAACAGAACCCCATATACTACTGAACATAAGGTTTTTCTGCAAATTCGCAGCCCATTTTTGAATTTACCTTGTACAACCATTCGATATAATGTTGGCATTACAGCACAAGATATTTAAACTTGACACAAGGATGTCAGAGACTCTTTAGACTTTAAGAACTGTACCCTGATTTTAACATTATAGCATAATATTTTAATGGAATGTGTGGCATTCATGTTTAGTGTAAGCAATGTTTTACATAGTACAATCGTTATTAAATAAGCAGCTGACGATGACCTAACCGGTGCTGTGTTTTAATGTGATTGAAATATTTTAGACACTTTATATAATAAAGTATTGATTACGTGGAAAACTCTCATTCTTTATATTTGTGTGCCCAATGAAGCTGACAGATTATAGTACACCAAGATCTTCTCGCTTACAAACTAATTCCTAATATGGATGTGCCAATGTATTTTGATAGGGCACTATCAAAATTTTAAAAAACTTCCTCTTGTCCATCACCATGAATGTTGTTGAAGATAGTAACAGCATTCTTGATGTCTTCAACATTGTGTACGGTACTTTACAGTATTTTGCCTGCTTCTACATCAGCGCAAGCAATAGCGGTGATCGGGGGGGAGCAGTAATCCCCCCCCCCCCACTTTATGGAGAAAAAATATTCCATTTTATCCTCCTGATTTTTTGTTTTGGCAGACTGAAGTTATTAAAAAAATTGCCTGAAACTAGGAAGTATAAAACAAGCAATCCCTACTGCTCTTTCAGTTAATTCCTTCGTTTTTTTAAAATTACTGTATTAAGAAAAATAAGCACAAAATGTCGCTGGTTGCGGTTAACAGAGTCAAAGCAAGTGGTGGAGACTCGTGCAGCCATCCGCGTGCATTCATCAGTCTGTCACTGTCTAGTCAAATAATAATCACACCAAACTTATTCTTCCTTTGGTCAGAGTTTTATTGTATAGTATTGAATTATTACCGCACTAGAGTTGGTACACTCAACCTTTACGTCTCTATCGAAACTAAGGTTAGTTGCTAGTCTAGGAAATTATGTAACACAAAATCTAAATCTTAAAATCTAAATACATTATTTAAAAAGTACATGTTTCATCCCCAATGTGGAACATCTTCAGCGACAATTAGAAATTCAACTGAATTTTGCAAAACTACTAAGAACATAAAAATGAAACCATATTTCACCTTGAATTCATTTGACTTTGCCAATATGTATTCCAGCATCCCAACCATAGAGACCCTGGAGATAATCAAGAACGGGTTAAGAACCCACAAAAAACTTAGTAACCATGAAATTGAAGAATTCATGCTATTTTTGGAATTTACCCTCAACAACAATTATTTATCCTTTCAATGATACAGTGTACTAACAAAACTGTCTCCTGATGGGAGCCCCAGCATCGGTCATCTTAGCTGAAATTTACAGTCGTCTGGCTGAGGTTTGTTGACAACATCTTTGTAATTGTGGATGAACAAATCAATAGTAGTGCCAATTTAATAGACCAAATCAATAGTTTAGACCCTTTTATAAAAATTACTTTAGAAACTGAACTAAATTTTCTAGATCTGACTAACGAAAGAAAAGAAGGAAACCTGTAATATGTAGTGAGACGGAGAACTGGAACTATGGGAAATATCATTTCAAAGTTTTTTATTTAACGTGTTTGAAGGATTTCATTTTTTTGTAACTCTGGACTCTGCTGGAATTATTTTATGTAACAGCAAGATATATTAATTTAAATATGTGTGTAATACTTCTTTTTAGGGAAACATCAAGATAATATGGAACCGTAAATGAACATTGCAAGATATGACAATTGTTGTGAAGTGTTTTTTTGTATGTAAATTTTTTTGTAATTGGTAATTTAAATTAATGTCAGCAAACATGTAAAAAGACACTTGGGATGTTTTAACTTGAAGAATTTCTTGAAGAAATATTTGAAAATTATATGTTTTGTAATTCTATATGTCAAAGTGGCTGATGAAAATGTAAAGGTGCTTTAGTTGTGGAACATCCTATACCGCATGTGCTGTTGAAATTGGTGTCGCAATAGGAAATCTCGAGAAGTTGCTAACTATCTTAATATGACCATATCTGGTCATGCAATTTCATTCGTTAGAATAACGAGATTTCCTATTGGCGAAAAGATAGGGAATCTAGTGGAATTTGTTTCCCATTGGTGGATTGTGATTTGTCAATTTCCGGCCTTAGGCCGTCCTCGAGTCCAGTTGCGTGTACTCGGGGGCTGCCCTCGGTAACCCCAGTTTTATTGGGTAAGTGTTATTTCAATGTTATTCTCAATGTTTTCTGGTTTTGTTTAATTTAATTTAATTATTTTGGGATTTCGGTATTTCCTTGCTTAATGTCATTTTTAAAGTTTTAAATTTAACGTGTCCGAGTTTGCTCTAGATTCCCGCTGTTTATAATTTCAAGTCTTTCACCTTTTTTAAATTCAACTATCCATTCATTTGTGTTTTTGGATTCGTAATTGTATCAGTTTGTCAAAAGCGTTAAGTATCAGCTGCTTTGTGATTTAACCTTGTTTTCGTAATTTTTCGTTTGTTATTTTTAATATAGTTGAGCTAGAGGGTGTTTCTTGTAAGTCTTTTCTCCCCCATAACGTCATATGTTCCCAAAGACCTCATAGGGCTTCCAAGCACCTTCCACTCTCCTCTCTTAGTTGTCATTTTTAGGCCTGTATATGATTTTATATTGCGTATCGAAAGATACTCGTCACGTTTCCATGTTCTGATGTGAATTCACCGCAACTGCATCATTTTACTATTTCCTATATTCACATTTTATGTCAATATTATTTATCTTTATTACATTTATTATTTTTATTTTTGCTTTATTATTATTTATTATTCTGTGGTTTTATGCACATTATTATTATTATTATTATTATTATTATTATTATTATTATTATTATTATTATTATTATTCGTGTACGCGTTGTCCCGAAACCACCGCTACAAAACCTATCATTTTCGATTTTCAGAAAGCCAACTCAAACCATAAATACTATACAGAAACACTAACACCATCCTGAAGCACATAAAGGAAGTTCTTTTCTATGCATGTTAAATAGAGCCTTTAATATTGCCTTGTCCATGAACGATTTTCCGAAAGAAATTAGCCTTATTTGCAAAATAGCAATAAGTAACAGTTAAAAGGAGAACAATAAAACTTTGATTTGCACCTATTCAATACATTAAAAGTAATTATAAAATCAGGATCTCATCCTTATTTTATTGCCTAACTAGCTGATGTACCCGTGTTTCGCTACAGAATTCTAAATTTTATACAGAATTCTAGGTTAGGTAGTGTAAATGTTGTGAGCAAGATTGTATTAAGTTGCATAGCACTTAAAGTTGCCCTAGAAGCATGACGGGCAAGTCACCAACGTCTTTTCTCATATGAAGACTGGGTTACGGAATTCTCATTGTAATGGTAGGCCAGCTTGCCTACCGTCAGTCACAGTCAGGTTGGGGAGATATCATTATAATGGCAGACACTCACTCTCCGCCTGCCTTTATAGATTCTCAGAAAGACCCTCTTAGTGGTTTTCTCAAATGAAATGAACATGCGCCATTACAATGACGTCAGTAGGAATGGCGCAATTAAAAGCAATACTCGATGAAATACTCGATCAAATGAAAAACCACACATTTTCTCACTTATAACGAACAGTACTATGCTGCCAAACTAACAGTCCAAAGCTACAGAGCTGGAATGACCAAGACGCAGACATCCGTGATCCGTGAACAATCTTCGTCCTTTTTTCGGCGGGGGGAGGGGGGTTTCAAATAGTGGATAGTCCCAGGGCAAAAACTATGCCCGTTTACTTATCTGTTTCTTGGGAGTACCCGATGAGTCGGAAAATCTCAATTCACTACACTGGCGGGGGAAAGAACTATCTGACGTGGAGGCATTTTTCCTCCAAGCCAGAGAAGAAACCACATCTTCGCTGCTAATTTGGAATAAAATTAATGTAGATTTAATGAAAGTGAAGAGAAAGAAGCTTTTCGTAAGAAATGGCTCTTTTCAGGGTTGAATTTTGAGTTATTTAGTGAATTCTGGTACTATAATTTGGAATATGCGGAAATCTGGAAATATGCAGGAAACTCAGCAAAAGTTGCCCTCCATCAACAACTTGTCTCTATCTGGATTAAAGAAGAACTACCAGAACACTGGACAACAGCCCTCATTCATCCTCTGCACAAAAAAGGGGACAAAACCGACCCTAATAACTACAGGGGAATCTCTCTCCTAGATATAACATACAAAATATTTTCAATAATCATCCTTAATAGGATAAGTTTACAACTTGAGAAAGAACTAGGAGAATATCAAGGAGGTTTCAGACCCTGGAGGAGCTGTCCTGATCAGATCATGAGTCTTAAGTTGATAATGGACTATAACAGGAGAAGAAACAGAGATATGGTGATAACATTTGTAGATTTCAAGAAAGCTTATGATTGCATCCATAGAGAATCTCTGTTTAAAATTTTAAGACACCTTGGACTACACCCCAAATTAATAAACATGATAAAATTGACTCTCACCAATACCAAGTCAAAAGTGAAGTTTAGGGGTGAAACATCAGAGACATTTGAAATTAAAACTGGACTACGGCAGGGAGATGGGCTCTCACCACTATTATTTAACTGTGCTCTAGAAATGGTAATGAGGGAATGGTTTAGAAAATGTCCCCCCAAAATAAAGATTGGCCGAAAAATCAAAACAAATTGCCTGGGTTTTGCTGACGATTTAGCATTACTAGCAGTGGACATAAAAGAAGCAAAAACCCAGATATCAGAACTTCAAAACATTGCAAATAAAATTGGCCTCAAAATATCATTTGAAAAAACAGAAATTATGCCCCAAAAACCAACACAGCTAAAAGAAGTCACCATAAATGGTAATAAAATCAAAATAGTAACTCAGTTTAAATATCTTGGAGAAGTAATAACACATAACTTAAATGAAAAAATCTCAATCCAAGTAAGAACAAATAGATTAGCTAAAGCACAAAAATTAACATGGGATATCTACAAAAAGAAATGTCTATCAATAAATACAAAAATAAAACACTACAACACAGTTATAAAACCGGAAGCTACATATGCAGCAGAAACACTCTTTTACCTGAATAAACAATCAAAGACTGACAGACTTCAGAAAATTGAAAGGAGGATTGGAAGAACCTGTATCAACAAAAAATATCAGAAAGATGGACAGTGGCGGTTAATACCTAACAAAGTCGTGTACAAAGAGCTAGAACCCATTACAGATACTATGCGTAAGAGGAGACTGGGATTCTTTGGACATATCATGAGGATGCAGGACTCGAGACTTCTGAAACAACTAGTACAACACAATCTCGTCTCAAAAAATACCACAACAGGATGTAAATGGATCAGAGAAGTAAGAGAGGATCTGAAGGAAATAGGCCTTACAACAGAAGACACCAAAAATAAGATAAAATTGAATACAAAACTCAAGAATACAAACCTCCGCTTTACCCTTACACAAAACAAACCAACAACACGCACATTTTCAACGGAGGAAAGGGCACGAAGATCGGAGCGTCTGAAGAAGTACTGGGAGGACCGCAAAGCCCGAACAATCCCTTCAAAGAGACCTGAACGACGGACTGACTAAAGTGATCCTATGTGGTCATAAAAGAAGAAGAAGAAGAAGAAGAAGAATTTGGAATAGGGCTAAATTGTAATTCCAGACCAGTTCATACTACTACTACTAACTGAGCCTCTGACTTAAGTGCGCACACTGTTCATTCAAAACAGCGCATCAGAGTAGGTATCGAATAGCTGGCATACTATGATGAACCAGTGTGCTACGTACCAACAGTATCAGAAAATGTATTAACCAGAGGATTGGCATGTTAAAGAAGAAAGTTATCTAACTCCTCAGCTACTTCCCGCCAATATTCAGTTAGGCTGTTATACTCGGTACGCAGCAGTAATCCCATCTATCGGAGTTGAGTGGCAGCATAAGAGACAAAGAACATTACAACAAACAACGGTCAGTGTAATGTTATTGTTGATCTATGTTATGCGCTTTCGAAATTGTAGGCCTTCACATTATTAATTGTCTTCTGGTTTTGAAATACCACTCTTATCATAGTCGGTACGGTAAAACTGAATAAAACATAAATGATCGGAATTTATATTCTCTATAACTTTTGTTATGTAGTACTTTTCCATAGGACCATGAACATAGGTATTTAAAAATTAAATTTTAAGTGCTTTCCCCTAAACTACCATTTTACCCAGGGTGAATAACATTGTTTATAGCTTAAACTGTAGTTTCTTATTCCCCGACTCTATATACTGATTTTCATTAAATTCTGTTTACCCATTTTGTCGGGGCTTGGTGTTGATATGGACTTAGCAACAAAAATCCAAATTCATGAATATCTGTGTTATCATAGCAGGTACGGTAAAAATGCATAAGACGTAAATGATCAGAAATTTAATTCTATATAACTTTAGTTATGTGGTATTTATCGATATGACCACTAATAATATAAATATTTGAGAATTGAATTTTAGGCCTTCCCCTAAACTACCATTTCACTCAGCGTGAATAAAATAATTTATAGCCTAGATTGTAGAGGCTCTTGAAGGAGGACGTGAAACGACTAGAGGCAGTGGAAATGTGGCTATGGAGGAAGATGAGTAGAACTAGCTGGATTGAGAAGAAAACTAATGCTAGTTGCTTTACGTCGCACCGACACAGATAGGTCTTATGGCGACGATGGGACGGGAAAGGGCTAGGAGTGGGAAGGAAGCGGCCGTGGCCTTAATTAAGGTACAGCCCCAGCATTTGCCTGATGTGAAAATGGGAAACCACGGAAAACCATTTTCAGGGCTGCCGACAGTGGGGTTCGAACCTACTATCTCCCGAATACTGGATACTGGCCGCACTTAAAGAAAACTAATGAAGCAGTGCTCAGAGAAATAAACACCCAGAGGCATTTAATAACAGCGATAAAAAGGAGAAAAGCATCAGTTTTCGGTCACATTCTCCGGCATAATAACTTCATAAAGAACTTGTTCGAAGGCAAGGTGATGGGAAAGAAAGGCAGAGGAAAACCACGGAAGAAGATCATTGAAGAGGTAGTTGAGATGATGGGATGCCAAGGTTATGGAGAGATGAAAAGGATCGCAGAGAGAAGAGATCAATGGTTGCAGCGACAAGGCGAAGCCTTTAGATGATGATGATGATGATGATTGTAGAGGCTCACCCCCCGACTCTACATACCGATTTTTATTAAATTCTCTTCAGCCGTTTTCTCGTGATGCGTGTACATACAGACAGACAGACAGACAGACAGACAGAAATTGCGGAAAAGTAAAAACTGCATTTTCTTGTTACTGTGGACATGATCGATACAGAAATACCATTCTTTTCAAATTCTGTGCAATGTACAAACAAAACTCTTATTTTATTGCCTAATTGTTAAAACATAGGACATGTTTCGTTCATATTTTGAACATCTTCAACTATAAATATTCTTACAAGGTTAAATTGGTAACATTGTTCTAGAACTTACACTTATGGTTTGCCATTAACAAACTTTTATTTATTTATTTATTGGTGATAAAAGGTCCCATGAGCCTCTGGCTCGTGATAGGGACAATACAGTACATACTTTTTTAAGGCAACACAATAATTACATTTCATATACAATGGCTTTTCTGTAAAGTGACAAGTACTTTTTTCTTTCTTTCTTTTTACATGTTAGGATCATAATTTTTCAGAAGTTTCTTTTTACATGTTAGGATCATAATTTTTCAGAAGTATATTCAGATATTGCATGGCTGTAATATACTAAATATGGACAATATATATATTATTGTATTAATTAAAGCAAGTTATATAGAGATTATATTAAGATATCTGTACAAGAGTAATATTCCTTCAGTTTTTTCTTAAAACATATAATCGATTTAGAGTTCTTTATAACAGGAGGCAACACATTATATTCCCTAAACATTGATGATTCTATGCCTTTCACTCCGTACTTTACTGAATTAGAATGAGAGGGATATATCCTTAATGATCCTCTAGTTTCATATCCATGAACTTCACTAAAGTGGGAGAAGTTAACAGTAGAATGGGTTAACTTCCTGTCTAGCTTATACATAAAGACTGCTGATGAAAATGCAATTTGTTTATGGAATGGCAGAATATTTGACTCTGAAAAAACTTCATGTGATGGTTTGAGGAAGGGGAATCCATACATGATTTTGATGGCTCTTTTTTGTAGGATTTCCAAATTATTAATGTAATCTTTCCTACATCTTCCCCAAATAAAGCTTGCGTATGTTAGATGTGGGTGGATTATTGCATAATATATACACTTCAATTGTTGATGAGAAAAATTACTGTATCTTAATCTGTGCATTATTCCTATCAAAGGGGTAATTTTGCTGATTACATAATCAATATGGCTTTTCCAGGAAAGTGTTGAGTCTAATATTATACCAAGATACTTAGCTGAGTTGACTCGCTCTATTACTTGGTCCTTTAGGTTAACAGTGTTAGCCGCTGTTATCTTATGGGCTGTTTTATGAAAGATTAGGTATTTTGTTTTAGTCACATTTATGATCATTTTTTTAGATAAAGCTCATTCCGATAACTTGTCCAAGTCACAATTTATGTCTTCCATAATTCGTGTTTCACATAGTCCTTTGTAAGTTATTAAGATATCATCAGCAAATACTTTACATTTCCCCTTTAGTGTTAGAGATTGTATGTCATTAATATAAATCAGAAATAGAATTGGACCTAGTACTGAGCCCTGCGGTATTCCCGTTTTTGTCTGCTGCTTAAAACTTTTAGTATCGTTAATCATCACATATTGTGTTCGATTTGATAAATAATTTTGGAACCATTTGTGTGCTAAACCTCTAATTCCTGCTAATTTTAACTTGTTCAGAAGTATTTTGTGGTCAACCAGGTCAAATGCTTTTTTAAGATCTATGAGTAGCCCTGCTGCTAATTTATTTTCATCTAAGGTCTTTTGAACATCTATTACTGTATCAAATACAGCATTATCAGTTCCTCTATTTGGGAGAAACCCATATTGATTATTGGAGAAGTAATTAGTTTTACACAGAAAATTTACCAATCTAATTTTTACTACCATTTCTATGAGTTTTCCAATTGCAGATAATATACTAATTGGTCTGTAATTGGATGGATCTGTGTTATCTCCTGATTTAAAGATAGGTACAATTCTGGCACATTTGAGTAATTGGGGTATTTCTCCACTGAGAATTGAACGGTTAATAATTTCCACAATATATGGTACTAAACTTTCAACACAGGTTTTTAATATGACATTGGTTATTTTATCTTCAGTTAAATTATTTTTATTTTTTAGAGAAGTGATAATTTTGAGCACTTCACATTCATCAGTAGGAGACATGAAAATACTATTAGTTTGACTTTCAGCTGTTGTGCTGCCATGAACTTGCTCGTCTTCAGGAAGACCTTTTCTTATATTTTCAGCTACATTAACGTATAGTTCATTTAGGTTATTGCATATGTCCTCTGTGTTTGTAATGCTGACATCATTTACCACCAGATGGCTGATTTCATGTTTATGTCCAAGCTTCCTATTTAACACTTCATTGACTACATACCATGTTTCTTTTTGGTTTTTGCAATTCTGTAATCTGTGTTCATAATACCTTTTTTGTAACTCTCTCTTCAATTTGGTTATTTTATTACTGATTCTTTTGTATTCTTCAATTACTTCTGCAGAGGGGTTTTTTACTTTAGTTTTTGAAAACAGTGAGTCTTTGATGTGAATCAGTGTTAGTAATTCTTGGGTAACCCAAGGTTTTAGGGGAATGTCTTTGGGGTTCTTTCTTTTTATTGAAATTGAGCTGGTTTCAATTCCTGTGCTGATATACTCAATAAATTTATTATAATAAGTGTTTATATCTATTTCCTCACATTTAAATTTATTTTGTAGGATATACTGATTTAATTTGTTGTAATTTACAAATTGCTTACCACTATCTTTGATTATTGGTACTGCTGGAACTGATTTTTCACTAGAAATTTCACATACCAGTAGGTAGTGATCGCTTAAGTTATTTGTTATATTGAATACATGACATTTTTTACTACTATTTGTGACAAGTATGTGATCAATTAATGTGGAGGTTGTTTTTGTTACTCTAGTTGGGTATTTGTTATTACAAGTAAATTGTTATTAAATTGTCATACAAAGTTCTGTTTCTGGAGGTAGAAAGCAAGTCTATATTTGTATCTCCAAGTATTATTGAAGTATGCCCTGAACTGCTATTTAGGATATTTTCTAGATCAAACAAAAAACTTGAAGAGTTACTATCCTGTGGGTTATAAATGGTAATGATTTCATATCTTTGATTTCCTTTTGTAATCATGACTTGCAGTATGCTATGAGATTTATTTATTTCATTTATGACATTGCTTTTCCATTTGTTTGAAACATAAAGCGAAACACCCCCACCTATCTGCTCTCTTACCACATGATGAGAAGTGTAGTTTTTTATTTCAAAAGCGTGGGTTAGTTTGTTGGTTAACCAATTTTCAGAGATTGCAAGAATATCTACTTCTTTAATCTGATCTAAGATAATTTGTATATTATCAAATTTATTTTTCATGCTTTGTGCATTTATGTGTAGGCCTTTCAATTCACATGATCTACTTTCTGAAACTCTATCTTTAATATAATTATAGAGGGTTTCACATTTAAATTCGTGTACTTCAAGAAATTTGTTTTCAGGATCCAGGTTTGGTTATGTAAGGACAAAAATTTGAAATTAAGTAAAGAAAGCTTGGAATTGAAGCGGGCACAACACAAGGAAAGGTTACCTCATTGTTTCCAGATCAGCTGGAGTGAGCAAGTTCATGCAGAACTTCAGGGTTTGCCACTAGCCTCGAAGGACCGTCCTGGAACTTACGGATATACACTTTACAGTCCCTGACCCATGTGCCAAATATTTTCCCCTGTTGCCGTAGCTCGCGGCATTTTTTGGCGAGGGTCTCATTCCTAGGCGTTAAGTGCTCGTTGATATAGATGTTATTTACCGAGCTATATCCGATTTCGTTCGTTTTTAGTGTCTTTTTTTGTCGTCTGCTACTGAGGATTTCTTCTTTCTTCCATCGATTAACAAACTTCACGATGATAGGTTGTGGTCCAGGTTTCGTGGATGGAAGTCTGTGTGCAGCGTCAATATCTTCGGGCTTTATATCGACTCCCAGCGCCTTGCCAACTTCAGTTACTTTCTGGAACACTTTTTCATCCTTTTCAGCAGGAACTCCATACACTAGTAAATTGTTTTTGCGTTGATACTGCTTCAAGTCTTCTAGCTCGTTCACGGCTGCCGTTGTCGCAATTTCCGCATTTTTCTTATCTTTCCTCAAAGTGTCTAGTTCTTTCTTGAGGTCATCATATTTTTCAGAAAGAAAGGTCGCTAATTTCCGTAATTCTTTGTTTTCTTCTGTTAGTACTTTGAGGGACTCTTCCAGTTGTTTGGAGAAGTTCGCCATAACCTCATTTATGTTAGGTTGTGCAATGCAGTCTTCACGTTTACACGACCATTGGAATTGTTCTTCCTTACGGAAGTTTTGGAGAGTTTCTTTGTTCATTTTTACACATGTTACGTGGAACCAACGTTCGCATTTACCATGGGTATGTCACCCGCATAGGTCCTACCCTTCCGAGGGCCCAGCTCAGACTGAATACTTTCGCCCTCCACTCTTGTGAGCGCGCTGTTGTACATCACGTCACTCACCCATAGCCCACGTGACGAATACGGTAGCTCCTATTGGTAGAAACATCTTCCGATTGCTATTGGTCGATTTGAGTTTGACACCTTGGACCACGTGGGACGACCACGTTTTTGACGTTTGTGACATTTTGCTTCACTTTGATTTGGATGCGTATATCTATTATCTTCGTTTGCGTGTTTGAAGAAAAAGTACAAGATATTTGAGGTAAGCATCCTTAAGTAAGTTAATAAGTTGATGATTGATAGTTGCTTCTGTTCCCGAAAATGTATTTTTATTATTTTGACTGTCACCTTTTTATTACCTTTTTGCATTGTGGTTGATATGATAGTTACATAAGCCTACTGGAAACAGACACCTTAAAATTCAGTTGATGTAATGTTATATTATGTCTGATAAGCCACTATCGTTTTGATAGTATTGATATTAGCAGTAAAAATATAAGCTGATTACAGTGTCCTTAATTATTTTCTTCTATTTCTTTTCATGTCTCAGACCATGCACGAAAGGTGTCAGATCTGTGGAATGTACACAGATAGCGAAGAAGGCCGGCAACAGGGAATCTTATTTCATCATTTCCCTGTTGCTAGACCTAACATTTGCAGAGAGTGGTTGGACGTTGTGAGGGTTGAACGGTTGCGGCAGCTTCTCCCAAAGCAGCTGAGGAACCGCACTGTGTGTTCGAGGCACGTTCGTCACTCCAGCTATCCAGGACCCCTATCAAAGATGCTGTATAAAGATGCTGTCCCGGAAAGAAGTAAGTAGTTGTTATTATTATTATTGTTCACAGTACCGGTACTGTGACCTATCACATTTTCCTGCGATTCATTTCAAATTGCTCTCCAGAGGTAATGATCATAAATTCATCAGTGCCAGATGAGGAGGAACCTCGCTTCTCATAATGAAATTGACTATAATGCCTGTCATACCTGAGCTTGCCTTACCTGTAAGTTGAAATGTGTACATTTCTTTGAGGCAGAGTGTAGCTGAAATACCTAACATTTATTATTCACAAAATAGTGCACACATGTGCAAATGTTATTCCTTGTTATAATCCATCAATGGCTTTACGTTGCCTGTATTGTGAAGGCGAGGTATTTAAATGAGCTCACTATCCTAACTGCCTCTTTATCCGAAAACGATTTGTACCGTTTTGTCCAGGTTAAGTTTAAGTTTGTTGTCTTCAGAATATTTTTCAAGGCTGACTATAGTTGCTTGAAGATAATCTTTGTTGTTAGAACCTATATCTAGGTCATCAGCGTATAAGTACAATTTGGTTGCGTTAAGAATTATTTCTGTAACGTCTGCTGTGGCGATATTGAATAGAAGCGGACTGATAGATCACCCTGTAATACTCCACCCCACTGTTTAATAGTATCTGAAGTTGTTTTGCCATCATGAATTCCTACTTTATTTTGTGACAAGACATTGTTTAGTATTTAGCTGCTTGTTACCATCATGTTTCCCGGATCTGTGTACATAATCTGTTGCACTAGAATCCATACAATGGCGCCTTTCACAAAAACTAAGTCAGTGGTACTGTACTGTTTAGGGCTATATATATCTTTTCCATTGAGTTGTTGATTACTTTGTATCCTTCATCATTTATTAATTATAGTATAATCATTGTCTTTTGATATGGTTTATTAACTCTACAACTTAGGTCACCTCCCAGAACTACAGGCTCTTTATTTTTCACTATTTTGATGGCTTTCATTATGTGCTGAACTGCAGTGTCCACTCTTCATTTAGAGGATGGTTTGAGGTCAGGAGTTCTGGTCAGTGATCTACGTTGACTTGGTGTCTGCACAGGTGACCCTGGGGGTGCTTGGAGTGACCGGGTTGGCTAAGCAGAGGTGAACCAGGCCCATGGGGGGAGGGGATGGGGAATTTCTAACATTTGAATGTACCATTTTGAATTTATTTCCAACATCCTCTCAGCCTGTAGGGGATCTTTTCTGGACTCAGTGAATATAAAATGTGCAAGTACAATTAGGTTTTCTTCCTTAAGTTCAACTGAACATGAATGGAGCAAAAACAGTTGTATGACATCTCTCAATACAGTTACTGTTAATGTATTCATGTGCTTAATATTTAGGTGGACAATATCATATGCTCAATGTAATTTTATTGCTGTTTTGCCTACTGTAAGAACCATAGAGGGACCATAAGAACCATAATACATGTTTATGAATGAATGACATTATGAGATTTGAAAATCAATACCCTGCATTCACTGTAGTAGAGGAGAAAAAAATGGTACCATTCTTATTGTTTTTTCTTGTGCATGTAGGTGTGCCTGAACACGAGTCTGGTCCTCGGCCAAGGCCTTCAGCTGCTATGACTGCTGCTCCCACCACCTGCACTCCTACTGCCTCTGCTACTGCTACTACTACTATCACCGGTGCTGTTGCTGCCACCACCATCTCTACGCCTGCTGCTACTACGAATAAACTTTTAATGAGTCATCGCTCGTCTGTGCTGACAGTGATATATAACCCTTAGAAAGAAATCTTCCCTTCCTGAGTGGATGTCGTTCATTGTAAAGAGTTGTTATTATGAAGAACTATTGAGGTAATTTCTTATTCTCTTCAGCCTGTGGACTGTAATTGTTGTTTCACTAATTGGTATTTATGTGCTCAGTGTTCTCCCTAGGACCTTTCTAATGGGTGCACCACCCTGCCGGTTTTAGAGACCGCTTGACTAAACCTAGATATATGCTAATTACATAATATTATTAATAGGTACACATTTGAGTCATTGGGTGCTCCAAATTCACCTATAAATACTGTAAATCTGCCAATTTAAATGATAAATCATTACCATAATTGCATCAGTTACATCGGAGATCAAATGTTTAGCTTGACCACTATGTAGTCACGAGCAGGGGTCTGGATTAGCGTGGAATCGCATGCGAGCCCTCTATTCCGTATGACATCACAAACCTGTATGGCAGTCCACATGTCCACAGCAACCGAGTGGGAGGCCTAAGTCCAGTGTTACATGATTTGGAAGGAGCAATAGAACACTAGACGTTCAACGTACTCTGTTATAACTTGTTCATGATAATAACATTCAAATAGTTCAATTGTGCAGTTAATATTTACCTGTCTGATATTATTGTTAACGCCCTGAGGGGAACGAATTGAAATTTATATTCATATTGAAGTTTTACGTAGTATTCCCCGCCCGGCTACTCATTCTTGCCACCCGCCTGACAAACATTTCTGGGGAGAACACTGGTGCTAATGTTATTATTGTTAATTTTACATTCAAATTAAGCAATTTCAGTTTATGAATGCTAATGATTGTTTAGCAATATATTTAATTTTGTATTACAAAACACCCAACAAGTAGGCTGTGCAGTGTGGTCATGTATCTATGAAATTGCGCTTGGGCAGTGGTGGGCTTGAACCCCACTGTCAGCTATCTTGAAGATGGTTTCCCTTCTTTGCAATAGGCAGGCAGATACTAAGGCCATACCGTAATTAAGGCCACAGTTGCATCCTTCTGAGGCCCATTCCATCGTTGCCATGAATCGGTGTATGAGCCTCATAGGCAAAAAAATGAGATCATTATGAAGCCCAGAACATCATTATAATTGTTCATAAAGGTGGAAAAATGTTAAGTTCATGTTCAGTGTTGTAATTCAAAATATGCCATACATCTGCATGTTTCAGACCCCCATTTGTCTTAATTGCATTCATAATGACTTTTATAAATTCCTGCCCTACAGTTGTTATATAATCAAACACTTTATTTAAACTTCATGGGACATGTATTATTATCATTAATATTAGTATTACTATTAATATTATTATAGGGAGATTAAGTACAGCATGAAATATATCTGCTAAATGGGAAGTGAAAAACTGTGATGTGGAGTTATTTTCAAGAGCAATGAACCTTTCAAACATGTGGTTTACTGAACTCATAGTCTGTTCCTGTATATGAGATCATCATTTGTATGATAATATTCAAATACTGAAGTGGAAGTGTCGTGTGATATTGTGTGAATGATTTGTGTAAAGAAGTCATAGTTTTGGTTAAGCATCCATTTCTACCAAAGGAGGTTTCACTGAAAATCTTGTATTTTGGAGAACATTTCTCATCAGAACACAGGAAATATATTATGCTCTCTCCTCTCTTATTTGCAGTTTGTATGCACATCCTCCTATACAGAAGTATGTACTGGTATGTATGCAATGTCCAAGTAACTAAATTAATATTTGTGAATTTTGAGATGTTGGTAACCCATTCACTTGATGTGATGGTAACAGTTCTACAAACTTTCCTTATCATAGTACTGGGCAAGTTGGCCATGCGGTTAGGAGCGCACAGCTGTGAGGTCGCATCCAGGAGATAGTGGGTTCGAACCCCACTGTCGGCAGCCCTGAAAATGGTTTTCTGTGGTTTCCAATTTTCACACCAGGCAAATGCTGGGGCTGTACCTTAATTAAGGCCACAGCTGCTTCCTTCCCATTCCTAGGCCTTTCCTGTCCCATCGTCGCCATAAGACCTATCTGTGTCAGTGCAACGTAAAGAAACTAGCCTTATCATAATTGTCCCCCTGTGGGTAGGGGGTGGGCAACCACGCAGCCCTTAATTGAATTTTGGCATTGTTTCCGCTTACTTGTGCCAGGCTCCCCACTTGGTTGGCCGGGTGGAGTGCATGCTGTCAGACCACAGATCAGCCTACTCTGCAACCACCAACATAGATTTCCGCCTTCGATATACAGTAGGTACTAATGGCACTGTCTGAAGTGAGTTTCCACTGTCTTCAACAGGCATTTCGTCTAGATCACAGCAAAGGCCCTTACACACCATAATGTTGTGGAAGTAGCAGCATATTGTTCATAATACTGTACTAAATTAGCATACAATTCCTTGGACATAGCTCTTAATAGGCGGAGCTATGTTGTGACTTGGCATGGTAATGTTTTGTGCTGGATCAGCTGCCATATTATTGTACGTAGATCCTGATGCTACATATTTCTGTCCATTTATTGGAACTCCTCTCCTGCGGATGGACTGAAAGGAAGCATTTGTACCTCCTGCATGTTGTAAGAGGGAACAATCACAGAATCTGTAAGCGCTCTCTTGTCTTTTAAACCCACAAACATATTCATGATTTCATCTTTTTCCATGTAGCAGAAAAATTTAGATATATCCTACTGTCACATAAAATAGAACATTTTTAAGTATTGTAAATAGTGCAGATCAATGAATACACGGGATGCATACAATTTTGTAGCTTGACATTGTTTATCATCTAAATGCAGATGACTGATTGAATGATATGTTGTGTTTTGGTGCAGTATGTAGGAACAGAGTATGTGCTATCATGTCTTGGTTTCTTCAAACACTACTCTGCCAGAGATTTGCCATCCTCTAGTAGATGCAAAAGAAGTACAAATCTCAATATTTCTCAGTGTGTGGCCCTAGGTGCCTCTTTTGACAGACTGAAAGATGTATCATATAGTAAGTTCCTTGGGAAAATACAAATGGTGTTGCTGAAAACTTTTGCAATGTCAGTGCAACGTTAGACTGCAATAAGAGAGAAAAGTATTATGTTGTAACTTGTCAGTTCCAGTCTTTCTTTCCTAAATGAATGATTGTGTATTTGTGTTGTATTGCATAGTTTTCTGGCTGATGAATATTAATTGATGATTAACACTGCTGAATGTAATGTCATGAGATTAGATTATTTTGTGCAAATTTCTACACAATTTTATACCTGTAACACTGTGGATAGTAGGTAGAATATAGCTCCATAAACCAAAAGATCATGTTTCATTTCAATTTATCTTTGAATCCTACAAACTCCCTCCTTATCATATGAGTTTCCTTTCATCATTGTGGTTCCTGTGTATGGTTTTCTTTCTTACATTGTATTTATATTTTATTTCCTGCATAAGTGGCATATCTTGATACTATTGACTGTTACGGTTGGCTTAAGTAGTGTTAAAGAGGACTGATGTACGAGGGGATGTTAGTGCCTATTTCTATCATAGGTCTTAATCTGAGATAGGAATTGCCAATCCCACTCACCTTCTGGTCTCTTCCTTCCTCCCTTTGAGAGTTAGCTTCCATTTTCCTCAGCAGAAACAAACAAAAGCAGCACAGGCAAGGCCAGTCACTCCCATCCTTCATGGCTTTGTGAATTAGTAAAAGTAAAATATAACTCCATAAATCAAATAATTATAATAAGCAGCACAAGCTGGTAAGCTTCTTTTCTCCAGCAAAAAATTAATAATAATAATAATAATAATAATAATAATAATAATAATAATAATAATAATAATAATAATAAAGCACAGGCCAACCTCCAGGTGTATTGTTGTTCAGAATGCAGTATTTCAGAAAAAGGTAACAAAGAAGGAAAGAAAGAAAAGGAAATGAAAGAAAAAATATGAGGGGGAAAAAAGAACAAAAATATATTTAATATAATATTTAAGAGGGGTCGGGGGGTGGCGAGAACCTGGGGACCCTGCGCGCGCTAAACGATTTAAATCGCCCGCCCGGTAATTTTAGTTCAGCCCTGTGCTCACTAGAGGCGCTATTGTGCTATTCCTGGCGATCTTTGCGGAGCCGTTGCGTACAGAAGTGAAAAATAACGTTGAGAGTCATCTCTTACTCATTCTCTTTGGCATTTACCATCACAGCCTACAGCCTGTTGATTGTTTTTTATTTTCTTGCCACACGGGGAGCACACGAACACCATGATGTTGTTTATCTTATTTATTTAGTTGTAGCTGTTTGAGTGCTAATTAGATTTTGTTTTAATGGTTTCCTGAGTTATTGATGTTACTGATCTGCAGTATATTCCTGAAGAATTGTGGATATTACTCACATAAATTTGTTTTTTCGTCACTTCACTTAATATATCACATACTCACTGCCGCCATTTTAAGAAGTTATCGGTAATAAACTTTTAAAAACCTCTTAAATATAAAGTATTTATATATTGTGTCGTCTTACTGAAAATAATATGACTATTTGTTGAGTTTGAAACTTTAAAACTTTATTCTTATATTTAAAATACAATACCATTAGTTAGTCTCTGTATAAATACGGGCCGGAAGGTAAGCATTCTCACTGTTCTTGACCACTGTATATTTACAAGGTTTTTTCTTTATTTACTTTTTTTAAAACAAATTTTAATTTCTTTCGTTAGACTCCCTTCACCATCTTAAAACTTTAAAAAACAAAAAAAATCAACCTCAACTTTGGTTATTTTTAGGAAAGTATATATCTCTCCAGCTTTTGAAGAAAGAAGATTCCTCACATCTGATTTTTCTATCTCAAACTCGAACTTTGACTTGTTGAGCTTTTATCCCAACATTTTATCTTATCATCATCATCATTATAAGTGTTTTAGGCCAATTTTTGTATCTTTTTTAGCTCAAGATGTTCCACATTCGGAATGAAATATGTACTTTTTAAATAATGTAATTAGATGTTAAGTTGGATTATGTTACATTATTACACAGACTAGCAGTAAAAAAAAAAAAAAAAACAAGTACTGGAAGGTGGGATTCTCCATTCAACCTAACCTTAGTTGAGTTGATGCCAATATGGGACAAAAAAATTAGATTTATAAGCTGTCTCAATCGAAATTCGTTCAGAGCAACAACAAAAAAAGGTACTATTTTGTAGATTTTTTTCAATTTTGATATCCCACCCACCCACCTACTCCTCCTGCTATAGGCCTCAGACTCATCTTGTCCATAAAAAATTTTGCTTCCCAACTTCCAACTCCTAATCGCCACTACCGAGCTCGAGGTCACTCTGAATCATAGTGAACAGTGTCGTGAGATAAGAAATTTGTGTTCATTTGTGTCAAACATACCATTAATTGCCTGATACATGCAATGGAACAAAATTATCTTCAGTATTATCTTCTTGTGTTTCATAGTTATATATATTTTTTTAATTATCGTAGCATCACTCTCCAATATTGTATACATTTATTAAGACAATTCTCACTACTTTGGAAAGTTTCGCCTTACTACACCAAAACTGGGAAGCGTTCAAGACAATGCAGAAAACTACAACTGACAGTTGCATGGCATAGACGTGCACCAGCGTCATCTGGATATATGAGGTAACTTCTGTTCAGTTTGGAAGAAAAGGCTGGATTTGACACATTTTATCACTTAGATCACTTTGCCCTGCAATTCTTCACAGGAAATTTACAAAAATAAAACACATTCTCAATGTTTATCTTGCAATGAAAATATAGCTTCTAGTTTGTTATTAAACTATTTCATTACTAATGTCAACAACAGAGTCTCAGGAAGAAGTGGAAGATTGTTATATGCCAAAAGACGGTATTCAAAACTACTTTAAGAAGACAGCATTTGGATGAATAATTTCTCGATACTGCCATGTGATTTCTGGAGTTACTGGAATTTGAGATGTTATAGCAAGCAAGCTCACAGCCACACACAATGAGATGAGGCTGGGTTTCAAACCACGATCACTTTGATAAGAAACCACTCAAGCATAAGGTGACTGTCTGATAACCTGGGTATTCGTGATAATGTTATGGATGAATCCTATAAAATTTGCGATATTCTGGTTATCTCCGAAGACTGGAACTACTTCCAGGACGACCAAATAAGAAAAATTTAACGCACTTTCTGTTCCTGAGGCTGAGTAATCCCCACTCCGGATCCACAAATCATTCAGCTAAGAATGTTAACTCCTAGATCAGGTAAGTATACGACAGCATATACAGGGTCTTTATTTATTTGGCAAGGACTTTCCCACTCAACCTTGGCCACCTATGACAGGCCGTTACCGGCCACTGGCATGCGTGGTTTCCGGCACTTCCTGCAGTTGCTGAGAGCTGAGCTCCGAGACAGTAGGGTGTTCAATGAAGCTACTGTGTATTGTATGTCATATTGTATAGTGTTTTATTGTGATTGTGTATAGTGCTGTAATGTATCTGAAATATTCGTTACGTGAACATGTATATCTGCACAATACTTACATTAAGTGCAGAAAATCGTGCGCTAGGACTAGACAAAAGTTTCGAGCGAAATTTCCAGGGAGACCCATTCCTATGAATCGGACAATAAAACAACTGGCCAAGAGATTCAAACGTACAGGTTCAGAAAACAATAAAAATAGACGTAAAGGTCGTTATCTCCTTACTGAAGCTAAATTAGATGACATTGGTGAAAGACTGGAACATACACCACAAAAATCACTTAAGTGTTTGGCGCAGGAAAATGAGGTATCTCATACTTTTGCCTGGAAGGCAACAAAATTATTAAAACTGAAACCATACAAGATTAGCGCAGTGCAACAATTACAACCTCTAGTAGATCCCGTTAAGAGAGTGAATTTTTGCAATTGGGTTATAGGGAAGATAGACTCAGGTGAAATTGACCCCAAGTTAATTTTTTTTAGATGAGGCTAATTTCCATTTGCATGGTCACGTAAGCTCACAAAATAACAGATACTACAGTGCAACAAAACCAGAAATAGTGTTTGAGCAACCACTTTACGACGAGAAAATCGAGGTCTGGGTCGCTTTGAACGGGCATAGAATTATAGGCTCGATATTTTATGAGGGCACAATAAACAATGTGCGTTATAGAGATGAAATCCTTGACCAATTCTTTGAAGAACTGACATACGCAGAATGTTTTTTGGCATATTTTCAGCAGGATTCTGCCACAGCTCAAACAGCTGAGACATGAATTACTGAATTATGCTGCGTGTTTGGTACAAGGATCATAAGTGGCCCCCTCGTAGCCCAGATTTAACGGCATGTGATTTTTATTTGTGGGGAATGTTAAAAAATGTAGTTTATGGGAACAAGCCTCACACACTGGATGAACTTAAAGGCGATATAAGAGCTGCAATTGTATCTGTCAGTGCTGAAGAACTTGGTAGAGTAACCAAAAACTTCATTAGGAGATGCCAATTATGTTTGGCATCGCATGGGGAACATTTTCAGCATAAACTGTAAAAATAGTGAGTAAAATGCATGATAATGATTTTGAGCACCGTATTCTGCCGTACATACGCACGCGCGGTAGCCGGCAACCGAACCGTCTTTAAACTGGCGGCCAAGGTCGAGCGAGAAAGTCCTGGCCAAGCATAAATAAAGACCCTGTACATAGAAATACATTGTTGCCCAGCAGTTCCTTGAACATGAACAGATTTAAATGGTCTGTACAATTTATGTGTATAAACATTAGTCCCATTTCTGGATACAGGGTCACGGACAAGACGAGATATATTTTTACGGCCCCACGCACCTCAGTTGAAGAGCTAATGAAAATGAAATGAATGAGGATGAATGAAATTAATTAACTAACTTCCTTCCTTCCTCCCTCCATCTCATTGAAAATGTATCACTTCCAAAGTCTTCATGTTAATAAGGTGATGATGTTTGCTTTACGTTCCACGAACTACTTTTACGGTTTTCGGAGATGCCGAGGTGCCAGAATTTAGTTCTGAAGGAGTTCTCTTACGTGCCAATAAATCTACCGACATGAGGCTAACGTATTTGAGCACATTCAAATACACCGGACTGAGCCAGGATCGAACCTGCCAAGTTGGGGTTAGTCTTCATGTCGTTAAAAATTTCTCTTATAAGCACATTCTCATTCATAGAGACATATTTTAGTAGCCTGTAGAATGATCAAGAGATCGTGAGTAAACCCTCTTGTATATGATGACTTTTATTAGACGTTGTACTATTGTTACCCTAGTTTTTAAGTTCAATCAAACAATCAATCGACTGTTGTATTAAGACTGCTGCTGTGCAGCGGTAAATGTGTCTTTCAATAGTTAATGAGCATTTGTGATAATAATGTGTTATGTACAAGATCTTCCAGCTTGTTTACATAGCTGCTGAGTAGATGACATACACACTTTTCCTTCTATATTCCCCCCATGGCACTTACTGCCCTTGAAAGGGCCTTGGCCTGCCCAGCAACCGCTGCTCAGCCCGAAGGCCTGCAGATTACGAGGGATCGTGTGGTCAGCACGATGCATCCTCTCGGCCATTATTCTGGGCTTTCGAGATCGGGACCGCCATCTCACCGACAGATAGCTCCTCAATTCTAATCACGTAGGCTGAGTGGACCTTGAACCAGCCCCCAGGTCGAGAGAAAAATCCCTGACCTGACCGGGAATCAAACCCAGTGCCTCTGGGTGAGAGGCAGGCATGTTACCCATACACCACGAGGCCAGCCCTTCTATATTCTATACGGTATAGCGGTATAGGGCATAATTTTGTACAACCATCTATTAGTCAGTATGAAGTTTATCACTTGTAATGGGAAATTACATGCACATTTTTAATCGCTGCTATATGTGAGTGAATTCTTTTTCTGATCTTTCATTTTCTAGTGCTTTATCCGGTTCGAATGAATTTTTAAGGATTTAGTGCAGCTTGATAAGTCTCATATGGTCTGAAGATCTTTTCATGAATTTGGAAGGATTTCTTTAGTGAAGTGGTCTTCAAGAATAATATTGTGACATAACTGTAAGATTTTTGTATGTTCTTTATGTTTATAGAATTCCTCACCTCTTTTATGTCTATAACTTATACCACTTTGACATATATGTGTGTCAAGAAGTAAACCACACTTTCCAATGTTGACTCAGTGGTAAAGGAATTTTCTTGTGGCAGTTTAAATGGGCATGTGTGGAAAGATTTGACTGGAAGGTACATAAGTACTGTACTGTCTTTATTGATTTAAAAAATTAGAACAAATCGATGCATAAAAAATTAGAACAAATCGATGCAACGTGATAAATCACTTTGTACAATCAGAGTAGTAGAGAAGTGTTCAGAATAATTGAGAAATATCTTGTAGACTATAAACACGCTCCAGGGGGGTTCAGGAAGTGGGACAAAGCAAGAAGAATAACTAAGGCCCTGGAGGATGAAGAAAGTTGTATAACTGTAGAATGATCGAAAAGATTCTTAACAAAGACAGGATGCCCATAATTTTCTGAAAACGTTGCAGCACTCTGAGTGGTAGATTTATCATGGGTTCTCTTTTATATCATTGTCTTGAGATGCTGTAACGGATGCTATATTATGCTTAAAACCTGCAAGAAAAATATAAACCATTCTAGTATAGCTTTTTTTTTAAACAGTGTGCAATCTCACTTTAAAGTTATATGTATAATATACACATATTATGTTTTATGCAGAGATTGCTATTTGCTCAGTAGCATCAGATATCAGAACATGTAACTTCTCTACTGGAATTTAGTATGCATATAGTATATCTATGACAGACATAATGCAGAATTCAGTATTAGAAGATCTTCCTGTTTTGCCCATATCACACCATGTCCGATATGTACCTGTCATTACTGTTCAGTGAATATACACAACAGTAAAGCTCCTCCCTCTCAACGAAGAGATAATATAATCCATCAGACAATACCTGCTGCTCTTATTCTGATTTGTCATTAAAGGATGAAAAAGCACATGTTCAAACACTGACAGAAACACCAAAGACATGTCGAAACAAGATACTGAGCTGGAAACCTTACGTAACATGCGGTCTCATCTTGTCCTGATCCTGACCGCTTTAGAAAGCAAGTAGAACAATGTTAGTACAATCTTGTCCCACTCAATTAAACTTCTGCTTGGTCTAAAACATCCAGCAACAAAACACTACCAAAACATACAGTAATCCTGCTACTGAGTATAGAAGAATGTGACAGAAGAGAAGTAAAAAGTATGCATATGAAAAAGTACAGTATGATTTTTATAATCAGTATCAAAAAGCAGTTCGTATCGTATTGTGAGATGGAACCTACAGTCTACAGTTCTCAAAGATCAATTATACGAAACGATTTCCACAAGATTTTCAAAGGAAAATAAAACAGAATGTACAGGTTACCTGATTAAATCGGAAGGATGGAGATTTATTTTTCTTTTAACTGGTTTATTATATCAAGCCTGAAGGTATTCAATGATGGAAAGTGAGAAAAAGCTACTTTCATGTAAATTGGCCTTAGGGTTGTCGGCAATAGCATGGTATCATACAGTACCGCACGTCCCTTATGAGAGCAAATTTGTGCAAAGTTTGATAATACACTTTAGTTGCATGATTATTGAATGTGACCCCATGACATCTTTTATTTGGATGAAAAATAACCTAAAAATGTATTTACAGAAAATTATATGCGCATCAAATTTTAAAATAGTATATTCATACACTATTATTTACAACCGTTTGCATTGAGTTTGCAGTCACCAGGAAATAAGTGGAAGGTTGTTTCTGCACATTACACAGGTCTGCTCTGTGGAGTCAACTTCAACAAGTGACTTATTTTTCCATTCATGGGATTTTTCTTTTTTTTGCTAGGGGCTTTACGTAGCACCGACACTCATGGGATTTTACTCTCGTCAAGGAGCACTCAAATATTTCAGTGATGACATACCAGAGTGAGGAATTGTGCAATTTGGGATATAATAAGGAGAATATCGTGGTTCTATGTTGAAGGGACTCAAGACATTTCTCTTGTCAGGGGAACATCATACTGTTTACCACGCTCATGGCTAACAACTAGTTTGGTTAGTGCGTGCAACTGCCATTTTGTAAGATTGTCTAGTTAATCTGCATCATTCCCCCTGCAGAGTCTACAGCTGTATCCAGTGGTTCAGTACCGTACAATGGGGTGAAGTCGATCATTGTGACATCTCGATGTTCTTTTTAGTGATGGCATCTGGTGGGTAGATGGAGAAGTAACAAGTTGAGCTTCTTTGGAATGTGGAAGCTCCATGCTATTTATGTGATATTCTTTGGATGTTATAATGATAACAAGTAAAGTGTGGTTATTTATTCAATACGTGTCCGTGTTTAGTATAGTTTGAAAAATGTTGTAAAAAGTCTGTCATCCACTGGTACAATAGATAACCTAACCTCATCACTGACTTCATTTGGTAAGTTGATGTGTTGTGCTCTTTTCCTGCACTTTGGATCACATCTAATTTTCTCTGCATTCGGGCAATGATGTAATGTACTTAATGTTTACATTTTGTAGGGTGAAGTCGATCATGGGACGAATATACCAGAAGAAGCCAGGTCCTGCCAGGAAACAAAATTATAATATCCAATATTTGAAGAATGCTGTGTGTTAGGTTCACCAATTAAAAATCAGAAAACACCCCGCCGAAGTCATATATTTTTACTTTTTATTCAGAAGAAAAAACAAGCACTTCTCTATGTCAGCCATTCACATTTTTTTTCAACACCCACACACACTCTCCAACCCAGACATCTCTCTCTACTGCCAACCCCATCATATTACATTTAATTTCAAATATGTTACAAACTCAACATCCTCCCACCTTGAGTTGTGGGAACAACTCAACACATCATTTATCCACATAACAATACAAAACTGAATTTACTATACACAATACAAAACAGCAAGATCACCTCTCCCCTTTTCTTGTCTCTTTTGGAACTCAAAATAAATAAAAACACTTGAGATAAATATCACATAGAATAAATGAACACTTGTGAAAAAATATCACTCAATCCTCAAATCTTTTGGGTTTAATCACCAGTCTCCCACTACTAGTTTTCAGTTTGGAGCTATCGGTCGATGATTTAATTGTCCTTCGGTCACTTTCTTTCTTTTCACACAGCTTAAATTGTCTGAAGACATGGTCTTCTGCAGATGTCACTTCGAGTGGGTATACCTTCTGCACCGGTCTCACGAGTACCCCTCTTTCAGTCTTCAGACGAACAAGTCTCACAACACCACCTTTGCCAGGGATAACTTCCATCACTCTTGCCAACGGCCAATTCAGTCTCTTGGGGTTGTCATTGTCTACTAGTACTACTTCATCCACGAAGGGTTTGTACTGACTTTTTGTATGGTGGTTCTTCTGAATTAGTTGTCCAAGATACTCATTCCTAAACCTCAACCTTAAAGTTTCTTTTATTTTCTGTCTATATCTGTATCTTTTGTCGAATCTTACATTTTCTATCATGTCGATATCGGGCATTCCAACCTCCTTGACCTCTTGCAGAAACATTGCAGGGGTTATTGCCATCAGGTCACTTCCATCATTGGACAGGTAGGTAAGCGGCCGAGAATTCATCACAGCTTCGATGTCACACAAGACTGTCATCATTTCTTGGTACGACAAGCACGAACTTCCCAGAACTTTCCTGAGCATTTGTTTGAGAACACCAATCAATCTCTCCCACCAACCTCCCCACCATGGTGCAGCGGGAGGATTAAATTTCCATTCAATTTCATTTGCAGAACTATATTCAATAATTTTATCCCACTGAATCGTCTCCAAGGCATTACAGACGCCATGAAAATTCGTCCCATTATCACTGTAGACTATCGCTGGCCTTCCACGTCTGGATACAAAGCGTCGAAAGGCTTCTAGGAATGTTGAGGTAGCCAAAGATGTCACAAGCTCCAGATGGACCGCACGAAAAACAGCACACGTGAACAAACAGACCCAGGCTTTCTCTCCTCCTCTCAAAATCAAAGGTCCTGCAAAGTCTACCCCTGATATCTCAAAAACCGAAGCCTCTCTCACTCTGTCAACGGGTAGATGAGCCTGTTCCGCTTCAAGATGTTTTCCATGGTATCTTCGGCAGACAACACATGATGCAATTGCACTCTTCACAGTTCTTCTTCCACCGAGGATCCAGTATTTCTGTCGGAGCCCGCTGAGCAGAATCTGTGTACCAGCATGACATAACTCTTTGTGTTTTTCCCTAATGAGAGCACGAACTAAAGCATGTTTTGCAGGAAGGATAATAGGACAGCGGAAAGCGTAATCATCCCGACGTGCTATTATCTTTGTTTTCAGTCTCATCACTCCCTCGTCATCAGTGAAAACACAGAGTGTGCTAAATCTCTCGTCCTTTACATCTACAAAACACTCCTTTTGTATGAACTTCATCACAATTTTCTCCGCTCTGGTCGTCTCCTCAACTGATAGTTCTGCGTATATCCTAGTTAATTTTTGTTGTCGACAATTGTGCAGAAATCTCAAGATCCACCCCATCATGCGAACTGTTTTCCGAAAACTCGAGAAATAGTCGAGGTGCCACTCTTGCGTATTTGACTTATTTTCTATTGCGGTCATAGTGTTGACTTTTCTTCTTTTTTCTTCGAACACTTCTTCATCGTTTCTTGTAACTTCGGAGCAGGGCCATTGAGTAGGGGATTGTTTCAGCCATTTCGGACCCTCCCACCATCTCTGTTCCAGTAAATGCTTTGGATCACATCCTCTTGATGCCAGGTCAGCTGGATTCATGGTTCCAGGAACATGTCGCCACTGTTCAGTTCTGGATAATCTTCGGATTTCTTGAACTCTATTCCATACGAATGTTCCCCAAGGTTCGTCTAATTTTATCCAGGATAACACTGTCGATGAGTCACTCCAATAATGAACAATAATTTCCTTTGACCTTAATGATGGTAACACTGATGTGGCAAGTCTAACACCTATGGTAGCTGCTAATAATTCCAGACGTGGTATGGTGATCTTCTTCTTGGGTGCCACTCGTGCCTTTGCTTGTACAAGCCGTAGATCCACGTTATCAATCCTCTGTACTCGCAAGAATATAACTGCTGCATATGCGGTTTGACTAGCATCGCAGAATATATGTATAGAGATATCTTCAACCGATTGCAGCCTTCCAATCAGACATCTGTGAATCTTAATCTCAGCCAGGAGAGGTAGTTCTGCCAACCATTTCAGAAACCTTTTCTTTGTCGATTCATTTACCTCAGTGTCCCAGTCCAGCTCAGAAGCCCAAAGTTCCTGCAGAATTAATTTAGGGCAGAGAGATACAGGACATGAAAAACCAATAGGATCAAATAATCTATGAGCAGCTCTTAGTATTGTCCTCTTTGTTATTACATCAGGTATGATATCAATGACATGTGCCAGATTCAACTCCATAGTATCGTTTTCTTTATTCCAAACGAGTCCCAACACTTGTGATAGGTTTTCAGTTGTTTTGTCGTGAGAATACTCCCACCCTCGCAGGTTGAAAGATGCCTTCTCCATAATTATTTTTGCCTCTTTCATGAATGAATTGAGCTCAGCTTCATTGTTAACACTTGTAGTACAATTATCTACGTAGAAACATTCTTTCAGTCTTTCTATTGTCGGAACCAAGTAGGGATTGTTATCAACTGCTTCTCTCTTCATCTTGTTCAAATGGAATTCTATTGTTGCCGACAGCAAGAAAGGAGAACATGCAAGACCGAAAACAACTCTATTATGACGAAACACTTTCATCTTTTCTGTACTTTCCTTATCCCACCAAAAAAATCTTAGAAAGTCACGGTCTCTAGGATGGACGCTTATTTGGAGAAATGCCTTTTCTATGTCTGCGATGACTCCAATATCATTTTCTCTGAACTTGAGTAATGAACTAGGAATCAACTCTATAAGGTTAGGTCCTTTTTCAATACAATCATTTAGAGAAGGAGCGTTCCTCTGTTTCGCAGAGGCGTCAAATACAGGTCTTATCTTGGTGGTGCTGTTCTCTTTCAAGACAGGTCGATGTGGTAAATAGTGTCCGCCATTCGCCAGCTCTTCTTCGGATACCATTGCAATAATTCCTTGCCCCATCCAATCTCGTAAGACACCATCGTATCCTCCATAATGTTGCTCAGTTTGTAGTTTCATTGTGACTGTCTCCAATCTGCGCTGAGCTATTTCGCTATTGTCCGGAAGAGGTGGATGTTGCTCGCTCCAAGGTAGACACACTTCATATCTGTTGTCTTCATTCAGCCTCACAGTCTCAAGGAAATTCTTCCTAACTCGTTCATTCTTCTCGACGGTAGATTCCTTTTCTGCAGGATCAGTAATTCCAAGAATTTCTAAGTCCCAGAGATCACAAATTTTTGTTTGTTTTGAAAACAATGATGTCACCAACAGTGACGCTGCATCCCTTCTAGGTTTATTACTTATAATTTTTCCCATTAGTGTCCACCCTAGAACAGTCTCTACTAGAACTAGACCACACTTTAGTTGATGTGTCTTTCCAGTAAGCAATTCACCTGCGACATCTGCCCCCAGTAGAATCTGTATGGGTCCTCGGTCTTGTACGTCTGTTAAACAAATCTTCAGATCCTTTATCTCATTACTCCAAGCACCATTTCTAACATATGGAACATCTTCACAAATTATTTCTTGGCTCAAAACTTGCAGTTCCTTGGAATAGTTTCCCTCTAATCTTCTTAAACTTATGTTGTAACAATCATGCTTTACCTCTTGGGAACGTACTCCCCCAAACAAAGAGTGTATTAGAGTCTCCTTTCCGACTGACTGGTACCCCATTTGTTCAGCTAAGCCACGCACAATGTAAGATTTAGTAGACCCGGTATCAATGATCGCTCGCACTGTTTTTTGTTTACTCTTACCCATAACAACAACCGCCAGAGTTTGTAAATATACCTCAGGAGAACAAGAGACGTTAGCCATAGACTTATCTACATGAGTGGCATCCTCACTAATCGACTTTCTTTCTCCCTCAAAATTATTTTTTGAAACACTTTCTTTGTCTTTGTTACCAAGTTTATAACACATTAGTACCACATGCTTCCCACCACAAACAATACATCTAATAATGGATTTACAAGCTTTACTTTGATGACCTCTCTTTAAACAATTAAAACAACAGTGCTTGTTACTCAAGATTTTCCTTCTTTCCTCCACAGTCATTTGTTGAGCTTTAATGCATTCTGAACTTGAATGAAGTTTAAGACAAAATACACACTCCTGTCTTTTAGAAATATCAGTAGATAACAAGGCAGAAGCAGTGGGGATATTTGGTTCAGCAGCTTCCCTTGGTTTTTTGCCTCCCTTAATCTTGAGCCCTTGGGATGTATTAATGTTGAACCCTTTCATTGCTAATGAAATTCTTTCCTCACTAACAACTTCACTTTGGAGAAAAGCCATGAGCTGTTTCAAACGATCTTTGGAGACAGAATCACATCTGAAAGAAGTATTCCTTTGCCAGGCCCTTAGTAAGTCTTCTGGCAAGGATGATTCAATTAAGGGGTATAGCATTGCAGTGCACTTTTCTGTAGTAACTCCTAAACTTTCCAGAGACCTGAGATGTGATTCTAATTTATCATATAAACTACTAAGTGTTGGTTTTTCTGTAGAATTTACTGCATTGTTTAAAACTAGCTTCAGTAGTTCACGAACGTAAACTTCTACCTGTAAGTCCTCCCTACCAAATCGAGCTTGAAGACTGTCTATCGCTTTATGATAATTGTCGGCTGTCGGAGGGAAACTTGTGACTAACTCGTACGCTCTAGAACCTTCTATCATAGCTTGAATGAGATACTTTTTTTTTTTTTTTTTTTTTTTTTTTTTGCTAGGGGCTTTACGTCGCACCGACACAGATAGGTCTTATGGCGACGATGGGATAGGAAATGCCTAGGAGTTGGAAGGAAGCGGCCGTGGCCTTAATTAAGGTACAGCCCCAGCATTTGCCTGGTGTGAAAATGGGAAACCACGGAAAACCATTTTCAGGGCTGCCGATAGTGGGATTCGAACCTACTATCTCCCGGATGCAAGCTCACAGCCGCGCGCCTCTACGCGCACGGCCAACTCGCCCGGTGAATGAGATACTGGAATTTATCTTCCTCCCCCATGTCCTCATCTTCGTGTATTTTACGGAACTGACTCCAAAAATATAACCAGTCAATTATTTCCCCAGAAAACTTCTTCAATTCTATTTTTGGAAGCCTGTATTTCTTTCTTTCAGCTACATTTTCATTTACTACACTTTGGGTAGAGGAAGCCGGCACAGTGGTATTCAAAAATCTTGTTGCTTTAGCCCTACAGCTCAAGAATTTACGTCTATATTCATCAGCTGATTCTTCCTCATCTGCTATTTGATCAACCTCACAATTATCATCTATCATCTGTTGAAATACCAATCCATCTAAATTAGCGATAGTATCATACCTTTCTTGAAGGATTTCTAGTTGTACCTGAATTTCTTCTGTGTCTGGTTCACCGTCTTGTAACGACGACATAACCTCGTTGTATACTCGTGTAAATAACCGCCGCTTTACGGTCCTTGCTTTCGTGAGGTTTTCCATCTTTTTTATTTTCACGGGGGTCTTCCTTTATTAATGATGTCCTGTCACGGTCGCCAATAAATGTTAGGTTCACCAATTAAAAATCAGAAAACACCCCGCCGAAGTCATATATTTTTACTTTTTATTCAGAAGAAAAAACAAGCACTTCTCTATGTCAGCCATTCACATTTTTTTTCAACACCCACACACACTCTCCAACCCAGACATCTCTCTCTACTGCCAACCCCATCATATTACATTTAATTTCAAATATGTTACAAACTCAACACTGTGGATGAAGTAAAAAAGGGGAAAATGAGCATTAGGAAAGCCTCTGAAGCATACGGAGTACCATACTCTACCCTAAATGGTTGGATCAAAGGTAAACATACAAAAAAGTTTGGAGGACAACCTGCATTGAACACCACAGATGAAAATTGTTTGGTGGAAGGTTTAATTAAGTGTTCTGAGTGGGGGTTTCCTCTGAAATGTACTGATGTATGAAATGTAGTCCAGTGTTACTTAAATAGATCAGGCAGAGTAGTCAGGAAAATCAAAGACAATAAACATGGGACGGAATGGTTTATGAATTTAATTAAAAGAAACCCAGTTCTTTCTGAGAACATGTCATAGAACATAAAGAGAGTAAGAGCAAGTATCAACAATGACACAGTGAATGAATATTTCAACCACTTATAGGATTCTCTACGAGACATACTTCCAAGTAATATCATCAACTACGATGAGACAAATTTCGCAGATGATCCTGGTGAATCCAAAGTTATTGTCAAGAGAGGAGTAAAACACATTGACAGAATTATGGATTCTTCGAAAACTAGTGTCAGTGTAATGGTAGCAGCTACAGCCAGTGGTGTAATATTGCCACCTTATAGTGTCTACCAAGCTAAGCACATGTATCCTACTTGGGTGGAGGGTGGAACACCCAGAGCTGGTTACAACAGGAACAGTAGTGGTTGGTTCGATTTAGAAATGTTTGAAGACTGGGTAGAAAAGATCTTGAATCCCTATGTGAGAAAATTAGAGGGAAGGAAGGCTAATATTGGAGACAATTTGCCTTTGAATGTCATTTGTTTGTGCCAAGAGAATGACATTACTTTTATTCTTTTACCACCTAACGCCAGTCACATTTGCCAACCCCTTGATGTGGCATTTTTTTGTCCAATGAAAAGGGCATGGAGCAAAATGTTTAGAAGACTGGAAGATGAAGAATAAAGGTGTGCTACACAAGTGTGAGTTTCCTTTCATGCTCAAGAAAGCATTCAGTGAGGTGGGTGCCCATGACAGCTCAACTATTCTTTCTGGTTTCAAGGCTTGTGGGATTGTTCCAATAAATCGAGAAATGGTCTAGAAGAATTTGCCAAGCCTTAACCAGGATCCTGGAGGTTTGCTAAGAGGAGCAGAAAAGAGATGGAGCGATACACTTGTGGAACATCTGCAGCAGGCAGGAAATGGAGGAACAAGACCTAGTGAAAGATGTCTTGCAAGAGGAAAGAGAATGAATATTGCTGCTGGTAAGGGAATAGTGGTAAATGACCTCCTTGATTCTGATGAAGAAGAACTAGTTGAGACAGCAGTATTGGAGGAATACTACGATGATGATCTTCATTATGCCAAAGTTAATGAAAGTCACTCTGACATGAATGTGAATACAATTGGAGTTCTAAACAATCAAAGTGATGTCAAAGGTGAACTAGACTTTTTCTGTGTTGATGACTTCATTGTGGTTTCATTTCCCACTGAGAAAAGAGACAGAAACTTCATAGGACAAATTGTAAAATGGCTACGAGATATCATATCTGAGAAAAAGATGTGTCAAGCAAATATATTTCTCATTTCCAGATGTACCCGATATTCAAGAAACATCTGGTAGACAAATAATAATGAAATTGCCCTCAAAAAGTTTGAAAAGGGGACGCTATATCTTTCCAAACATAGATGTCTCCAGTATTGAATGATATCGCAGAAATGAACCGAACATTAATCTAAATTAAATAGGGATTTTATTTTATGATTTATATTCCATACTTTAGAGATTAGGCCTACAGGTGTTAAATATTAGTTAAATGTAGTCATTATGTCATTTTTAAAATGTTAAATCTTTAATGAAATATTTCAAAAACTGAGCTGATGATCGACGTCACCCCACATCATGTACAAAGTTGTTTCTAGGCTGAAATAAATGGTGGGGTGCAGTCAATCACACTTTAGACAGTAATAACCTCGTAATTTATTGAGATTGGTATGTTGTTAAGATTAAGATTTATTACATATATGTACTTTTCTTTTTCAGAATTCTTTCCTCTATTTTCATCCTGTAATATGCCAAAAAATATTTTTATTTTGATCAACTTCACTCCACTGAACGGTATATATTTTCCAGTAGTAGATCCTCCAAGTTGAGGCCACTGGAGAGGGAAACCAATTACCAAGTTACCAATATCTGAGCACACTGTACCCTAGCCTTTAAAATATGTAATAAATACCTCGTACATTTATGAAACCTAACATCTGCAATAATCCACCTTTTAGAATAATTTTTTTTAAAAAACATAACATCATGAAATGCTACTGTAAAGAACTTGTGGTACCGTACGTTACCAACATGTTCCTTCTGCTCCCATATCAAACTAATGGGAAGTTATAATATGCATTCGTATTTCTGACATTCCATTCATTTATTACAAACACATTTAACACATTACAATGTTTGTTTACACTTTCTTCTACAATCAATAATGCTACTTACCTCAGACAAGCAGCCACAATCGCTTCATATCAAGAACGCGCAAATACGGAGCACTGTTGATTGAACGCAGCACATAACACTGACATGTTAACTGTACTGAACTGAATGATTCCTAAAAGGTCTGTCCTTCATTTGATGTGCAATGTTGCCATTATTATTGCGCCCTTTTCCCTAATTAGGATAAAATTGTTCGTAATACACGCCAGTAACGCAAGATTTTCTGGATTAATGTTACTAGCAAAAAGCGACAGAGGTAGATGGTCACCATAAACCTTGTCTAAGCAAACACCAAATAGAACATGCGGATCGCTCAATTCAGACCGATTCAGCTCCTGGGACTCATACACTTATAGTTTCCACAATTTCCATGTTAACGCCTGGCACGCTTCCGAAATACACGATGTGGTCCACGTGGAAACTCTCACTACGAAGTAAGCTTGGTATTGGTCAATATTCAGTCACCCCCAGACAAGTTACTTTACGTTGCACTGCCACAAATAGGTCTTACGGCGACGATGGGAAAGGAAAGGGCTAGGGATGAGATGGAAGCGGCCGTGGCCTTCATTAAGATACAGCCCCAGCATTTGCCTTGTGTGAAAATGTGACAACACAGAAAACAATCTTCAGGGCTACCAACAGTGGAGTTCAAATCCACTATCTCCCGAACACTGGATACGGGCCGTACTTAACCGACTGCAGCTATCGATGATATAGATGTTGATTCCCATGGGGAAATTAAAATATCTGTCCGAATGAGCAAAATTTACAATACCAATACAATGGTCCATTATTGGACATTATAAATCTTCCAGATAACTCATTCTTAGTTGCCTGCGTTTCACCCTCGTGTGCTAAGTTGGGCTCGTCAGTTTGGACTTAGCACACCTCAAAAGACACAAGGCTAGTGCATACCGTGAAGGCCACTGCACAGGCCTCCTGAAGCCACCAGCTCAGTATCACCCCCAGACACATGTATATGTCACCTGCTAATAGTCAACAGTCGAATCACCCCTAGACAGCCGTATATATCATCTGTTATTAGACAAGAGTCAAGTCACCAAAAGACAGCCATATATGTCATCTGTTATTAGTCAACAGTTGAGTCACTCCTTAGACAGCCATATATATCACCTGCTATTAGTCAACAGTCGAGTCACACCTAGACAGCCATATATGTCATCTGTTAGTCAACAGTTGAGTCACCCCTAGCTAGCCATATATGTCATCTGATATTAGTCAACAGTCGAGTCACACCTAGACAGCCATATATGTCATCTGTTATTAGTCAACAGTTGAGTCACCCCTAGCCAGCCATATATGTCATCTGATATTAGTAAACAGTCGAGTCACCCCTACACCGCCATATATGTCACCTGTTATTAGTCAACAGTCGAGTCACCCCTAGACAGCCGAATATGTTACATGCTATTGCTCAACAGTCAAGTCACCCCTAGACAGCAATATATGTCATCTGTTATTAATCAACAGTTGAGTTACCCTTAGACAGCCACATATGTCACCTGATATTAGTCAACAGTTGAGTCACCCTAGACAGCCGTATATGTGATCTGTTATTAGTCAACAGTTGAGTCACCCTAGACAGCCGTATATGTGATCTGTTATTAGTCAACAGTTGAGTCACCCCTAGGCAGCCATATATGACATCTGTTATTAATAAAAAGTTGAGTCACCCTTAACAGCCATATATGTCATCTGTTATTAACGAACAGTCAAGTCACGTTTAGACAGCCGTATATGTCATCTGGTATTAATCAACAGTTGAGTCACCCCTAGACAGCCGTATGTCATCTCTATTTAGTCAATAGTTGATTCACCCTTAGACAGCAATATATGTGATCTGTTATTAGTCAACAGTTGAGTCACCCCATCACAGCCCTATATGTTATTTGCTATTGGTCAACAGTCAAATCACTCCGGCAGTCGTATATGTTATCGGCTATTGTTCGACAGTCAGGTCACCCCTAGATGGCCATATATGTCATCTGTTATTAGTCAACAGTCGAATCACCCCTAGACAGCCGTATATGTCATCTGTTATTAGTCAACAGTCGAATCACCCCTAGTAAGCCATATATCTCACCTGCTATTAGTCAACAGCTGAGTCACCCCTAGACAGCCGTATATGTGATCTGTTATTAGTCAACAGTCGAGTCACCCATACAGCCGTATATGTCCTGCTATTAGTCAAGAGTTGAGTCAACCCTAGAGAGCCATATATGTCACTTGCTATTAATCAACAGTTGAGTCACCCTTAGACAGCCATATATGTCATCTGGTAATAATCAACAGTCGAGTCACCCTTAGACTGCCATATATGTCACCTGCTATTAGTCAACAGTTGAGTCACCCCTAGACAGCCATATATGTCACCTGCTATTAGTCAACAGTTGAGTCACCCATAGACAGCCATGTATGTCACCTGCTATTAATCAACAGTTGAGTCACCCTTAGACAGACATATATATGTCATCTGTTATTAATCAACAGTCGAATCACCCTTAGACAGCCATATATGTCACCTGCTATTAGTCAACAGCTGAGTCACCCCTAGACAGCCGTATATGTGATCTGTTATTAGTCAACAGCTGAGTCACCCCTAGACAGCCGTATATGTCCTGCTATTAGTCAAGAGTTGAGTCAACCCTAGAGAGCCATATATGTCACTTGCTATTAATCAACAGTTGAGTCACCCTTAGACAGCCATATATGTCATCTGGTATTAATCAACAGTCGAGTCACCCTTAGACTGCCATATATGTCACCTGCTATTAGTCAACAGTTGAGTCACCCCTAGACAGCCATATATGTCACCTGCTATTAGTCAACAGTTGAGTCACCCATAGACAGCCATATATGTCACCTGCTATTAATCAACAGTTGAGTCACCCTTAGACAGACATATATATGTCATCTGTTATTAATCAACAGTCGAATCACCCTTAGACAGCCATATATGTCACCTGCTATTAGTCAACAGTTGAGTCAAACCTAGAGAGCCATATATGTCATCTGTTATTAATCAACAGTCAAGCCACCCTTAGACATCTGTTATTCATCAACAGTTGAGTCACCCCTAGACAGCTGTATATGTCATCTGTATTTAGTCAACAGTCAATTCACCCTTAGACAGTAATATATGTGATCTGTTATTAGTCAACAGTCAAATCACCCCTACAGCCAAATAAGTTATCTGCTATTAGTCAATAGACGAGTCACCCAAGACAGCCACATGTTATCTGCAATTAGTCAACAGTCGAGTCACCCTTAGACAGCCGAATATGTTATCTGCAAATAGTCAACAGTTGAGTCACCCTTAGAGAGCCGAATATGTTATCTGCCATTGTTCAACAGTCGAGTCAATCCTAGAAAGCCGTATGTTATCTGCTATTAGTCAACAGTCGAATCACACCCGACAGTAGTACATGTTATCTGCTATTAGTCAAAAGTCGAGCCACCCCTTAACAGAAATATATGTCATCTGATATTAGTCAACAGTCGAGTCACACCTAGACAGCCATATATGTCATCTGTTATTAGTCAACAGTTGAGTCACCCCTAGCCAGCCATATATGTCATCTGATATTAGTAAACAGTCGAGTCACCCCTACACCGCCATATATGTCACCTGTTATTAGTCAACAGTCGAGTCACCCCTAGACAGCCGAATATGTTACATGCTATTGCTCAACAGTCAAGTCACCCCTAGACAGCAATATATGTCATCTGTTATTAATCAACAGTTGAGTTACCCTTAGACAGCCACATATGTCACCTGATATTAGTCAACAGTTGAGTCACCCTAGACAGCCGTATATGTGATCTGTTATTAGTCAACAGTTGAGTCACCCCTAGGCAGCCATATATGACATCTGTTATTAATAAAAAGTTGAGTCACCCTTAACAGCCATATATGTCATCTGTTATTAACGAACAGTCAAGTCACGTTTAGACAGCCGTATATGTCATCTGGTATTAATCAACAGTTGAGTCACCCCTAGACAGCCGTATGTCATCTCTATTTAGTCAATAGTTGATTCACCCTTAGACAGCAATATATGTGATCTGTTATTAGTCAACAGTTGAGTCACCCCATCACAGCCCTATATGTTATTTGCTATTGGTCAACAGTCAAATCACTCCGGCAGTCGTATATGTTATCGGCTATTGTTCGACAGTCAGGTCACCCCTAGATGGCCATATATGTCATCTGTTATTAGTCAACAGTCGAATCACCCCTAGACAGCCGTATATGTCATCTGTTATTAGTCAACAGTCGAATCACCCCTAGTAAGCCATATATCTCACCTGCTATTAGTCAACAGCTGAGTCACCCCTAGACAGCCGTATATGTGATCTGTTATTAGTCAACAGTCGAGTCACCCATACAGCCGTATATGTCCTGCTATTAGTCAAGAGTTGAGTCAACCCTAGAGAGCCATATATGTCACTTGCTATTAATCAACAGTTGAGTCACCCTTAGACAGCCATATATGTCATCTGGTATTAATCAACAGTCGAGTCACCATTAGACTGCCATATATGTCACCTGCTATTAGTCAACAGTTGAGTCACCCCTAGACAGCCATATATGTCACCTGCTATTAGTCAACAGTTGAGTCACCCATAGACAGCCATGTATGTCACCTGCTATTAATCAACAGTTGAGTCACCCTTAGACAGACATATATATGTCATCTGTTATTAATCAACAGTCGAATCACCCTTAGACAGCCATATATGTCACCTGTTATTAGTCAACAGCTGAGTCACCCCTAGACAGCCGTATATGTGATCTGTTATTAGTCAACAGCTGAGTCACCCCTAGACAGCCGTATATGTCCTGCTATTAGTCAAGAGTTGAGTCAACCCTAGAGAGCCATATATGTCACTTGCTATTAATCAACAGTTGAGTCACCCTTAGACAGCCATATATGTCATCTGGTATTAATCAACAGTCGAGTCACCCTTAGACTGCCATATATGTCACCTGCTATTAGTCAACAGTTGAGTCACCCCTAGACAGCCATATATGTCACCTGCTATTAGTCAACAGTTGAGTCACCCATAGACAGCCATATATGTCACCTGCTATTAATCAACAGTTGAGTCACCCTTAGACAGACATATATATGTCATCTGTTATTAATCAACAGTCGAATCACCCTTAGACAGCCATATATGTCACCTGCTATTAGTCAACAGTTGAGTCAAACCTAGAGAGCCATATATGTCATCTGTTATTAATCAACAGTCAAGCCACCCTTAGACATCTGTTATTCATCAACAGTTGAGTCACCCCTAGACAGCTGTATATGTCATCTGTATTTAGTCAACAGTCAAATCACCCTTAGACAGTAATATATGTGATCTGTTATTAGTCAACAGTCAAATCACCCCTACAGCCAAATAAGTTATCTGCTATTAGTCAATAGACGAGTCACCCAAGACAGCCACATGTTATCTGCAATTAGTCAACAGTCGAGTCACCCTTAGACAGCCGAATATGTATCTGCAAATAGTCAACAGTTGAGTCACCCTTAGAGAGCTGAATATGTTATCTGCCATTGTTCAACAGTCGAGTCAATCCTAGAAAGCCGTATGTTATCTGCTATTAGTCAACAGTCGAATCACACCCGACAGTAGTACATGTTATCTGCTATTAGTCAAAAGTCGAGCCACCCCTTAACAGAAATATATGTCATCTGCTATTTGTCAACAGTGGAGTCACCCTCAGACAGCCGTATATGTCATCTGCTATTTTAAACAGTTGAACCACTCCCAAACAGCCCTATATGTTATCTGCTTTTGGTCAACAGTCGAGTCACCCCTACACAGCCATATGTCATCTATTAATAGTCAAGAGTCGATTCACCCCTAGATAGCCGTATATGTCATCTGTTATTAGCCTACAGACGAGTCACCCTTAGACAGCCATATATGTCATATGTTATTAGTCAACGGTAGAGTCATCCCTCGACAGCCGTATATGTCATCTGTTATTATAGTATTTTTCTACTCTGATGGCGGGCGGCCTACATGCTGTGATGGGAAGTGGGGTGCGGGCAGTATGTCACTGCCCAATCAGACAAAAGATCGCCTAGCGGTGGCGCTGAGAACTATTCAGTCGCCTCGAGACTTTGCCGCGCTCACTTCGCTCCAAGAAATGCTGTGTTGTTGAGTAGTCTTACAGTGTGCGTTGGGTATTACAAAGAGCTTGTTTGACGAGTTTGTTTTATGAGTAATTCTTGCCGCGTACTTTACTGCATTCTTCAATTAACGTTTTCGTGGCATGTGATGTGACTTTAGTTTTTTCTATTGTTTCTATTTGTGTTGCTCTGTGTTTTTTTAAAATATAATAATTGCACTATACGTATATCGTACAATGGCGAAGAGGAAGGAGATAAGGAGCCGGGGTAGAAAACTGATCAGCAATGTTCATGAATATTTTCAAAAGGAAGCAGAAAATAATGGCCCTTTAGTGAGTGTGTATAAAGTGCAGCAGAGTGTGTCGGAAGCTTGTCAAGTTAGTACGCGAACCGTTCAGCGTATAGTAAAGGAAGGTAAAGACAGTACCCAGTCATCTGGTTCCATCTCATTTCAATCACCGCGCAAACGAATCAAAAGGAACTGTATAACAAAGGCAATCGACAGATTCCATAAAGATGTAATTAGAAGAACTCTCCTCAGTTATTACGTAAAGGGTGAATACCCGACACTGAACAAATTATGTGATGATTTAGAAGGAGATATAAAATTTAAATGGGGAGTTACTTCATTGTGGAGGATACTAAAGTCTATGGGGTTCAAGTATAAAAAAAAGAAAAGATGGAAAAAGATTTTTAATGGAGAGAGCTGATATAGTAACAGCCAGAGTAACGTTTTTGAGAAAAATGCATCTCCTGAGGAATAAGGACCCATCGCCCCATATATTTTATTTAGATGAGACTTACATTCATCAGAATTACGCTCCAACGAAAATCTGGCAAGATAAAGAGGGTACAGGAGGTTTAAAAAGTTCCTGTAGGGAAAGGTGGACGAATTATAGTTTGTCACGTAGGTTCCAGTCGCACTGGTTTTCTACAGGAATGTAAATTGGTTTTCAGGCCAAAGGTGAAATCGACCAGTGATGACTACCACACTGATATGAACGCTATGGTTTTTAAAGAGTGGTTTCTGAAGTTTTTAGATGCTCTTGACGAAAGGAACATCAAAGACGCAGTGATTGCAATGGACAATGCCAGCTACCATTCAGTACAGCTAGACGAATTCCTACAACGAACACACGAAAAGCTGATATTATATCGTGGTTATCTGCTAGGAATATTCCCCATGACAGCAATCACACCAGACTCGAACTGTTGTCTCTTGTGAAACAATTCAAGCCAAAGGCAAAAATGTACGAAATTGATACACTTGCTGACAGAAAGGGTCATACCGTTGTTCGCCTGCCACCCTATCACTGTCAATATAACCCCCATAGAGCTGGTTTGGGGAAACGTTAAAACTGCTGTAGGGAAAAGGAACAAAACGTTCAAACTAACAGACGTCCAATCTTTAATGGAAGAGGAGCTGGATAAAGTAACCGAACAGGAGTGGAAGGCTTGTGTGTCACGCTGAAAATTTTCAAGAGGACGATTACAAAAGGGACGTGGTATTGGACACAGTCATGGATGATATCATCATAAATTTGCGAGACGACAGCCACAGTGAGGAGTCGAGTGACGAGGATATTTCCGGTGACAGCTCTGGTGATGATGGCGAGTGTCGGGGTGCTGTAACACGGATCCTTCAGCTGGAATAAGGCAAGATAAAGTAAGAAAATGTGTTGTGTAACTCTGTACTTTTGAACAAATTTTTTTCGGTCTGTTGTCAATGCACTTGTTATATGCATTACCAACTCAGTACTTTTGAACGAATTGTTTTTCGGTCTGTTGTCCATGCACTTGTTATATGCATTACTAACTAACTCGTATCATACTACATCGAAGATATAAGAAAATAATTTTAAAAAATACATAAATAAATAAAAATAATAAAACTCATCCACGGACCATAATCGAACTGTAACATACGAAGCTCTGTATTTTATTGTTATGTGGATTTCAACACAACTATAAAGCGCGCGGGCGCTCCTGGCAACGTTGTAGTAGTGGCCTCTGTCTCTCTCCCGTAACGGCCTCTCACGTCGTGCTGGATTGGTCGGCCCCATGCTCCCCGCTTCCCCTGACAGCATGTAGGCCGCCCGCCATCAGAGTAGAAAAACACTATAGTCAACAATCGAGTCACCCCTAGACAGCCACATGTCATCTGTTATTAGTCAACAGTCGAGCCACCACTAGACAGCCACATGTCATCTGTTATTAGTCAAGAGTCGAGTCACCCCTAGACAGCCGTATATCTCATCTGTTATTAGTCAACAGTCAAGTCAACCCTAGGCAGCTACATATATTATCTATTATTAGTCAACAGTCGAGCCACCCCTAGACAGCCACATGTCATCTGTTATTAGTGAACAGTCGAGTCACCCCTACAGAGCCGTATATCTCATCTGTTATTAGTCAACAGTCGAGTCACCCCTTAACAGCAATATATGTCATCTGTTATAGGTCAACAGTTGAGTCACCCCTAGACAGCCGTATATATCATCTGTTATTAGTCAAGTCGAGTCACCTCCAGACAACCGTATATGGTACCTGCTAATAGTCAACAGCTGAGGCACCCCCAGACAGCCGTATATGGTACCTGCTAATAGTCAACAGCTGAGGCACCCCCAGACAGCCGTATATGTTATCTGCTATTGGTCAACAGTTGAGTCACCTCCAGACAGGTGTATATGTTATCTGCTATTGGTCAACAATCGAGTCACCCCTAGACAGCCACATATGTCATATGTTATTAGTCAATAGTCGAGCCACCCCTAGACAGCCATATATGTCATCTGTTATTAGTCAAGAGTCGAGTCACCCCTAGACAGCCGTATATCTCATTTGTTATTAGTCAACAGTCGGGTCACCCCTAGGCAGCTACATTTATCATCTGTTATTAGTCAACAGTTGAGCCACCCCTAGACAGCCACATGTCATCTGTTATTAGTGAACAGTCGAGTCACCCCTAGAGAGCCGTATATCTCATCTGTTATTAGTCAACAGTCGAGTCACCCTTTAACAGCAATATATGTCATCTGTTATATGTCAACAGCTGAGTCACCCCAAAACAGCCGTATACATTATCTGCTATCGGTCAACAGTTGAATCACCCCAAACAGCCGTATATGTTATCTGCTATTAGTCAACAGTTGAGTCACCCCTTCACAGCCATATACGTCGTCTGTTATTAATCAACAGTCAAGTCACCCTTAGATTGCCGTATATGTCATCTGTTATAAATCAACAGTTGTGTCACCCCTAGACAGCTGTATATGTCATCTGCTATTAGTCAACAGTCGAGTCACCCCTAGACAGCCATATGTTACCTGCTATTAGTCAACAGTCAAGTCACCTCCAGACAGCCATATATATCACGTGTTATTGGTCAACAGTCGAGTCACACCCAGACAGCCATATATATCATGTGTTATTTGTCAACAGCTATGACACCCCCAAACAGCCGTATATGTTATCTGCTATTGGTCAAACGTCGAGTCGCCCTAAACAGCCTCAAATATTATCTGCTATTGGTCAAGAGTTGAATCACCCCAAACAGCCGAATATGTTATCTGGTATTGTTCAACAGTCGAGTCACCCCTAGACAGCTGTATATGTCATCTGTTATTAGTCAACATCGAGTCACCCCCAGACATTTGTCATTTGTTATCAGTCAACCGTCGAGTCACCCCTAGACACACATGTCATTTGATATTAGTCAAGAGTCGAGTCACCCCTAGACAGCCGTATATGTTATCTGCTATTGGTCAACAGTCGAGTCACCTCCAGACAGCCATATATATGTCATGTGTTATTGGTCAACAGTCGAGTCACACCCAGACAGCCGTATATATCATGTGTTATTTCTCAACAGCTAAGTCACCCCCAAACAGCCGTATATGTTATCTGCTATTGGTCAAGAGTCGAGTCACCTCCAGACAGCCATATATGTCACCTGTTATTAGTCAACAATCGAGTCATCCCTAGACAGCCGTATATGTCATCTGTTATTAGTCAACAGTCAAGCACCCCTAGACAGCCATAATGTTATCTGTTATTAGTCAACAGTCGAGTCACCTCTACAGTTGCATTCGCCACCTGGTATTAGTCAACAGTCGAGTCACCCCTAGACAGCCATATATGTCACCTGTTATTAGTCAACAATCGAGTCACCCCTCGACAGCCGTATATGTCATCTGTTATTAGTCAACATCGAGTCACCCTTAGACAGCCGTATATGTCATTTGTTATCAGTCAACCGTCGAGTCACCCCTAGACACACATGTCATTTGTTATTAGTCAACCGTCGAGTCACCCCTAGACAGCCGTATATATCACCTGTTATTAGTCAACATTCGAGTCACCCTTAGACAGCCGTATATGTCATCTGTTATTAGTCAACAGTCGAGTACCCCCAGAAAGCCGTATGTGTTATCTGCTATTAGTCAACAATCGAGTCACCCCGACAGTTGTATACGTCATCTGCCATTAGTCAACAGTCGAGTCATCCCTAGATAACCGTATATGTCATCTGTTATTAACAGTCGAGTCACCCGTACACAGAGGTATATGTCATTTGTTACTTGTCAACAGTAGAGTCACTCCTAGACACACTTACATGTCATCTGTTAATAGTCAACAGCCGAGTCATCACTAGACAGCCGTATGTCATCTATTATTAGTCAACAGTCGAGTCACGCCTAGACAGGTGTATATATCATCTGTTATTAGTCAACTGTCGAGTCACCCCTAGAAAGCCATATAGGTTATCTGCTATTAGTCAACATTCAAGTCACCCCTAGACAGCCGTATATGTCATCTGTTATTACTCAACGGGTTATGAATTTCATGTTGTTGGTCCGTATTGAACTGAGAATACCATATGAATAACAGCACAGTAAAGGTTTCCACCTATTTAATACTAATATGTATTTACAATATTTTAAATTACATGGAACGAGTTTTGACCCACCTAGGGGTCATCATCAGCCATATTAAAGCAAGTTTTGTCGAATCCTATAACATGTTATTTTAACTGTAATAATCTTATGGATTTATAATTTTTTAAAGTGAAGTGTGGTATTGAGATTGAAATGTTAGTATGGTACAGGTGAGTAGTAATTAATAATAATATGAGAAATGTACATACAAAGAAGTTTGGAACAAAGTACAAATGGGGTGCTTAGTGTTGTAAACATTATAATCTCATGGATACCAGTAGTCCTCGTACTAAAGAATACAATGTAAAATAACACATATAAACATATATACAAGGATGTACAAAGTCTGGAGCGTAAAAAGTGATAGTCTTTTAATGCCGAGTCAGCTTGACACTGATGAGCTTAAGCGGAGAAATTAGGCATTTAGTGTATTAAAGCTGTGTTGACCGGCAGCATTGTTGATTATTGGACGTGAAGTTATTTTTGAATTTCTGGTTAAGAAGAAGGTGGATACTGCGCGTGGATATATTAATTCTCAGTTCTTAGCAGAAACCAAATTGGACCTGTTAAAATGGAGAAAGCCGGTAAAAAAAAAACAAAAAAAAAAAAAAACAACACGAAGATAGGAAAAGGTTAACATAAAGTGAAAGGACGCTTACCTCGCACTGCGGTGTATGTAGTTTAGCTGATGGTGTGCAACTGGTGGCGGGAAGAGAAATGTGGGCAGAGAGGAGGGCAGGCGCATGCGGGTTAGGGGGATGGTTAGGATGATGGGGGGGGTGGGAGGGGGGGAGCCTTAAGGCGGTGATGAAGGGTGCGGGAGAAAGGGTAATTGTCTCGGAAAAGTACCTTTGATTAGACTTAGGATTGAGTTTTGGTTGGCTGTATTATTGTTTCTGAGGAAAGTGATAAATAGATCGAAGAGTATGTTGGGTTTCTCTGAGTTTTCATTGAGATTGTGACTGGCGTTGAAGTATTGGTCTAGGAGTATGTAGTAATTTTCCATTATGTTGAGTAAAGGGCCCTTGTTTGCTAATTCGAGTATGTCCATGTCCTATTCGATATTGGTGAAATGATGGTTATAATCTTGCATGTGTTGGCCGATGGCTGAAAACCTGTTGTATTTTATTGCGTTAGTGAGTTCGTGGTATCTGGTATTGAAGTTTCTTCCGGTTTGTCCAATGTAGGATTTTTCACAGGTGTTTCATTTGATCCTATAAACTCCTGATTTTAAAAAAACTGCTGGTCTTGTTGATGTGTGAAGTATTGTGCAAAACGTTCGTTTTCTTATTGTTGGTTTTGAAGGCTATTTTAACGCCTTGTTTCTTGAAGATATTGGTTAACTTGTAGATATCACTGTTGAACGTAAAGGTGGAAAATGTTAGAGGTTTAGTTATTTCTTTTTTGAGGGTAGTTTTAGGGCGATGTTTGTGTTTATTGATTATCCTTTCTATACAATGATTGCTGAAGCCGTTGAATTTTGCCATTCCGCGGATTGTGTTAAGTTCATTCTTTAGATCTTTCTTGGACATAGGTATGCTGAAGGCTCGGTGGACTAGGTTATTGTATGTGGCCCGTTTGTGGGACTGAGGGTGCACTGAATCTTGGCTAATGGTGGAGGCTGTTTGAGTAGGTTTTCTGAATATTTTATAACTGAAAGAATCTGAGTTTCTAGTGATAGTTAAATCTAGGAAGTTGATTTTTTGATTTGATTTGGATTCTAGTGTGAATTTGATATGGGAATCAATAGTGTTGAGTCTTAAGAGGGTGGTGGAGGCGTTAATTGATTTCTCATTCATGATTACGAAGACATCGTCGACATATCTGGCCCAAAAGAGAATGTTTCCAAATTCATTGTCAATTTTGGTGTATTCGAGGAAGTCCAGGTATATTTCTGCCAAGATGCCTGAGGCCAGTGACCCCATTGCCAAACCATCTTGTTGATATATAACATTGTCGAAAGTGAAGAAGCTATTGTTGACGATTAGTTTAAATACTGTGATAAAGTCTTGTATCTCTAGTTTGCTTAAGTGGCTGTTTTTGTTTAAATTGTTTTAATTATTGGAATTAATTTTGATACTTGTATGCTTGGGTACATATTCACAATATCGAAAGAGTGGATAGAGTAATCCGGTTGCAAATTGAACTTGTTAAGTTTTTCTACTAGCTCTGGTGTGTTTTTAATAGACTTTTTGGATAAAAATTGATAATTTTTTCTTAAGAAACATTGGATGAATTGTGATAATTTGTATAAGGAGCTTGGTCTATAGTTGATAATTGGGCGGATGGGAACTCCAGCTTTGTGTATCTTGGGGAGAGCTTTAGCAGTGGGTAGTCCTGGGTTCATATGTATGAGTTTGGATTTTTCCTGTCCAGTAAATAAAAATGAAGTGTTTTTAAGAATTTGTTCAAGTAGTCTTTGAATTTTTTGGGTGGGGTCTTTTTTGATTATGGAAAATGAGCTGTCTGTGAAAAAGTTTTCTGTTTTTTCAATATATACTTTTTTATCCATGATAACTGTTGCATTGCCTTTGTCAGCTTTGGTTACGATGAGTTTGTTGTCTTTAATTTTCTTTTTGAGGGCGTATATGCGCTTTTGTTCAGCTATTTTTTCTCTATTATTGAGGTTATTTGCGGGGTTGGTTAGGTTGGAGAGGATATTGTTCAGTTTCCTTTTAACATCGGTTCTAACCTCATTTTGCGTAACTTCCAGCATTTTGCTAATGGCTAGCTCTGATTCTGTGATCATAGTAGTGGCTATGTTGAGACTGTTCAAATTGGGCCAGTTGTGTTTCGATCCTTTGGATAAAGTTGAGTGTTCAATTTCACTTAAGGGCGTGCTTGATAGATTTACGACCGCTGGATGAAACTGCGAACAATCGAACGTGTTTCTATTGGAGTTTCTAGTTTGAATGTTATGTAGTTGGGAGTTTTTTAGCCTTGTTACAAGTGAACTATGTAGTGCGAGTGGAATGTATTTTTTTTAAGACTTTATTTGTAAAATATGACATGATGTTTTATTTTTATTGACCTAACCTGTATTGTATAACATTGTAACATAGGCATTTGTAAATAGTAGAATTCTGTTCTATAGTTCCTGGAAAGATCCAGAAAGTTTCATAACTTTTGTACAAGGTGTGTTACTTTGTTTGTAATGTATTCTAGAAAATATTTCTGACTGTTCTGGAAATACGACATTCGCGATCAGGCGTATTCTAGAATGTTAGTCAAAGTTCGCGATTGAAAGTAAGGTTGTGATTGGTGAGTCTAGGTGGCGATAGGGAACACGTGCACGCTGATTGGCTGCCTCCGGAATTTCCTATATATAGTGAGCGAGGCAGTGTTCGAATCAATTCTGTATCCTGAAATCTGTCGGTCTTGGTCTATCTGTCTGCGAGCAGCCTATCTGGTTGATGTCCCCCGGTTTCCGGGATGGCACTCTCCTCGGGTAAGCACTCTTGAATTCCGTTCCTGCTAAAATTTCCGTAATGTTCCAATTTGCTTTTCATACAGGAGTCTGCCCTAACCTCGACTAGATTCACCAAATTAGTTACTTATGACGCCTTAGTTTTTCAGCTGCGCTTACCTGTTCGTTTCCGAGGCATTCCCATTTCTTGTTTCACTAAAATATGTAGATTGTAGCTTAATATTATTTCCCTTGGGGTTTGCCTCTGGTAGTTCTGTATCACTTTAGGTACACTAGATTTTGGATAACCTTTTTCACATCACTGTAAATTGCGTTGTACAACTGCATTGGTAACTAGATGTATAGTTGATTTGAAATTTGAATTTACACTGCTACGAAATAAGCTATGTATATCACTGAACTTATAGCTCGTAACTTGGAATTGTGTTGGAATGTATTTGTAAAATTTTTGTAAATAATATTTTTCAAACCTAAGGATCACGGGCATTTATTTTCGGAATCCGCTATCTAAGCCATGTCCATGCCTTTGGTAGGTTCCCAGCCTTTTCATCTTCCTGGTTTGTTGTTGACTAGTTGGCACTACTGATATTTACGTACATGTTTTGTTGGAGATCCGCGGAACTACTGTTTTTCCGAGTGTGCAGTGATTTCTTATATTGTGTAGTTTGCTCTTACCTTCCCCTTTTAACCCTGTTTGTGCCTTGTTTTGTGTTACCACTGTAGAAGAGGTAACAGCCTGTTGAGTTTATTCTCCAAATTTGACTGTTTTCTGGCTAGTTCGTGGAATAATTTGTTCTCTACTTGTTGATAGAAAAGTGTCCATTGTGCATTTGAAAGTAGTTTAGTCGCTGCGAGGTGAGCGTCATATCATTTCTGAATCAAAAAAAAATTTCTTTCTATGCAAGAATTTAATTTTGTCTCTTAACCATATTTTGTTGGTTTCGTTTTGAGTTTTGAAGGTTTGAGGTGAAATCCGATATTTCTTTTTATTGCTTCTTAGAAAATTAAGTGTCAAGTTAAGTGATATACATTGTTTTAGGAAATCGATGTCTTTTCGTAGTTTGGCTATCTTTAATTTTAGACCTATATATTGAAAGGCTTTCTGTTTTGCATGATAGGCTACATCATCAAGGGTTATGAATTTCATGTTGTTGGTCCGTACTGAACAGACGAGTCACCCCTAGACAGCCGTATATGTCATCTGTTATTAGTCAACAGTCGAGTCACCCTTAGACAGCCATATATGTCATCTGCTATTAGTCAACAGTAGAGTCACCCCTAGACAGCCATATATGTGATCTGCTATTAGTCAACAGTAGAGTCACCCCTAGACAACAATATATGTCATCTGCTTAGTCAACAGTCAGGTCACCCCTAGACAGCCATATATGTCATCTGCTATTTTCAACAGTTGAATCACTTCCAAACAGCCCTATATGTTATCTGCTATTTGTCAACAGTCGAGTCACCCCAAACACTTGTATATGTTATCTGCTTTTGGTCAAGAGTCGAGTCACCCCTAGACGGCCGTATATGTCATCTGTTATTAGTCAACAGTCGAGTCACCCCTAGACAGCCATATATGTTATCTGCTATTAGTCAACACTTGAATCACCCAAAACAGTTGTATATGTCATCTGTTATTAGTCAACAGTCGAGTCACCCCTAGACAGTCATATATGTCATCTGGTATTGTTCAACAGTCGAGTCACCAATAGACAGCCATATATGTTATCTGCTATTAGTCAACACTTGAATCACCCAAAACAGTTGTATATGTCATCTGTTATTAGTCAACAGTCGAGTCAACCCTAGACGGCCGTATATGTCATCTGTTATTAGTCAACAGTCGAGTCACCCCTAGACAGCCATATATGTCATCTGGTATTGTTCAACAGTCAAGTCACCCCTAGACGGCCGTATATGTCATCTGTTATTAGTCAACAGTCGAGTCACCCCTAGACAGCCATATATGTTATCTGCTATTAGTCAACACTTGAATCACCCAAAACAGTTGTATATGTCATCTGTTATTAGTCAACAGTCGAGTCACCCCTAGACAGCCATATATGTCATCTCCTATTAGTCAAAAGTCGAGTCACCCCTAGACAGCAATATATGTCATCTCCTATTAGTCAAAAGTCGAGTCACCCCTAGACAGCAATATATGTCATCTGTTATTAGTCAACAGTCGAGTCACCCCTAGACAGCCATATATGTCATCTGTTATTAGTCAACAGTTGAATCACCCCGACAGCCGTAAATGTCATCTGCTATTAGTCAACAGTTGAGTCACCCCTAGACAGCCATGTAATTCATCTGTTACTAGTCAACAGTCGAGTCACCCCTCGACAGCCGTATATATCATCTGTTATTAGTCAACAGTCGAGTCACCCCTAGACAGGCGTATATATCATCTGTTATTAGTCAACAGTCGAGTCACCCTTAGACAGCCGTATATGTCATCTGCTATTAGTCAACAGTCGAGTCACCCCTAGACAGCCAAATATGTGATCTGCTATTAGTCAACAGTCGAGTCACCCCTAGACAACAATATATGTCTGCTGCTATTAGTCAACAGTCGGGTCACCCCTAGACAGCCGTGTATGTCATCTGCTATTTTCAACAGTTGAATCACCTCCAAACAGCCCTATATGTTATCTGCTATTTGTCAACAGTCGAGTCACCCCAAACAGTTGTATATGTTATCTGCTTTTGGTCAACAGTCGAGTCACCCCTAGACAGCCATGTGTCATCTGTTATCAGTTAACAGTCAAGTCACCCCTAGACTCCGTATGTCATCTGTTATTAGTCAACAGTCGAGTCACCCCTAGAGAGCCATATATGTTAATATTATCTGCTATTAGTCAACAGTCGAGTCACCCCTAGACAGCCGTATATGATACCTGCTGTTAGTCAACAGTTGAGTCACACCCATCAACTGACGGAGGGGCAAAAGATTGACAGAATAGCGTCATGTCTAAGTCATCTGCAGCAGAGGTACCATGTGGAAGAGTATGCGTTTCTTTCCCGTATCAGCGACACGTGGTGCCACCTTTCGAATCCAAGAGCAAACACCAAGCCCAACAATGGAAATGTCGCAATTCTCCCCCACCAAAAAAATCCCAAGCTGTTCACAGAAGTTCCAGTCCTGTAAAAGTCATGATGACCTTCTTCTTACATTGCAGGGTCCCTCAGCTTGTCGATCAATGCGCAGTGATATGAAGATACTTTGCAGAAATTGTGGAATGCCCTGCATGCTGACGATAATACTACCAGCCAAACTTCAATCTGGCAAAGGCTACACTTCAGTGTGATTTTGATGGGAAACTCTTCAACATTCTCTGTACAGCCCGGATATTTCACCTTGTGATTTTCACGTTTCTCGTGACCTGGAGAAAGATGCAGATGACATTTGTTTTCCTCGCAATGTACGGACAGCAGTATAAAATAGTATGAGTGCAGAGTACTGTATAATTTCTATGCAGGTAGGCTTTCATTGGAAACAAATGACTCCCAATTTTGTTGTATATATCCGCGTGCGAAGTACGTACAATATCAGGGACTAGCAGCTATACATTGCAGACTGCGGCTTGCTCCTTTCTCTTACGATTCCTCATTTTCAATGAAACTCCAGAACCTTCCCAATAACATTAGTGAGGACCAAGCAAGTTGGCCGCAGTTAGGATCACGTAGTTGTGATTTGGTGGGTTTGAATCCCACTAACAATAATCTTGAAGGTGATTTTCCATTTTCACAACAAGTGAATGATGGGATTGTACCTTAATCAAGGCCCTTGTACATTCTTGCATCGCCATGTTAGTTTGACGTTAAACCACCAGCAAAAAGAAAATTACCGAGGTGAATAAACAATTTATTTTGACAAGGGCAATGTGATTAATCTCAAAATATGGTTTCAAATTTTAAGGTTGATTTTTTATGCAGAATATACATGAAAACCCCACCAAACCGGGGTCCCATTTCACAAGAAACAGGAAAGCAGGAATGTCACGCAGGTCCACCTGGCCAGTACAGGCCCCTTGCCAGGGTGCAGTGAAGACCTCAAGGGAGAGAAGATGAACTTCAACACGGTGAGGCAGAACAGCCAGCTTGTAGAAACGCTCAATGGCTAAACAGGTTGTTCTAGCTCCCAACAGTTGAGTCTCTAGTATGATCCAGCATGTCTTATGATACACGGTCGCAGGGTAAGGGTCCAAAATCACAGTACAAACTCTGATCCACCTCAAACAAAACCATGCCTATGCCATTCGCTGCTATCATTCCTTTTAAAAGACCAATGGTAATGAGATAAAGATGACAGAAGCCGGTTACGGGTGTAACTAGACCTACATGTTGGCAGTTGATATGTTACGGTTGCCTTGCTGAGATCCTGCGAATGATCAAGGATCCGGTCCTGCACTGCTATCAACTCCGCAAATGTGGGTTAACCATGGTTAGTTGCACTTGAACATGGCTGGGAAACATCACAATTTGTGGTTAAAGAAATCTAAGATTCTGAAGGACAACACTAACAGACAAGGTAGGTCTCCCTGGCAAGAAGAGCAGATGTGGAAGACAGGTGGGTAAATGTTTTAAGGGGAAGCTTTCTCCCTGGGGAGTAAGTTCAGGAGAGATATCACTTAAGAATTGGTATGAAGGTTATCAGAAAAATCTGAAGCCTGTATAGCATACACCTTCTTTTGGAAAGGGAATGGGTACAGAGAACAATTTAACCAGCAAAAGGCAAGTATGTGTAAGAATAGCAGATTTTCCTTTAACTTCCTTCTCAAAAATGCCCCTGCACAGCTCCTGTTTGTCAAGGATTAGTTTCAATCACATAAATCTTCCTTGATACTTGCTCTATACAACAGTGAAACCCCCCATTAAAATACATCAAGCAGTTCCCAAGATAAGCTCATACAAATACAGACAGATGTCTACTAGGGGATTTATTTTAAAATACGTAGCGATACATTAGTATACAATGCTTTGTCAAAAGGAACAAAGCATATTCTCACACAAATACAATACATAAAGGACCTAATCCTGGATAAAAATGTAAAAAAATTTAAGCCATTTTACATTATTTGTTCTCCTTTAAGAAGATACCAGTGAAAGCTAAGACTTTATGTTGTTTACATTCAACAAACAGATAAAACTATAAAATTCACAATAAGGCTATATTTATATATCTTTTCTGGTACAACAATAGTCAATCATTTGCCTCACTTTAACTTGCGCTTCTTTAAGACGTATCTTGTCATACTCCCTATCATGGTTGTGTGGTTTCTTTAATAAAATCGAGCTATCGTCCAGTGTTTCGCAAGAACCACGACACTGGCGACGATACTCAGCACAGTACCACTGTTTCTTTTCTCCAGTTTTTCTGTGCAAATTGTAGATATATCCATCATGCATCAATTGTTGGCCTCCACGTAAACTATCCAGGAACTGGAGCTGCCCTGCAGGAGAAACTGAATATTAGATCCTGACGAGAAACAAATTCACTAAAAATGTTTTAACGAGCAATTCAGATACAGCTTCGTGTTAGTTTCTGAACATATTTCATTATTAATGTCAATAACAAAGCCTCAGGAACCATTGGAAGATTGTCATCAATCACCCCTTGATCTGCATTTAGGGCAATTGCCCAAGTGGCAGATTCACTATCTGTTGTTTTCATAGTCTTTTCTTAATTAATCGCAAAGAATTTGGAAATTCACTGAACCTCTCCCTTGGTAAATTATTCCAATCCTCAACTCCCCTTCTTATAAACAAATATTTGCCGAAATTTGTCCTTCTGACTTCCAACTTTTATCTTCATATTGTGATCTTGCCTACTTTTAAAAGCACGACTCAAACTTATTCGTCTACTAATGTCACTCCACACCATCTCTCCACTGACAGCTCAGAAAACAACACTTAGTCGAGCAGCTCGTCTCCAAGTTTTCTCAGCCCAAACTTTGCAAAATTTTCATAATGTTACTCTTTTGTCGGAAATCACCCATGACAAATCAAGCTACTTTCTTTTGAATTTTTCCATTTCTCAAATCAAGAAATCCTGCTGAGGATACACTGGAACCATACTCTAGTTGGGGTCTTACCAGAGACTTACAAGCCCTCTCCTTTATATCCTTACTACAACCCCTAAATACTCTCATAACCCTGTGCAGAGATCTGTACCTTTTATTTACAATCCCATATATGTGTTTACCCCACTGAAGAAATTTCCTTACATTAACACCTAGGTACTTACACTGATCCCTATGAGGAACTTTCACCCCATCAATGCAATAATTAAAACTGAGAGGACTTTTCCTATTTGTGAAACTCACAACCTGACTTTTAACCCCGTTTATTATCATCTGTGCATCTCACAACATTGTCAAGGTCTTTTTGCAGTTGCTCAAAAATATTGTAACTTATTTATTACTCTATACAGAATAACATCACCTGCAAACATCTTTCCTCATGTCATTTATAAATATAAGAAACCATAAAGGTCCAAAAATACTACCATGAGGAATTCCCCTCTTAATGATTACAGGTTCATATAATGCTTTAGCCACTCAAATTCTCTGACTTCTATTTTCTAGAAATATAGCCACCCATTCAGTCATTATTTTGTCTAGTCCAGATGTATTAATTTTTGCCAGTAGTCTCCCATGATCCACCCTATAAAATGCCTTAGATAGGTCAATGACGATACAGCCCATTTGACCTCCTGAATCTAAGATATCTACTATATCTTGCTGGAATCCTACAAGTTGAGCTTCAGTGGGATAACCTTTCATAAAGCCGAACTGCCTTCTATCGAACCAGTTATTAATTTTGAAAACATGTCTAATATATCAAAAAGAATGCTTTCCCAATGCTTACATGCAATGCATGTCAAACTGACTGGCCTGTAGGAGAACCCGGGGTAATTAGAACATGGGATAATAAGAACATTATCATAAGAAAATAAAATACAAAACTGATAGGTTAATTAGAAAGAACTGCCATTGATGCTTTCACTGCCCGTACTTATAGACATGATACTGTATAGGCTTTTGGGCTTAAATTGTAAATGTTTCATTGAAGTTTGGGGCATAATTACAAGAAGAAATCTATCTCATTATCGTAGAAATTGCCTATGTTTCAAGGACATGTACAAAAATATGGTCGGTAGTGAGAGCGTCAAGCATGCCATATTGTAATGTAGGTATTAATTGAACTTTTCATTAAAAATTATTCCTTTTTTCCTCAAAGAATTAGTAAGCCAGTGGATTGAATGACCGATCAATAACCCCAGATAAAATTCTATGTGCCTGCTAGAATATGATCTTACAGACTAGTAATAAAACGTCCAAGCAGAGACTCTGTGTGAGGCTACAACACATGGCATTAATATCTGTTGAGACCAGCCTACCGAACATTAAGAACATTCACAGAAGTTTTACAAAATCAATCACAAGGTTGCATTTCATTAACAAGTTTAGTTTAGCTTCAGTTCTCACTTTGAGCATAAACATGTTCTGCAACACAATGTCTTCAAAACAAGTGAACTCGTGGCTGGATACAGACCTGGTCCGATTTATGGAAGTGGCATCAATGTGAAATTGGAACAGGTGGATCATATCAAGTATTTAGGATATGTAGGCTGTACTAACAAGATGCAGTGAGCTCGTAGTTGGGACGACGATCTTTACGTTGGTCTGTTACTTTATGGGAGTGAAAGCTGAGTGGACAAAGGATGTATTATTTACAACCTGGAAGCAACGGACATGAAAGTAGCGAGAATAATGCAGGTAAAAACAGGTGAAGGCACTCGGAAAGACCAAGTTAGAAATTAACTTGATTGATGAAGCTGTACGAATACTCCAGCTTCGATGGCGAATGGAGGAGAATAAGTTACCGGGAAGTATAATGGGTTCAACCATAGAGGGTAAGAAGAGTAGAGGGAGAACAAGGCGATGATGGTTAGACTCGTACGAAACTCTCAATGAGCTTGACATTTTGCTGAAATAATCGACGTCCTATTGGAAGCTCGCTTACCAAAACTAGCTGAAAGTTTTAAGTGGAAGGTCCCAAAGCGAACCTTGAGTATCAGATGAAAGCAGCAAACAAGCAAGCAGTGGGCCGCAGCACCTATACTATTGTTTGTATCGATAAAGTGATTGAAACAAATAAAGGTCTGGCACCTAACTGGAGTTTTATGTCATATAAATATATATTTTTTCGACCACAAATTTTTTTTTGGTTTATTTATATCTAATAACTAACTTACACAAAGAATGAATGATTGCCACAGCTCCATGAAATTTCCTCATTAATGCCCAGCATGCATTTGAGGTCCACGCTGCGGGCCACGTGGAGTCTCTCACTACGAAGCAAGCATGCTATTGGTCAACAGTCGAGTCACCCCCAGACAGCCGAATATGTTATCTGCTATTGGTCAACAGTCGAGTCACCCCAAGACAGCCGTGTATGTTATCTGCTATTGGTCAACAGTCGAGTCACCCCCAGACATCCGTATATGTTATCTGCTATTGGTCAACAGTCGAGTCACCCCCAGACAGCCGTATATGTTATCTGCTATTGGTCAACAGTCGAGTCACCCCCAGACAGCCGTATATGTTATCTGCTATTGGTCAACAGTCGAGTCACCCCCAGACAGCCATATATGTTATCTGCTATTGGTCAAAAGTCAAGTCACCTCCAGAAAGCCGTGTATGTTATCTGCTATTGGTCAACAGTCAAGTCACCCCCAGACAGCCGTGTATGTTATCTGCTATTGGTCAACAGTTGAATCACCCCCAGACAGCCGTGTATGTTATCTGCTATTGGTCAACAGTCGAGTCACCTCCAGACAGCTGTGTATGTTATCTGCTATTGGTCAACAATCGAGTCACCTCCAGACAGCCGTGTATGTTATCTGCTATTGGTCAACAGTTGAATCACCCCCAGACAGCCGTGTATGTTATCTGCTATTGGTCAACAGTCGAGTCACCCCCAGACAGCCATGTATGTTATCTGCTACTGGTCAACAGTCCAGTCACCCCCAGACAGCCGTGTATGTTATCTGCTAGTGGTCAACAGTCGAGTCACCCCCATACAAGTGAAAACTATACAATATCAAATAGTATCCAGTATTTGGGAGATATTAGGTTCGAACCCCACTATCGGCAGCCCTGAAAATGGTTTTCCGCGGTTGCCCATTTTCACACCAGGCAAATGCTGGGGCTGTACCTTAATTAAGGCCACGGCCGGTTCCTTCCCATTCCTAGCCCTTTCCTGTCCCATCGTCACCATAAGACCTATCTGTGTCGGTGCGACGTAAAGCAACTAGCAAAAAAATTATGTATATATATTAAACATTCTTTGGAACATGTTTCGTTTTATTTTAAGACTTCTTCAGCCATAGCGTCTCGTAACAGATTGTGATACTCATTGTTGCTGTCTAATAATTTTAAAAATGGATGAACCCATGTCTTTTACGAACTGTTTGAGAATACACTAAAGACAATAAGTAATATTTACTTAAAATTTTCCATCACTGCTTTTAAAAAAAAATTCTTCAATGTTAAAATATGAATGACATTCCTTAAAAATATGACAAGCAGTCCTGGTAGCTTAAGTGTACTGACTGAGGAAGATTTGAATTCTAGTCTCAGAATAGAAAAATGAAACCATATCCACATCAGAATACTTAAACGCTTTTAATTCTTATGAAAATTCCTTTCAAAAAATAAGCTATATCCAGTAGAAAGAATATAATGCTTCTGAGATAAGCTTGTCATATGGCAAAGATGTGCGCTGCATGACCACCATATTGACAGCTTAATTCTTATGAACATTCCTTTCAAAAGGCAAGGTCTGGAAAGAAAGAGATACATATAATTAATGGGTTTAAAACCCTTGGAAATTTAAGAAATGAGTTTCCATCATGAATGCGTGACGTAAATGCTTACCATGAAAGTTGGTAAAACTCCCTACAGCTGGTTAACATCTGAGCCTCGCTCTGACTTGCTTTTCACCATGCTACTGAGTGTGTTATAATTATGGTTCTTCTCATCTGGCGGAACTTGGCTAGGTGTGGTAGGAGGGGAAGGGGAAACAGCTATAACTATACGGAGAGAGAACGGGAGGGTGGGATGTTTCTTTTAGGGGAGTAACTTCAAATTATTAATTTCTCGCAATGATAGGAGCAATGGTATCTGTTCATAGAACAGATTTTTGTTCTCTTGAACATCATTCAAATTTTTGTTTGCGTTAATACTCTGGTCCAAACTTATATAAATATTTTTTAATTGTTCATCAGGTTCCCTTTGATCACTTTTTTTAAAGTGGTCAAGCCTCTAGTTATGTCGGTATATTGTTGACAAGAATCTCCCATATGGACACTCATAGCAGAATACAGTGAAACCTCGATTCTCCGTTTTTCGAGGGACCATGAAAATAAAACGTACAACACGGGAAAACGGAATATCCGGGAATGAATGAAAACCATCAACAATTTGGCTAAACATCACAAAAATTAAATATGTATAATTATAATCTTACAAAAACTCCTAAACCAAACCAAACTACAGCCCCAGTGGGACTTTGCCTGCCAAGCGACCGCTGCTCAGCCCGAAGGCCTGCAGATTACGAGGTGCGCATGGTCAGTGCGACGAATCCTCTCGGCAAATATTCCTAGCTCTGTAGATCGGGGTCGCCATCTCACCATTAGATAGCTCCACAATTAAAGGTATTCACGTAGGCTGAGTGGACCTGGAACCAGACTTATATCCAGGTAAAATTGCCTGACCTGGTCGCAATCGAATCCGGGCCCTCTGGATGAGAGGCGGGCATGTTAGACCGCGAAACCGCTTTAATTACCGGTACGCGAGTTCAAAATCTCGGTACTTTATATTCAATTTTACAGGGGAATCTTAGTCAGTTTCCCGTGAAAACTTCTTTCAGTTCAGCAACTTTGATTAGGCTAGCCAAACTTCGAAAAATCTAATAACGCCAAGCCAAACGACAATCGACCACAAGTAGTTTTTAATTCTCTCATCTAATAAAATAAAGCACATTAGATACAAAAGCACCCAAAATGATGGCGAAATCCGTTCATTTCTTAATCTTTCATTGTAATTTGGTCTCCGGTATACTCTTCGTAGTCAGTTTCTGGAAATCTCGTACCGCACAAATTAGGCCTACATCGACTTTTAAAGGTTATGTTGAACTCGAAAACATGGTATCGAATATAAGTATCGATTCTTAAAAGTTCTCGAATGCATTATACTGTATTCAGTTCTGCGCGTCACAAATCCAATCAAATTGGAAAGATAAAAGAAATGTAAAAACTTCAGAAATTACGGTTATTCGTGACCTTGAGGTCATCTGGAAAGCGCACTCGCTGCACATGTCAGTACGAGTTTGAAATGATACCAACCATTTAAAATGTAACGTGCGCAAATAAAACGACTGCAGTTTTTGGTACCGTATTTTAACATGAAAACATAACATTCCCAGTCTTACATCAGGACCTAAACAGTAATAAGCAATCCCAAGACCTCCCATGGCTTTTTTTTTTTTTTTTTTTTTTTTTTATGTAGGGTGCAACATCTGTTTTGGTCTCGCTAACATATCATGTACGATAATATCAAAAGGTACTGAAATTGTGTTAAGAAGGAGCAGTTTCGATTCCTGCCTGAAAGCCCAGTTACTCTGCAGTGCCCTGAGCAAAGTGCCGAAAACCTCTTCGGCAGTATGATCGAAAAAATGTATGGACGTTTTATAAGTGCGAACATATGACGAAACTCGTTCCATCTTCAAGCAGAGCTGTCGAAATGCGCCGTGTCTCCTTGCAATTGTTGTGGGCACCCTCTGCTTTATGATTTTCCGATATTCTCTAAACAATACCACCCGAATGCGATGCTAAGATGGTCTCTTATGCAAGTTCACCGCCGATCGCTTTTCTAGTAGGCCTACCGGTACAGTACTTGCTTTAATTATCGCAGTGACGGGGCGTTAACGCCAAGATCCATAAATATGCCATAGCCGTCCTTTCGTCAGATACAGTTTATTAAAAAACGATTGATCGAGGATTTAGCATTGATGGGACTGGAATTTCTGGACGGTTGATCCGGGAAAGCGTTTCTTCGAGGAACGGATAATGCGGGACTTTTACAACGTGATTTAATTACGATGCTCGCGGGACCACGCAATTTGAACGCATATTCCGGGAAAACGTATTTTCCGGGAACGGATAATCGAGGTTCCACTGTACATCTTGTGTCTATTAGCAGAGATGCCAACTTTCAAGAAAGGCAATTAGTAATGCATGAAAAATCAATGAACAACATACAATTCAACCAGATGTAACATATTCGAAGACTGGCATATAAACAGTGTATGATTCTTACCTGCTAGAGCAATAAGTGTTCTGCAGTACATATCTGAGTGGAGGTTGAAGGATCATTTCTTTTGTTGAGTACTGTAGTTATCCCTTAGCAGCTTGTAGTTCCTGTTTGGTAAACATACACTGGTGACATGCTTTTTCTTTTGATATCATATGCATCCTCTGCACTAACAGAGCACTCAACAGTTTGGTGTTCATATTAGCACGGAATTCAGTCTTGTTCTTCCTCACTCTTTCCACTGGAGCATTACTACGGACACGACTACTCCGGCGCTACGTTTTCAGCATTCTGTTATACGGCGTTGAGGCATGGACACTAACTGAGACCATGTGCAAGAGATTGCAAGCATTTGAAATGTGAACGTACCGAAGGCTGCTGGACAGCTAAAATGACCAATATAGACGTTTTGATCCGTATGAACATAGAACCAGAAACTTTCACTACCATAAAGAGAAGGAAGCTAGAATTCTTCAGTCATATGATGCGGAACTCGAAATACCACCTTCTGCAAGTAATACTCCAAGGGAAAATTAATGGAAAACGTGGTCCGAGGAGAAGGAAGACATCATGGCTCGGCAACTTGAGCCAGTGGTTTGGGGTGACAAAGATTACTCTGTTCAGAACAGCTATGAACAAACAACAGATCATGCTACTGATCGCCAACGTTCTGCGAGGACATGGCACTTGAAAAAGAAGAAGTGAAGGGTACTTCCTTTTACATGAAGCATCAGTGATCTTCGATATTTTGAACCAAGGTCTGTCTGTCATACTTGTCAAAGGGGAATCCGTCAAATTGGAAACGACTAAACTCGGTTTCCAAAGAATCAATTTCTTCTGAAGACAGAATTTTAGGAAACCGGTCAATCATTAATTCTACCGATAAAAAACTCTTGGATTTCCACTGGAAAACATCAGCAACTTCAGTATGCTCGAGGAACTTCTCCCTAATTGGCCATTTGTTGACAATGTACTCACATGTTTTTGTATAGAACAGTCTCACATCAGAATAAAAGTTTTTCAAAGTAGTTTCATCTAGAGAAACTGCCCTTATGTAGGCCCTTGTGTTTGCCCCAATGACCAATTCCCTGTCACTTTTCTGTAACTTAGTAGAACTAAATTTCACATCAAGAAAATTAGTATCGGACTCTGGAACAGAGGGTGCTCCTACAAAGCGAACAATAAGATCACTATAATAATAATAATTTCGTGTGGCTATTACTAGCCGAGTGCAGCCCTTGTAAGGCAGACCCTCCGATGAGGGTGGGCGGCATCTGCCATGTGTAGGTAACTGCGTGTTATTGTGGTGGAGGATAGTGTTATGTGTGGTGTGTGAGTTGCAGGGATGTTGGGGACAGCACAAACACCCAGCCCCCGGGCCACTGGAATTAACCAATTAAGGTTAAAATCCCCGACCCGGCCGGGAATCGAACCCGGGACCCTCTGAACCGAAGGCCAGTACGCTGACCATTCAGCCAACGAGTCGGACAATAAGATCACTGAAAAATTCATTTAACTTTGAATGAAGTTTATGAATAAGTGGTGTCTCTTGTTGGAGGAATACATTTGAGGAGTTGAAAAGTGGAAGAACAGACCTGAGAAACAAAAGGTAAAGCTTAGTAGATGGATTTTCAAATTGTTCCTTAACTTTCAGAAATTTTGAGTTGACCTTGTCAGAATCTGATTCACAAAACAGCATTTTTGAAGAGTACCACTGTTCTAAGACCCTTGATACACACTGTAGACGAGATAACCACCTAGTAGAAACATATTTCAAAATTTTGAGAGACTTTTCACCAAACCAAAGACTTCCTGGCATACCTTTAAAGCATTTTGCCTCTTTGAACTCTTCAGCAAATAGTAATAAACATCAATGAAAAACTGTTCAATATTAACACTGGAGTGCTCGCGATGGGTCTACAAGACCCGGGCGGACATATTTATTGGTGTTCCTGTTGTTGGAGTGCACCGAACGCTTCCGCCTCCCTGGTAGCTTCTTGGCTCCCGACCTTCAACCGAACACAGTAGCCCGCTCTCAGTTGTCTTGCAAACTTTGAGCGAACAGGCTGTTCAGGGTCTCGCAGAGCCGGTGCGACTGTTAACGTTAATCTTTGTTGTCAAACTTTGCATTATTATTTTAGTGCACTTTTTCTTCTGTGTAACAATGGATGAAGCTAATTCTGGGTAGAACTACCCTGTGCAAGCACCTGCCACAGAAGTTCCCAAGAAAAGAAAGAGATGTCATTTCTGTACAACAAACAAAGACAGGAAGATATCCTGCATCTGCCCCACGTGCCAAAATTTCATTTGCGGAAAACATGGACAACTAGGCTGCAGAATATGCATAGAAATTGATTAAAGTGATGTTTCTCTGTACTTGGATGTATTTCTAAAACTAATTTGAATTTTATTTTATGAATTATGACACATAATTCACACATACCTAAACAAAATCCATATTTTTGACCAATATTTCAAGTGTGAAATTCTCAAAAATATGTTTTATTAAGACGGTGTAGAAAATAGATGAAAGTGTTGCTTTGTGCATGTAAATGCAGGAAAAAGTAAAAAAAAAGATTGAAATTAGATTTTACTCTTACCTTTCACTAGTTAACAGAAAACAATCAGTTTTTCAGTGTAATTATAAAAATACACTTTTTTGTTAAGAAATAGGATAGTTAAATATTTTAGCCATGTAAACTGCATTAAAGTAAACTAAATAATGTCTTATGATACTGTAATTTGAAATAAAGTATAAAAATCTAATAGTAAAACACTGAGAAAAAATGGGTCTGAGAGACCCAGTGCGACCATTAATACTGACAAACCCATGCGACCATTCCCGGGTTAACATTTACAAGAACACTGCACCCCTTTTGAGCAGCTAAGTGCACAAGATGACAAGCACAGCCTTGCACACAAATATTAGAATTTTATTTAAAAATGAAGGAGCTCACACCTTTGGAAACACCAGTCATAGTACTTGCATTATCACATGCAAAACCTACACAATTATCCTGCGGAATCCCCCTTTTCTTCAGTTCATCATCCAAAATATTGAATACTCCTTTGCTTGTATTGTCATTGGATTCCTGAATTTGCGTAGATTCCCGATGGAAAAGCGTCACAACTAACGGGTAGAGCCTTCTGTCACTGCTGTCTGTTGCCAGGGCAAAAGGCTGGGACCTTTCCCTAAACTGTAAAAGCGAAAGTTTTAACTAGCGCTTCCGTTTTTGTTCTCGCACAACCATACTTTGAAGCTATTTACGAACCGGGAAAAATGTTCTTGAACAAACGTCCCGCATGGTCAGTGCAGGCTAAAAGCTTCAATGAAACTCCAGAACCTTGCCAATAATATAAGTGAGGACCAAGCAAGTTGGCCGCACGGTTAGAATCACGTAGCTGTGACCTGGTGGGTTTGAATCCCACTAACGGTAATCTTGAAGGTGGTTTTCTATTTTCACACCAAGTGAATGCTGGGATTGTACCTTAATTAAGGCCACAGCCAATCCTGGCCTTTGTTCATTCTTGCATCACCACGTTAGTGTGACGTTAACCCACCAGCAAAAAGAAAATCACCGAGGTGAATAAACAATTTATTTTGACAAGGGCGATGTAATTAATCTCAAAATATGCAGTGTTCTCCCTAGGACTTTTTTAATGGGCGCTCCGCCCTGTTGTTTTTACAGACCACCCGGCTAACACAACCTAGATACGTGCTAGTCACATAATATTAATACATATGAGTCACTGAGTGCTCCAAATTAAAATGTAAATACTGTACAATTGTTTATTTAAATGATAAATCTTCATTACTGTCAGCAAAATTGCATCAATTATATCGGAGTTTAAATGTTTAGCTTGACAATCACGTAATGTGCGCGAGCGATGTCTGAATTAGCGTGAAATCGCATGCAAACTCGATTCCTTTTCCTTTTACAATTTGCTTTCCATCGCACCGACACAGATAGGTCTACAATATAAGGAAAATTGAGAAGTTTCCACCTTATCAATACTTTAATTTATTTACTCTAAAGTGGTAAAATCATTCAATACTGGTTTCGATCCCTATGGGATCATCCTCAGTTGACACACGTTGAAATATTTACAAAAACATCAAATGTAAAAGATTGTATCTGGTAAGACTAGTTCAATTAAATTAAATATGAAAGTTGTTAGGTTGTTAGCGAGAAAGTATTTGTATGTGTGTGGCACATGACCACACTATGTCTAAGCTAATATACATTGAGGAGATCTTACATTTGTTCTCAATCATTGTTTAGGATGTTACATTCAGTATAGTTGTTTCATAGTGATTAAAACATTAAAAATTGCTTGTAAAAGAATGTGTCTATCTTTGGTTTGAATAGCACTAATTGGTTTGAACCTTAACGTCACATGACACCTATATTACAGAATACAAAGTAAAAATTTTTATAAACACATTATTAATTGCGAGTCTCTTATGAAGTCCTAAAAATATTTTATTGCTTGAGGTATCTCACTTCATTGTATCTGTTTTTATAAAATGTCAGTAGGACTGTTTGCACTTTTTAGAGGTTTGAGGTATTTCACAAACAAACATGAAAAAGCTTGTTAAAATGATACCTTTTAGACTAGAAACATTTGTTATATGGTACCTTATGTGTCCATTTTTGTGCGTTAGGTCTACGTTTGTTGACACCAGTACAATAAAATTATTATTATCTATGATATCGTCGCCATAAGACCTATCTGTGTCGGTGCGACGTAAAGCCCCTAGCAAAAAAAAAAAAAAATTAATGAGTGATAGATGCTATGAAATGAGAATGGAGAGTGTTACTGGAACGAAAGATGACAGGGAAAACCGGAGTACCCAGAGGAAAACCTGTCCCGCCTCCGCTTTGTCCAGCACAAATCTCACACGGAGTGACCGGGATTTGAACCACGGTATCCAGCGGTGAGAGGCCTACGCGCTGCCGTCTGAGCCACTGAGGCTTTTTTCATCTGTTATAATTTATAAATTGCTATTCGTAATGAAGTTGTCTTGATCTATGTTGACGCTGTATGCTCTGCATGCCTGCCTGTCGGGATGACAGACAGATCTTACGGCGACGATGGAATAGGAAAGGAATAGGAGTGGAAAGGAAGCGGCTGTGGCCTTAATTAAGGTACAGCCCCAGCATTTGCCGGCTGTGAAGATGGGAAACCACGGAAAACCATCTTCAGGGCTGCCGACAGTGGGGTTCAAACAAGCTTGATACCACATGAAGTCACACTCCACAGCAACCGATGTTACATGATTATTGTACCAGGAGGTACACCTCAACTCCGCACATTCAAAATAAGTGCTTTAATGAACTCCTCTACCGACCCAAATATGAAATTGCTACTACATAAAGTTGAGACTTTAATCAGAAGATGTCACTACTGAAGTATTAAGTAATTGTGTTATTCCGAAGTTGCCTAAACTGACTGGTTTTCTTTGCTGTGTGGTTGTTTACATGAAGAAGTTTGGACGTTTTTCCACAGATGTCACTACCAAAAAACTATAGTCATGCACTCTGGTGCATGGTAAAGGAAGTGTTATTGAAATAAACTTTGTTTTATAGGTTTTCTCAACTTTCATTTGTTTTTCTATGTAATTCTAGGTTTGCAACACTTCTGTCCCATTCCGCCAGTTTTGAATCTGGCCAATGAAACATTTCTGTAATTAATTTTCAGCCTATCACAGGCTTCTTGTTCGGTGTTGAGTGTAACTTTTGGGTTCAACCAATAAAAATGAGAGGGTGTGTACGGATTAGCCCAGAATCCTCTCAAACCTTCCCTGAGGGTATATAAGTTGTGGCTTCTCTAATTTCCTTGCCAATTGATCGTCGTCTTTCTGAGTGTGTGTGTTAAGGCAGGAGGTGGAGTGCCTCTTTCTTTGGCCGGCAGAACATCTACCAGTTAATGGCCACATAAATTCTATCTTTCTTGCTGTTTCTGCATACTTATCCGAGGGAAAGGTCAGAATTTCTAACTATGTAACCGTTTTAATGTAAAGTTCTTCCTTTTCATGTAAAATTTCATAAAGTCTTTAACTGTAAATCGGGAATAGAGAGTGACTTACCCTCTTAAGCTCCCCTTCATCTTGGTTTGAGATGACTACGATTTCACAACCTTTCTTTCCTGTAATATATTAAGAGTTATTTCCATGCAAGCCACCTCAGTAGTTTGGGACTAGCCCCAGTTTCATTGGCCGAGAGCCCTGTGGGTTTTTTATATTTCATTATCTGGGAGTGCAGTGTATGCCTCCATTCTGGTTGTGTTCGGGCCATTTATTTAATCTGTTCTTTTTCCGCAAAGGCCCAGTAGGTTGGGTACTAATACACCTGTGTAAAACTATTTCCATTTGTAATTCGTGCCTTATGAGGCCAGAGTGGGTAAGATTGTGATGTGATGTTGCCTTGAGCAGGCTGTAAGAAATCGAGAGCATGTAAGCGCTTTTCAAAGTTTTGTAATAGCGAAGGGTGCCTCTGGAAGGCTAGATATTGTCATTTTGGGAGCAAGTGCTCTTGTATTAGGAGATTTCTGCCCTTGACTAAATTATTCCTCATTTTGTAAATTTTGTAAACTTAAGCTTGTAACGCAGAAATTATGAATCGAGGGCTTGAAGCACAAAATTGTTAAATGCCCTATACTGGGATTCTCTATTTTAATCCACAAATTTGTTATTACTCACTCAGTGAAGAAAATTGTTAAGTTGGAAATTCAAAATGAAATATAACCTTTAGTTAAACTTTTAATTCAATTTTGATATTGTAGTTAGACCCATTCCCAAAACCTTCTTTCACCTCTCTGCGTTCCACAGATACTCCGGAACAAGTGGTAGCAGAGCGTGGTTGAATGGGTCTAAATTAAGCCCTTTTGACAGTTAAAACCGAATCCGCGCCGAACTCTAAGAATGTTATTATTTATAAATTTCATTTTCCGTATTGATAGATTCAAAGTATAGATAAGAAATGTGTTTTTCCACCATTCAATACACAATTTATTTTAATAGATTAAACTAGTACCGGTTTCAGCTCTTTAACGGCCATCATCAGCTAGTACATGTTTTGTTTTAGCCATTAGACAATTCACAAGTTGTTATTGTATTAGGCATCCGGATGTCTAATGGGGGATGGAAATGTATACAATAGCATATAATTAAAATATCAGTAGTCAGGGTAAAAAGTTACAAATAGAACATGAGTATGTAAAACATATTAAAAACACACAGGCCACAATATATAACATTTAAACATATAACATTTCAACACATTAAAATGGTACGTATAGGTAGACACTTGTTAAAATTTTCAATTCATGCTATATAGATTCCATTCTTCTGTCCTCTGTGCAGTTCCTTTGCTTCTAAGTTATGTTGATTTTAGAATTGAAAATTTTAACAAGTGTCTACCTATACGTACCATTTTAATGTGTTGAAACTTTTTAAATGTTATATATTGTGGCCTGTATGTTTTTAATATGTTTTACATACTCATGTTCTATTTGTAACTTTTTACCCTGACTACTGATATTTTAATTATATGCTATTGTATACATTTCCATCCCCTATTAGACATGCGGGTGCCTAATACAATAACAACTTGTGAATTGTCTAATGGCTAAAACAAAACATGTACTAGCTGATGATGGCCGTTAAAGAGCCGAAACCAGTACTAGTTTAATCTACTAAAATAAATTGTGTATTGAATGGTGGAAAAACACATTTCTTATCTATACTCTAAGAATGTTCTCGGTCGCTGGGAATTTTTCCAAATTATTAACTTTCTGTCAACATGTCTGGCCCTCGCGAAGTCCTCGCTTCCGGGTACTTACGCAAGGAGGAATTGATTTACGAGTTGCTCATCAGAAAGATTCAACCTGGAGGCACGGTTGTGGCAGATACTGAGTCATTAGATTTGCCAATTTATATCCCAATTTTGGGGAAAAAGGAAATTGATGAGACTCTATCCACCATCACTGGCAACACCACCGAATTAGCATCTGTAGTGAGTTTTTTTGAAGTCAAGTGATCCATCTGCTAATCAGCTTAAAAAAGTACAGGCTAGACTGTTCCATTTTTATAATAGGGCTAGGGACCTATTGTCTCTAAAGTTGAAAGAAGATCATGCTAAGGAGGCTAGTAATTTAGTTGACCATCTACCAGAAATGTCAAATACAGTTAATCAATTGTTGACTGGGACAGCTCCTCCCAAAACCGACCAAGCCCCTGTGATAAACATAGCAAGTGAGGAGGATTCTTCCAAAGTAGAAGAAAGTAGAAAATCCTTGGCAACTCAACAAACTTCTGCCCCATTGGATACTGAGTACGGTCACCCTAAACAAATTCCCCCTTTCTTTTTGAACAATGCTGAGTTACAGACCTCGCAACCCTCTATGCCGTCACCCGGTTTCGGTAGTTTGCCTCATCCATTGGCTATGTTGCTTAGGGGAATTTCACTAAATTTTCAGTAAACTCCACTAATGATGGCATTCCATTTCTCAGATTCTTAGTTGAATTTCAAGATCATGCTCTAGTGTTTTCCCTCTCTCATTCTCAAATTCTTCAAATTATGTATCCATATTCCGTAGGCGTCCTCTCGGACAAAGTAGTTAAGGCCATTGTTGATCGCTCATCCATAGAAGACTTCCATGCTCACCTTTTGGCAAATTTCATTCCAGCTAGAGCAATGTCATCTCTGATCCAGAATTTCTATTTTACAATACAACGTCTGGACGAAGATCTTGCGGACTTCATCCAAGATATCAAGCTTTATACCCGAGTGTTCGCTCTGCATTTCTCTGAAGACCAAATAGTGCAAACTATTGTTGAAGGTATCTCTCCACCTCATTATCTTACTCATGTTTTGCATCTCGTCCCCAAACTTTGGCAGAATTAGAGGCTGTGGCTGTCTCAGCTGAAGGAGTGAGATATGCCGACACCTTAAGAGTTGCAAAGGAGCCCCCTCCATCTTCTAGTAGTGTCATCGGCTGAGTCGGCAGGTTCATCTTCCCGAGGCTCAACCCCTGTCAGACCCAGCGAAAGCTCCGGTAAGGGTAAAGATTCTTCTAATTTATCGTTTGAAGGCCCTAAAGAATGCCTCAGAATCACGGCAGAGACCCCCACACTTGTACCATTTCTCAAAATTGAAGTGAATAGTGAACCTGTCCGTGCTCTATTAGACTTAGGGAGCGTGCGTTCTATAATTGCAGCTGAATGGTATTCTAAATTAAAGAATATTTGTAAGTTTTCTGATTATTGTTCGTCTTTAGGCCAATGCGTTTCGGCTAACTCTTCTCCATTAGAAATTTTGGGATTCATCTTTGCCAAACTTTGTATTTCGAAATTCACCTGGAAAATAAAATTGTTTGTGGCTAAGCACTGTAATATTGGGGGATGATTTCTTGTCTTCTACTGGTCTGGTGCTCGACATTCAGAGCAAGTCGTGCACCTTCAAATTTGCTAATAATTGTAAAATTCCTTTGCTAATATGTAACTCTGTGTCATGTTCATCTGTTTCGCCTACCCAGGATGAGATGTTGTTAGACCTTAGACATCTACCTGAGGAGCAGGCTGAAAGTATTCGTAAACTGTGTCAGTCGTTTCCTGCTGTATTTTCTCTTGGCATTACTGACCTTATTGAATACAAGATTGAGGTTACGAATTCGATTCCAGTTAGATTTCTGCCCTATAGACTGACCCAGCCTAAAATGAAGGCTCTTAAAGAGATCATCGATCAAATGCTAAAGGATGGTATATTTCGACCTTCAAAGTCGGCATATTCTTCACCCATTTTTCTTGTGTCGAAACCTCAAGCTGGCTTCAGGCCTGTGATTCACTACAGGGCATTAAACCGTAAGGTGGTGGTACGATCTGTGCCCCTTCCTGATCTTCACTCTTGTTTTTCATGGTTTCGGAAAGCTAATCTTAATCTTGATCTTAATCAGGCGTACAACAGATCCCTCTAGCCGAAGAATCAAAACATCTAAGAGCTTTTGCCACGGATTGGATCTTGTACGAGTATAACTGCGTGCCTTTTGGGCTCCCCACGGGGGCAGCCGTTCTCACTAGACTGCTAGATAGGGTTTTCTCTGGCATCAAATTTGAATACTTGTATCACTATCTTGATGATGTCATATTTTCTGAGACCTTTGAAGACCACCTTGATCATCTAACGGAAGTGCTCAGTCACCTTCGTAAGACCGGGTTGACTGTAAAATTATCTAAGGTAGCTTTTGCTAAACCTTCCATGTCGTTCCTAGGGCACATTGTGCCGCCCGATGGTGTTTCAATTGATCATTCTAGAACACAGGCCATCCGTGATTTCAAACCGCCTAAGGATATCAAAGGTATTGCCAGGTTTATAGGCATGGTGAATTTCTTCAGGAAATTTATTCCTAACTTCGCTAACAGAGCGGCGCCCTTAAACTTACTGCGTAGGAAAGGTGTCAAATTTGAATGGGGGCCGTCTCAACAAGCTGCTTTTGAAGATCTGAAATTAGCTCTCTGTAACGCCCCTGTCTTAGCTATGTCTGATTTCTCAAAGAAATTCACTGTCCAAACCAATGCCTCGTCATCGGTGATGGCTGCTGTCCTTCTTTAGGAAACAGAACTTGAAAGGCGACCCATCGCCTATGCTTCTAGGACATTGTCGGCTCAAGAGGCCAAATATTCCTTCTATGAACTCGAGGGTTTGGCAGTTTTCTTTGCTTTCAAGAAGTTCCGCCTCTATCTGGAGCATGTCAAATTCGACTTAGAAACAGATAACCAAGCCTTAAGTTGGGTGTTAGCTAGGCCGCATCGTAATGGTCATATAGCCCGTTGGGCCATCAGAATTTCTGCCTTCCAATTTGATGTGAGACATATTCGGGGATCCGAAAATGTAGTTGCGGATGGACTAAGCCGCATGTTTTCTCAGGACGTGGAGACCACCGAACAGGAAGATAGTCCTTCTCTTCCTACGCCCATTCCTTCGGGCATTAATGCCATTCTAACTGGCGCCCCCATGTTGTTTCGGGATATTGAAAAATACCAACGTGAAGATCCAGTGGTGGCTCCTATTATGGAAACGCTTTCTTCTGGGGAACATGTCGTCCCTTATGTATTGAGAAACAGGGTTTTGTGTTGCCCGTCGAGGCATGATCAAAAGATGAAGGTTGTAGTTCCAGCTGTGCTTGTCCCTATGATCTTCAAGTACTATCATGAGACCCCATTAGGGAGGCATTTAGGCATCTTCAAAACTCGGGAAAAGATCCAAGAACTGTTCATTTGGAAAGGGATGAACGGCAAAATTCGATAATTTTGTAAAAGCTTGTAAATCTTGCTTGCTTAGTAAGCCCACCATGTCCACTAAGCTAGGTCTATTGTCATCTCATCAAGCGTCTCGGCCCGTGGAACGTAGACTACATCGGACCTTTCCAACAATCAAAGGAAAACGCAAATAAATTCATTCTAGTATGTGTAGATGGTTTCACTAGATTTTTTTGGTTATTTCTGACTAAGCTGGCAACCGCTCAGTCCACTATTTCTTGTTTGAACATCACATTTGCTTCTTTTGGCCCCTGTCAATAGATAGTTTCTGGTAATGCTAAGGCATTCACATCCAACCTATTCCGTAAATTCTGTAACTACATGTAACTATTTCAGCTTATTACCCTCCACCATCTCTGGCTAAGCGGGTCAATCATAATCTTAGATCTGCTGTAATTGCGTTTCATCATGAAGATCATTCCAGGTGGGATACATCGCTGCATTGGTTGGCCTTTGCTTTAAATTCGGCGGTTCATGAGTCCCATAAGTTCACTCCAGCTTCTCTTATGTTTAAATTTGTTCCTAACACGCTGCTATCTAACCTTTGGTCACTTAATTATATACAGTATTAGCAGAGACAATACATCCCGATAATCTTAGAGATCTATGGAAGAAGGCTAAATATAATCTTAAAGCTTCACATGAAAAGGTGAGGGAAAGATATGATCGTGGACGGAGGCCCACCAATTTAAAAGTCGGAGATCAGGTCATGGTAAAAAATTTTGTTCCTTCGAGCAAGCTTCACCCCAGATTCCATGGACCGTGCGTCATTCTTGATTTCTTAACGCCGGTTACATTATTAGTCAGTAATCCAGCCACAGAGAGAATCTTTAGGGTTCACCTCTCTCAGGTGTGTAATTTTATTGGTGTTTACTTTAGTCATTAAAATTTGGCAGGAGATGAAGGTTATGTTTCTTTATTATGTAAATTGGAGGCCTTCTGCCCTATGTTTGTATATTAACTGTTGTGTACGATCCTCCCCTCTGATTTTTCCTGTGGTCAATTCCCTGGTGGCCATTACCACGCCCCCGTCTCCTGCATCTCTGCACTTTCGACACACACTCCCCTTCTATGCCGCCCGCCCCTCTGCATTACCGATAAAGATCGTGCTCTCAAGACTCCAACAACACTTCTATGTCGCCCAGATCTTACTGTTTCAGTACCCCCTCAGCAGTCAGCTGCTGTGCTGCAACATCTAGTGAGAGATACCAGAGTGGAGAATGGGCCCACTTCGCTCCAGTGAGGTCTCCTTCTCGACGGCGCGCTGGAGCCCATCTTCCCGGCAAAGGCTGAAGTGTGGTAACCCTACCGCCAACACATCTGGGGGCTGCTCATTTACATCTCATCTAAGACGACCATCACCACGACTACCCCTCTCATAGTAGCAGGAGAGGTGTATCTGAGATTACTTGGGGGGGGGGGGGGGGGAAGGGAGGGGGGTGTCCGGGCGACCTGGGTATCGGTAGCGGCGGCAGGTCTTGAAGTCAAAAGTAATCACCATCTATTTAAATTCCGCAATCCCAAGAAGGCTTTAATCTGCGTTGGTCAAAATTTTCTACAAACCAACTTTCAGAAAGAGACTTATAATTTTTTTTTTCCCCCTTGAATGGAATTTTTTTTTTTTTTTTTTTTTAAATTTCTTCTGCATCACCCCAAGGAAGGACATTTGGGGGAGGGGGCGAGGGGGTCTGTGCCGGGAGGTACACCTCAACTCTGCATATTCGAAATAAGCGCCTTAATGAACTCTTCTACTAACCCAAATGTGAAATTGCTACTACATAAAGTTGAGACTTTAGTCAGAAGATGTCACTACTGAAGTATTAAGTAATTGTGTTATTCCGAAATTGCCTAAACTGACTGGTTTTCTTTGCTGTGTGGTTATTTACATGAAGAAGTTTGGACGTTTTTCCACAGATGTCACTACCAAAAAACTATAGTCATGCACTCTGGTGCATGGTAAAGGAAGTGTTATTGAAATAAACTTTGTGTTTATAGGTTTTCTCAACTTTCATTTGTTTTTCTATGTAATTCTAGGTTTGCAACACTTCTGTCTCATCCCGCCAGTTTTGAATCTAGCCAATGAAAAATTTCTGTAATTAATTTTCTGCCTATCACAGGCTTCTTGTTCAGTTTTGAGCGTAACTTTTGGGTTCAACCAATAAAAATGAGAGGGTGTATATGGATTAGCCCAGAATCGTCTCGAACCTTCCCTGAGGGTATATAAGTTGTGGCTTTTCTAATTTCCTTGCCAATTGATTGTCCTCTTTCTGAGTGTGTGTGTTAAGGCAGGAGGCGGAGCGCCTCTTTCTTCGGCCGGCAGAACATCTACCAGTTAATGGCCACGTAAATTCTATCTTTCTTGCTGTTTCCGCATACTTATCCGAGGGAAAGGTCCCAATTTCTAACTATGTAACCGTTTTAATGTAAAGTTCTTCCTTTTCATGTAAAATTTCATGAAGTCTTTAACTGTAAATCGGGGATAGAGAGTGATTTACCCTCTTGAGCTCCCCTTCATCTTGGTTTGAGATGACTAAGATTTCACAACCTTTCTTTCCTGTAATATATTAGAGTTATTTCCATGCAAGCCACCTCAGTAGTTTGGGACTAGCCCCAGTTTCATCGGCCGAGAGCCCTGTAGGTTTTTTATATTTCATTATCTGGGAGCGCAGTGTATGCCTCCATTCTGGTTGTATTTGGGCCATTTATTTAACCTGTTCTTTTTCCGCAAAGGCCCAGTAGGTAGGGTACTAATATCCCTGTGTAAAACTATTTCCATTTGTAATTCATGCCTTATGAGACCAGAGTGGGTAAGATTGTGATGTGATGTTGCCTTGAGCAGGCTGTAAGAAATCGAGACCATGTGAACTCTTTTCAAAGTTTTGTAATAGTGAAGGGTGCCTCTGGAAGGCTAGATATTGTCATTTTGGGAGCAAGTGCTCTTGTATTAGGAGATTTCTGCCCTTGACTAAATTATTCCTCATTTTGTAAATTTTGTAAACTTAAGCTTGTAACTCAGAAATTACAAATCGAGGGCTTGAAGCCTAAAATTGTTACATGCCCTATACTGGGATTCTCTATTTTAATCCACAAATTTGTTATTACTCACTCAGTGAAGAAAATTGTTAAAGGAGAACACAACACAAAAATCAAGTTGCCTCAGAATCAAAGAGTGTATCGGACAGTGTTCAACTACATATTAGCTTTTGCTGTGCGTCGCTCCACAGGCCGGTGGAGTAACGAAACACGAGTAGCTGTGACATCATTGCGCTGTAAGCGCTGAGCGAGCCATCCAGTTGATTATTGCAGTACGCGCTCAGCCGATCTTCCGTTTACTTGAAGTGTTGTTTATTATAATCATGCGGTGACTGTTTGTCGAAAAGCCTTCCTGTAGTGTGTACGGTTGTAACAACACAACGAGTAGAAACCGAAAATGTAGAGAGAAAGAAATACATTTCCATAGGTTTCCAAATCGAGGTAAGTTGCCTTGAAGGTTGCGTACAATTTTGCAAGAGGAAACAGTTTTCTCCCGGTAAGGGAGCTACTGTGTGCTCAGTGCATTTTAAAAATACAGACTACAATGAAACACAACTTTTGAAAATGAAGGTGATGCCTACGGAAAAGCTGCAAGGTCCAAAATTGAAGCCAGGGTCTGTTCCTTCAATAAGATGTCTGGCATCGACAGATAGAGATAATTGTACAATATAACTATTTATAATAGTTTATTTAAATCCGCCTTGATCAATACACTCATTAAATGAAAGAAACATTATTTATTAAACCATACATGTTTCGGGAAATCTCAACCATTCCCTTCATCAGTGGTTAGATCAAAGAATAACATAATGACACAATCTTTTGTTTTACAATTTGAAGGAGTATTGTGTCCCAATACATCATGTCAAAGAGTAAAGAGAACTTACGAAATATTATAAAAATGATCAATACATACAATTTTGGTTGAACTGAATGAGAAATACTATACAAATTTATGATCTTCAAGTTTTTCTTCTTTTCTTCTTCTTTTTGTTCCTTAAATGATTATATGCTAGCCTAAACAGTGGGTTATCTTCTGTACTTTTCTCATTTAAACTTGATTCAGAATTACATTTTTGTGAAAGGTAAATTTCTAAATTTTCCAAAACATTCATTAGTTTTCCCTTTTTCGGCAATGGGAGAACATATGGTTGAAATGAATCATAAATTTACAGACATTTCCAATGACATGAAATTATTACATTCGACCAAAAAGGGAAAACTAATGAATGTTTTGGAAAATTTAGAAATTTACCTTTCACAAAAATGTAATTCTGAATCAAGTTTAAATGAGAAAAGTACAGAAGATAACCCACTGTTTAGGCTAGCATATAATCATTTAAGGAACAAAAAGAAGAAGAAAAGAAGAAAAACTTGAAGATCATAAATTTGTATAGTATTTCTCATTCAGTTCAACCAAAATTGTATGTATTGATCATTTTTATAATATTTCGTAAGTTCTCTTTACTCTTTGACATGATGTATTGGGACACAATACTCCTTCAAATTGTAAAACAAAAGATTGTGTCATTATGTTATTCTTTGATCTAACCACTGATGAAGGGAATGGTTGAGATTTCCCGAAACATGTATGGTTTAATAAATAATGTTTCTTTCATTTAATGAGTGTATTGATCAAGGCGGATTTAAATAAACTATTATAAATAGTTATATTGTACATTTAGACCAGTCAATACGGACCAAACACAATATTAACCTATCATGGTTAAGTTTATTAACAGATAGAGATACTTCTCAGGCAGGAATGCTAATTCATACGGAAGCCGCTTCACAAAATACACTGAGGGAGTACTCGTCAGAAACTAAAAAGAGCAGGACGGAAAGGTATGAGGCTAAAAGACGATGGGAGTTTGCTGACACAGTATTAAACGAAACTGATAACGATAATGATGTACACAATGTTCAGAATGATATGAGTGAAAATATTTCACCAGACAGACACAAATGTAGTGTAGAAATACATTGTGAGTTAGGAAGTGAAATAGCTAGAAAATACTTCGACGTTGCAACTTCCGGCACAGCCTTGAACAGTGACGTAAATGGGAGAACAGTTGAATGACAGTTTCTATGAACCAGATGAAAGTGACAGTGAAAGTTATATTAGTGATACTGATAACAAACACACTCAGGACGATGAACATATTACGGGTTCATATTTCTTTGTAGCGGGGACAAGTTTGCTCACACTCTTTGAAATTTGTTACATTTGTAAAGTGAAAAACATTTCACTTTACATTAAAGGAACTATGTTGTGCTTAAAATCACTTTGCAATTGTGGTCATAAAGTCCGTTGGTATTCTCAACCTATGGAAGGAAAAAAACTGGAAACAAATGTCCTAATATCATCAGCATTATTGTTGTCAGGCATTCTGTTTGAACCTTTTCTGTCATTCTGCAAGTCCGTTAACTTACATATGATGTCACGAACTGTATATGATAGAATTATTCATAGAGTAACTGGTCTGATAGTGGAGGGTGATTGGGATCAAGAATGGACTAATGTTATTGGTTGTTTGAAAAGCAGTGCCAAACCCAATTGGTTAGCTGGAGATGGCCAGTACGATTCTCCCGGCTTTTCAGCCAAATATTTAGTGTATTCACTAATGGATATAAATACAGGCTACACAGCTCATTTGGAACTTGTTCAGAGTGATGGTGAAAGGTGATCTTGAAAGGGCTGCGTGTGAAATCGCTATGAGGAAGATTGTACAGGAAGAAAATTGTAATATAAAACTCTTCCTTTCCGACAGACACAAAGGAGTAAGGTATTTACTGAGAACGCAGTACCCTGATATTGAACATGAACTTCATGTTTGGAACATATCAAAAAGTCTAATGAAAAAGATGAAAGCTCTTGATAAAAATCATCCAGAAGTTCAAGCGTGGAAGGCCAGTATAAATAATCATTTATGGTGGGCAGCACAAACATGTAATGGAAAAGGTTCTGTGTTAATCGAGAAATTTACGTCAATTTTTCACCACGTAAAAAACGAGCATAAGTGGTTAGAAAACGATGAATGGAAATCCTGTGAGCAGGATACATTAATGGAGGAGGAAGAGAGAAAGAAAATATGGATTAAAGGAAGTTCATATGAAGCCTTGAAGAAAATAGTTTTTGACAAATCTTTTTTAAGAGATGTGGAACATATAAAACACTACGTTCACACCGGAAGCCTAGAAAGTTATCACAACCTTCGTTTGAAATACGCTCCTAAAAGAGTTCATTTCTCGTACAGAGGCTTAAAGCTCAGGTCAGTGATTGCTGCATTGGACTATAATTGCTGCATTGGACTATAATTGGAACATCAATAAATTGAAAGCTGGTATCAAACCTCAGTACTCAAAATGGCGACCACTGCTTAGTAGCGTGTGTTTCAGTCTCCACGTCATTTACGTGTAGAACTTTCAACTAAGTGATAAGTAAAACTACCATGCTACGAACAGCCAGTTCAAAGTGTATCACAACTAATTAAGAACATAATCCGTCTTGTAAACAGCCATGCCAGGAAAGGGAAAGGTAGTAACAACAGACAGCCCAGAGAAGCGCACCCTACAGCAAGCTCTGAGATACAAGGAAACACTCGCCACGCTAGCAAACATCATACAAGACCAGGTAGCCAGGGCCGTTATAGACCAACTTAAAGCTACGATAGATTAAATATGAAAGTAATCGAGGAGATGAGGGAAGCGCTCGAGGCCAGAGACAAGACAATATCAGACCTCACGGAGCAGCTCGAAACTAAGACCGATGCTCTCAAACAATATCAACGGCGGCATTCACTACGTGTGTTTGGGGTGCGGGAATCGAGTGGTGAGGACACGGACAAAATTGTCATCGAGCTAGCTGACAGTATTGGAGTATATTTAACGCATGAGGACATAGACAGAAGTCACAGGGTAGGCAAGATGAGTACAGATAAGCCGCGTCTGATAATAGTGAAGTTCGTGTCGTACCGCAAACGGAACGAACTATTCAAATCTAAAAAGAAACTGAAAGGAACGGGCAATACAATTAGAGAAGACCTCACGGCAATCAGGATGAAACTGTTGCAAGAAGCGATCACTAGATTTTCTGTGTCCAATTGTTGGACAATAGACGGTACAATTATTGTGAGACACAATGGTGTGAAATATCGTGTGTCGAGCCGAGCGGAATTGGACAGGATTAAATAAACCGACAGACCGAAACTAACATGGCACTACACATTTTACAGTTTTAACTAACTTAGACACTAGACTTTTAATTACTAGACTATAATTACTATTCAAACTATTACTTTTAGATTATATCTGCATTAGATTTACATATAATAACTAGGCAAGATAGCGTACAGGTTCTCAACTCAAAGCGAGAGTGCTGAACATGCTTCTATTTTCGGCAAGGTTACTGGTGGTCAGCTGAGCGGACTCTCCGCTCCCATACCTACACAGCCCCCTAATACTAATCCCCTTACAAATGCTTTTAACAACTTTGCAAATTCCTTACAGGTAGTACATGCTAACGTTAAAAGTCTAATTCCTCACTTCCACGAACTCCGTAACTTAATTGTTAATGTCAACCCTCACATCGTCATGAACGGGGAAACCTGGATGAAACCTTGGTTGTCAGATTCTCTTGTCCACCTCGAAAATAATACCTTGATCCGAAATGATCGCACAGGTAAAGACGGCGGCAGAGTAGCTATGTATATTAGGAACGAGCTAAAATATAAAATAATCTACAAAACAATTAGTGAATACTGTGCAAGGCCTGAGTTCATGTTTATTGAAATTGAGGCTTTAGGTGTAAAGTGCTTACTGAGTGTTGTGTATCGCCCACCGAAGATTGGATATATCACCGACCTTGAAGACATCTTACGTGACCTCTTACCCAGGTATGAGCATGTTTTATTACTAGGAGACCTCAATACTGACATCCTTAACGACAAAATGACTGAGACTAACCAACAAATCAACATATTTAAATCTTGTAATATGACGATTTTGCCACTTAAACCAACACATCACACAGCTACATCACATACATTACTGGACTTAATTGTGACGAATAACCCTGACAGCGTACTGACCCACGGGCAAATGTCTGATTGCGGACTATCCAATCACGACTTAATTTAGTTAGCTTATTCACTTAAATGCCCCAAGTACAGACCTAAATTAATTACATTCCGAGACCTAAAAAGTATAAATAACGAAGCCCTATTAGAAGATGCTGCAAACATACCTTGGCATAATGTCCATATTTTAGATAATATAGATGATAAAGTGGAGTTCTTAAACACACAACTGCTAGCTCTTCTTAATAAACATGCGCCAAAACGCACTGCTCGTGTAACACGCCCTGCGGCTCCATGGATGACGCAGGAAATACAAGACTTAATGACAGAGAGAAATAAAGCTTTCAGAAAATTTAAAACTAGCCAAATACCGAATGATTTTGACCTGTACAACACCCTTCGTAACAGGAACACCCAGGCCGTAAGGAATGCTAAAATAAGACACTCACAGAACATTTTACTAACCCGAAACACGACAACAATCTGGAAAACCGTTTAAAAATGGGCATAGGCGAAAATAAAATACATACTGCTGACGTTAAACTTTTTTTTTTGCTAGGGGCTTTACGTCGCACCGACACAGATAGGTCTTATGGCGACAAGACGTTCAACTATCACTGGATGATTTAAACCAATGCTTTACTACAAGACCTGTTAACATTGACAAGACAACAAAAGAACAGACAATTAACAAAATTCTACACAATGGCAATACTAACAATGGAGGAGAACAGTTATATTTTTCCCTCGTAACTCCTGCAGAAGTGAGACAAATTGCACGATCAATAAAGACAACTGCGACAGGATGTGACGAGATTGTTCCACAGTTACTGTTAAAAACTCTAGACGTAATCCTACCAACTCTAACCCACATCATAAATACCTCACTGATAACTGGCATATTCCCTTCCCTTTGGAAATATGCAATTGTTCGCCCACTCCCCAAGACCAACAATCCCGTGGAACCCAAAGACTTTCGATCCATTTGCATTTTACCATTTCTGTCCAAAATTTTGGAGAAAATAGTTCACAGACAAATAACCGCATATTTAAATAACAATATGCTTCTTGAAAAATACCAGTCTGGTTTTAGAAGCAATCATAGCACAACTACTGCACTGCTTAAAATTACAAACGACATAGGAGTAGCTATGGATAAGGGAGAAGTTACCGTTTTAACTCTTCTAGACCTTAGTAAGGCCTTCGACTGCGTTGATACGGACATACTAATAGCAAAATTACGTGCTCTTAATTTCTCACAAAGCACACTATCCTGGATGTATTCCTATCTCTCTGATCGCTGGCAGTGTGTATCTGCAGGTGAAAATTTCTCTTCATGGCAATCTGTACAGACTGGAATACAACAGGGGTCAGTGCTAGCGCCACTCCTATTTTCGATCTCCATTTCAGGACTAACACAAGTAATTAAACATTGTCAATATCATGTGTACGCAGACGACATACAGATATATACACATGCACATCCTCGTGACTTACTGACTGCAATAAATAATATGAATGACGACCTAGGAAGAATATGTAGGTGGACCGATGACCATGCACTAAAACTCCATGCCCAAAAATCACATTGTATTCTTTTAGCTACCCAAAAAACCCACGCACGACTTACAGACATCCATACCCACTCAGTAACATTAAGAGGAACTCAGTTACAATTCAAAGACACAGTTAAAAACTTAAGGATGATAATGGATAAAAACCTTAGTTGGAACGATCATGTAACAGGTATATGTCAGCGCGTGTTTTATTCCTTACATTCTCTTAAAAAACTCAGAGTACTCCCCCAAAGTGTAAGAAAACTGCTTATCCAAAATATGGTAATGCCAATATTAGACTACTGTGACATAGTATACAGTAACCTAAACGCCCCACTTTCCATCAAGCTCCGAACGGCACATAACACATGCGTTCGAGTTATTTCAGATGTTCCAAGGTTTAGCCACATTTCTCCCGCATTTGGTAGGCTTTCATGGCTACGCTTAAGAGAGCGATGAAATTTACACACTCTTTCCCCGTTACATCGTATTCTGAACCTCAACACACCTGAATACCTTGCCACACAATTCCATTACCTAGCATCACCTTCCAGTATTCCTACCAGATCATAACCCACCGCAGTACTATGCATTCCCATTCACCGCTCAACTGGCTACAGTAAATCATTTATAGTCACCGCCAGCCCAATTTGGAATTCTCTACCTGCTGAAATTAGAAGCATGTCAAACCACCTCCGTTTTTAAGAAACTCTGTCAAACCTCATTAATAAATAATAATAATTTCTTATAACATAGTAGGATTAGATCATAGCTAAGTTATTAGATAAGATATTAAATAGATAATTTAGTGTATATTTAACTCTTCATGTAGGTGTGTGTATGGTCGGGCAGAATAGCATGCTTCATACCCTGAGTGAGTGAGTGAGTGAGTGAGTGAGTGAGTGAGTGAGTGAGTGAGTGAGTGAGTGAGTGAGTGAGTGAGTGAGTGAGTGAGTGAGTGAGTGAGTGAGTGAGTGAGTGAGTGAGTGAGTGAGTGAGTGAGTGAGTGAGTGAGTGAGTGAGTGAGTGAGTGAGTGAGTGAGTGAGTGAGTGAGTGAGTGAGTGAGTGAGTGAGTGAGTGAGTGAGTGAGTGAGTGAGTGAGTGAGTGAGTGAGTGAGTGAGTGAGTGAGTGAGTGAGTGAGTGAGTGAGTGAGTGAGTGAGTGAGTGAGTGAGTGAGTGAGTGAGTGAGTGAGTGAGTGAGTGAGTGAGTGAGTGAGTGAGTGAGTGAGTGAGTGAGTGAGTGAGTGAGTGAGTGAGTGAGTGAGTGAGTGAGTGAGTGAGTGAGTGAGTGAGTGAGTGAGTGAGTGAGTGAGTGAGTGAGTGAGTGAGTGAGTGAGTGAGTGAGTGAGTGAGTGAGTGAGTGAGTGAGTGAGTGAGTGAGTGAGTGAGTGAGTGAGTGAGTGAGTGAGTGAGTGAGTGAGTGAGTGAGTGAGTGAGTGAGTGAGTGAGTGAGTGAGTGAGTGAGTGAGTGAGTGAGTGAGTGAGTGAGTGAGTGAGTGAGTGAGTGAGTGAGTGAGTGAGTGAGTGAGTGAGTGAGTGAGTGAGTGAGTGAGTGAGTGAGTGAGTGAGTGAGTGAGTGAGTGAGTGAGTGAGTGAGTGAGTGAGTGAGTGAGTGAGTGAGTGAGTGAGTGAGTGAGTGAGTGAGTGAGTGAGTGAGTGAGTGAGTGAGTGAGTGAGTGAGTGAGTGAGTGAGTGAGTGAGTGAGTGAGTGAGTGAGTGAGTGAGTGAGTGAGTGAGTGAGTGAGTGAGTGAGTGAGTGAGTGAGTGAGTGAGTGAGTGAGTGAGTGAGTGAGTGAGTGAGTGAGTGAGTGAGTGAGTGAGTGAGTGAGTGAGTGAGTGAGTGAGTGAGTGAGTGAGTGAGTGAGTGAGTGAGTGAGTGAGTGAGTGAGTGAGTGAGTGAGTGAGTGAGTGAGTGAGTGAGTGAGTGAGTGAGTGAGTGAGTGAGTGAGTGAGTGAGTGAGTGAGTGAGTGAGTGAGTGAGTGAGTGAGTGAGTGAGTGAGTGAGTGAGTGAGTGAGTGAGTGAGTGAGTGAGTGAGTGAGTGAGTGAGTGAGTGAGTGAGTGAGTGAGTGAGTGAGTGAGTGAGTGAGTGAGTGAGTGAGTGAGTGAGTGAGTGAGTGAGTGAGTGAGTGAGTGAGTGAGTGAGTGAGTGAGTGAGTGAGTGAGTGAGTGAGTGAGTGAGTGAGTGAGTGAGTGAGTGAGTGAGTGAGTGAGTGAGTGAGTGAGTGAGTGAGTGAGTGAGTGAGTGAGTGAGTGAGTGAGTGAGTGAGTGAGTGAGTGAGTGAGTGAGTGAGTGAGTGAGTGAGTGAGTGAGTGAGTGAGTGAGTGAGTGAGTGAGTGAGTGAGTGAGTGAGTGAGTGAGTGAGTGAGTGAGTGAGTGAGTGAGTGAGTGAGTGAGTGAGTGAGTGAGTGAGCAAGCAAGCAAGTAAGTAAATAAAATCAACAGGAGCCTGGGTGATAAAACAGAAATGGATTTGTCACTGCCTAAAAACATCGCTCCAATACCTCGACCTTCCAATGACGACCTGATCAATAAGCACTGCTCACGATTTCGCTTGTAACAATAAATGAGGTACCATACTTCATGTCAATACATTACCAATATTTATCATAGAAACAAGCTTAGGAAACTCTTACATAATTCTACTGGTTTAATTTCATTTTTTCATTTACAGCTTGAAGCCCACATAGGTGCCATCAGATTCCGGAAATGTGTTCCTTACGGTGTTGACAACACATGATGGTACGACAACTCTGTTCGTTTTACCAATTGCAGTCCATGAATTTACCCACAAAGTGAACTGTTTGTAACAAATAAAATGCCAAGTTCTATTTGATGGATTTAAAGCTGACAGTAAATGTTTCCTTGCCCTGTTCTTTGTTTTTAAGCTCATGTTATGCATTGCCATTGTCAATACTTCATGGTCTAAAATAAGCCTTGTAAACAAGGGATTTCTTGTTATACAAATAAATTTCTCAGATTTCACTGCTTTTACATTGTCTAATTCACAACAGTATACACTTTCTTCATCTGTATCCATGATGGTATACTCATTACATTTACACCAAATTTGTGTGCCGGCACGGCCTGTAGTGTTTTAGCATATCCATGTCAAGATCGCTATCTGAATGAACATCAGCAAACGTTGTTCGTTCTGGCTCATACTGATACGGACGAATGATATTTACATCCATTATAAATAAAAATAAGCCCACTAACACTGGTAACAGAAGCACACGGCAGTAGCAGTGCGGGAAAAGACTGTGCGAGTTTACTCCCAGCGACAAGACTGACAGGTAGACTCTACAGCACAATGATGTCACGACCAGTTACTACTTCCGCACATAACTTGAGAATGGTTGGACGTAGAGGCACCGGATTAACGGCACTGTTATTACATTCCCATAATACATATTTAGCAATGAATAACGAAATATATGTTTTTGTGTGGTGTTCTCCTTTAAGTTGGATATTCTAAAAGAAATATAACCTTTAGTTAAACTTTTAATTCAATTTTGATATTGTAGTTAGACCCATTCAAGCCCACACTTTCTTTCACCTTTCTGCGTTCCACAGATACCCCGGAACAATATAAATGAGCAGTAGAACACTAGAAGTTTAAAATGCTTTTTTCGTCTTGTTTGTGAAAATAACACTAAAATAGTTCAATTTTACATTAATGTTTACCTGTCTGATATTAATGCTCTGAGGGGGGATACAATGAGATTTTATCATATTTATTTTCTACGTAGTATTCTCTGCCCGGTTACTCATTCCTGCCACCCAGATGATGAAAATTTCTGGGGAGAACACTGATATGGTTTCAGATTTTAAGGTTCCCCATTTCACAAGAAACAGGAAAGCAGGAATGTCACGCAGGTCCACCTGGCCAGTACAGGCCCCTTGCCAGGGTGCAGTGAAGACCTCAAGGCAGAGAAGATGAACTTCAACATGGTGAGGCAGAACAGCCAGCTTGTAGAAACGCTCAATGGCTAAACAGGTTGTTCTAGCTCCCAACAGTTGAGTCTCTAGTATGATCCAGCATGTCTTATGATACACGGTCGCAGGGTAAGGGTCCAAAATCACAGTACAAACTCTGATCCACCTCAAACAAAACCATGCCTATGCCATTCGCTGCTATCATTCCTTTTAAAAGACCAACGGTAATGAGATAAAGATGACAGAAGCCGGTTACAGGTGTAACTAGACCTACATGTTGGCAGTTGATATGTTACGGTTGCCTTGCTGAGATCCTGCGAATGATCAAGGATCCGGTCCTGCACTGCTATCAACTCCGCAAATGTGGGTTAACCATGGTTAGTTGCACTTGAACATGGCTGGGAAACATCACAATTTGTGGTCAAAGAAATCTAAGATTCTGAAGGACAACACTAACAGACAAGGTAGGTCTCCCTGGCAAGAAGAGCAGATGTGGAAGACAGGTGGGTAAATGTTTTAAGGGGAAGCTTTCTCCCTGGGGAGTAAGTTCAGGAGAGATATCACTTAAGAATTGGTATGAAGGTTATCAGAAAAATCTGAAGCCTGTATAGCATACACCTTCTTTTGGAAAGGGAAGGGGCACAGAGAATAATTTTGGGCGAGCAAGTAAAGTCTATGCCCTTTTCGATGACATTGCAGTTTGGGGAGATAATGAAGAGGGAGTACAGACACAAGTTGATTTATGGAATGAGGAGATAAGAAATTTTGGAATGAACATTAGTACTGCGAAAAGCAAGACTGTGATCATGACAAGAGATAACAGAAAATCCAGGGGAGTGATAAAAAAAGGAAATGAACCTCTTGAAGTATTGAAAAATTTTAAATATTTGGGCAGCATACTGTGACAAGATGGAAATTTGGATGGAGAAATTTATTTAAGAATACAGCAGTCTGCAAGTTTCTACCAGTGTGTGAGAGACATTGTATGGAACAAAGATGTGCTAATGAGGTGCAAAAAGGTTTTATAATCGTCCTATTATAAACCTATACTGACCTATGCTTCAGCAGCTTGGATGTTGACTAAGCGGAACCAAAGTAAGATAGAAGCAGTGAAAATGAGGTTCTTGAGGAGCATAGAGGGAAAGACAAGACGAGATAGAATACGAAATGAGGAAATAAGGAGAAGCGTGGGAGTGTGTAAACTTCTAGAAGGGATTGATATGGCAAAGCTAAAATGGTTTGGAAACATGATGAGAATGCCAGGAGAGAGAATACCAAAGAGAACATTCATGGATACAGAGACTGGAAAGATGCCTAAGGGGACGGCCTAGAATGAGATAGAGGAGCTCTGTTGTGGACTGTATTGCAAATAGAGGAGTCAATAGCAATAAAGTACTAGAAGAGGAATGGTGGAAAGATCGAGTAAGGTACACTACCCTACCCAGAGAGAATCTGGAAAAAGAAGAAGAAGAAGAAGAAGAAGAAGAAGAAGAAGAAGAAGTAGTTCCCCAGATAAGCCCATACAAATACAGACAGATGTCCAGAAGGCATTTTATTTTTAAATATGTACAGATACATTAGTATACAATGCTCTGTCAAAAGGAACGAGGCACATTCTCAAATAAATACAAGACATTAAAAAATGGATAAAAATGTATAAATTACAAAAAGCATTTTACGTTATTTCTTCTACTTGAAGAAGATACCCGAGAAAGCTAAGACTTTATGTTGTTTACATTCAACAAACAGATAAAACTATAAAATTCACAATAAGGCTATATTTATATATCTTTTCTGGTACAACAATAGTCAATCATTTGCCTCACTTTAACTTGCGCTTCTTTAAGACGTATCTTGTCATACTGCCTATCATGGTTGTGTGGTTTCTTTAATATAATTGAGCTATTGTCCAGTGTTTCACAAGAAGCACGACAGTGGTGACGATACTCAACACAACACCACTGCTTTCTTTCTCCATACTTTCTGTGCAAATTGTAGAGATATCCATCATGCATCAATTGTTGGCCTCCACGTAAACTATCCAGGAACTGGAGCTGCCCTGCAGGAGAAACTGAATATTAGGTTCTGACTAGAAATAAATTCACTAATAATATTTTAACGAGCAATGCAAATAAAGCTTCGTGTTAGTTTCTGAACATATTTATTTATTAATGTCAATAACAAAGCCTCAGGAACCTTTGGAAGACTATCATCAATCACCCCTTGATCTGCATTTAGTTCAATCACCCAGGTGGCAGATTCCTTATCTGTTGTATACCTGGTATTTTCTTAAATAATTGCAAAAAATTTGGAAATTTATTGAACATTTCCCTTGGTAAATTATTCCAATCCCTAAATCCTGTTCCTCTAAACAAATATTGCTCCAATTTGTCCTCTTGAATTCCAACTTTATCTTCTTATTGTGATCTTGCCTACTTTTAAAAGATCCATTCAAACTTATTTGTCTACAAATGTCATTCCACGCTATCTCTCCAATGACAGCTCGGAACATAACCCTTATTACAACTTACAAACTTCATCATATAGATCTGCATTGATACAGTAGCATGGCAAGAACCAAGTCAGAGCGAGGCTCGGATGAGAACCGGCTATAGGGAGATTTGCCAACTTTGATGTCCTTGTTTTTTGAAACAAATCTTCAATCAATCAATACCGATCAGCATTTAGGGCAGTTGTCCTGGTGGCAGATTCTCTATCTGTTATTTTCATAGCCTTTTTTTAAATGATTTCAAAGAAATTGGAAATTTATTGAACATCACCGTTGGTAAGTTATTCCAATCCCTAACTCCCCTTCCTATAAGTGAATATTTGCCCCTATTTGTCCTCTTGAATTATTCATAAGAATCTTCATAAGAATTAAAGCTTTTAGTATGGTGGTGGTCACGCATCCAGATCTATGCCATACCAAAGGCTATCTCAAAAGCATTAGTTTCCTACTACCAGAAATACCTTTTATTTTGAAAGGAATCTTCATAAGAATTAAAGCTTTTTGTATTCTGATGTGGATAAGGTCCCATTTTACTATTCCAAGTCCAGAGTTCAAATCTCCCTCAGTCAGTACACTGAAGCTACTGGCTACCAGCACTGCATGTCATATTTTAAAGAAACATCATTCAAATTTTAACATGTGAAGAATTTTTACAAGGAAGTGATAGACAATTTTATGAAAAAGAGTGTTTATTGTCTAAGTGTATTCTCAAACAGTTCGTGAAGGACATGGGTTCATCCATTTTTTAAAATTATCAGACAGCAACAATGATGTATCTAAATCTGTTACGAGACGCTATGGCTGAAGAAGTCTTAAATTAGATGAAACATGTACCAAAGAATGTTTAATATATTTTAATATTGAATGTGTTTTCAATTGTAAAGTGAAGTGTATTGATTGGGTGGACTATTAAAGCTAACAGTAGTTCTTAACGTAACACTTAGTCGAGCAGCTCGTCTCCCTTCCCCCAAGCCTACACAGCCAAACTTTCCAAACTGTTCATAACACTACTCTCTTATAATGTTTCCACCTATTCAATATTATTTATTGTAACCGTAAAAAAAGTTACATATATGATAAAACTACTTTTGGTCCTGCTAGAGACCGTCATGAGTCAAAATCAATAAAAGTTAAGGTAAGACATGAATTATAGATAAAATTTATGGAGCAAGCACGTGTTGTTGATATTCAGTGCAAGACAAGTAAAGATTTGGATGTTAAATACTCATCATGATCACAGGTCTTAAGTCTCAGTTTTCTTCCTAGTTTTCTGTGAAGTGCATTCTTCAAATTGTCGGAAATTACCCAGAACAAATTGAGCTGCTTTTCTTTGGATTTTTCCCACTTATTACATACAATTTACAAAATATTTGTTTAATGTTAACCTAGTCAATACTTACAATACCACATTTTGTGGTTAAATAATTATAAAAAATAGAAAGTTTGTGAACATGTTTTGCCCTTCTTAATGGGCATCATCAGCACAATGGATAACCTTAAAACAAATAATTACAATTAAGACTGTTTACAATTATTGCTCATATAAAATTTTCCCACTTCTCGAATCAAGAAATCCTGGTGAGGGTCCCATACACTGGAACCATATTCTAGTTGGAGTCTTATCAGAGACTTGTAAGCCCTCTCCTTTCCATCCTTACTACAACCTCTAAACACCCTCATAACCATGTGCAGAGATCCGTACCCGTTATTTACAATTCCATTTATGTGATTACCCCAATGAAGATCTTACCTTACATTAACACCTAGATACTTACACTGATCCCCATAAGGAACTTCCACCCCATCAACGCAGTGATTTGCCTATTTGTGAAACTCACAACCTGACTTTTAACCCTGTTTATCACCATACCATTGCCTGCTGTCCATCTCACAACATTGTCAAGGTCTTTTTGCAGTTGCTCATAATCTTCTAACTTATTTATTACTCTATACAGAATAACATCATCTGCTAAAAGCCTTATCTCTGATTCCACTTCTTTGCTCATATCATTTATATATATAAAAGAAAACATAAAGGTCCAATAATACTGCCTTAAGATAATGCTTCACCCACTCTTAATTCTCCGAGTTCTATTTTCTAGAAATATAGCCACCCATTCAGTCACTCTTTTGCCTAGTCCAACTGCAATCACATTTGCCAGTAATCTCCCATGATCTACCCTATCAAATGCCTTAGATAAGTCAATCATGGTACAGTCCATATGACCTTGTGAATCTAAGATGTCTGCTCTTTTTTGATGGAATCGTACAAGGTGAGCTTCAGTGGGATAACCTTTCTTAAAGCCGAACTGCCTTCTATCGAACCAGTCATTAATTTTGCAAACAGTCTAATATGGTCAGAAATAATACTTTCCTAATCTTATATGAAACACATGTCAAACTGACTGGCCTGTAATTTTTGGCTTTATCACCCTTTCCTTTACAGCAACTCTCTGTTCATTTGGTATAGCACCTTCATGCAAACGATAATTAAATAAGTACTTTGGATATGGTACTACAGGGTCTTTTTTTCCGGCTGGCTCCGTGTGTCAGGGCAACATGCATCAAAGGTGATAGCGCATCTGGGTGACTCATTTTCCGAAAGATATATTGCTTCATGACCCGCTAAGATGACCTAATGCAGTATGGTAGCGATAACCATTGCCTCACAGTAATCGTTTAGTTTAAGATCTGTGGTACTGCTAGCGTGTTCAATGTGTTTGCTTTAAAATAGCGTAGTTTCTGTAGGAATACTAATTGTGTGTTTAATAAGTGATGTATACAGTAGAACAGCGTGTATTCATTGTGTTGTGCTATGCAAAGCGTTCTTCCTATACAGAGTGCCGCTTTCGATTCATTCGCAAATTTCCTGCCATCCTCCCCATAGGAGTACGGTATGTACAGTAAATTAGTAAAGATGTTCCGCACCACCGGGTCCATTCTTAACAAGAAATCACACAGGAGACAAACCACTTTAACAGAGGAAAGGCTTGAGGAATTAGGAGCTCTCTTGGAAAGAACTCCAACAAAATCCCTGTCACGTCTCGCCGTACAAGCTAATGTCATTATCTTCTGCCCACAAAGCAACAAAACCGTTAAAAGCAAATCCGTACAAACCCACCCCTGCCCAATATTTAAGAAAATAATAATAATGTTATTTGCTTTACGTCCCACTAACTACTTTAGCGGTTTTCGGAGACGCCGAGGTGCCGGAATTTAGTCTCGCAGGAGTTCTTTTACGTGCCAGTAAATCTACCGACACGAGGCTGTCATATTTGAGCACCTTAAAATACCATCGGACTGAGCCAGAATCAAACCTGCCAAGTTAGGGTCAGAAGGCCAGCGCCTCAACCGTCTGAGCCGCTCAGCCCGGCACCCAATATTTAAGAGGACTTGACAGTTTTGCTAGGGTTCGATATTATAACTCGTTGCTTCAGTCAGTTCACGATGGGTATGTTGACCCAGAATAGTGATGAAGCATGGCTACACTTAAGTGGCTATGTAAATAGTCAAAACAATCGCTACTGGTGTGCAGAAAATCCCCCCAGCTGCATGTCCATCCACTTCATGATGTAAAGATAGGAGTTTGGTGTGCAATAAGTGTTTGCAGAATTATAGGCCTACATTTTTCCATGAAACAATAAACAATAAATAAACCTCATTCTCAGACCATTCTTTTAAGAGCTGATCGAAGAAGGAATGAGGAATGGTTACTTTATGCAAAATAATGTGATGGCACACACTGCTAATTGGTCTATGGAGGTAATATGGGAAGTTTTCTCCCTATATCTCCTGATTTAAATCCCTGTGATTATTACATGTGGGGGATGCTAAGGGAAAAGTGAATGTGACCAACCCTCACACAAGAGAAGAACTATAAAAGAACATTACATAAGTCATTTCAAACATCACACGGACTGAGATTCGCCGAGTGTCTGCAAACCTATTTACGAGGTGTCAGATGTGTTTGACAGCTGAGAGATAACATTTTTAACATCAAATGTAATGCCAGGTAGGTTTTAGACTAATAGTTTCATTATAAATGGATTTCTCTAAGTGTGAATTGCTGTGAGTAGTGGGGAGGAAAAGCGCGCATTATACCGGCTAGCAACAGAATGTCATTGCACCAGCCGTATCGTGCTCTGAGTGGTGCTGCAGAGCGAGCCAGAAAAAGACCCTGTATATCCCAACCCATTGTCTCTAGCATATCCCCAGAAATCTTATCAACTCCGGCTGTTTTTCTAGTTTTCAACTTTTGTATGTTATTGTACAAAGGTCATGTCTCGAAAGGTGGTGAACCTCGATTAATTGATCACTGGATTATCTAATGGTCTTCCCTTTTGCTAACCCACTGGCTGATTTTGACTAGTGGTGGTAATTATTTGATGAGCGGAAGCAGCATATTCCATGTAATTAATCTCATAATGGAACCGAATTGAAGTTGATATATTAAAATTACAAAAATTTTATTTACAACCATCTATTCAATACATTACAATATACTCATTGGATGATAGTATAATCATGAAGTATCTTAAATAATGGGACATGTTTCCTTCAGCATAGCAAACATCAGCAGCTATTAAATGCACAAAGACTATGTTCAAGATTGTCGTTACTTTATAAAGAGTCCACTATTTGGTGTTCCACGTTACATACAGTTTCCGAGTCTTACTGCTAGCACGTGCATATTGACTTGCTTAACTTGAACTCTCTTTTGGTATCGAGATCGTGTATCTCCTATGGAATTCACAACTACTGGTGTTCACGTCATATGTAAACCTTAGTCAGTATTGCTGTTATGTGCCTTTTGACTGGTTCAACTTGGACTGGCGATGATTTGATGATGATGATGATGATGCTTGTTGTTTAAAGGGCCCTAACATCGAGGTCATTGGCCCTTGCGATGATTTAAGAAACCCTCTTTTAACTCTTGTTTTTTAATTAATATGAAGGAATTCCAACCTCATAATTTTAATAATAATAATGTTATTTGTTTTACATCCCACTAACTACTCTTTTACAGTTTTCGGAGACACCGAGGTGCTGGAATTTAGTCCCGCAGGAGATCTTTTATGTGCCAGTAAATTTACCGACATGGGGCTGACGTATTTGAGCACCTTCAAATACCACCAGACTGAGCCAGGATCAAAGCTGCCACGTTGGGGTCAGAAGGCCAGGGCCTTAATCATCTGAGCCACTCAGCCCGGCCCTCATAATTTTTTATTTAATCCACGCTTCACACATTCATGTATATTTTAATGTTCACAATGTCTAATGTCATACTTTAACAACCCCATGATTGTTTTTAATTTACAGATGTTTATTGTTAATGCATTTCACAATAAATACTTTTTTAATTTGCACATATTTTGTTACAATCTCAAGTCTACTGTTCATATTGTGTTGATCATTGACGATCAATCTTTTATTACAACACGGTTACTCTTCTGACATGAGGATACTATTTTGATCATTTTTAAACTCAGGGCCCGGACCTAGTCTTTGTGCATTTAATGGCTGATGATGTTCGCTATGCCGAACGAAACATGTCCCATTATTTAAGATACTTCATGATTATACTATAATCCAATGAGTAGATTGTAATGTACTGAATAGGTGGTTGTAAATAAAATTTTATAATTTTAATATAGCAGCAAATTCTTTGGTCATATGTTTCAAACTACCACCAGTAAGCGGGAGAAGTTTTAAAGACTGCTCAGTACAGGGAACTAATTAATTATTTTGTTTCAAACTTCTTCCGTGCATGCTCTCTGATCTACATATTGTCGTGCGCATACCAATAGGCAGCAAATCCTTAGAATGACCATGGCACTTCCTTCGCAGACTGTTGACTACAGATGATGATCAAAACATATATTGATGTCAGAAATGATGAAAATGGCACCGTGAGTGGAAGGAAAGCTGCTAGCTGGCCTACTGTCAATGTGATTCAGAACATTTTATTTACGGGTGAGAGTGGTATAAGTGAAGAAGTATCGGAGAAGTGTCTGGCCCTGCGGTGTAGGGGCAACGCATCCGCCTGTCACCAGGCAGCCCCGAGTTCGTTTCCTGGCTGGAGCAGGGGTTTTTAATTGTAATGATTAATATCCCTGGCCTGGGGACTGGGTGTTTGTGATTCCTTAATGTTCCTTTCCTCCCACACAACATTCCACACTACCGTCATTCCAATTACACGCAGATTCATACAATATGGTGCCAGTAGGGGCAAAAGATCCACATGGGTCAACGCCCCGAACAAATAGCATTTAAAAAAAAAAAATGGGAGAAGTCTGACATTTCAAATATAAAACTGAACAAATCAACTTCAATTTGTGAGATAATGAGTGACAACATTTTCTCTATAACAGCTGATTTTTAAGGTTAACGCAACAAATTTTGGAACAATATTATCGCTCTCGCTACCTGACCCATAGTCTTTACAGGCCATGTTTTTCCTGAAACTAGCCAAGCCCGTACTTTCCTTGGAGTTGCTCATTTGAACAAATGTTATTTTGCTAAGCAGTATTTCAACGGATCTGGTTATAGAATTATTTTGCTAGGTTATGCCACATTTGCAACACAGAAGTAAGAAATCAAGGGGGAAAGCTTCTCATAAGGAGACATGCTACCATTGTGAGCAGTGTGGTGTCACATTGTGTATGGAGACATGCTTCAAAATTTATCATACAAAGAAACAATGTGATTCTGTGTAAGGAAGTAGTTACCTAAAACTAACAATAATGATGTCCAACGTGCTATAAATTCAATCCACAGTGGTAATAAGTGAAATGATACAATATTATGAAATGAGATCCATTATTTGACTTTTCTTTTGTGACATTTACATGGTTGGAAAAAGAAAACCATAAGATATGAGATTTGTTGGAAATAATTGTACTTGTTTATTCATGCATTATTGCAGAAGAATAGGTCTTTGAAACTGTAAATGTTTCATTGATGTTTGGAGCATAATTACAAGAAAAAATCAATCTCATTATCATACAAATTGTCTAGTTTTCAAGGACATGTACATAAATATGGTCTGGTAGTGAGAGCGTCAAGCATGCCATGTTGTAACATGGGTAGTTAACTGAACTTTTCATGAAAAATGATTTCTTTCAGCATGTTTTATCCTTAAAGAATTAGTAAGCCAGTGGACTGATTGATCAATAATCCCAGATAAAATTCTATGTGCCTGCTAGAATATAACAATGCATTCCAGTTATAAAATGTCCAAGCAGAGAATCTGTGTGAGGCTACAACACATGGTATTATCCAGTGGCGTAGGCTATCGGTGAAGCCCTAACCTCAAATGAGAACGATGGAAATCTAAAACATGTTATATTGTAAGCATCTGGCACATTGTTCCATTTACAAAGCTTGAACGCAGCTTGCTGCTGAATGCCCGAATGGTGTGGGGGCCGGGGGGATAGGGATAGTCAGATCGCCACTGCTAACGAAGGAGAGATAGTCAAAAGACTTGAAGTTCTCTGGAAGTTTCTGAAGTGACACATGCGCTCCTGATAACAGAGTGCTAGTGTTTCACTCCCTTTTGCTACTGTTGTACGAGTTATATAGGTAGACTAGCTGATGTACCCGTGCTTCGCTACGGGATTCTCACAAAGACTGTCTTTGTGGTTTTCCTACCTGAAGTCGTCAGAAGGAATGTAGTGATTAAAAGCAATGTTATATAAAATACTTGATCAAATTAATAAACCGCACATTTTCTCACTTTTAACGAACAGTACTACGGTGCCGATCTAACAATCCAAAGTTCCAGTGCTGCAATGACCAGACCGCAGACAGCTGTGAACACTTCTTTGCCATTATTCTGTTAAATATGCACACTGCTCATTCCAATCAGTGCCTCTTAGTAGGAATTGAATAGCTCGAGTGCTATGATGAACCAATTTGTTACGTATCAGTAGTATCAGGAATTTAACTCCCCAGCTACTTCCTGCCAATTTTCAGGCAGGCTGTTATACTCGGTACGACCGGGTGAGTTGGCTGTGCAGTTAGGGGCGCATAGCTGTGAGCTTGGATCCAGGAGGTAGTGGGTTCGAACTCCACTGTCGACAGCCCTGAAGATAGTTTTCCGTGGTCTCCAATTTTCACACCACGAAAATGCTGGGGCTGTAACATAATTAACGTGGGGGCTGCTTCCTTCCCACTCCTAGCCCTTTCGTATCCCATCGTCGCCGCGAGTCCTATCTGTGTCGGTGCGACGTAGAGCAAATTTTAAAAAACTCGGTATACAGCAGTAATCCCATCTATCGGAGATGAATGGCAACAGAGACACAAAGCAAATCACAACAAACAATGGTCAATGTAATGTTATTGTTGATCAATGATATGAGCTTTCTGTATTGTAGTCCTTCACATTCAGTTTTCTTTCGACTCTGTAATATATGGCCGTCTTACAAAATTAATTATAGCGTAGACTGTAGTTCCTTAATCCCCGACTTTACATACCGATTTTCATTAAATTCTGTTTACCCATTTTCTCGTGACGGCACTGATATGATCTTAGTAATAAAAATCCATATTCATAAATATCTCCGTCATCATAACCGACAGGTCAAAATGTATAAGGCATAAATGATCGGAAATTTAATACTATGTAACTTTATTTATATAGTAATTGTCCATAAGACCACTAATAACACAAATATTCGAGAATTAAATTTTGGGCCTTCCTCTAAACTACCATTTCGCTCAGGGTGAATAAAGTTAGTTATGGCCTAGATTGTAGCGACTTATTCCCCGAATTTGCGTACCGATTTTATTTACGATGGGACAACTAATAACAAATATTTGAGAATTAAATTTTTAGGCCTTTCCCTAAACTACCATTTTTCTTAACGTGAATAAGATTATTTATGATGTAGATTGTAGCGACTTATTCGCCGACTTTGCATACCTAATTTAATTAAGATAGGATCACTAATAACATAAATATTTGCAAATAAAATTTTAGGCCTTCTCCTAAACTACAATTTCTTTCAGAGTGAATAAGATTATTTATAGTTTATATTGTAGCAACTTATTTTAGAACTTTACATACCGGTTTTCATTAAGATAAGGCCACTAATAATATAAATATTTGAGAATTAAATTTTAGGCCTTCCCCTAAACTACCATTTCTCTCAGCGTGAAAAAAGATTATTTATGGCCTAGATTGTAGCGACTTATTCCCAGACTTTACATACCGATTTTCATTAAATTTTCTTCAGCCGTTTTCTCGTGATGCGTGTACATACATACAGACAGACAGAAATTACAGAAAATTACAAAATGCATTTCCTTGTTACTATGGACATGACTGATACAGAAATACCATTATTTTCAAGTTTTGAGCAATGTACAAACAAAACTCTTATTTTATATATATAGATCTGCTAGAATGAAATGCACTCTTTCTGGTTTAGTATTCTCTTTGGTTGGTTGGAATCAAACCTGTGATCATGGGTCGGACACCACCACTGATCTCCCAAAGAAGCTAATAAACCAGTGAACGATGGGTACAACCGCTGATAATGCTGTAAAATTCAAAATTTTAATAATAATAATAATAATAATAATAATAATAATAATAATAATAATAATAATAATAATAATAATAATAGTAGTAGTAGTAGTAATTGCTGAACAAAAACCATGATCAGTACATGAAGAACCTGACAGTGGAGAGTAAATGGGAAAACTTAAAGGATAAGGTTAACCGAGCTCGATAGCTGCAGTCGCTTAATTGCGGCCAGTATCCAGTATTCGGGAGATAGTAGGTTCGAACCCCACTATCGGCAGCCCTGAAAATGGTTTTCCGTGGTTTCCCATTTTCACACCAGGCAAATGCTGGGGCTGTACCTTAATTAAGGCCACGGCCGATTCCTTCCCACTCCTAGCCCAGAGAAGGAAGCATGAGTGGTGGACAGAAGAATGTGAAGAGGCGGTAGAGTACAGGAGGAAGATGTGGGTAAGGTGGCAGACTACCAAGAAGGAAGAGGACCTGTCAACTTTCGAGACAGTGAGAAGGATGGCTGCCAAGGCGATCAGGAATGCCAGAAGGAAAAGGTGGAATGAGAGGCTGGAAGAAGCTGATCATGCGTTTAAGAAAAACAAATCACGATCCTTCTTTAAGGAGATGAAGAGCAGGATAAAGGGTTATGAGGCGAGAGAACCTTTTGTGAAAGGACAAGACAGCGAGTTGAAAATAGGAGGAAAAGATGTATGCGAGGAAATGGCAAGATATTTCAAAGATCTACTGAACACAGAAGCACCCACAGGGAGTATTACTCTACAGTATAGCAGAGACATCAACCAAGGACGAGCACCCACCAAAACAGAAGTTGTGAAGGCAATCAAGGATCTCAAGAACAACAAAGCGGCAGGTAATGATGGTATATGCGCCGAGGAGATCAAATGGGGTGGTCCTGCAATGGAAGAAAGGATGTACAGAATAATAATGGACATCTGGATAAATAAGAAGATACCTAGCGACTGGAAAGAAGCCATAATTATACCAGTACATAAGAAAGGAGACAAAAGAATACTGGATAACTACAGAGGTATCTCACTGCTAAATATTGGGTACAAGATACTCTCGAGATTATTGCTGAACAGAGTGGAAGCACAGCTTGAATCAACCATAGGAGAATACCAGGGTGGTTTCCGGAAAGGGAAAAACTGCGCAGAACAGATCTTTGGACTCAAGAGAATCACAGAACACAGACACAGGAAAGGAAAAGACACAATAGTTACATTTGTAGACTTCGCAAAAGCCTACGATTCAATAGACAGGAACACACTACTGAACATCCTACGCGACAGAGGATTGGATTCTACGACACATGGATTGGTGGGGGAAACATTGAAGGATACAACTGCTAGAGTAAGACACCGGAGTATGTGGCAGCTTTGAAATTAAGAAAGGAGTCCGACAAGGGGATGGGCTGTTATTTATAAGTTTCATTTCCGTATTGATAGATATTACTTTACAGAAAAACAATATATATACAAATCTCCACCTTATCAATACAAATTTATTTTACATAAGTATAGTCAAATAGTCAAGACTAGTTTCGACCCCTAGGGGGTCATCCTCAGTTGACATGCATTAAAAATTGTATTGTTCACAAAAACATCACATATAGTGGTAAAAGCTTAGACTAATTTAGACTGATCATTAATGTTGGTATGTCTAATGCATGACTAGTGTGCATCGTTTATGAAGACACATATCACCTTACTGCTACTACCATCCAATTTTTAGGTTATATAATATGGAACACACATATGTTTGTGTAACTCATCAGTGGCAAGTTCAACTATATACACAATTGGCTGTTGATTAGTCACATGAAAGTACAGAACACTGGCTTGAACATTCTGTTTGAGATATCAATGCAACACCTTACTTGCATACATCCTAGAAGCTAAATTCAGTTTGTAAAGCCCATTACTTCTGATTGAAACTTAGTATGAAGTTAAAATTTGAATAAAAATATCTGCTTAATGTAGACATTAAAATATTGTTAAAATGGGCATATAGTCAAAAACAGTGGTATGTATGCCACACATGTCTAGTTAAAAATACATTACATTGATGTTGTTTATGTATGGTACAACATGTACATTGATTTGGAATAAATGGGGTTTGTATATATAGTGTTCCAACAAAATGGATCCGTAAAAAATATTATATGTAAAGACAATTGGTATTATAATGATCCGCTGCATATCAGGTAGTACTAGTTATTTATCTGGAGATATTTTTTGGCAGCTACAGATGTTGGAGTTATTAGAAATGTTAATGGAGCATATTTTCTTCCGTAGTCGCGATGTTTATAGTTGGTGGCATTAGTCAAATATGTTGAAAATTATGCGTATCAGATCCCAACAGGCAGCTACAAAGAACGCACGGTTCCAACACTTTACACACTCCACCTTGTTTTTTACAACATATAAGCTTCCAGGACAAAATCAACATGTACCAAGACGCATAATTTTCAACATATTTGACTAATGCCACCAACTATAAACATCGCGACTACGGAAGAAAATATGCTCCATTAACATTTCTAATAACTCCAACATCTGTAGCTGCCAAAAAATATCTCCAGATAAATAACTAGTACTACCTGATATGCAGCGGATCATTATAATACCAATTGTCTTTACATATAATATTTTTTACGGATCCATTTTGTTGGAACACTATATATACAAACCCCATTTATTCCAAATCAATGTACATGTTGTACCATACATAAACAACATCAATGTAATGTATTTTTAACTAGACATGTGTGGCATACATACCACTGTTTTTGACTATATGCCCATTTTAACAATATTTTAATGTCTACATTAAGCAGATATTTTTATTCAAATTTTAACTTCATACTAAGTTTCAATCAGAAGTAATGGGCTTTACAAACTGAATTTAGCTTCTAGGATGTATGCAAGTAAGGTGTTGCATTGATATCTCAAACAGAATGTTCAAGCCAGTGTTCTGTACTTTCATGTGACTAATCAACAGCCAATTGTGTATATAGTTGAACTTGCCACTGATGAGTTACACAAACATATGTGTGTTCCATATTATATAACCTAAAAATTGGATGGTAGTAGCAGTAAGGTGATATGTGTCTTCATAAACGATGCACACTAGTCATGCATTAGACATACCAACATTAATGATCAGTCTAAATTAGTCTAAGCTTTTACCACTATATGTGATGTTTTTGTGAACAATACAATTTTTAATGCATGTCAACTGAGGATGACCCCCTAGGGGTCGAAACTAGTCTTGACTATTTGACTATACTTATGTAAAATAAATTTGTATTGATAAGGTGGAGATTTGTATATATATTGTTTTTCTGTAAAGGGGATGGGCTGTCGCCAATATTATTTAACCTAGTTTTGGATGAAGTGGTGAAGCAGTGAAGACAGTTGAATAGAACTATGGGAATTGAAGGTGTACAGATTGGATATAAGATCAAAAACAATGTCATAGTGGATTGCATTGCCTTCGTAGATGATATGGTGCTGTTACATGAGAAGGAAGAAGAAGCAAAGTTGGCACTAGCAAATCTAGCAGAGACTGCAGCAAAGGTTGGTCTGAAAATAGCCTACAACAAGACGAAGGTACTGAATACGAAGACCGATTGGAATGTAAAAGGCCAAGTGGTAGAGAGAGTCGACAGCTTCCGGTACCTAGGTGAGAACATCACGGGTAAAGCAACAAAAGTACCACAGACAGAGCTCAACTGCTGCTGAAACTACGATATGCAGCCATGACTACATATGGAAAGAAGAACCTCTCGAGGAATGCCAAACTGCGACAGTACATGATAACCATCAGGAATGCTGCATTATATGCAATTGAAACGCTGACATTGGGCAAGAGAGCTTGCATACAACTGGAGAAGGAGGAAAGAAGAATCTTGAGACATATATGGGGCACCAAAAAGCAAGGTGAAATCTGGGTACAAAGATCACGGCAGGAACTATATGCGAGTATAAAACCAATCTTGAGTGTGATAAGAAAGAGAAGGTTAGGATTTGTTGGACATCTCACGAGGATGGATGACAGTAGGCTGACGAAGAAGATATGGAATGCAACCTGCTTAACTGGAAATAAGTGGATGAAGGAAGTCAGAGAAGATTGGGAGACTATTGGCATAAAGGAAAAATATCCACTGATGACAGTACAGGATAGGTCCAAATACAAAAAGCTTGTGGAAGGTCACGGATGGACAGACACCAGGATCCAGATTCAGATCACGGAAGCCGAGAGAAAGAGGAGGAGTGAGAGAATGAAGAGGTATTGGGAAGAAAGAAGACTTACCAAACAAGTCATTCGTGATCCTCAGGGGTCGTAACGAACCTAATAATAATAATAGTAGTAGTAATAATAATGCATGGCATCTATATAGGCTTGGTGGTGACATTGAGGATAAAATGAATGCCGAAGATGTCATAAGCAGGAATTAGAGTATGAGAGGGTTGAATATGAGAATTGAACCGGGCCCATCAGTCCAAAGACAAGCATTCCATTCATTTTGCCGCAAAGCCGCTTTGGTGTTGAGTATTGACAGTAGCAGAGGCCAGGGCAGTAGCTAGTGAAACAGCCTTCACAACACAGCAGGCTATTGGGTGCAGTTCAAAATACTTAGGGCTTGACATTCACTAAATCAACTATGGAAATGGGTCACATCTGAATCCCAGCTAATATCATCTGTTGAGACCAGCCTACCGAACATTACGATCATTCACAGAAGTTTTACAAAATCAATAACAAGGTTACATTTCATTAACTATAGTTTAGCTTCAGTTCTCACTTTGAGTATAACCATGTTTTGCAACACAATGTCTTCAAAACAAGTGAACTCGTGACTGGATACAGACTTGGTCTGATTTATGGAAGTGGCATGAATATGAAATTGGAACAGGTGGATCATATCAAGTATTTAGGATATGTAGGCTGTACTAACAAGATACAGTGAGCTCGTAGTTGGGACGACGATCTTTATGTTGGTCTGTTACTTTATGGGAGTGAAAGCTCGGTGGACACAGGATATCTTATTCACAACTTGGAAGCAACGGGCATGAAGGTAATGAGAATAATACAGGTGAAGGCACTCGGAAAGACCAAGTTAGAAATTCACTCAATCGATGAAGCTGTACAAATACTCCAGCTTTGGTGGTGGGGTCAACGGGAAGTGCAATGGGCTCAACCATAGAGGGTAAGAAAAGTAGAGGGAGACCAAGGCAATAATGGTTAGACTCGTAAGGAACTCTCAATGAGCTTATAAAGAAGTCTACGTTCATTTTGCTAAAATCATCTGCTTTCTATTGGAAGCTCACATACCACAAACAGCTGAAAGTTGTAACTGGAAGGTTCCAAAGAGAACCTTGAGTATCGGACGAAAGCAGTGAACAAGCAAGTGGTGGGCCGCAGCAGTTGTTCATCTACCACTATTGTTCGTCAATAGTGACTTGTATTGATAAAGTGGTTGAAACAAACAAAACGCTGGCACCATGCACAACAAATCTAACTGGAAGTTTTAATGTCATATAAATATATTTTGGGCCATAATAATTTTTTTGTTTAATTATACTTGACAACTAACTTATACACAGAATAAGTGACTGCCACAGGATACTTAATTTTTTCATCACTGAATGAGTGACACAACATTCCACACATATAAGATCTACTAGAGATCATCCTTAACGTAGGATGAAAATTTGTAGATTTTTTTGTGTAGTTTCTTTCAGAAGTTATAAAAAACTGGACATGAATGTAACAATTGGAAGCCTCTAAAATGCCTCGCCTGGGGTTCTCTGAAAGGCTAACAGGTAGCAGAAAGTGAATGTGTTAACACTTTCTGATTTGTGTATGTAGCGAAGCATAAGGGTACCACAAGTGGATAATAAATTATAATCCAAGAATTAAGGATTACATATATTTTTATAAAACTTCAATAATTTTCCCGCATTCCAATGGGCCCAGCAATTGAAAATTGGACACTTTCCCATTGAGAAGATGCAATGGAAACTCTATATTACATGTGCTTTATTTGGGCAAGAGAATGAGCAGATTACGCTGCTGATTTCAAAATCATATACTACATTCCAAGAATAAAACTCTCAAAAGGAGTGTTTTCTGCCATTTCATAAGCAAATATAATTCTCATAGACAGCTTTTATGTACAAGCTGCAAAAGAATAGAACACTCTTAGCTCCTAGTTTTACTTGTACATCTATATATGTAAAATTCAAATACCCTCACTGATCATGAAATCTACAGATCCAGAAATTAGAAATATGGCTTCACCCTTTTCCCTAGATTTGCACTAAGAAAGGATTGTTCAAAATTCAGCTTCTGCCCAAGATTTAGGCCCTTTGCCACAATAGCATCGACTAATATAGGCAAAAATAAAATCTGTTGTATAAGGATGAAACAAAAGTTATTTTAAGTCTAAGGATGAAAGGAACAAACCTCTGCAAGTCCCTTTATGCCAAAAACCATATTTTAAGACCCTAAAACCAACTGCCACCGCTCTAGGTCCAAGTGCTTGAAAGCAGATGTGGGCACTCACAAATTACATGATCAGAAGCATTACAGCTTCTGCTTGGACAGATTGCATAAGATGTGCAGAAATATTGCTCACTACAGTTATCAGGCGAGGATCTGCACACTGCTGTCTCATTTACAGCTGTATGATCCGACTTTTGTTAGCATACACATCTTTTCAGAATCATTTTGCTCATAACACTATTATTATTCTTTTACAATTTACTGCAAGTTGCACCAACACATGGCGACGATGGGGTACGAAAGGACTAAGAGGGGGAAAGAAGCGATCATGGCCTTAATTAAGCATATGCCAGGTGTGAAAACGGGAAGTCATAGAAAACCATCTTCAGGGCTGCCGAATGCAAGCTGATACCTACGTCGCCCAAACCGTGCAAGCACTATAGTTGTTCCACCAGGCTTTTCTGTTACTCATAGCTGACACTACTTTTCTTTCCCATACCTACCTTCTGTACCTGATGAGCTTCTACGTGCAGCACCTCATTTACAGCAGTATGATCAGACGTCAGCTCACTGAAGTAACTTTTGTTTGGCATACATATCTTCATATATTTTCTTCTTTTCTTTTATTCTTAATATATTCGACATTTTCAGTCTGGCTCCATGGCTAAATGGTTAACGTGCTGGCCTTTGGTTACAGGGGTCCCGGGTTCGATTCCCGGCGGGGTCGGGAATTTTAACCATCATTGGTTAATTTCGCTGACACGGGGGCTGGGTGTGCGTTGTCTTCATCATCATTTCATCCTCATCATGATGCGCAGGTCGCCTACAGGAGTCAAATCAAAAGACCTGCACCTGGCGAGCCGAACGTGTCCTTGGACACTCCCGGCACTAAAAGCCATACGACATCTCATTTCAATTTTTTCCACATTTTCACATTTAATTTTGGTCACAATACTGTAGTTGTTCTACCAGGGTTCCCTTTCTGTTTACCTACAGGTCCTGTATACTGCAGTCCAGTTTCTCATAGATCTATTTTTCTTTTCCTATCCATAACAGAATATCTGTAACAGCACATTGCTATTCACAGCATAATGGTTCCTCACCATGTTGTACCCACGAAGGGAGATGGGTAAGGCCTTTACTATTCTCTATCTTACTTAGTGTACAGCAGTGACTCACTGGCTGAATTGGCTTACGGAACAAGCTATTCTCATGCCTAAGAATAAAATTGGTGCAAGCATCAATGATTCCTCACTGGACAAATTTCTACTAAAATGCTGAGATATTAGTTTGTGGACTCCATGATGGAGACAGAGGATATAGTCTTTTACCCTGTGGTGTTTCCCTACACTTTAAATCCATCAGGGTTCCATCTCACAATCTCAATCTGAAAGTTGGAGCACCTATAATGCTGCTACGGAATCTGATATCTCCTAAGCTTTTTAATGACACCAAGCTGCAAGTGAAGTCATTGAAGCAACCATTCACTGGATGTAGTGCAGGATTCCCTCCAATTACCACTGTCTATTCAAATGAGAGGAATTTCCCATTAAAGTATCCTTCACAATGACAATAAACTAAGCTCGAGAGCAGTCATTAAAAGCTACTGGTGTGGATTTAAGGAATTATTGTTTTTCCCATGGTCAGTTATACGTAGACTGCTCACATGTAAGCTCTCATGACAGCCTTGTCATTCTGCAGCCAAGGAGCGGGGGCGGGGGAACGAAAAATGTACTTAACAAGGAAATGTTTTTTTGAACGGCAGTAGAATTCAACTGTGACTGGCTGTACGCAAGGAAAACTGCCATTATAATGAGAACTGCCCAAGTTGAGTGTGACCGGCACTAGGCAAGGGGATCTGCCATTATAATGAAAACACCCCAACTCAACTGTGACTGGCAGAAGGCAAGGTGGCTGGACATTATAAACTACACTGCCAAACTCAACTGTGACTGGCAGAAGGCAAGGTGGCTGGACATTATAAACTACCTGTGACTAGCAGAAGACAAGGTGGCCGGCCATTATAAACTACACTGCCAAACTCAACTGTGACTGACAGAAGGCAAGGTGGCTGGACATTATAAACTACACTGCCAAACTCAACTGTGACTAGCAGAAGACAAGGTGGCCGGCCATTATAAACTACACTGCCAAACTCAACTGTGACTAGCAGAAGGCAAGGTGGCTGGACATTATAAACTACACTGCCAAACTCAACTGTGACTAGCAGAAGGCAAGGTGGCCAGCCATTATAAACTACACTGCCAAACTCAACTGTGACTGGCAGAAGGCAAGGTGACCGGCCATTATAAACTACACTGCCAAACTCAACTGTGACTGACAGAAGGCAAGGTGGCTGGACATTATAAACTACACTGCCAAACTCAACTGTGACTAGCAGAAGGCAAGGTGGCCAGCCATTATAAACTACACTGCCAAACTCAACTGTGACTGGCAGAAGGCAAGGTGGCTGGACATTATAAACTACACTGCCAAACTCAACTGTGACTGGCAGAAGGCAAGGTGGCCAGCCATTATAAACTACACTGCCAAACTCAACTGTAACTGGCAGAAGGCAAGGTGGCCGGCCATTATAAACTACACTGCCAAACTCAACTGTAACTGGCAGTAGGCAAGGTGGCTGGACATTATAAACTAAACTGGCAAACACAACTGAGACTGGCAGTAGGAAATGGGGCAGTCATTATAATGAAAACTCCACAACCCAGACTTTGCATGAGAAACAACGTGTGGCGACCTCCCCAGGGTGTTTCTCGGGTAATGCTAAGAGCAACGCAATGGGAACAGCATTTTACCTAGAAGCACGGGTACACGAGCTAGTCAGTATATAATACTATGATACTGTTGAGATGGATGGATACTAATCAGCAAGCTGAACAAGAAGGTTTTTTATATGGATTTTCTACAATTGACTAGGCCACTAAGAAATATAAGGATTAATACAAGAAACTGTATGTATCCTTTGCTGAACTTTAGAAAAATGGCACATTTATGTCTTTTGAATGCTTTAATGAAGCAAGGAGTGCTAAAGCCCTACATAAAAATCTTCATCATATCTACCATCAAAGTAATGCAAAAGTCTACCCGGAGTCAGCTGAAAAGACCTACAGTATGTCAAGTTATTAATCAAGATGAAAAGACCTACTGCCAAAGAGATACTATATCATCTACTGGAGGATGTGTTTTGAGATATGAATTGGAATTAAAACAGAAAACTTTCCAACTTTAATTTGCAGGCGATGTCCTATTTTCAGAGAATAACTCCGAGTTTCCATTTATGTTGAATGACCCCTGTACGAGCACAGTACATGAAGACCACGTTAATCATGAACAGCCTTGAAGAACCAATAAGAAGAGACATTAGAATACACTCAAGAATTCATTTAGGTATTCTGCCTTTTGGAGCACGCAATTTATAGACACTTGCATTCTCACATACTTATAAACAGGTCAAACAACTTTTAGCATGTTAGCAAAGGATGGAAAAAAGATTTCTGGGTGTTTTTCTGAGGAAATGTTTTCATATTGTAAGTCTTAAAACTGGACTAACAGATGTACAAACAGAGGTATGGTTCAAGAAGTGGAACTGAGTTGCGCATGTAGTAGGATGTGATCTCCAGAAATGGAGAAAGGCAGCATCTGAGAAACGGAGGAGGTTCATTGTCTAGGTAGTCAGGAACAGTGTGGAACACGATGACGACTATCACTACAACACAAGAGCATTTATAGTCATTTAAATTCCGTGAAGCAAATGATTGCCTTCTAATGTAAAGATAACAAATCAGGAACTTGCTTTAGAAAACACATGAAGGAATTTTGTCTCAGAACAAGATTAAATACTGGATTGAAATACTGTACATTGAAATTTGAGCCTTTGTCATAGTATCTACAGAAACTTAATGTGTTTTTTTAACTGCATAATAGGACATTATCATCTCCAGATCATTTTATGAGATGTGGTTCAAGGGACTTTTTTTTATGAGTTTATTGCCATTTTTGTTTATAATGATAATGGTTGAAACTGTGAAGAAACATATGGAGATACGGAACTGTTTGTGGTATGGGTAGCAAATGGAGATGACATGCTGAGTGGCTATATGAAATGCATGGAGGAAAGCTAAAAACAGTGGTGACTGGAGGAGAACAAGAAGGGAAACAAACTGTAAAAATTAGCTGACAAGATCTTGAAATTGTAGAAAACTTTGAGTACTTGGGAAGTGAACAGATGCAGGATCTAGGGCTGAACATGAAAATCAGTAAAAGGATAGAACATTTTACCAGAATGTGACAAACTTGATCTGGGAGGAGGAAGTACCAAGGAAATATAAAGAGACGATATATAAGATTTATTATTGCCCCATACTGACATATGTGGCAGAGACCTGGACACTAACAAAAATACCCAAGAGTAAAATTCAGATCAAAGAGATGAATTTTTAAGAAATATGACACGAAAGACAAAGACAGGGTAATAAATGAGGATGTTAGGAAGGAAAATGGATTGGAAATGTCAGATAGAACGGAAACAGATAGACAAGACGCACGTTATGATATCGAAGTGGATAATGGAGAACGGGAGGTAGACCCAGATTAAGACAGCTGGGCTTCATCAACATAAGAAGGAACCTGGATTGAAACACAGTTGTTGAGGAGCATCTACAGTGGTTGGATAAAGGAAGACGAAAAGGTGTAACTGAGATCTCAAATCAGCTGGAGCTGGAAAAGGGAAACTGATGATGAGTTTGTAAATACCATGCTTTTCCCCTTAACTCCACACATAATGAACAACCAAGAAAGTAGAATGAATCCATAAAGGGAGAGACATTAAACACTTCACAAAGCAAGGCTAGGCAAGGCCAGATTTTACATACAATGCATACTTTTTTAGACATAACACTGTAACGAAAGCCATGCCACTTGATTCTTGAAACTGTTTACGGACCCATGCACTCACACTGAAAGGAATATGGTTGGCACTCACTATCTCTACTGTCTGGCTTGAAGGAGGAGTAGGGTCATCTGCTTCCTCTTGGCAATCTCCTGCTTAGCTCGGATCTTGTCAAACACCTTATCGTGGTTGTGCAGTCTAGTTAGATGAGCAGTCTTATTGTCTAGAGTCTTACAAAACCCCCGACATCCCTGCTTTATGTATTCCGTACATCTCCAGTATTTTTTGGCTCCAAAGTCTTCACTCAAACTGTATATGTATCCATCGTGTACCAGCTGCAAAGTTCCACGGATACTGGACACGTACGTCAGCGCACCTAGAAAGAGCGCAGCTCATTAGGCACAGCCCGATATCATTATTCGCTTAAAGTATTCAGCACTAGGCCATGAGGCTTCTTTATTTTACAATATAAAATTTTAAGTTCTATAATTATTTGGTCTGTAGCCCACTTTATTCTATGACAGACAGAAAAATATATGAGGAATTGTCATGTAACAAACATACAAAGGCCTGGGGGGAAAATCTTGATAAGACCACAATCGCAATTTTGTGGTTTCAATGCCAGCAGGTGGCTCATTGGGAACCTGTTAAGTAAAATTACCTGATAAGTAAAACCTGTCGTAGGTACGACATCGTAACAGGTGTAAAACCTTCAATTATTGTGGTTGGTCATATTTTATTAAGTGCTAAATTATCTTTTATTAAATGTTAAATATAACTAATACATGGTTTCCCTGTAAATAAGTATTATAAATTTGTATAACCTCAAATACATATTGTGTACAGGTTTAAACTCAAAATCTATATAGACGAAAGCGGTAGAAAACTCTAATGTTCGTATATTAGATTTATTCTACTATAATTTGGTATATATGAAGGGTTCTGAAAACGTACTGTAAGGTTTATTATCCAGATACATGTAGAGAGACATTAGGAATATTGGAGAAATTTCCATGTGTATTGGTAAACAGTAAGGAAAGTTCTAGCTGGATCCATTACTGGAGTACTCCATTCGACTAGCTGGTTGATCGATGTTTCGAGTGTGTTCCATTAGAGTGTTGTAAGGACCCTTCCAGAAATCTATAATTCTAGACGGTTGATCGAACAGTATATATATCGAGCCGTCAGTCAGTGAGGCGGTGAGTTCAAGAAAGCGTATGTTATAGTGCGCGAGTCAGTGTTGTTGGTATCTGTATTTGTCAGAATCAACTTCAGGGTACTCCGCTATTAAGTGTTGCAGTGTCGCTTGCTACTGTCTGCCGAATGTAAGCTTGCAGCTGGTTTCTACAAAATAAGGAGTAGTGCTTAACGAAAAGCATGGAAAATTTGACAAGTCCAGGGGCTGACATCTTCTCCCTGAGTATATTACATGTTTACTTGAATAACTCCTTAATAATAACAAGCATACCATTTGCTAATAAGGTAATGTGTGAGAGACATTAACTTATTTACAACTTGAAAACAATGTTATGAAATATCTGACAAGTTTGTTTTTGCTCTCTTGAAAAAAATGGAAAATGTGGCTTATCTGGTATTTTCCACCAGGTCTTCATGTGGAAAATGGTTCTTTCTTTCCGTACTTCTTGACACTAAGCAGAATATCATATGGTAGGAAAATTCAGTAATAATAATAATAATAATAATAATAATAATAATAATAATAATAATAATAATAATAATAATAATAATAATACCACACGAGTTGGCCGTGCGGTTAGAGTTGCGCAGCTGTAAAACTTGCATCTGGGAGATAGTGGGTTCAAATCCCACTGTCAGAAGCCCTGAAGATGGTTTTCCGTGGTTTCCCCATTTTCACACCAGGCAAATGCTGGGGCTGTACCTTAATTAAGGCCACGGCCGCTTCCTTCCCACTCCTAGGCCTTCCCTATACCATCGTGGCCATAAGACCTATCTGTGTCGGTGTGACACCAAGCAAATAAATGATGATGATGATGATGATAATGATAAAGCTAATGTAGCCATAAATACTACTGCAAATTAAGATATGGTTTGAGACTTTATATTTTTCTTCTAATAAGATACACACAGTACTCACAATTTCCACCAATCATGTGTTGAGAATGTCCACTGTTACCACATGCACAGGCTTGAAGTTTCTTTGGCCAGTCATCTCTTACAGGATGGCTGGTATCAAGCAAGGGGCATCCTATTTTGCAGACCATTCCCACTAGCAAATCCAGAGGATTAAGACTGACTACTCAGCATGGGAGATGGCCTGCAACCATAGTAGAGTCAGCCTTGCCTTATGTGCTGGCACAGAATCTTGCTCAAGTCCTTCACAAGAGGTCTGCAACAGTTTCAACGTACCCTCAGGCACTTGTTTATACACCTTTTTCACAAAAATGAAACCTGGTAAGGCCCACATAGCTCACCTCCAACGAAACCACGACTGAGGTGGGGAGGTGACTTCTCTGAACCTTAAAAAAAATTATCTCACGACTTTCCCAAGCACTTGGTCTCTTCGATGACGAAGACTTTCTTGTCGGTAACAAGAATTCTCTGACTTCCACTGTTGGTGTACCGCTTGATTTTAGTTTTCTCTGCTGCTTCAGATCCGGTGTCAGGAAATCTTTGTTGCTCCGCCAATAAGCTTCTTCAGAAAGTACCCTAGCTCCCATGCCATTATATATTTTGCTTCCAGATGAGATTTCGCCCACTGTTCTCACATTGCGAGGACAACCAGGCTACACTGCCCATCTCAGTAACTTGTCTGATGTATGAATCTCTTGTGATTTACAGCTGTTTCAGGGTTTGGAAAATCTCAACCGGTGAATTTCCAATCTTGTGCAAGGCAATTACAGCTATCCTGTTGTCACATTCACTCTACTCCATGCTTAACTGTTGAACACCCATTTTGTTGCTACCTGGAAAACTGGTTCTACAATCTCGAAGCCAGAAGTTTGTGACAGTATTTATAGCTAGGAAAATAACTCATTGACAGACATATAAGGTCTATAACTGTGAAATTTTTCAGACTGTCAAAACGAATACAGCATTAATAAAATTATAAATTAATTAAAGACTCTATTTGTAAAAGATATAGTTGAATCAATTAAATTACATCTTTTTCAGGTATTTTATTTACACTCTATTGGTTGAAACTAAAAATAAATGGCTTCCATACATACATACATACATACATACATACATACATACATACATACATACATACATACATACATTATCATTATAGACTGTTATGCCTTTCAGCGTTCAGTCTGCAAGCCTCTGAGAATTTACTAAACGTCGCCACAATCCTCGATTTGCAACTAGTGTTGTGGCCTCATTTAGTTCTATACCTCTTATCTTTAAATCGTTAGAAACCGAGTCTGACCATCGTCGTCTTGGTCTCCCTCTACTTCTCTTACCCTCCATAGCAGAGTCCATTATTCTCCTAGGTAACCTATCCTCCTCCTTTCGCCTCACATGACCCCACCACCGAAGCCGGTTTATGCGTACAGCTTCATTCATCGAGTTCATTCCTAAATTAGCCCTTATCTCCTCATTCTGAGTACCCTCCTGTCATTGTTCCCACCTGTTTGTACCAGCAATCATTCTTGCTACTTTCATGTCTGTTACTTCTAACTTATGAATAAGATATCCTGAGTCCACCCAGCTTTCACTCCCGTAAAGCAAAGTTGGTCTGAAAACAGACCGATGTAAAAATAGTTTAGTCTGGGAGCTGACTTCCTTCTTACAGAATACTGCTGATCGCAACTGCGAGCTCACTGCATTAGGTTTACTACACCTTGATTCAATCTCACTTACTATATTACCATCCTGGGAGAACACACAACCTAAATACTTGAAATTATCGACCTGTTCTAGCTTTGTATTACCAATCCGACATTCAATTCTGTTGAATTTCTTACCTACTAACATCAATTTAGTCTTCGAGAGGCTAATTTTAATACCATACTCATTGCACCTATTTTCAAGATGCAAGATATTAGACTGCAGGCATTCGGCACAGTCTACCATTAAGACTAAGTCGTCACATAGGCCAAACAGCTTACTACATTTCCACCTAACTGAATCCCTCCCTGCCATCCACTTATTAAAAAATGTAAGGAATGTAATATGAGCCGAAACAAAACTCATTACCTTGCAGTTCAGATGTCTATATGTATGTGTGTAAATGCCATCGGAACTAGGACAGTGGGAATTACATAGCCTTTTATGATGTTTCCATAGGGATTGTTTGTTGAGAAATTGGTATCTCTTTTTGTTTTCATTGTAATTTACTATGCTAGCACTAATGTCTTAGTAGAGAAAGGAACTTGCTGCAATCTCATGTCAGTGTGCATCACTTTACATTCTCTGGAATATGTTAGTATTATCATCAGTGCGAAGAAAAATTTAGTGAGGCAGCTTTTAAAGGCATATGACAATGGAGAGTAAACAAACTCCTGGAGAGTCTAATCTTGTCTGTGTTATCAGCAAGAAAATATTTAGTAGAGAATAACAGTGTGATCAGTATAGAGCATGGTTCATAATAATCTATTTAGTCAAAATGTCACAAGCGAAAGGAATCCTGTTTCTGTAAAATACAGTATGACAAAGCTAGAACTCTGTGATTGTATATGAAGACACCATTAAAAGATAAATGTAGTACTTTATTACCTGTCCTCTAGTGAACGCCTTCTCTTCAATTTGAAAGAATACGTTTTTTGACAGAAAACCCACCTTGTCATCCACCACCAGACAATATGTCTCAACCTCTTAAAGACCATGTACTTCAAATGTGGCCTTCAAACCAACAACATCACCGCCGATAATAACGATTTGTGGCAAACTACGCACTTTAAATACCTGAGACAATGGTCACCTCAGATAATGTCAAAACTTCTGATAACCGGATAAAAATCACTGCAGTAGAGCTCAAGTGCAGACAAGTACCGGTAAAGGATGTTTTTACGGGGCAGAATGTTTACGAGACACAAGCAGGCTCTCCATACCATTCAGATAAAAAAAATGCTCAGATGAACACCCAGACTGACTTGACTAAGTTAGATGGGAACTTGCTATACCCCTACTGTTAAGAAAGAAGGGTTGTATGGCCATGTTGTCATAAGCAACAACAACTCCATTGTAAAACCGACCCTCCTTTTCAACCCAGGAAGACATCAATCACCTGAAAGGCCTGCAAAGTGCTGGACAGACAACAACAAGAAGGATATTAAGCTGTCTGTCTGAATCCTCAAGCTGTAGGGAGTCTTGGGTTCTTCTTCTTCTTCTTTTATGACCACATAGGATCACTTTAGTCAGTCCGTCGTTCAGGTCTCTTTGAAGGGATTGTTCGGGCTTTGCGGTCCTCCCAGTACTTCTTCAGACGCTCCGATCTTCGTGCCCTTTCCTCAGTTGAAAATGTGCGTGTTGTTGGTTTGTTTTGTGTAAGGGTAAAGCGGAGGTTTGTATTCTTGAGTTTTGTATTCAATTTTATCTTATTTTTGGTGTCTTCTGTTGTAAGGCCTATTTCCTTCAGATCCTCTCTTACTTCTCTGATCCATTTACATCCTGTTGTGGTATTTTTTGAGACGAGATTGTGTTGTACTAGTTGTTTCAGAAGTCTCGAGTCCTGCATCCTCATGATATGTCCAAAGAATCCCAGTCTCCTCTTATGCATAGTATCTGTAATGGGTTCTAGCTCTTTGTACACGACTTTGTTAGGTATTAACCGCCACTGTCCATCTTTCTGATATTTTTTGTTGATACAGGTTCTTCCAATCCTCCTTTCAATTTTCTGAAGTCTGTCAGTCTTTGATTGTTTATTCAGGTAAAAGAGTGTTTCTGCTGCATATGTAGCTTCCGGTTTTATACCTGTGTTGTAGTGTTTTATTTTTGTATTTATTGATAGACATTTCTTTTTGTAGATATCCCATGTTAATTTTTGTGCTTTAGCTAATCTATTTGTTCTTACTTGGATTGAGATTTTTTCATTTAAGTTATGTGTTATTACTTCTCCAAGATATTTAAACTGAGTTACTATTTTGATTTTATTACCATTTATGGTGACTTCTTTTAGCTGTGTTGGTTTTTGGGGCATAATTTCTGTTTTTTCAAATGATATTTTGAGGCCAATTTTATTTGCAATGTTTTGAAGTTCTGATATCTGGGTTTTTGCTTCTTTTATGTCCACTGCTAGTAATGCTAAATCGTCAGCAAAACCCAGGCAATTTGTTTTGATTTTTCGGCCAATCTTTATTTTGGGGGGACATTTTCTAAACCATTCCCTCATTACCATTTCTAGAGCACAGTTAAATAATAGTGGTGAGAGCCCTTCTCCCCGCCGTAGTCCAGTTTTAATTTCAAATGTCTCTGATGTTTCACCCCTAAACTTCACTTTTGACTTGGTATTGGTGAGAGTCAATTTTATCATGTTTATTAATTTGGGGTGTAGTCCAAGGTGTCTTAAAATTTTAAACAGAGATTCTCTATGGATGCAATCATAAGCTTTCTTGAAATCTACAAATGTTATCACCATATCTCTGTTTCTTCTCCTGTTATAGTCCATTATCAACTTAAGACTCATGATCTGATCAGGACAGCTCCTCCAGGGTCTGAAACCTCTTTGATATTCTCCTAGTTCTTTCTCAAGTTGTAAACTTATCCTATTAAGGATGATTATTGAAAATATTTTGTATGTTATGTCTAGGAGCGAGATTTCCCTGTAGTTATTAGGGTCGGTTTTGTCCCCTTTTTTGTGCAGAGGATGAATGAGGGCTGTTGTCCAGTGTTCTGGTAGTTCTTCTTTAATCCAGATAGAGACAAGTTGCTGAGGTTCCTGCATATTTCCAGATTTCCGCAAAGGTCTGATCTTCTCCTGGCGCTTTGTAGTTTTTTAATTTATTCAGAGCTTGGTAGACTTCCTTTATTGTGGGGGATTGATGTTTTCTGGTGATGTTTTTATCGGGGTGTTGGTGTCCAAATGAAGGAGTTCTGTAGGTTCCTCACAATTTAAAAGCTTGTTGAAATGTTTAGCCAGAATTTCTGCATTGTCTTTATTGTTATGGGCCAGCTTACCATCTTCATCCTTCATCAGTAGGGTCGGGGGTTCATATTTTTGGAGCTGCTTTCTGAAGGTTTTGTAGTAGTCCCTTGATTTAGTTTTACTGAACTGTTCTTCAATTAACTGCAGGGTGTCCTTATGATGTTGTCTTTTTATTCTTCTTAAGACTTGGGTAGTTTCTTTTCTCTGTTTTACTAGCTTTTGATAGGATATTTCTGTCTTTTGGGACTGATGTAATAGCCATGCCTGATGTCTTTTCTCCACTGTTTCATCACATTCACTGTTCCACTATTGGTGTTTTTTACGTGGTTTAATTGAAGCTAGGTCTTCTGCAATTTGTTTAAGGTTGTGTACTAAGTCTTCAAGTTTGTCTGTGATTTTTATTTTTTCAGTTGCTTTCTGGTAATTTTTGTTGTTGATTAGCTGGGTAGGATCTATTTTTCTTTTAGTTTTAAGGGCTTGCTTTTGTTGTCTCCTCTGGGGAGTGAGTTTAATTTTAATTTTAACTACGTAGTGATCTGAACCTGTGTCTATTCCTCGGAGGACTTTGACGTTATAGATCTCTTTGTGGTGGTATTTGTCCATGCAGACGTGGTCTAGTTGCCATTCTCCTTTAGTGTAGTCAGGGTGTTTCCATGTTTTGAGTTTTTGAGGTTTTCTCTTAAAACATGTAGATTTTGAGATTAAATTATGGTTTCTACACAGGTCAACTAGTCTCTCTCCATTTTTATTTGTTTTCTTGTGTGCTGGCCATTTTCCGATGATGTCACGGTATTTTCTTTCTCTGCCTAGTTGAGCGTTGAAGTCGCCTATTAATAATTTTATATGGTGTTTGGGGATGTTATCTATGGTCTGGTCCAATAGGTCCCAAAATTCTCCTGTTTCCTCCTGGTCTTTTGAGGAGTTGTTTTTATCATTAGTGGGAGCATGGGCATTTATTATAGTATAGATTTTATTAGATGCCTTTAAGGTGAGCGTTGAGAGTCGTGGAGACTGTGATCTGAATTCTTGAACTGAGTTTATTATTTTAAGGCTGATCAAAAATCCTGTTCCAAATTGTGGGACATTCTTCATCACTCTCTTCCCGGGTATACCTTTATAAAGTCTGTACCCTTGAGATTCCAAGGCATCCTGGTCAGTGTTTCTAATTTCCTGTAATCCCATGATAAGAATTTTGTGTTGGTCCATTATGTTGGTGATCACTTTTAGTTTACCGGTTTGCATGAGTGAGTTTATGTTGTGTGTAGAGAAGTATGTTATCTGCTTTGGTTTGATTCTTGATTTTGTCTCATTCGTGTATGTAGTACTGGGGTATTTCCGTGCCTCCGACTTCACGGTATCTTTCAGGTGGCAGCCCACTGTATCCGAATGCTGCCTTCTCTGAACTCTTAGTTCAGCCGGTGGAGTATTCCTTAAAAGACCTTCCATGGTTGACTGTCAAGGTGTCACCTGTGTGGGACTAGGTCCCGAATTACAACTCTGGATGTGATCCAGTGAGGTGATAATGAGGCCGCTCCTCTGGAGTACAGACGCCTTGTGCAGCCGCCCCTAACCTGGAGAACAGACACTGCATAATGGATTCCAGTGGCATTTCCTCCACTGTGGGGACCATCACCCCACCCAAAGGGGCTCATTCGCCCGAAGCCGTTGGCCCCCTTAGGGAGTCAGGTTATTTCCCGCCGTCCAACACTCGGCGTTGGCAATTTTACAGCTGGGTGCCAGACCAGCAAACCCTCCTCCTTTCTCATTCCGGACTTGGGACCGGACAATGGCGGAGTTCTTGGGTTCATTATAAATAACTTACAACATTCTTAGTAATTTAGGAGGAAAGTAGAGTTTTTAGAATTTCTTTTAAGATTTTCTGGCTTTTAGTAGTAGGGCCTTTTTTTTACTGTTAGAAAATTATTATTATTATTATTATTAATAAAAAGGTTTTGCTTTTTTATGTAAGAGACTTTGTCTACGTATCTTTTGTCTGCTTTAGTTATTATAAGATTGTTATGTGTGATTTTTTGTTTCAAATTGGATAAATGGATGTTAGTGAAATGGTTAGTAGGAGGAATATTGTTATGTTTAAACCTGTGTTCTAGTTTCTTTCTAACTTCTTCCTTCTTGTTTATCAGTAGGAAGGAGTGAGATAGCCTGTTCGAATTCATATCTACTGCATAAGGTATTTCTTTGATTGATTTTTGGTTGCGTTATGTTTTGAATCCTCTATTTTTCAGGAAGCATAAAAAACTGTCATTTGTAATGCAACAAAGATAAGAGGTTGAAATTTTGTAATTAAAGAGTAAGAGTTCATCTTCATCATACTACAAAATCTCCACAAAATATAACTTATAAAACCCATGTTTTTGCAAAAAACATTTGGACATAATGCGTTTTGCAGCAGTTTTGTGGAGATAAAAAAGGTATGTGCAGCAATATATGGAATAGAGTAAACATGTTTTATTAGCTACGTCTTACACTATGAAAATAGAATGAATGGAAATATTTTTAAGGTGAGGATATGTTTTGATATCTAATCCCCGCTCTTTGATTTTATGATTATACCAAGAAATCATCATTCAAAACATTTTATAAGTTCTTTAACATTTTGTACAGTTATATTAACAATCTGTTATTGTTCTCAGCAAAATCTCCCACAACAGCGTCATTGTCTAGCATTTCACTGTTTAAAGTTTGCCGCTGGTCAAACTGTATCTCGTAGAACGTGAGGTCATCGTCCCATATATACTCTTTCCCATAATGTTTGGCCAGCAATGTGTTCTTCCTCCACTGGTACCGGCACAATAGCAAAAAAGGGTTTCCCATGCTTCAATATGCTTTTCACTTCACCACAATTGCTGTTATAGCTTACTTCACCTCTTATCACACAGTGCCTGATTTTGTTTGTGTACAGTAAGTATGATCCTCTCACAGGGTTCTGGGACATAACGAGCTTTGCTGCATAACACACGCTGGACATAACGACTTCTGCAGCAGTTCCACTTATTTGTCACCTTTAAACATATGGATTAAATGGAATTTGCTCATATTTTACATTACTGGTTTCTGTATGTTGATGAGCTGCATACAATGGCGGGTTTTGCAACTGGTCAACTCATTTGTTAATTAGTCTGTTGACTGTACAAGTAAAATGCGCTCAGATTAGCTGCATCTTGTGCTTTGTGAATAAATAAAGTTTAAGAACGGACATTGTTATCAGTATCGGGGATTTAAGTGAGACTATGGAGTGGGTGCGTGAGATACGGATCTGCGCTCAGAAAGCCTTCGCTTGAACCACTGTGGTAACATAAATTAGGAGATTGTTTAGAGGGATTATAGAGCGGAAATGGGGTGAGTTAGGAAGTATAGTGAACATTACAGGTTTCCCCAATAATTACAATGTTCACTTCTACTTGAATATTAATAACAAGTAATACAGTAAAAAAATTGTTTGAACTTGTAACAGAACATAATTACAAATGAAATAGATAAATGGAGGGGATATTTTTATTTGCTCTACGTCACACCAACACAGGCGATCTTATGGCGATGATGGGATAGGATGGGAAGGAAATGGCCATGACTGAGGTACAGCCCCAGCATTTGGCTGGTGTGAAAATGGGAAACCACAGAAAACCATCTTTAGGGCAGCCAACAGTGGGGTTCGAACCAGGAAATCCAGGAAATAATATTAGTATTGCACACATTCAGTTACATCAAGATGTAATTTATCTCTCTCTCTCTCTCTTTTTTTTTTTTTTTTTTTTTTTTGCACTGACACAGATTGGTCTTATGGTGATGATAGGACTGGAAAGGGCTAGGAGTGGGAAGGAAGCGGCCATGGCCTTAATTAAGGTACAGCCCAGCATTTGCCTGGTGTGAAAATGGGAAACCACGGAAAACCATTTTCACGGCTGCTGATAGTGGGGTTCGAACCTCCTATCTCCTGGATGCAAGCTTACAACTGCACGCTCTAACCGCATGGCCAACTCGCCCGGTTTTATATATTACAACCCGAGTTCAGTTTTTGAGATAAGACATCACTAGTCCGAATAATGATTTAGAAAAAAATGAGATGACAGGCGTAGCATGCTGAAAAAGAATGCAGTATATTATGCTCTTTGCTGGTGATGATGAAAACACAACTGGTTTACTGGTTATTAATTTGAGTTGTGTTTCGACCTTTTAAAACTGGCATTATTTTCATATGTTTCCATTTGTCAGAAAATGTACTGGTCCTCAGCATGACATTATATATTACCATTTTTACGTATGTACTCTACGCATGCTTTAAAGCAGTTCATCAGGTCCAGATGACTTTCTTTGCCTTGAGGTTTTGATGGCTGCCACAACCATATCTTCTGTCATTTTAGTAATGTCCCAATAATCTAGAAAATTGAGAAGCATTAGTGTTAATGTAAATATTTCAGTATTGTAGCTGGGAATAGACTGCAAGTATTCGCTATATCCCGTGACTTACAATACTCTTTACCATCACATACCATTCCTGCTCCCTTTTCTACTCTTCATAAAATTTCAGAAGTAGATGTTATCTTTTCCTTTATTTACCTATGCGAAAGCTACATAACCTTCATAAACTACTTATCAACGATGTTTTCAGGTATTTAAAAAATTGTATAACAAGAAACTTCTAATTGTGCTCTCAGACTCAAAAGACTCTTACAGACACTTGAAGTGTGCCTGCGCTATGAGTTGAGTGTATTTTCTGTTTCTATACTGGTTGTTCCCTCTCCTGTTCCTTCTTCCCTTCTCAACCGTAGTCTTGGTAGCTGGTTGTATCCAGCGCTTGATCCTCATTATTTATTTGTCGCTCTCTAGAGCATCTACTTGGGGTTCCTTTCGAACCCGAGGCTTCTGGGCTGCGAACATCAGAGCGTAAGTCGTGAGTGAATGGTGCATGTATATACTGAGTGAAAGGTTAATGCTTGTGGCCGCGAATGGGTGTGTAATTGGATTAGAGTTGTGCTTCTGTGTGTGCTGCGTTGTGTGGATGAGCCGGGTTTGTAGTCCAGGGGCCTATGGCCGGTTGAAGGCCGTTTCTTTCTGTAATATGTATTTTTCAAATGTTATATTCTAGTACTACTTGTGTTTCTCTTATATTACCTGTGGGTAAAGGATATTACGTTCTCGGTTGTATGTATGAATCCAATAGGAGTTTATTGGATTACTTTGAAAAGGTTCTTCCGTTATGGAATTGTAAATATGTTGTTACCATTGAATAAAAGACGGATGAATTTACGGATGGAAAGCTCCCTAACCTTGGTCCACCTAGCTTCCTCTCTGGGCATCCTGTTTCCCTAGGCCCTAATGCTAGCAGCTTCTCAGGTGGTAGCGTTATGGCGTGGTTTCCATCAGCAAATTCAATCTTGTCTAATATTCTTTCATAATTAAAGGAGCAAATATGATGGATACTAGTAAAGATGCACAAGGGTCAATGGGACCCGTTAATGAAGATAAGATATGCGAATGTTTCAGTCTCGAATTGCTACAAACCGAGGAGCTGAGATATGAACTGAGTTTAAGGGGCGTTTCTCCTGCCAGCTCATTAGACGATAATATTAGATTACTTCGTTCCTCGTTATGTAACCCTGTTAGTTTATTGAGCTGTCAACCTTCCATTGTTCTTGAGAGTGCGTTAGGTCGTGTCAGAGTTTCTCTGCCTCAAATAGAGTCCACGTTGGACGAGTTTAGTCAAGGTCAAAGTGATGTCACACGAAAGCAGATTCGTCGTACTAAAGCTCGCCTGCTTCGTTACAGGAACCGTGTGTCTGATCTCCAGGTATTATTTGGCGATAGTATGGGCGATGATGTGAAAACCTTATTAGATTTGTGGTTGAATAAAATTGAGTCTCTTTTGAGGATGGGAGATAGCTTGTTTTCTGTCTCCATTGAAAATAAGCCTGCTGAAGTTGCTGAACTTACTGAACAGGGAATTTCGCAACCACCGCCTGGTCACCCCATTTCATCCAGCGATGATTCATGTGCGACACAGAATATTTCTTCAGTCGTTAATTTCACAAAGCTACCACATCCGCTGCAATTACTTATTAAAGGGATGAAGTCTTATTCTATAGACCTTATCTAATAAGTTTCTGAGTTCTTGTGCACTCTAATCGAGTACAGTGCTGTATATGGCGTCAAAGATGATCTGATTTTTCAAATCATTTACCCGCATGCTTCTGGAAACTTAGCAAGTCGCATAGCTGTGGCTATGTCTGAACATGATTCTCTTGGGGATTTCCACGTAAAACTGTTACATGAATGTATTCCTACCAGAGCACTATCATCTCCAGTGCAGCGATATTTCTTTCGAGTACAATGAAGTAATGAATCACCCTCAGAGTATGTTAGGGACATTAAAATGTTTTTGAGGGTTTTCTGGTTGAAATATTCTGAAGGTGAGATTGTCAGTTCTATTGTTGAAGGTCTGACGCCCTAGTATAGGTCTTACTTGTCATTTTCATCAAGGCCTAATTCTTTCCTTGAGCTAGAAAACGCTTGTGTTGCTGCAGAAGGAGTGAAGTATGCAGACTCGCTCCGTAATATCGATAGACCGTGGTCTAGTAGCGCTTCTGTCCCTGTTTCGAATTCTGTAGACAAAACACGATGTTGTTTTCTGTGTAAATCGGCGGATCATCTACGAAATGCTTGTCCTCGGCGGCAGTTTACTAAACCTAGCCGTAGTAACTCCGGTTCTCAGCCCGTAGAACGTAAGTGTTACGAGTGTGGGTCTAACACACATGTACGTCCTAATTGTCCTGTACTTCAGCGAAATTGTACCCAATCATCTAGAGGTAATCGCGGCAACAGGAGTTGACTAGGAAAGCTATCATATAACAGAGTGGCAGAAGGAGTGCCGGACGCACTCAACGGTCATCTGCCGATGTTCATTCCTGAAAAAGAAGGTTGTTCTAATCTTTCAAGTTTGTTTGAAAGCTGTTTGTTTGGGTCTCCTAGTAATTTGCGAGATTGGACTAGGGTAAAGGCCATTCATCGACCTCAACTGCCCTATCTGAATGTTAAACTAGTGTAAAGAAGGTACCCATGTCTTTTGTAGTTGATTCGGGAAGAGCAGTGTCCTTAATTGATAAGGAACTTTATGAACTGTCAAAGAGCTCCGATAACTTTAATAGACTAGAACCTGTGTCGATTCTTGACAGATTTCGAGTTTCTGTAAGAACAGCTTCCTTTTCCTGGAAATTCAGCTTCGTGGTTGTCAACGAGTTATCCTGTCCAGTCATACTGGGAGCCAATTTCATTGCACATTCTCTGCTCATTCTTAATTTGTCTGAAGGATCTATTCATTTTCACTTTCAGCCCAGGATATTGATAACTGTGTTTCATCAATATCCTTTGAATGGAAAGGTCAAGTCGAATGAGACTACGTTGACGACTGTTGATGTTGCCCGACCTGATATGCAAGCAGAGTGTATTCAGAGTTTGTGTAAGGAATTTTCCAATGTCCTTAGGGATAAACTTGGGTTAACAAACGTCCTCGAGTACAAGATCGAACTTGCCAATCACACCCCTGTTAAATCACCACCGTATCGTTTAGCACCGCCCAAAATGAAAGTCCTCAAGGAGCAATTCCAAGCTGTCATATCAAGGTATCATTCGGAGGTCTACATCTGCCTACTCGTCACCGGTATTTCTGGTACCTAAGCCACAAGGTGGATTTCGGCCTGTTATTGACTATAGGGTACTGAACAGGAATATTGCTATTGAATCTGTCCCATTGCCCGATTTAAAATCGTGTTTTGTTTGGTTCAGTAAGGCCAGTGTCTTCACTTCCTTAGATCTGAATCAGGCATATTTTCAAATTCCCCTGACATAGGAATCTAAGCATTAAACAGCTTTTGCTACAGACTGAAACCTTTACGAATTCGAGAGAATTCCTTTCGGTTTACCACGAGAGCTTCTGTTTTGACTCGTTTGTTAAACATAGTTCTTTCTGACATCAAATTCAAGTTCGTCATCAATTATTTGGACGATCTGATTATATTCAGTAAAGATTTTGACCAACATGTCGATCACCTTCGGGAAGTTTATGGCCGTCCTCAGAAGGCAGGTTTAACTGTCAAACCTACCAAGGTCTCGTTCGCTAGACCACAGATTTCGTTCTTGGGACATATTGTGTCATCTAGTGGAGTAATTATTTATCCTGATCGTACCAAATCTATAAGCGAGTTCCCTCCGCCTCGTAACGTAAAAGCTGTTGCCCGTTTCATTGGCATGTGTAATTTCTTTAGGAAGTTCGTGCTCAATTTTGCTCTGCGAGTCTACCAGTCGAACGAGGCTATTCTCCAAGACACTGAGCTAGGGCACCGTCCGGTTGCTTATGCGTCCAGAACGTTAACTTCTGCGGAAGTAAAATTCTCTGTGTACGAGCTCGAAGCGCTCACTGTCTTGTTCGCTTTGGAAAAACTCCGTTACATTGAGAACTCTGAGTTCGACCTTGAGACCGACAATCAGGCCCTCTCTTGGGTTTTACGGAAGCCTCGTTCGACTAGTAGACTCGCTCGCTTGGCCGTTCGTATTTCCGCTTTTAGTTATCTGTGAAGCATATTAAGGGTTCCGAGAATGTTGTTGCTGACGCGTTGAGTCGTATGTTTTACCGTGGTACTGATGATCTGCTAGAAGAAGAAAAGGTTGGGATAGCTAATTATGTTCTTCTAGAAATTCCCGAATTGTTTCAGGGATTGCGTTAGCATCAAGAAAAAGATGAAACTCTCGCTGGCATAATCCGGAGAATTTCTGAGGGAGAAGAAGTCAAGCCATACGTCATCAATGATGGGGTGCTGCTTTGTGTTTCTCGTTATGATCGTAAGTTGAAAGTCGTTCTTCCATCTGCCATGATTTTCAAATATTTCCACGTTTCCCCTTTAGGTGGTCATCTTGGGATCTTCAAAACACGAGCGAAGATTAGAAATCATTTTATATGGAAGGGTATGGATGGAGGTATTCGTAAGTGCATCCGATCTTGTGCTGTCTGTTCCTTAAGTAAGCAAGCTCAGAATACCCGATTAGGTTTCCTTGCATCTGAACTAGCTAACAGCCCTATGGAGTAGCTGTTTGTAGACAATTTAGGACATTTTCTGCGTTCTCGGTCTAGCCGTAGATATGTGCTAATTTGTGTTGATGCATTTTCCAGTTTCGTTTGGTTATTTCCCACGCGTGATACCACAACCAAAAGTAGTCTTATGTTTGAAACAGATTTTTGGAACGTTTGGTCCTTGCCAGTATCTGGTGTCGGACAATGCTTCAGTGTTCACTTCTCATGCATTTAAGAAGTTCTTCTTTGGGTTAGCGATAACCCATATTACTACTTCTCTCCACTACCCAAATCCTTCACATGCGGAACATTTTAACCGCAACATAGATCAGCCTTGATTGCCTATGCGGAACATTATAACCGCAACATAGATCAGCCTTGATTGCCTATCACTCAAATGATCACCCTCGATGGGACTCTAAATTTGGAATGGTTGTCTTTGGCTTGCAACTCAGCTAAGTATGAATCGCATGGGCAAACTCCTATCAGACTCATGTATGCGTTCTCTCCTAATTCTCCATTAGCCAATCTCTGGTCAATTAATGACCTTTTGCCGGAGGTTATTGAACCCTCCTCCATCCGTGAGACGTGGACTAGAGCCCGTCGTAATCTGCTTGCTTCACATCCTCGTGTGTAGCGTTATTATAATAAGAGTCGCAAAGCTGGTAATTACAAAGTTGGAGATTCTGTCTTAATTAGGAATTATCCTGTGAGTTCTAAGGCCAATCGTCAGGCTGCTAAGCTAGCTCCCCCATATCGAGGTCCGTGAGAAATTGTGAAGTATTTGACGCCCGTCACTCTTTTGATTCGGGATAATTCAAACGGGAAATTGACTCGTATACATCTTTCTCAGGTAAAGGCCACTTAATGCTTTATTTAGAGAATGTCTTGGTAATGCTGTTCTCGCCAAGTTTCGGTAATATACTATTGGTCTCTGGGTAACGTCTAAAGGTATGAAGTGTTCTGACTTTTAATACTGTAACTTATTCAGAAGCTAATGACCGAGATAGTAAATGTTTGGACCGCTCACTGTATGTCAGGTCAATAATGGGATATGTATTATTCTATTCCCCTAAATTTGTGCCTGGAGCTATGATTTGTCAGGTCACATTTAGGATACTGCAAAGTTTATTTCCAGGTTACTTACTATTGTAAGTTCTGTGTATGTATATATATACAGTCCCGGGCCAAATTAATATGAATACCTCATATTTTCTCTCTTTATGGATTCATTTAACCATTTTGACACTGGAAAGTGTTTGTAGGAAGACTGTAAGTGTATTTATATATCAAGGAAACATTTAAATGAGAGAGTTGTGAAAAATATTGTATGTTGGTCACACTATTTACATGTTGGCGCCAATTTATACTTACGGAGGGAAATTCGTGTCGCCCTTGTATTCATTTTCTCTGCACACAAGTTGCTTTTTAAAGATAAAATTCTAATAGTACGTTAAACCTAATCAATTATTTTCATTTCTGCTTGCATGTACATATACTTCACGCCCGTTCACGATGATTTTATGCTCCTTTGGGAGAAAATTAACAAAATTTTCCAGTTCTAACCTCAAATCGTTATGTTTTCAGAAATGGGCTTAGAAATGGACCTGTTACCAACCAAAAGGGGAATGATTCAAGGTTTTTGACTGAAACTAATTTTTCATAGCGAGAAATAGCAAAAAACGTTGGAGGTTTTTTCTGCTATGGGCTTTACGTCGCACCGACACAGATAGGTCTTGTGGCGACGATGGGATAGGGAAGGCCTAGGAGTTGGAAGGAAGCGGCCGTGGCCTTAATTAAGGTACAGCCCCAGCATTTTCCTGGTGTGAAGATGGGAAACCACGGAAAACCATCTTCAGGGCTGCCGATAGTGGGATTCGAACCTATCTCCCGTATGCAAGCTCACAACCGCGCGCCTCTACGCGCACGGCCAACTCGCCCGGTAAAGTTGGAGTTTCAAAAACTTAAGTGGCTAATATCATTCGTAGGTTACATGAAAAGAACACTCTGACATCGAATCGTAAGGGCAAATGTGGCAGAAAAAAGGGTTATCACTTCGCGGTGAACGAATGTTGAGAAAAAATAATAATAGATGATAGAGCGGCAACGAACAGCAACATAAGAAGGAAATTAAACGATGTCGGAATTCCAGTGTCTACCAGACAGTTCGGCGGAGACTGCAGACTTGGGCTACAAAACCTGCAGACCTGCTCGCAAGCCAAGACTTAATCCAAGGATGATGAAGCAACGGTTGGAATGGTCTAAGATGCACAAACACTTCACTGTAGAAGACTGGAGATCAGTATGTTTTCCAGCTCTTCATTTTGTTTTGAAAATTATCCATAGTTTTAAAAAGTTTACATAGTGCTTTTGTGTTTCAAGTATGCTTTAGTGACGAAAGTACCTTCCAGATTTTAATGAACAAGGCTCAGTTTATTAAGAGAAGGCCATCGGAAAAATTCAATGAAAATTGTGTGATAAAGACTACCAAACATCCAACTTCGGTGATGAGATGGTCAGTGATTAGTGTCAGAGGTTTGGGTAGGCTGTACATCGTTGAAGGTAAGATGAAACAACAACATTACATCAATGATCTGCAAACTCAACTTCTTCCAAAACTCCGGGATTGGTCCAAAGGAGGTGAAAAGAAAATATTTATGCAAGATGGTGCGCCCTGCCATACGGCAAAGACGGTCAAAAGATGCTTGAAGGAAAAGGAATCAGGGTGTCCACCAAATCCAGATTTTGAAATTCCCTGACATTTCCCTGTTTTCCAGACATAAAAACAATTTTTCCCTGACACACAATGACAAAAAAATTAAATTATAATAGGTTTCCAGGTATAGCCGTAATATTAAAATACATTTTAAAACCTTAAAATGCAAAAAATAAATGAGTAATTAATGTACATATTAAATTTCAAAACTTGCAAGTTTAATTTAGTCCAATTTAATTCACTTTAAGATTTAAAAAAGTTATTACCATTACTGCTTCAGTGAAGAAATTTCTTCATCTATAGCGAGCAACGTCTGTCGAGCTTCTGCCATCACCCTCCGCTTCTTTTCTTCTAATTCTTTCAGCAACAAAGTGGCCTTTCTCTTATTTTTTTGCAAAGAATATTCTGCTTCCAATGCTTCACGTTTCTCCTTTAGATTTTGAATATACAAGGCATGAGCATTCCTTGCAGCATGGAGCATGTTCTTATTAATGGAGACCTTTTCAATTCCACCAAGGTTTGAGATAGCATCATATACTCTTCTTTGTGCTACAAGGGATTCTTGTAGCATGTTCTCTACAATAATTTCTTTATTCAGAGAAAAACCACGTTCAAGTGAAGCATGTCCATGAAACAATATTAGTATCATTTTGAGAAATGAAGCTATCTTTTCTGTGTTCAAATTTACTGTTGGCAAGACAGTACGGAGCCAAAAGTGATCTAATCTCTCGTTTTTAGAAGACAAAGAATTCATTACTTCTTTGAAAGTATCATTCTCACACACAGAAGTGAACTCCCTTTGTATATGATCAGCTTCATTACCCGAGATCCATTTGTTTTCAACAAAGACATTTAAAGCTACCCTTAGCCGTTTGCTGCTTAGAGGTTGCTTGGCTACACTTGGATCAAAACAAGAAATTCCTTTAGTCAGTTTATATGCCAGTGGTGACCGTTCCAGTATCTTCTTGCACAAAGCTACCATTCCTCTTAGACAATCTGTGCGAAATACTAATATATCTCTATCATTTAACCCAGGAGTGCCACGAAGTGCAGCTCTAGCAGCATAACCTATGTCAATTTTAGATGCAGGCGGAAGATTTTCTTTACTGTCTAAATTAATTTTGAGGACATTTCCTGAAGACTGCAGTGACTCAGACTTAACAAACCGTGTCATGACATTTTTCATTGTTGCAATGACAGATTCATACTGGAGTGGTGCAAATGGAAGATCTGTCTGAAACTGTTTTAGGAATGGTTCCAAATCTCCAACAAGAGATAATAAAAATGACAACTTGGCCTTAAGTAGCTCATCTTTAACTGAAGTTGATACGATTTTGAAGCTGTTACAGTTTGGGATTTTCTTGTCTGTGTTTGTTCCTTCCACATATTTGTCAACATTAGGTAGAATATCTATAGCACGGTCAATGAATTTCGAATTTTCAAGCCATCTTATAGCACAATATTTCAAAGGAAATACGTTTGAACCTGAATAATGTGTATAATCAGCACGTCTTGCAGGAACGTAGCAAAACAAGAAGTGAAGAGCACGAAGAAACTCTGCAATATTCCACTGGGTTTCTTTTACTGCTATTTTATATGAATTGTGCACAGTATGCAAGCCACAAGATCCAATGTTCACCAAAATAGGAGCATCTGGATCATCACTTAATAAATTACCAATATCCTGAAGGAACTTTTCATTAACATTTGGACCATCCATTGAAATTTGTAAGAGTTTTTTTTAGATTGAGTGACTCGTCAAAATCAACGGTGAAATGTGTGCACTTATGACACATCTCAAGAACTTGCTTATGAAAATAGGGGGCCAAACCACGAGTGATTGTATATGCAATTTTTGTTCTATGCAGTTGAACTTTCGAAGCTATTTCAGAGTCTGGAAACATTACTGTGAACAAACGTACACTAGCTTCACTGGAACGTAAAGAATGGTGTTGCATGACCGTATGCATGCACCGTATAATCTCAGCTTTGGTTACTTGCTCTCTTGAAAGATAATTCTGTAGACATCTCGTCTCTGGTGAACCTTCTTTAATGGAAGAAGAAGAAGAAGCAGAAACAACAGCAGTGGAGTCATATGTGATAGAGTTCGTTGTGGTAGCTGTGGCAGGCAGAGGACAATTTGTGTTTGCGGCCAGGGTATTATCTACTGAGTTTAAGTCATTTTTTACTTCACTATTCGAATGTTCTTTTTTAAAATAACTTGAAAGGGATGATGAGAACTGGGTGAAGTTGACACTACTCGCATGCTTCTTTCCTACCATGTGACTTTTTAATGCCTGCCTCCCCATGTTGCTAAGAGAAAATGATGTTTTACATATTATGCAATATGCTGAAAATTTGTCCTGAGGCATGGGTTTCAACCACGTTCTGAAAGTATCATCAAGCAGCCACCTTTCATTAAACGAAGTTTTCCTTGGCTTTGATGAAGACATTGTTAGCTGAAAAAAGTACGTATATTGTAAAAAAAATTAAATAGTCCTATACTCCGCACGACTTTCTTGTAAACTGACAGTTCGCAAAACAAGTGAGCGCTGCCTTGCCTATGCTGTCAGCACTCTATTGCTTCGATAACAGTTGATGCACTCGTAAAATGTAATACCCTACTATGAAAATCACACGCAAATCACAAGTGAAAACAAATTCACAAAACTTCCTAACAATATCATACACTAAAACAACAATAGGTACATTATTATAAAGTGTAAAAGAAATAAATTATTCGCGGCTAATGACCGGCATAAGAAGGAGGTTATGGCTAATCGATACCACGGTGTCAATTTTTGCCGAGTCACATTCTTGCCGCTTGTCTTACACGAACTATACAGGGGTATGGGACACAGATGAACTATATGGTTACCAACACACGGATGTAAATAAAATTACAACTACACTGAACACTATTAAACCTATATACCACACACGCCGAGTTAGGTAACTTAACCACGTGGTGATGTAGGCAATACAGTTGGCAGACAGGTTTCAAGATTGCGCTCAACCGATATAAATCGATATGAATGGTGGTTTGGGATTGACTGGATCAAGAACGAATACATACAAATATACTTCACAAACTCAAAATCTCCTAACCAACAAACAACCTTCATCCTACAGTGTGATGGCACTTTATTTTAAATCTTGTTCTCTATTCACAAAATTACACGTGATATTACAAGCTACTAGTCGTGCCTGAAAACTACCGAACCCCTCTCACGAAAGTTAGGTTAGAAACTCAACATGGCGCGGCAAACGGTGTTACCTACATCAGCGCATTTCATCATAATAATAATAATCATGAACACTCAATGAGTATTAAGTTTAAGTGAATTTCGCACTTTCCTGCATTCAGTTAGTGTTTGTTGTCTTGTTTTGACACTTTACGAGGTAGTGACTATGGCACACGTCATTACACACTAAACAAACAGTCATCCATTGGGTTGTGTAATTTTGTCCATATGCATATTTTGTTGTGGAAGCCATGTATTTAAGCGATTAGAAAAACTGAGAACGCAATATAGGCCTAATTCAACATGCTCGCCATTCCCCAACAACACAGCATATTCAATAGTAAGCAGATCATAACACTGAAAATTCGATCGATCAATCTATCTATCATAGTCACTACTGCTTGTTATAGCCTATCCATATAGCTACTGATGCTATTGGTTACTTCACGTTCGAGATCACACTTGATTTTTTAAATGTTTGTTCAGTTTTCTTTACAATTTATTCCTGGCATAAAAGACATGCCCTAGATTAATGTTATAAAAACTGAAAAATGTGCTTCTATTAAGGGATAAATACGGTATGTCAATTTTATATGGCAGAACGAATTTCCAGATTTTTTTCGGAATTCCCTGACATTTCCCCGTTTTCCAGTCATTTTTCGAATTCCCTGACATTTCCCGGTTTTCCATACGGGTGGCCACCCTGAAGTTCCTCTGTTGGACTGGCCAGGTAATTCTCCTGACCTCAGCTCAATTGAGAATGTATGGGAACTGTTAAAGAGGGAAGTGGCAAAAGACAATGTCACTACGAGGATACATTTAGTTGAACGGATCATATTCCACTAGTACCACAACCAGCAATTGAAGGATATGAGCTCATGATGCATAGATAGCATGCCTCGCAGAGTGCAGGCCGTTATTGCAGCAAAAGTCGGATTGCCAAAATACTAGTATTGACAATTAAATGAGGGTCCATATCTGAGTTTTGTGATTAGTTGTGTTATTCTGTGTGTATATGTAGAAGTCTAGTCACATTTCACACAATTAAGATAAATAAAACATGAATGAAATACATAAAGGCAATTTAAAGTTTATTTTCCTAGGTTTCCTTAGGTGGTCATATTAATTTGGCCAGGGACTGTATATATGGAACCCATGACCTTTGTACCCCAAGAATTTTAAGTATTAAATTGTTAATTGCAAAATGAAGTTCGATTAGAGGCGACACGTGGCAAGAGGGGTGGCTACCTTCTGTCCCACGCTCTGAGATGTGACGTCATCCGCACGCGTCGAATGTGGAAGGATACAGAGGAAAGTTTTGGTTGAATAAATATATTTAAAATAAATAATTAGTGGTGAACGCAGTATAATGAGGGTCCTGTATTTAATATAAGACACATGGTCTTTAGTAAGACGGATTTGAGACTGCTAAGCTATTTCCGTGGAATTATTTCAGAAGAACGCGCGTATCTAGTTTACCCAAGTTAAGTCGACAGAAAATAGTGCCTATCAAATGAGGTCATTTAGCCGGTTAATTTAATAAATTTGAAATGTTTCATGAACACTACTGCCAACGAGGTAACAAGTAGGTGGGTACATGAAAAACTCTTTTAAATACAGTTCATTTAAGTCGGAATAGTCGCAAATTTTCTTGACGGCTAAGGGGAAATCCCTGGAGAGAGGGGGTAGTGTCTATAAATAAGAAGGGACACCATGTTGAAACCCCCTGCATTTGTATCATTGAAGCGTGAGAGAGTGGGTTGAACTGTGCAAGTAAATCGTTCGTCAAAAGAAGAGGAAGTACTACAAACCTAGATTCTGCCGATGTGGCTGGGTCTTGAATCCATGTGGGGATGGTTTTTGAGCATAAGTAATTTGATAAAAAGGACGGTCAAGATACCGAAGTATTTTTGTAAAATTTGTAACATTGTGAATAGAAGTAATTCGTGTGCGGGTAATAAATACAATCAGTCGAGTGCGATCAACGAAGACGCCGAGTGAAAGGGCATTTTTAATGCTTTATTTCCAGGAAACATTAAGAGAATTCTATGTACAGCCAGACATGTAAAAATGGCTAAATAAATGACAGAGGGTCAGAGGTGAGCCCAAAGATGGACGCTGACGTAACATAAGGTAGGTGACATACCATCTTACCGCCTACTGTATCTTGTTTTATGATGTCAAACTTATATGTATTTGAAAGGGGTATTTATGACGCAGTTGGTCACCCATATGTTTTTTGTGAATGTTAGAAATGTGATGAAAGTCGTTTGTTTTATTTTCTGCTTGCATAAATGTTTAAAGTATTGCGAGTGACGTGTAAATGTTGTAAAAAGTTATTAGTGAGGGTTTCGACGTGATATCACGTCCAAAGTAGATCGTCATTTCCGTGAATTTATTGCCTATATTTTGTGATGTCAAATTAAGATATTTTATTCGACGTAAATTTTTTGTTTGGAATTTTGATGGAATTGCGGCAAAAGATCCGTGGTTGCTCATTTTCAATCGGGTGGAAGCGCTGTATTTAGTTTTGAGTAATGCAGACCGGTGAATTTTGTCACGAAGTGTAATGATATTCTATGTCCGTTTAAACTGTGACTGACTGGGCGAGTGGGCCGTGCGCGTAGAGGCGCGCGACCGTGAGCTTGCATCCGGGAGATAGTAGGTTCGAATCCCACTATCGGCAGCCCTGAAAATGGCTTTCCGTGGTTTCCCCTTTTCACACCAGGCAAATGCTGGGGCTGTACCTTAATTAAGGCCACGACCGCTTCATTCCAACTCCTAGGCCTTCCCTATCCCATCGTCGCCGTAAGACTTATCTGTGTCGGTGCGACGTAAAGACCCTAGCCAAAAACTGTGACTATGTGACAATAGATAATAGTAAAATTTGTCACTCATTTTTGTGAAAATCCAAGTTTTAAAATACGAGATCATTTTATGCGAAATTGGTCATTATTAAAGTATTTGTACGTCGTGGATTCTTAGTATGTTAACCTCAGTTCCTTTGTCAGTGAGAGTCGTTGAGTTGAAGGCAAGAGGTTAGATTTGTCGTATGAGTTGAGATAAGGATTAGTGAATCAGGTGATTGGAAGCCTGTAGTGAACACGGGACTTTTGTGGGAGCCCAAGGAAGATTTTGTATAATGTTTGGGATGGAGTAGAGCGAGAGAATCCGCGCAGGTATTAATTTGCGACGTGTACAATTATTGTAGGACATTTAAAAGTAAAATATATGGGCATATTTGTTGGTCAGAAATATCGTATTTTATTCTATTTGGCTAAGTGAAAGGGTTCATTCTGAGAGGCCAGTCAGACGTGGCAAAAGACATGTGGTTCATATTAAAACTGACTGACAGGGTGAGAGTCGTTTGTTTTCAATGCCGCCAGCTGATCGGAGTTCGCCGCTAGAGATAACGGGGTTGTGCGCTTGCTACGTGTTAAAATGAAACTGCATTCTAGGCAACAGAGATCATTATTTGTGAGAACTAGTTGAAAATATCATCCGGGAATAACGTGTAGGTTATTAGATACTGTGAATTCGTTTAATTGAGATCGTAATGTATATTTGAAACCACAAAGTTAGAGTATAATGAGCGAGGTTAGCAAATTTCAGGGTTGTCCAAAATATAGAGTGATGGTAATGATGATTGATTTGTTTGTGAGGGGTGCACAAAGCTTTATGGAATGTTATGACACGATGTGACATCGTAATCGGCTTACATTGTACGGTGAGTTACTTATAGTTTTGTACTTAATTATTAGGCTCGTCCAAGTATTAATAATTGTTAGTGTTAGATTAGATTAAAGTGTGATGTCATGAAACAAGATATAATACTGGAAATAAATGATGTAAATTGTTTCCAGCTGCACGATAACAGATGATAAACATGAGGGAATTAAAATTTAATTCTATCAAAATTTGAGTAGGGACTTGTGAAAGAAACCATTCGTACGTGGAGATAGAATTTGTTGTTCATTAACATTTCATTAAATCATTTAAATTTATTAAATTCAGTGGAAACCGTATTTATGAAATAACTCTAAACCAAGCGAATAACTTGAAGATGCATTCTGGAAATCTTAGTTTATTTTCCTAGGAATATTTAAATGTAAACGCAACGATTAAGGGGACATACCCGAAGGTAATGGATTTTACTGCCACAAAGTATTGTGAGCGTTGTTGTTGTTGTTGCATTATTTGACTTTGATTGATTGAGCAGTAAATGTGCCGGGGTTAGTGAAGTGGAAACTTTGGTCATCAACCGATATAACTTAATTGTGTTTAGCCTTCAGCTTAGAAACTTGGATGGCCATGTGGTCATCAACCTCAGTGACTTAGATTAGGGCCATATGCCACTGTAGCATCATTTTCCTTGCGGTTATCGTCCACTATGACTTTAAAGTAAGAAGTTTAGAAGTCGGTCCATGACACAGTCGCAGGTCACATCAATTCAATTAAGGGTCCATGCCGTATAACCACTGTGTGGTATACACCGATTGGACTGCCTTAATTATACACAGAGTCCAGAGTTCGTTTTACGAGGGCTGGACTATCAATAATCATTATGATGGCACATGTAGTCTCACATGGAAGCCGAATTTAAGGATTTCCAGACTTTCCTTTCTTTATTTAATCATTGAGACAATGGTTTCTAGTAAGGATACCCATCAGGCAGTTATGTCAAAGGCTCAAACCAGCGTTCGGCCCCTCTGGGTAAAAATGATTGTGGTGTCAACTGGACAAGATAAGAGTCCGGATTATACATAGATTTCAAATTATCAGTTTCTTCAGTGAATTTTTCCAAAATAAAATACAAATATTTTATGAATAGACCTTTCATTTGAGTAGATAGATTAGGATTACTGAACCCTACCTTTTACCTCAGCACGTGACGAAAAACCCGAAACGACCCAAGGGACAGATCTCATGAAAATTGCTGATAGGTAAGGAAGGTAGGTATCCTTCATAGTGGACCAAAGGGTTCAATATATATATATTTCTCAGTTTGACATATCAATTCTTTGTTTTGAGGCCTCATATCAGATTAAGTATTCGTACCGTGTGTGTAATGTCCTGTCGTTCACTTGTTTACGACGTTTGAGAAGTATTCCTTGTTCCTCAACCCTTTCCCCATTTTGGTGTCGCCTTTCTGCTGTGTGATTTATGTCGCAGGAATTCCTCCGGGAGCAAGTTTGATGTTAACAAGACTTTGGAGAATCCTGAAATCCGATCCTAATGGTTCGAGATGGCCAGTCGATCCACTAGGAGAAGTTTGCAGCCTCCCTCTTTGGTGCTTGGTGCTGTGCTAAGTGATGTTGGGACATCATTATTGTATTCCTGTAACCCGCTGCCTCGTCGAGGATATGCTGTGTGGTGTCCTGAGACACTGCTTGTCACCTCTGCGATCTAGACTGCTGTCCAGTTGTTGGAGACTTTAGTCTCCTCTGTGCAGAGTGTGCTACCCGCTCTGTTTACCTTCTATGAACTCGTATCGACAGTCGGCACACTTGGGGTAGTGTGTGTGTCGCGTGCTGGAAAAACCGGTTGGGTAACCGACCTCGTCTACTCTCTCTCCCACAAGCCTTGCTACGTGCATGTCGACAGCTACTGTGTGAAGTATTTTCTTTAATATTCACTGCCACGCCTATGTGTATATTGCATCCCCAATGGACTAATAAAACTGTGAAGTGAGTTGTATGGGCTTGGCCCGGTCTCAGGCGGGGAGGATATCACAGATGTTTTCAGGTATTTAAAAATTGTATAACAAGAAACTTCTAATTGCGCTCTCCGACTCAAAAGACTCTTACAGACACTTGAAGTGCGCCTGCGCTGTGAGTTGAGTGTATTTTCTGTTTCTATATTGGTTGTTCCCCTCCTCCTCTTCTCAGTCGTAGTCTTGGTGGCGGGTTGTATCCAGAGTTTGATCCTCATTATTTATTTGTCGCTCCTTTCCTTTCGAACCCGAGGCTTCTGGGCTGCGAACATCAGAGCGTAAGTCGTGAGTGAATGTTGCATGTGTATATTGAGTGAAAGGTTAATGCTTGTGGCCGCGAATGGGTGTTTAATTGGATTAAAGTTGTGCTTCTGTGTGTGCTGTGCTCTAAGGATGTGCTGGGTTCGTAGTCCAGGGGCCTATGGCCAGTTGAAGGCCGTTTCTTTTTGTAATATGTATTTTCAAATGTTATACTCTAGTACTATTTGTGTTTCTCTTATATTACCTACGGGTAAAGGATATTATGTTCTCGGTTGCATGTACGAGGCCAATAGGAGTTTACTGGATTACTATGAAAAAGTTCTTCAGTTATGGTATTGTAAATATGTTATTACGGTTCAATAAAAAGGGTGAATTTACGGATGGAAAGCCCACTAACCTCGGTCCACCGTGTTTCCTCTCTGGGCATGTTCCTGTTTCCCTAGGCCCTAATGCTACCGGCTTCTCATACTTTTAATACTGGAGTTAATCTCAGATCTAAGTTAATATTTAAGATAGTATTCAGACTTTATTTTCTTTTTTCTTGTATTTATCTTTTGGTTTTAAATCTGATATTATGGATTGAGTAAACCAGACAGGGCATGAAGGTTTGACATGCTTCTTTGGAAACGTATTTATCAACTACAGATATCAACAGCTTTGTTTATATTCTCACATTTATTGAGATTACCCCATTCACATGTATTTAGAGTAGAGTCCCAATAATCTGAGGTAATTGCGGGGGTGAGGGAAAGGTACCTCGGATTTGGAATAACTCAAACTACATCTAGCAATACAAGGAAAATCGTGAAATATGAAGAAAAAAAGAAAAGAAAAATGGCAACAATTGAAGCTAAGGTCCCGTATTGTCATTTCTCACAGTGTTATGGCATGGATTAAGGTTATTTTGTAAAAGTTTTTAATTGACTTCGTTTTCTGTACAATTTTAATTTGGTGGAAGTTGCCTCTGGTTGTTGTTCTACGTAATGTAATGCTCCCTCCAATGCAGTGAGATCCTTGTTATGATATATATATATTTGGCACTGTCTCAACTAAAACTTCTTCCTCACTATCTTCGATTGGTTCATTCAACATTTCAATGATTGATGCATTTGTAAGCTCAAACCGTTCATCACTCTTCATCCATCCCATAACTTCAATTTCACTAGCATCTTTACATTTCGGTATCTGTGAGATTCGATCTGACAAGTTTGGTATTCAAATTTAAGAATTTCATTTTTAAGTCCGTACTGAACCGAGAATAACAGATAAGTCAAATTAAAAATCCACCTTTTCAATATTAATATTAAACTAAATAAGTTATAAGATTTACTTGGAACTAGTTTCGATAGTGGTGAGGGTCATCTGCAGCCAAATATGAGAAGAGGCAATCATAAATAAACATGTCATCATTATATCAATTCACATATAAACACTCCTAAAATGAGACTTACGATGTCCCTAACAGTATCTGGAGAAAACTTCAAATAATCACAATTTCAAAATCTTGAAGTCACAATTAGAACGACACTTAACACAACATAATTCTTTTCACTCAAGTTAGAACTTTGAAAGTATTGAGTTCGACTTAGAACTGTAAGATTCTCAAATAAATAAAAAGTGTTATCATAAATGAAATGTTATACAAAGGTCGAACCACATATAGAGTTTCTCTGTAAATATGACAGTCCCAATTAGAACGACACTTTAACGTATCATAATTATTTAACTCAAGATGGAATCTTGAAAGTCCTGAGTTCTACTGACATCTATTTACTTATCTTATGATTGCGCCTTGCATTACTTCCTGTCTTGACCTAATTTGCTGTTACCAGTGAGGGGTAAATTCCAGAAGTCCTCCAATGCATCACGCTGCTCTGTCGGAAGATAAACATGGTAGCCACGACTTATGGATTAACCCTCGTATTTGCTAACAAAATTCAGTGTTTCACAAATATGTATTTATTTCACATTGATGTTGCTGTACATGTGATGTTTTGTACAATAGGATAAGACAATAATAATGAATGTATCTCAACACCTATTCAAAGGGCTTCCCTAGAAGGTGTAAGAATAACAATTTCCAGCAACATTCTGCCAGGATAACTGTCATAGGTCATAAAATAATAACTTTACATATTTAGGCAGGAAACTATTTGAAATTCCCACTATAGCCGAGGTCTGCCCAGCTTCATTACCCCTATTGAAAGGAAGTGCTGTGCTTAGGAGGTACAACAGAACAATTAAAATGCCTGTGGAAATATTTCAATAAAAACCCAATGGTTCTGCAAAGAGAACACAACTACAAAACAAACAAATTGACAAAATAGTACAGCACTTAAAAAAACGGAAGATTTATACACATCAGAGATAAAAAGTAAAGAAAGACAATTTGGGGTACCACTTTGGCAATTTGTGGTCTCTATAACATATTGATCACCAGTGGACTCACTTCAGCTGAAACCTGCATTCATTTCTACCAAACCAGCCTTCACTTAAAATGTAAACAAAAGGAGTGATGGCAACGCTCTCGCTCGAGAATGACGTCGCATATCTCGAGACTCTCGAGACCGATCCTCCTGTAGTGCAAGCTGTGCGACGCACCAGTAACTACGACTGTAAACATGATAGTGTATCATTGGCAGTTATTGCATGAAATAACGTTCTCATATGAAAACGTGTAAGCCAATATATTTTGTCAAAGGCCTGGAAAAGTACAGCATGTTCAACTATGAACCCCTTAATACCATTAACGAAAGTGAAAACAGAATGTCAGTATCTTGAACAGTTCACGACTTATTTGGGATGGACATCTTAGCTGAATAACAATGCATAATTTGTGAATAACTGTAGATAGGAAGTACACCTACCTGGATACTAGAGACGTGCATTATTCGAAGCTGAGACGGGGAAGATGTGCTTTGCTGCATATGCAACCCCCATTGCACATGAGTGGAACGTGTAATCTAAAATGCCCGACTTTGCTCCAATTCTTTCAGCAGAGGTGATGGCAACGCTCTCGAGGCCGATTCTCGTGTGCTGCGAGCTGGGCGACGTCCCAGTAACTACGAGTGTAAGCTTGATAGTTATCATCAGCAGTTCTCATATGGAAACGTGTGACGAAATTTTTTGTCAATAGCCTAGGAAAGCACTGCATGTTGAACTATGAGCTCCTTAATACCATTAACGAAAGTGAAGACAGAATGTCAGTGTCTTAAACTGTTCACGAGTTATGTCAGGTGGACTTCTTAGCTGATTAACCCGTATAATTTGTTAATAATTGTTATTAGGATGTAAACCTACCTGGATGCCTCACAATCGTCGGCAGAGTAGTTTCTTGTGAAGGGCCGGAGGTGTTCTGTGACGATTCCTCTTCATTGATATCATGCTTTTGTAAGTGTCCGATCATCCCAAAAGTATTTCTGCCGATGTATTTTACTTCTTTTGAATAAGCAACACAGCGGGCTGTGCATGTGACATCTCTTCAAAGTAACAGACATCCACGACTTACGTTGCGTTTCGGACATCGTCTTCAAGTTTTCGCGTACAACTAGACACAATTTCACATTGCACCGTCATATATCGAAGTACCTAATTATGAAGCAAATACTCTATAACATTGTAAGGAATTATTTCCTTCGTCACCAAAATATCGGGAAACACAATCAGTGGTCATATGTTATTGAATGTGGGGTCTGATACCGATGTACACCTACCTGTCGAAAGAATTGGAGCAAACTGAAGCATTTTAATTACACATTCCACTCATGCGTAATGGTGGTTGCATATGTAGCAAGGCGCATCTTGCCTCGTCTCGAGTTCGAATAATGCACGCCTCTGGTATCCAGGTACGTGTACCTACCAGTGCATACAATGCCAGAATGCGTTTCCTTTATAATTGTTATACTCCGTCAAAATAGACCTCGGTAGAAATGAACGCCTTACTCGCTTGTTGACATGTATTTACGAAATTGAGAAGGCCCGTGGTTGGCTATTCGCATACTCGGCACAAACAACACAGCTTCGACTACCTGTAAGCCTACGACACGCTGCTCGCCGCACAATGCGGGGACAACGCTCTCGAGATCTCTCGAAATTTCTCGCGAGAAATAGTGCCTGCGCTAGTGTCGAGAAATCCCGAGAAATCTCGAGACCTCGTCTCAGACTGCCCATCACTACAAAAGGTACAAATTCCTACTACGTGAGCACAATTAAAATATGATATGAACGGCAAATATATTAAAGATGCCGAATCAAAATATAATAGTGACCAGGTGGTAAAATAAACCTCATTACACGGTTTACATGCATAATTCAGTTGCTTACACTGTATTCGCATTCCTTGAAAGTGAGTAATGTCTATGCCCTGCAACAGCAACAAAACTTCATTTTTATTTGAAAATAATATTTGATAATGATAACCAGATCCCATTCTTATTGTGGGTTCAGGTTGACTCCGTTCACATTACTATTTACGGTGATCCTGCAATATTTGAGTGTTTGGAGCAAAGTTGTTGTTGTTTTGGTCATCAGTCCACGGACTGGTTTGATGCAGCCCTCCATCCCAGCCTGTACTGTGCTAAACTTTTTCATTTCTATGTAACAACTACAACTGTTTATCATATTCAAACTTAAGCCTACCACTGCCGCTACACTCCCCTCAAAAACCAACCAAACAAGTCCCATCGTTCCATCTCTTCTTCTGGTCAAATGTTGCCACATCATTCACCGATTTGATTCAGTACCTCTTCATTCATAATTCAATCTATCCATCTGTAATGGTCACTCACCCATGAATGCCTTCTTCTCTTGCTGTAAGCTTTATTCTCCTGATCGGCGGCTGGCATTGTCCATCTCCATTACACGCCTAGTGATAAATCCTACTTCTGCGGGCATGACTGCACCGTACGGAGGTGTTTCACAGTGAAAAGGAGTTAAAATTCAACTAGCTACGAAACGTGCTATGGCTCATTCCACGTTAAAAAAGCAGTATTGCTCTTATGGACCTACATGGAGTGAACACACCCCATCTGAGACACCCTTCCTCGTGATTAAGGAATATTATACTGTACTTTGTAATTTATTATATGAAAGACAGATAAAAAGGATGACGGATTTTTGCCCGTGAGTTATTAGAATAACTACATAACATTTTCTTCTTCATAAATATATTCGAAGGAAGGAAGTACAATGGCAGAAACAGCCATACTTCATTGCCATTTTTCTGTGTTGCTCCGGTACAAGCACCGTAAAGTCCCCCACTCTGCGAACCGCCGTCAGCTCACTTCTGTAGTGAAATCATCTAGAGTATTTTTTTTTCTTGCGTGTGTGTATTTAGGCTTTAAATCAGTGCGTAATTGTTTTGTGTTGAGTGGGAGTAGGTTGTACATTGCATAGTATATGTGTGCGTTCTATTATTTTCGTACTGTACGGAAGGGTTTACTGAAGATTTTGGTGTTGTATGCAGCGATACGTCATGCCGTAACTTGTACTGATAAAAAAAAATGCCGTGTGTTTTATTTGTGCTTGGTTTTGTTATTTGGCTGTTCTTTTTTAAATTTACCACTTTTTTTACGACATTTAATTTTTAGTATTGTTTTTGTGAGCGGTACGACAGCACAGTAGTGCCCCACATTGCCTGGGGAAATTTATTAAATGCAATTAAATGCATCCCTCATCCCTCGAGTCCATAAAGAATAGTTTTCTATTTTCTTCCCCAATTTGCCTTACACTTCAATGCTGAGATTTTTTATGTGCCGTAGTTTACCTCTGATTCTGTACAAACCTAAAATAGCCCTTCTAAACCCCCTGTTCCCCTTTAGTTCATAAAAATAATTTGCAGCTTAGTTTCTTCCATATTTTATCTTGAACTTAAATGCTTAATTTCACAAATGTATGTGCCGCCGTGATGGTGTGGAAAAGAGCCGTTCGATATGGCAACCCTGTTGTTATAAGAGCAATACTGTTTTTTAAAAAAAAACATGGAATGCATTATAGCTACCTCACTCGCCTGCTAGCTGTTCACCTCCTTGCGTCACCTGACTTTGAAATCACTAGCCTCATTGGACAATATCACCTTTCTCAGGAATCTTCTGGTATATTCTGACCACCCCTCCATCATCATCTGTATAAATAACTTCAAAGTGACAGAAGTAGAATTCAAAAAAGCACAGTCATTGTCTACATGTGTGGATGCCATCATAGTGGCATCATTCTTGAAAAATAGTGATGGCATCTTTTATATACATGCAATATACTGTAACTCATAGTACAAGGATAACAAGGAACATGAACAGAAATCACTCAAATCACCTTAGCAATTCATTTCTAGATTGGTTCCCTTATTAGAAAATGCATTAATTCGGGCTTTCACCATTACTAAAGTAACAAGTCGGACTTCAGCAGCCAGCATTATAGTTCTATAACCTATCATTCTTGAAAAATATACAGTAGACTGATTAAATATCTTCAGTTCATTTAGCTGTTGTTTTTTTTCTCACGCTGAGTGTATCAAGCAAGAACAGCATTGCGGTGAAATTTTAGTCACTCAATATAGAAACGTCCTTGGGTGCTGTGATTTTTACCCATTGGTTTATTTATTTGGCATGTATAATCTAAAACTTCGGCTAAGTCTGGACAATATTTTATATACCAACATCACTATTATTTGTAGTAATGTATTTTAACTGAGTGTGCAATCATGTCATTTATTTATTTATTTACACTCTCTGCAAATAACTGCAGCCCTTGTGGGTGGGGTTAACTTCCAATAAGTAACCACGGGAACCTGACTTCTACAGAGCGCGTCCCCATGTGGCAAATGGGGGTTCCCTACAGTACGTAGGGATGGTTGAAATACTCAATACAACCCGCGAACCAACAGGTAGCTCAATTCCTGGGGGCTTTAAAATACTGGGACACCCTCTCTCCAGGGGTCATAAATATGGAGGGCCATTGCCCTGGGTTATGGGTAAAGACCTCAACGGCATCTACGGCGGAGAAGATGGACTTCGGTACGGTGGAGATGGTGGAAGGGGCAAACCCATAGCGTCTGTACTCCAGAGGAGCAGCTACAAAAGGCGTCTGACTCCATGTTAGGGGTGGTCTAATTTGAACCTGGCCTTAGGGAGTGGTGAACCCATCGTACAAACAGCTTAAAAAATGAGTGCCAGTGAATCGAGGCCGCGGAAAATGCAAAAGCGTCACCCTGAAGTGACGCGCAGTTCCCGGTGTTCTGGGGAAACTGTGAGAAGTGGGCTACCAGACATCACAAGAATCGGTATCATCAATGTCATGACTTTGAATGGCAAAGTAGAAGAATTGATAGAGTCTATGGAGAAGAAAGACATAGAAATGATGGAAATGAGTGAGACAAAATGGAAGGGGATAGGTCAAAAAGAATTCAAGAAAGACCGAAACCGGTACTAGTATTGATCGGTGGAACATTTTTCTTGTCTATTACACTGAATCCAATCAATATGGAATATGAAACTTATAAATAATAATAACCAGGAAGCTGGAAACGGGAAATGAAGATTATGATTATTTACACTGTTTACGCCCACATTGGAGCACCAAAAAAACCTTATACAACAAAGTCTTCAATCAATAAGTTCAGCTTTTAACACTTGAGAACATTTTCTTTTCCCAAACCTCCTTCATTCTGGAGATTTTACAGCCCATTCTTCCGCAGATAAAACATATTGCTTACGCTGCAATATTTTAGTGATAGTTTTGTGTACTTGTTATTTAGAATCCGTTTCTCTTCTCCATTTTCAATTTGAAGTTTAGTGATTTTCAATTCATCTAAATCCATTTGTATTTCCTTAAACCATGTGTTTTTTGTTTAACTATTCCAAAAGAAATAAAAAAAAGTTGTTTCAGGAGTCTAGTATTTGGTAAGCGGTATATGTGTCCAAAGAATGCAATCTTCCGTTTTTGCATCGTGTCAATGATCGATTCACATTCCTTGTAAAGTACAGAATTTGGCAAAAGTCTCCACTGGCCATGAATCTGGTGTTTTTTTATTAATAATTGTCTGAAAAATTCTTCTGTCAACTTTCTACAGTTTGTCTTTTGTTGATTGGGTATTCAGTTTAAATAATATTTCACTTTCTGGCTTAACAACGTCAAGGAAAAGATGAAGGGCAAGCAAGTAAAGTCTATACTCTTTGCTGATAACATTGTAGTTTGGGGAGATAGTGAAGAGAAAGTACAGACACAATTTGATTTATGGAATGAGAAGATAAGAAATTTTGTGCACGGAGCTGTCTCAAAATTTCAGAAGGTTTGGTGCCCTCTTTTGCGAGAAATTTGATGATGATGCATTGCGCAACAGACGTGTGCACCTCTTGCTCAATCATGGCGTACTGAAATAGCCCAGCTCTACACCGTCATTTACGCACGCGTACCCCTTCTCCAGATACCCCCTCCTACATCGTGGCAAAGCCCCGCGTCAGAATTATTACTAACAGGAGCGGTACATTCAAATTCCCGTTTATATTTGATCCACCTTTGTAGGAATTTATGATCCACGACATTGCTGACGTCAAAAAAAAAGGGGGGAAAAAACTACCTCAACAACACTCAACCTAACCTGCCATGCTTTCTTCGGTCTCAGCAAAGTCTTTCCACACCACTGTAACCCCGTAAACATTTTTCTCAGTTTGAAGTACATGTCCAAACACTGCTCATAATGTTCAGGAACCACAACACAATAGTACTCAGCACACTACTTGAGAAATGCAAGGCAAACAGAAAGTTACTTGGGAAGCATCCTCAACAGAAACTGCTGAGACTTTGTATTTGTGCAGTATTTTCAAAGTTCAGTTTTGTGTTTTTAATTTTTTAAACAAGCCTTTTACAAGATTGCTATTTCTCCCTGTGAAGCACTTTTGCTTTTTCCTAGTAATTTTCTTCAATTCATGGACAATCTATAGCATAACTGCCTGTATTCGGTCCCAAATATTAAAAATATACATAATTTAATCTCCCATAAGCAACTGCAATTAATAACAAAACATCCCAAGATGTGACCGAATAATCTATTTATACAGAGCTGAAAGAGCAGTGTGCAGACTTTCAGAAAAGTCGAGATAATAAAATGATTACTGTTATTTTCAGAAGTTATGGTAACACTGGTACACTTACATACATATAAATACAATGTGTATTTTTCAGTGCTAAGCCATTTGCAAGCAATAGTATAAAAACCCTGAGACTATTTTAATATCTCTCAATTTGGACAGAGGGAGTTAATAGGTTTTCAAAAGTAAATTTATTCTTCCAGTTTAAGCCCACAATAATAAGTTTAATAGAATATAATCTCTCTGTATTCTTACATCCTCTTACTAGTCTGTTCTCATGTTCCAAGGATGATTAACAGGCTGAAAGAAACTCATGGAACTTAATGAATGATCCAAGGAAGAATCGTAAGGAGGGTGCTGGGTCCGACCATGGCTATGTTCTTCAGTTAAGTGCAAGACCCTGTCTCCCTCAGTATAAAGCCAAGCTCGGCATCCAATGGTCCTATGTCCTATGCAGCGCCAACATTTCTTCTTCCCTGTGTCGCGATGCAAGTAAAATCTGAAGCCATCGTGGACGAGGTGCACCTTCCCCCTTCTGCTCCACGTGAAGTGAAATGAACCTACAAAAACAGTGTTCTGTCAGGACTGAGAACTCTTAGCTTGTTAATGATGTTAATACTACAGGGGATTGTTAATATGGTAATTACATGCTTTCACGGCTCAGAATACTAGATACGTTAGTCTCTCGGTTTTATAATGTGTTGAACAAGACAAACACTTTCTCAGAAGTAAATAGTCCAACATTTGACTGTCGTTGTTTACTTCTGAGGAAGTGGAGCAAGGTCATCGGCAGCTTGTCTCGTTTTAGATGGCTCAATCTCACTTCACATTATATAAACCCAAGAGAATATCATGTTTATACAGGGTAAGTCAGCAAATAACTTGTAAACCACTAAAGTTATCAAAAACCTCTTTTCACTTTTGGTAACATTACCATGTGACTCGTGATTGAACTTTTAATATTTTTCCATAGTTTCCGTATCTGCCGAGATATGAGTAATTTGTTCACCAGCAGTGGACCACCCTATTCGAAACAACCACTAACCAGAAGGACAAAGCACGCGCTGCTAATGAATCCTGAGCTTGTGAACATACAGAGATCCTTCACCCTAGTCTGACATAAACACAGCATGATATTATTTGATGACACTTTATATACAAAGTTACTGCCATATTTACAAATTAAGACATCAGTTCTTTACAAGACAGTTGACTAGAATTTGGCAATGTTGATGGGATCAGCACAGCCAAATGACAGTTCACTACATGTGTATCAAATCTTTGGATGTTTTGTGGGGTGTAGTTCCTCCACCCCCACATTCGCATAAGGGGCCTTCATGAAGCCCCATTTGTTTAGGTTGTCCTTCATCCTTCAATTGTCGTCTCGCGGTCTTTTCAAAGACACAGCAATGCGCAGTAATATATTTCATATTTAAAATGTGCAATTTAACCAAAATTAAACTGAAGTTGTAATAATAATAATAAAACATGGATTATAAGAAACGGCTTAGAAGCTGTCGGATATGTTCTTTACCTGTGCTATGTGTTGCACTGAAATAGACAGACCTGGTAATGACCTGGAGCTGCCAATAATGGGGTTCAAACTCACTGCAAAACTAACAACTATGTGACCCAAACTGAATAGCCAACTCATTCAGTTTTTCTTTACTGTTTTCTACAATGATATTAAAGATATTAAACAGTGTTACAGTGTTATTACAACGAATACTTCGGTGTCAGAAGACGTTAACAGACTCGGGATTCATACATATGTGGTTAGTGATCCATTCAATAAGGGCAGCATTCAATTGATGAATGAAGCACATTCTTGCGAAGCTCTTGTTGGATTTTGAAAATAATCACAACTTTCATGGTTCACCATTCATGGCTTTAATTGTCGAGTGTAGTTGTACTTGTAGACATGGGCTTTACATTTCGCAGTGAACTTTGCTCCGCATCTTCAGAAGAAGAGGAAGACAATCTCCAATAATGAAGGTTTGGATTTAAGACCCTTGTTCTACAGAAAGTGGTACTCTCATTCGTCACTAGATGGCTCATTGTACACAGGCCTTCCAAGTGGAAGCTGATGAAACTGTCTAAGCTCCGATTAAGATGTATCTTGTTACACTGCGATGATAGTCGCTGACAATTATGACTGTCTTCCTCAGATGTTACTGGTGAGCCTGTGAGTTCTTAGGTGACTGTGGACGCCAATCCCCAAGCCGCAAATTCTTCCACGGTGGTGGCACAAACATCGCCAGCATTGAGATCCATTTGTTGAGGGTTATTTATCCTGAGGAACACACGCTCTTTCCGAGCAATTCTCTTCTCAGTTTCAAATCTCCGGAGTTGTTCGAAGTTCTTAGACCTTCGTGGATTAGACGACGCCATACCAGTTGGTTAACTGCTTTTGTTTCCCAGTTAGTGGCGTTGATATTGCAATTCTTCATGTCTGACTTTAGTACGTCCCTAAATCTTTTTTGTTGTTTACCCTGGTGTCGACGGCCACCCTTCAGTTGAGCATGCATAATTTCCTTTGGAAGGCAAAATTCAGGCATACGAACAGTACGACCTGTCCAACGAAGTTGATGTTTCATGATCATAGCCTCAATGCTGTTGGTACAGGCTTCTTCCAAGATACTGATGCTAGTTCGGTGATCTTGCCATTTAACCGTAATGATCCTCCTCAGACAGCGATGATATTTCTCCAGGCACTTTATGTACCTCCTGTAAGTGGTATGTGCACTACGAAGTAACAGCGAGGTCATCAGACAAATCAGGGAAGAATGTGGTAGAAGAAATAAACAGAAATAAAAATAATAAAGTACAATAAAGTGCAATGAAGGACTATGTAGTACAGCTATCTCATCAGAAGTTGACACTGAGTTTGATTATCAGCTCTTTGATAAACATTACCACAAGTGAAAACAGATTTTTCATATCGTTAATGGTTTACAGGTTATCTGATATGGCTTACCCTGCATATTCTTATTTTAGTTTCAGTATAGTATTTTGGGAAAAAAGGAATATTAAGCATTGAAGGAATCCTTAAGCAAAATAACTAAATTATAGTATTTACTCCATAGAAAGTACTTCATAAGTGTAACAGGAACATTCACTTGCTTATCACAGCAGAAACCGAATAGATGAATTTTATGGCCCCCAGTGAGATTCCATTATTCTTCTAGGTAGGCAATCATCCTCTGTGCATCTCACGTGATTCCACCAGCAAAGGAATCATTCTTGTTACAAGCATGTCTGTTTACTTCCAGATTATGAGCAAGATATCCATAATCAACTGAATATTTCTCCAGTCCCGGTACTACAGGACTCAGCTGCACCACCTCCAATTTATTGCCTGCGTAGTGCAGAATGGCCTGGTGGCTGACTACTTGTTTGTGCTGTCTCCAACATCCTTGCAACTAGTACACCCACCTTAACCTGCACCAAGCTAGCAACAGCCATACTAAAACATTTTTCTATTTCCAGTAACATGTGTTATTAAAAATTGAATATTCATTGGAAATGGCTCACAGTGAACACTCGACAGTCGTGCCAGACTTTTCGACACAACATATACGACCTAGGCTGTGGTAGACAAAATACTTGAAATGATCCCCCAATTCCAGTTTCGTATTCCCTACGTCACGTTCAATTGTCTTACTAGATTTCTTCTCATCAGCTTCATTTACCGTTTCTAGCTTCCCGGGTCGGGTTATGTTTCCATCTTCTGTGATCACCAAAGACGGGAATTTGCCTATTTTATTCCTGTGCTCAGAAACGTAGGCTTTTGAGATATAAATCCGTTTCAGGTTCCTTTAAGCTAGATTTAGTTGGTTTTATTGTGTCTATACATGCCTATTTCAGGGGTTTGTGCCTATTTGGAGTATAATTGCCTATTCGATGCCTATTTGATGCTTTTTTAAACCATTTTAAAGAAGCCGGTTTTCTTCCAGTGTATTATATTGTAACTGATGTGCTCGACAGTATTATCTTCTCATTTCTCAAGATCTGTTTACCCCAGGAACAAAAATGGGAATTCTTGGAAGTCACCAGAAATAGTTCTTGAGAAATTTCCATCAGGAGAAACAAGGAGCAATTTGACCTCGAAGCCTTCAACCCCTCCAACATTCTAAGACACATGTGAGAACCAATCAACGTCGAACCCTTATACCTCCTTCTCGATGTGAACTGTTGTACGCGTGCGCTTTATCTTCAGAACGTGACGTAAAAAATGTAATTGCGAAGAAAAATCGTCGAAGTCCTACTGGCTAAAGCGGTGGATCACAGGGGATCCCAATTTCACTACGGATGGAAAGGTAGTCTTTTGCCAAATTTGGTAAGTTTGTTTGTTCCTTATATATTTTTTTTTTTAAACTGAACTACGATCGCATTTCATTGTAGCATTTATAGGCCTACTAATTTACGTATTGTTTGTTGCAATGCTATATTAGTCGTGAATTTTCAATAATTTGTATTACTAAAATGTAAATAGTCATTTTATTACTGAACGAGGAGTTAGAACGCCGATGGTCTCTTGTCACAGAGTGGATTAAAATTAAACATTGGTAACTCTGATTCAATTCCCGCGAAAATAGAGATTTACAACTGAAATATTTTATTTCTGTCTGTCTTTCTTTCTTTCTTTCTTAATCTGTTTAACCTCCAGGGTAGGTTTTTTCCTCGGACTCAGCGAAGGATCCCACCTCTACCGTGTCAAGGGCAGCGTCCTGGAGCGTGAGACTTTGGGTCGGGGAATACAACCGGGGAGGAGGACTAGTACCTTTCCCAGACAGTCTCGCCTTCTATGCTGAACAGGGACCTTGTGAAGGCATGGGAAGATTGGAAGGGACAGGCAAATAAGAGGGAAGGAAGTGGCCACGTCTTTAAGTTAGGTACCATTTCGGCATTTCCATGAGGAGAAGTGGGAAACCACAGAAAAGCACTTCGAGGATGTCTGAGGTGGGAATTTTATTTTTTGCTAGCGGCTTTACGTCGCACCGACACAGATAGGTCTTATGGCGACGATGGGATAGGAAAGGTCTAGGAGTTGGAAGGAAGTGGTAGTGTCCTTAATTAATGCACAGCCCTAGCATTTGCCTGGTGTGAAAATGGAAAACCACAGAAAACCATCTTCATGGCTGCCGACAGTGGGATTCCAGCCCACTATCTCCCGGATGCAAGCTTACAGCTGTGCGCTCCTAACCACACGGCCAACTCGCCCAGTGATGTGGGAATCGAACCCACCTCTACTCAGTTGACCTCCCAAGGCTTAGTGCACCCCGTTCCAGCCCTCGTACCACGTTTCAAGTTTCGTGGCAGAACCGGGAATCGAACCCGAGCCTACGTTGGTGGCGCCTAATCACGCTAACCACTACACCACAGAAGCGGACTACAACTGAATTGTAATTTTTAAAAATCGTGAGCAACTTTCACCAGCGCTATGTGTAGGCTCTAGTGAACTCTATTACGCTTCCGCTAAGCTTTCGCGAAACATAGGGTGAAGATCGAATGTGGTGCAGCTAGGACGATATCACAGAGGTTAGACGTACAAGATGGCATGGCTTGGACGATGTCACAGCGTGTTTAACAAGGCTACAAAGACTATCTTTACAAGACCAGGCCAGTGGAAAGACCGCTGGTCTGGATTGGTGAGGTCCGGTTTGTACCCGTTGTGCTGAGGGGGCAGAGACAATCAAAGAGAGTCTGGCGTGCGTAAGCTCTAGCATCCCATCTAGAGTTCTGCTAAATTGTGATAAAAAGTAAGTTTATGGGCGCATGCCACGACAATTTCAAATCACGCGGTTTTCTAATTTTCTACGAGGGTGGCAGTCTTGTCGGCACACATGATGCAGGATCTATTGCAGGCAACAGAAAATAGTCTTCATGACAGCTGACCCGGGTGACCAAAGTAGGCGAATAGCAACATATAAAATGTTCACAAATCTGAGATTTATAGTGCCTCCGTTTTCATTTTTCTATATAAGTAAGAATACTGCTAGAGGCAGCTTGGTGAGTTTCTGGCAAGCATGTAGGAAGGATCTCTCCTCTACGCTACTCAGGTATCGTATCGCGTCATTTTCATGGGTTTTTTTTTTCACCCGGTAAATTCAACAGAAAACTGCCAGATTATAACTGAACATTTTGAGGACATATTTCCATGTAAATTACGAATTCTCTTGTTCCTATTTTAAAGTTTTCACCTCTAATAGTATTTCTCTTTTTTTAATGAAACAAATGCATGTTTATACTGTCCGACTCGTTGGATGAATGGTCAGCGTACTGGCCTCAGGTTCACGGTCGGGTCGGGGATTTTAACCTTAATTGGTTAATTCTAGTGGCTCCGGGGCTGGGTGTGTGTGGCATATTCAACATTAGAAATCATCCTAGGACGGGCCCTCATCTCCACAGACATGCCGTCTGCGATAAAAAGACCTGCACCAGGCCTCTCCGGAGGCCATAAGCCATTATTATGTTTATACTAAACAGTATTGCCAATTAGCCCAGCTTTAGGAATATAAGAACATTGTAATATAAGTCAATTTTATTATTTTTCCGATCAAATGTGAAAAAATACCATATAGATCAACATAGAAATATTGCGATGCATTTGACACGAGTACAGAAAGCGTTGTCATCGCAGCTTTTCTACCAGTCCACTGTGAACAGCGACCAACAACAATTTTCTATAGACCTGTGCACTGCAATGATGGGAGCTAATATTCCCCTTGCATAAACTGGAACATCTTCAGACTTCGACAAGCTGCCGGGAGCAATCACCGAGTAGGAGACGAGTGGCTTTCCCCCGGTGGACTTATTTAGGGTAGTGGAAGAAGTCAGGAGAAATATTGACCGAACCTCTGAGAAGGTAGCCGCTGTCAGTAAAAAGTTCCATAAGAGTCCTGCAGCAGAATCTATGATGGAAAACTACGGTAAAAGTAGCCAGGATGCTACGAGGTGAGGTAGATGAAGCAGCTGAACTAAAACCAGATGAAGTGGCTTCATTGAAATTTTGTCCAATCACTTCCTGTGATGTTAAGAGATTTCTCTCATTACAAAACATTCTGCCCGACAGGAGAACAAGATTGTTGCCCGAAAACATTGAAACGTTGCCTGTTGTAAATTCATTTTATAGTAATTGAGCGTGTTATTCAATTTCAATTGTAAGTATTTTTTCATACCTATTATGTTGCCTATTTTACACGTTAGTGCTTATTTACATGCCTATTTTGGCTAATTTAAGAGCCTATATGCCTGCCTATTTTAACTGTTTTTAGTGCCTATAATTCTCGTCTCTAGTGATCACGCTTCCGAAGTACTTGAAACTTTTAACCACTTCCAGAATTTTATCATTCAGTTTTATCTTTCCTCTGCCTTCCTTCCTTCCCCTTGTCATCACATCTGTTTTACTTTTCTCTATGCTTACTTTCATCCCAAATGTTTCTATCTGTTGAGTCCATACATATACTTGTTTTTGCACTTCCGTTGCATCCTCACGCCATATCACTATATCATCTGCAAACAACATGGCTTTTGTTGCCTGTCTTCCCAATGTCTGTTTCATGTTTAATGAATTTCATCTGTGACTATGTTGGTACACTTCCCTGTTGGAGACCAGTTTCAATTTTAAACCATTTTGTTTTTCCTATACTAGTCTTACACTACTAACACAACTTTTGTACATAGCTTTTATCAACTGCACTTCCACTCTGCTTGATGCTTGTTGTCGAAGGTCATCGGCCCCTTCCACTCTGTTAACTTGTTTTTTTCCCTTAATGTGTCCCATACCAACTGTCTGGGTACACTGTCATAATTTTAATGTTCGAAATGCTCATTTTCATACCACAGCCACTGCACTGCGTTTCAAGCTCTTTAGATTGTAATCTTATTTCTCACATTCAGTTTGATGTGTTCCAATGTTGATGCTCGTCCTCATGAATGTATAAGGATCAATGAGAAGAGGGCCTATTCGTTCTCCCTTGTCTCCTCTTTCTATTGCTTCCCCTTCTTACCCTGACCTGTACTTGCATTCATCTAATATGTTCCTTTTCATGTTCGTATCTTCCTATACATGACTTGATTCATATATTTTTCCAGCCCTGGTACTGTCAGATACTTCACATTTGCAGGACTCCAGGGGGAGGGGTGCCTGAAAAGAGCTGCACGACCTCAGGACGTGGATTCAGTAACAACTTTTAAAAAATCAAAAAGTAACCTTCTTTTATGTAAAGCAACCCAAAATTAACACACTGAATCTTCCTTTTACAAAATGGCATTCACACCATCTCTTGTAGCCAATCAATCTACACACTTGTCCTTTACTTTTTATGTTTATCAGAAGTACTTTGTTACCATAATGCAATTATGAGAAAGTTACAATAATAACGAATACATGAAAATAACTGGACACAAATGTAGAATCAACCATTGAACTGCTATTTTTTCTGGAAAAGATCTATAATAAGACAAGACACATACACGCAAGAGTTTTAAAACTCCAATTCCTGAAGCACTGCCTGAGCAAGTTTTGCATCCACAGCTGTCTTTAACTTCAAAAAGTTAACCTCTGCTTGTCTTCCCACTTTGATCTTTTTAAGTTTCTCCAAATCTTTATAAAGTTCTTCAAAATTTAACTTATTCTTCTTATTTTCTAATTCGTTTTCTTGTTCCATTTTAGTACTTCTTCCTCTCTCCTTGGGTTCATCTGATGCCCCATTTATTTATTTTTTTCTTTTCTAGGGTGAGCTGATCTTTCTATTGTCAGTAGCTTTCTAGCAACTGTGATCAATTCCAGTTCGTTTTCACAGTTTTTTAAATCACCCTGCATTTAACATTTGTACTGACATAGTTGCTTTGTGATCCGACTGAGATAAACCTCTCTCCACATCGGCACTCCATGCGACACAGTCACAAGTACTTCTGCTGCTTTGGGATATTCAAGCTTCCCACAGGGGATAAATAGCTCAGCTACAGTCAAAGATAAGTAGCATTTTATATTTAATGTTTGTTTGTTCTTGGCCCGAGAAAAACGGGCCATCTTGAACTCCGGAGGAATGATTCCAGTCTCTAATATGTGACTGAAGAAGTTCTTGAGCCATATTTTCCCATGCTTCCCAAGATATCTTATAAATTTGGGGAAAATACCATCTGAACCTGTGGCCTTACTGATTTTTAGCATGTTGATGGCTGAATGAAATAGCAAGAGTAGTCATTTTGGAGGCTGTTGTCCAATTTCTTCATCTCTCTCAATGTGTTACTCCGTAGTGGGGTGTATTGGAATTTTGAATTTTGTCAGCTCTTGATTTGATATGTAGTGCCATTTCATTTGGTGTTATTCCTGGCTCTTCTTTGTGTATGTTTAAAGCAGCGATATGTACATAACCTCCTCGTGGTGTACCCTGGGCAACGGACTGCTTATACAGGGCAGCTGATGGTCGACACAAATAGGTGACCAAACTAGATCCTGGATCTCTCATGGTCAATCAAAGTTACATCAGAAGATGAAACCTACCAAAGGCACTTATCAGAGCCAACTGACAAGGAAGCTTGGAACCAGCGCTCACATTCTACAGATAAATAGAGAAGGCCTGTCAAAGGACAAATCTGCTTTGCGTTGCACAGGCACAGGTCTTATGGCGATGATGGGTTAGCAAAGGACTAGAAGTGGGAAGGAAGCGGACGCAGGACTAGGGGTGGTAGATCACCCCATAAAAAGAGGAAGAGAGACTAAAATGGCAGAAGAAGCTACCACAAAGAGTCAAAGTTGCCAAATGATCAATATGGTCAAATGTTTGGTGTTCACATTGAAAATTATGTTAAATAATATAAATATATATAGTAATCCCAACCAAAAAAAAGACCAGTGGAGACCAGAAAAAACTGAATGTGTAGGTACAAGTATACACACATTAAGTACCAAATGATAAAGAGTAGTAGCTATTTAATTCGATGTTGTAAGCCAAATTTCATTTGTTTATGGACCTTGACGCTACCTATGTCAAGAAATAAATTTTGTTACATTACTGTAAGAAGATGCCTTTGCTGGCAGGACCTAGTGTTTACAGTACACTATGTCTTCTGGTATAGGCTGGAGCAATTTTGTTACTTTCATAGATCTGTCTCTGTCTTATCCTTGGCTTTGACAATATAAAAGTGACTGAGGTATGAGCGATGCTAGTAACGCCAATCCTTATGCAGCCAGTCCCTGCTATGTATGGTGTGAACATATTGCTCATAGGGTCGGTTGGTGTGTGCATTTCAGTGGGCTTGGCAGACAGATATGTAATAGCAACTCTGGCTCGGCGAGGAAAGCAACGAGAAACTACCTCACTCCTCATTTCCCTAGCACACCTCTTCAATGATGCCTAGGCCATCTATGACAGCTGATGCAGAGCTGTCGAGGATCCCACCAGCGGCATCGCTGACGGACTGAACATACATACATACATACATACATACATACATACATACATACATACATACATACATACATACATACATACATACATACTGTAAGAAGACAGTAAAAGAGGGAAATGTAATTATTATTCCCAACTGATAGACAAATGCAGCCTCAAAGCTGCCAGTTCCTTACATTGTTTTTGGCCTGCTACATTAGTTTTCTTTAAAGGTTTATCCCAATAACCATCAATTCTTTCTTCGAAAGCTGCTCCCTGTCTCTATCTGCAATATCTTTCATTCGTCAACGAGCATATCCTTTTATATGGATAGGTAGCTCTCTGGCGACTGAAACTACATCTCGATAGTTTCGTCAGTTTTTGGGTTTGAACATCTCAGTGCTTTAATCAAATCACAATCTTTCATTGCAGTTTCAATCAAATATTTGCATCCGAAAACATGCTCTTTAACAGTGTTCATGAAAACCAAAAATTATTTTTGGACACAATGTGAAAGTTCATTTTTAATTTTCTGGGAAGTAACGATATCTGTCAAGTAACACATTTAGATCACAGTTACCAACAGATATAGACTTGCAAACATGTCGAGCCAGTTTTCCTTAACAGATCTTGTACTTGCGGCTATAGCATGTGAATTAAGGTTCATCTCATTGGAATATTTCGGTGAAGCGTGTAAAACGTTCTGCAGAAGATATAGTGAAGTACAATTGGGCTTTGATTGTTGAACAACCTAAAAGTTTAGTCATATTTTTGTAAGAAGTAGATTGCCTCACAGTCTGATTCTTTACTGATGGCAAGAATTTAAGAAATTATATTATCCTTCCCACAGTTCAAGCAATTTCTCAGCAGTGGGACAAAATGTAAGCCGCCTAGACGGAGAATGTTTCAAGAATTTCTTTTGAGGCGAGTTGAGATGTTTTTGAATCCTTTCATATTCCTCCAGCCTGGCTGGTCACAAGCAAGATGCATGTTCACCAAACGAATGATGTGAAAGGGACAGGTTCTGATATCAACTAATCCGTGAGAGCTCATTGAATGTCTACGGAACTTTCTTAACCACTTCTTGACCATCTGAGTTTGTAGCTCCCTCTGTGGATTAGTGGTAGAGTGTTTGCTTCCAAATCCCAAGATAGCAGGTTCAAACCCGGCAGGGGTAGTCAGATTTTTGAAGGGCGGGAAAAAAATCTTTGACACTCCATGTTTTACGATGTCGGCATGTACAAGATCTCTGGTGACACATTTGGTGTTTACCCGGTGAAATTCATTTAAAAACAGCCACAGACACCACCCAACAGAGATTCGGTTTACTGTGACATATAATAAGCCTAGGTCAAAACAGAATGACAAAACTTCATGAGCAAGCAGCCAGACAGCGTCAAAATGCTTGCACACAGATGCTGAGAGCATACGATTGTTATTATTATCATTATCATAACCATCATCATCATCATCATCATCATCATAAGTCTGTGAACAGGTAGGTTTGAATTACTGATTGCAGAATGAATTTTTCCATGAAGAGTTTGTGCATAATTTTTCTTGGTGAAGAATATATGTAAATGTCTTGAAGGTACTCTCTGACTCTGGCCAATGTCTCACCAATATCTGAAGCTCTTGTTTGCATTCAACATTCTTTGTTTCATCAAAACAGACTGAATACATATGAGATCATCTGTTGAAAATATTGTCAGTGCATCACTATTAAATTCACATCTTCAAGTTGCAACACACAGACTTTATAAACCAAATTAGTTCAGATACTGTTGACACATTCTTCGAACTCTATTATAGAGATTAATAACATGCATAGAAGAACTACAGCTTGACTCAGTATCTGCACTTTGGATTGTGTCAGAAGAATCACCGGGATACGCTCCGACTAAAACTATCTCGTTATACCCTAGAATATCAGGCGCTAATTTTGTATGTTAAGCATAGTGTCAGTGTTGAAAAGCAGCATGACACCCCTTGTATTGAAAATCTTTTTTCACACACACACAAAATTTGCAAAATACTTCAGTTCCACCGTGTCTTGATGCGCATGTTTGACAACAAATGACCATTTCATGTGATTTTTAAGCTGCCAACTGATTCTAAAATTCACATTTCCATTATTAAAACTTGTGTTCACAGATCAGCGACCAACCATTCCAACATAAATCCTGCAAAAGAAGGGGGGGGGGGTGGAATACAAAAGTACAATAAGTACATTACAGAAAAACTCTGTTTTAAACCATTCTACTGAAAAATGTAACTCAAGATTAGTTTTATCAGAGTATCACAAAGAGCGTTCATTACCCGGATATTCTTATCATATGAAAATTCAGAAGGAAGTTAGATACTGATCAGCTTTAAATATAAGAAGACAAACCACATACCTTAATTGTATTGGGAGAATAACACCTCACATAATTCTTCTACTCCAACTCCACATTTTTTAAATTCTCCACCTGCCAAAGGCAAGAAAGCTAGAGAGGAGACTTATTCTGAAAAAAAGAGACTATGAGAGACTAACCTCCAAACAAGAGACTGAGAGCTAATAAAAGAGACCAACTCCTAGGCCTGCAGCCATGGCCTTAAGGTACAGCCCCAGCATGTTCCTTGTGTGAAAATGGGAAAACACAGAAAACCATCTTCAGACCTGCCAACAGTGAGGTTCATACCCGCTCTCCTGGATGCAAGCACACAGCTGCGCGCCCCTAACCGCACGGCCAACTCGCCAAGTACTGTATATGTTTCATTCCATGTTCACTGCACGTGTTGTGACATCGCAAAATATGAAAGCATATTCTGAGAATGATCGCTGGAAGAGCATGGAGTCAAACACAACTTGATCACGTGAGTGTAACATCCCAGGAGGAATCATTAGAGGGTGGATACCAGAACTTAGAAGTTCTACTGAAAGTGAAGAGGGGTTGCACAAAAGTGAGCTAGGTGATGGGGTACTGCTGCCAGGACACATTATTACAGTTCAACCTGTGAAATTAAATGGCAACATGGTGGAAATCTTGTCATGATACAAGCCAGGAGGCACAGTCACGTGACAGTATAGCTGCAGCACTTTTTTCCTGAACTATTAAACAAAGGAATGAGCGAGTGATTTAAATGACCATTGAATGTATAACCAGTAGACATGATATGGGTGTATGCTGTGTCAAGAAAATATAGTGGAACTCTTTTATGTTTCACAGAGAACTCGACTGCTCCCGAAGAAGTCTTTTACGATAATGAGGGTTTGAATTTAAGATTGTTTTACCATTGGATCTGTAGTTGTATACTCGTTCATCACCAGGTGGCTCGTTGTACGCTGGCACAGCGCTCCACATAACACATAGCTTGGAATGAACACATTATCTCACATCGTGCTACGGTTTCCTCCACATTCTTTCTTTTCATTCTTCAGCCCTGGTCTATTCTATCATGGTGTATTTGTGCATTTTACTAGTTTCTATTTATTTCTTCTACCACATTCGTCTGATGTCCTCTCTGTTACTCCTCACAGATGGGTAAAACATTTCAATTGGAGGCTAATGGCGTCGCCAGCTCCCGCTTGGAGGGCTGCGAGCCACCTGGTGACAAACAAGCGTACCACTCCAGTTCCAACGATAAAACAATCTTAAATTCAAACCCTCATTATTGCAGGAGACTTCCTCATGAACCGTGGAGGCTTTCTTGTGAAGACGCGGAGCAAAGTTCTTGAGAAACTTAAAGAGTTCCACCTTGTTTTCTTGACCTGGCATAAGTGCATATCATGTCTGCAAGTACGGGCCGTGAAAGCATCAATGTTAACAAATGTATAAGTTATCAGACTGCTCTGTATTATCAACTGCTCTGTATTATCAACTGCTTCGGAGAGAACTCTGGATGCGCATAATTCAGTAAATCTGGGTTTAAAAAAAGAAGGGACAGAGTTACCCTCCTTTTTGTCGCAAATAAAATCAGGCAGTCATAACTAAACCTCTCGGTGCAGCAAAAAGCTGAAATTGAAGATGCTTCAAATCTGTTAACATGGCGTCATTACCTTTTGCATCTAGGCTTAGATGATATTTTCTGTAAGCGGTTCCACTAAGACATTGTTTATCCGTGAGAAGTCATTTAACCCTGCCATCTTAAAATATTTATAAAGTGCACTACCACCGAGAATTTCCAAATCACTGTGCAAATCACCTCGGTTAAGCTATAACAAACCTCCATGTTATATCGGGCTTCTACGGTTTTACATTTGTCACAAATTTACACATAAATACCAGGTGGCAAAAATAAAACTGGCCCGGAAAATATTTACAATAGGACTAACCTTCGTTAATGAACACGAGAAACCACTTCACTCAGAAACCACCGGGAGATGCACAACAGTTGCAGGCCCTTTTAGATGTTTTGACACGACAATCTCTTGCACATATAAACGGCGTCGAGATTTTGTCGGACTTCCTTCCAGGCTTTCTTTTGCTCAAGCGACGTTATCTGGTGTTCAAACTCTTTTCGGATAGTTGCGGTTTTTATTCGCTACAGAGCCCATTTCGTGTCATTTCGCTACATACTTTGATGGAGGTTTTGTCAAAACACTTCAAATCTTAAACCCTTGGGCAAGCAGTTCCCATAAAACTCGACAATGAACACGTAATGACACAGCGAAGTACTCAGGAGATGCTTGACATCAAAATCACAGTTTCCAGCAGTCTTGTAAATATTTTCTGGGCCTGTTTCATTTTTCCCACTCCATATTAGTTCTATCTAAAAGGAATAGATAACAACAAGGATAGAAAATCTGTTTTCCAATCTTCTACGCTTGTTAAATTACGAGCTACTATAGTGCAGATATTCAAGGCCATCGAAGGTGAGCATCGCTGATTGTTCGGTTCTCATACTGGCAATGGTGGCAGCAATTGGTCTTACAAGGTGGTCATCAACCCCTAGCTTGATAATATGTGTAGAACTATAAGAAAAAGAGGAACAATTACATGAAGAGTGGTGGTAGTGATTACTGTTTTATGAAGTACAACACTGATGAGAGCGAAAACGCTTCAAAGAATGCAGGTGTCAGTAAAAGACATGAAAGGGCCAAGGGCCAAATGAGGGGGTTTCAAAGCCTAGGCCTGCAGAGCTGGAAGGAAACAAAATGTGATGGCCAGATATGTCTCAAGCCCCTAAACTTATCAACAACAATAACAGATTGACTTCTGTTCTCAGTTGAAGCGAGCTCTGTCACACCAACAGGTACACAGCACCTGGTCTGTACACTTCAAGTATTTCCCTCATGCCTCATTTTCACTCCGGATGAGGTATCAAAAGTTGGAAGTAGGATCAGTTCAATTTTGTCTGTTTGTTAATGACATCACGAGAAACCAGCTAAACAGAATTCCTAGAAACTAGGAATATATAAGTCAAAGGATAGCCAGGTAGTGCAATAGGCTATACTGTATATTACTTGATTAGTATATAGTGGTCTAGTGATATTAAGAGGGGAACAGGCAATGTCAAATGTCTCCGTTAATATTAGCTACACACAAAACTGTACATGATAAAAATTGTGCAAAACTTTATTTCCAATCTACTATGTTGCATATATTTTACCATACGAGGAATAAACGGAGCCGCACATGATTATTACATTTCACACAAACTTCCAAATATCCCCGAAAATATTAGTTCTAACCAAAAAGTGTAAATAACAAACATTATAGAAAATAATATTTGCAATCTATTATATTTGATACATTTTTTGTGTCAAAAGAAGTAAAAACACATTGGTTCTGTTACAGGTGAACTATGTAATGCGAGTGGAATGTATTTTTTGAAGACCTTGTTTGAAAAATACGATATGATGTTTTATTTTTATTGACCTAACCTGTATTGTATAACATTGTAACATAGCCATTTGTAAATAGTAGAATTCTGTCTATAGTTCCTGGAAAGATCCAGACAGTTACATAACTTTTGTACAGAGTGTGTTACTTTGTTGGTATGTGTTCTAGAAAGTGTGTTCTGTCTATTCTGAAAAAATACGACTTTCGCGATCATGCGTATTCTAGAATGTTAAGTCAAAGTTCGCGATCGAAAGTAAGGTTGTGATTGGTGAGTCTAGGTGGCGATAGGGAACACGTGCACGCTGATTGGCTGCCTCCAAGGCCAGTAATTCCTATATATAGTGAGCGAGGCAGTGTTAGAAGGATTCTGTATCCTGAATTCTGTCGGTCTCGGTTTATCTGACTGCGAGCAGCCTATCTGGTTGACGTCCCCCGGCTTCCGGGATGGCGCACTCCTCGGGTAAGCACTCTTGAATTCCGTTCCTGCTAAAATTTCCGTAATGTTCCGATTTGCTTTTCATACAGGAGTCTACCCTAACCTCGCCTAGATTCACCAAATTAGTTACCTATGACGCCTTAGTTTTTCAGCTGGACTTACCTGTTGGTTTCCGAGGCATTCCCATTTTTTGTTTCACTAAAATATGTATATTGTAGTTTAATAGGATTTCCCTTGGGGTTTGCCTCTGATAGTTCTGTATCACTTTAGGTACGCTACATTTTGGATAACCTGTAAATTGCATTGTACTACTGCATTGGTAACTGGATGTACAGTTGATTTGAAATTTGAATTTACACTGCTACGAATAACCTATGTATATCACTGAACTTATAGCTCATAACTTGGAATGTATTTGTAAAATTATCTTGTAAATAATATTTTTAAAAACTAAGGATCACGGTGATTCATTTCGGAATCCGCTATCTAAGCCATGTCCATGCCTTTGGTAGGTTCCCAGCCCTTTCATCTTCCCGGTTTGTTGTTCACTAGTTGGCCCTACTGATATTTCGTACTTGTTTTGTTGGAGATCCGCGTAATGCCAGCTACTGTTTTTCCGAGTGTGTAGTGTTTTCTTATATTGTGTATTGTACTCTTACCTTCCGCGTTTAAACTGTGTTTGTGCCTTGTTTGGTGTTACCCCTGTAGTCTGAGGTAGCAGGTTCCACCTGATCGATACTGTTCATTTGCTTAAGGCAAGTTAAAAATTGCAGTTATTAAAAAACTGTAAACAGTATCGATCAGGTGGAACCAATGTGTTTTATACTTCTTTTGACAGTGTGGAGATCTTAAAAAATGTAGATATTTTTGTTTTGCAAACTGGTACAGTGGATTTTGTCTGCATTTTGGTCAGAATGAATAAAAATTTGTAATTTTGTGTTCGTAACGTCCACAGCAAGAAAAAAATACAAATTTCTGTCATGTCTGTCTGTCCTAAAAATGCATGACTGAGTATGAAGACCACAGGTTAAATATCGACAAATCACCAAACGTTTCTGTGAACTAGTATTGTATATTACAACCGAATATGAAAGATCCAGCTGAGACTGTCCATGTTCGGTTCTTTCGAGTCAAATCTGTCCCTTCAGGCAATTCCTGCGTTCACTGTAGATTTGTATCTCCACCACCAACAAAATCATACGGTACAGCAATTTTTCTATTCTAATTCCTATAATGAGTGAGAAAATTGTTCCTATTATTATACAGTAGTCATTAAAATAATTACTTTTGTACATACAGTAAGAATACAGGAAGTGGATTACTTAAATAATTTAAAACAAGAACAGATCTCTCCGATTATGGCATTAACCTTTACACTGCTAGACTTGAGATACCTCGTGCGAGGTAGTATGTCATTTCCCAAAAGGAGTTTTCTGTGCTTTTTAAACTTAAGAGACAGCAAGCTACATAAATATAATGGACCATTAATCGAAGTGCTCAATGCATTTTAACAGTATCTGAGGATAAATATCTGAAATTATGCACTCCGCACAGGTTGGCAGCCCTGCGAAGCACCTGTCTCAAGGGTTTGTAAAAATGGCTTGAAATAGCGGACAGAACATGCTTTCAGAGTTCGGACTTACTGAACTGGAACATGAGCATTCAGATAACAGTGATTTGGAAAGTGATTATAATCCCAGTGATGGCAATAATAGAGCTGCGCTTCAATAACCAGCCTCACAAACTAAGAAAAATAATTTGTTCTGAACCTGCATTACTTCGATGGTGTATGGGTAATGTGTTTAGTTTAGTTCACTGCATATCACTTGGTGTAATTCTCAGTGCTTTCTACCAGAACAGTTGAAACAAGCAAGAATGTTACGCAAAAATGCTACCAAGTTCAAAGCTACAGAAATGGAGGGAAACAACGCCTGAAGAAAATAACCTTTGCCGTAACAATTTATTTATTTATTCACGCGGCACAAGACACAGTTACACTGAGGAAATTTCACTTGCAGTATCAACAGACTAATTAACGAATGTAAATTTTCATGACAAAACATAACAAGATCAGGTACACAGCCTACTATTAACTGCCCGAATCGAAAACCATGAGAATGTCCATGTTCATAGCCAAGTCGTCGTGAGTCAAGATGGCAGTATAATCACTTCACATCAACTTGTCCTTAAGAGAACATTTACACCACTCTGGAATGTACTTTCGTCTGATGCTACATCAAGCTCTTGTCTCCTATTAAAAGTGTTAAAGAGGGTTGGGAGGCAGGTTAAGAAAGATCACTGAAGTATTGAGTGCTGAGTGTGGTGGAGTGGGAACATGAAGACAGAAGAGTAAGGCAAGATTTTCTGAGCAGTAATGCCCATTTAAGTCCCCGTGGAGGAAACTCAGGTCAGCTACCTGTCGCCTGATGTGCAGCAGTGACACATTTATTGCCCTTAATACCTGCTGCTTAGACAGATTTCTGAGCTTGGGGTTTCTGTTCCTAACAACTGCAGCAAAGAAGTACACTGCTGTGTCCAACTGGTTAACATTGGAGGGGGAGGCTGTTGTCCAAATCGGAGAGCAGTAATTCAAGAGAGATTGAATAATCGTGAGGAAGAAGCGTCAAAGAGCATTGGGATCAGTAATTTCTGTGAAGCGAATGAAAATGCCATGTAATTTCATAGTCTTGGCTGTGGTTCCTGAATTGTAATTTTGTATCGAATATTACACCTGTCACACTATTGCATAACTACCATGATGGGCTTGTCAAGTAGGTAAAATGATGTCAATAGAGGATATTTACGTAGTGTTATGATGGCGTGGCTGCATTTTTGTGGATTGGGGATAAGTTTCCAAGTACAGCACCAGTTCGAGAGGGCATTAAGTGAGGACTGTAGCAAAGCTGCATCTGCTGGATTCCTGATCTCCCTAAATATCTTGCAGTCGTCAGCAAAAAGAAGGGTATTTGCTGTTTCATTGAGTTTGGGCGACAGATCGTCCATAAATAAAGAAATCAGCAAGGGGCCAAAAGGACTGCCTTGTGGCACACCGAAGATGACTGGTAACCATTAGCATGATGTGCCTGATATTACCACTCACTGCTAATGATTATGTACGAAGCCAGCAACAAGAGTCAGAAGACTGCCATGTATATAAAATCATTCGGAGAGTTTATGGAGCAGCAGAGTATGGTCTACAGAATCAAAAGCTTTTGAAATGCCTATGTAGCAGACAACAAGTTGTGAATTAGCTGCAATGGCATGTGATGCAAAACTATGCAGAGTGGCCAGGTTTGTTCGACAAGAAACACCATGCTGAGTGGTTGAGATATAGGGCGAGGTAAATTCGAGGAGACGCTGGTGTATAATTTTTCAAAGATAAAGGATAGTGTGGGGAGAAAAGAAATTGGTCAGTGAGATGAAACATGAAATTTGTTGCCTGATTAGAGACATCCCCGTACAGGCCATGATGGCCCCTGGAGTGGTGGAAAATAAAGGCTTCCACTATTCGTAACCTTGGCAACTGATGGGGTAGAGTGGTTAGCACTACGCCCGGCTGCCTTTGCCCCCAGGAATGAACCTGTTACTCATTTTTGGTGTAGGCTGAGTGAACCTCAGAGCCATATGCACCTCCGGAAGTGGAAATCTCGTTTCTAAAATTTTACGACTTTCTGACAGGGATTCAAACCCACATCCTTCCGGGCAAACCAAGCACGCCTTTACCGCCTCGGCCAGGCAGCCCCTTTGCTTTGAGAAGTGGGACAATACTTGCCTGTTTCCACGTCAACAGAAAATAGCCTGCAGCAAAACATCTGTTAAATAATTTAGAGAGAGGTGCATAAAGGATGCTGGCAGTATTTTTCAAGAAAAGAGGAACTACAGTATAGTGTCGGGACTGGTAGCTTTGTTGGTACAAAGAGTTTGAAGGTTATGAACTTCAGTTGGTGTGGTAGATATGCTTGATAAGGTTCTGTTTGACACTGTACCTACGGAAGGGACCTGTTTTTTTATGAGGGAGGGGAGAATTTGGAGAAGAAATACTTATCTTTTGATTGCACCATATCTGGGCTCTTGGCGACCGGCGAAGGGAGAAGTAGTCTCCTCCATCTGATGGGTCTCCCGACCCTCCGAGGTGAGCACTATTTAGTTTATATTTTGGGTTTTAACTTTCAAATGTAGTTTCTTAATTTACATTTCCTTTGCCTTCCGGAGTTTGCCCGGGATTTCTTCCATTCGCCAATTTTAATGTCAAATCACTTAGTCTTCACTGCTATCATACCCATTTTGTTGTAGAGGCATTCCCCTTTGCCTTTTGGCTTTATAAACTCTGTAGTAATTATGTAAAATTTCATTCCCTTTTAATTGGTCTTAATTGTGTCAAATACGTAAATTTCAAATTTCCCTCGGGTTTGCCTCTAGTAGCGCTGTTTCATCTTAGCATACTCCCGTTCAGGATAAGCTCCTTATTCTGAAGAGTTTCAGAAAAGGCAGCTGCCTGATCGGGCTTGGAGTTAAGATTTTAATAGTTAACACCCTTTCTGTTCCTTCTTTAAACCTTAATATGTAGGTGTGGATTGTTAACGTGAGTCCTTTTCTTAAATGTATTTGGTTGAATTATTTCTTTATATTCGTTTAAAATTATCGCTGTGAAACTTGTACTCTTGGAATTATTCATTTCTCTAAATTTGCTGTGTTAACCTTTACTTGCGTCATTGATGTTATTTTCCAGTTGTTATCATTTCAGTAAATGTAGTACTTAAATAGAACCACTGTTAATTTCGTTTTTCCGGCAACACAATAACTTCTTACGGCCCGGGTAGTGTCCCAACTGCTTCCCATCTCCGTTCCTTTAGTTGTCATGTTGGCTAACCTGATAGTTATATGGCATTTTTTATTATTTTTTAAATTTTTTGATGCTGTGTAATCCCGGTGGTTACAAAATGATAGCTGAGCCTTTGGTTGCTGATGAAAAGGAGATTAACGGTGATGGTGATAACTAACTTATAACCTAAAGAATTATCTCGTGTTGCTGTTTCTTGTTGTCAACATGTCCCGTGCCATCCCTAACCCTTTCCATTTGAGGAAGGATGAATTAATTTATGAACTTCGTATTCGTAAATGAAATTCAGCAGGAAAGGTTTTAGCCTTGTTGATGTTTAATCCATATCTCTCAAACTCCTGACTCCACCCCTGCAGTCTCTCTTCTACATCTGTCATTAACGCAACAGACAAGTTGTGCGCATCTTTGGCAATCATTAGAGACACATTGTCAGAATTTAACGCCATTCTTTTGTCCTTCTGTTCCTCCGAGCCTTCCCACAGTCAATTAACACGTGTGAAAGCCCAACTGCAGCATTACGTAAATCGGATTCGCGACTTGTTATCTCTCAATTTCTCAGCAGATGAGCGACAGGAGTGTGAATCTTTATTAACCCAGTTTTCTCGCATTTTTTATAAAATCGTAGGCTTACTTGAAAGGAACAAGTTGCCTAATTCCAGCTCTGAAGTTCAAGTGTCTAGCCCGTCTGAATCATGTGAAAGTGAAACAATTTCTGTATATACCGCTTCTCAAACTTGCACTGTGGTCACTAGTGATAATGTTCCCCTGGGATCTTCTTCTGCTCTCTTTACAAGTGCTTCTGTGCTTGTAAGTAATGTACATAATGGTTCTTCTACACAAGCTGGTATGTCTTTTAATATCCCAATGGCACCTGGTAATTCTACTATGTCTTTGTGTCAGCCTACTGTTGCTACACAACCTGTTTCTTATGGGATAATGCAGAAATATCCTCATGTCCAAGTGCCACCTGTATCAAATGCTTCGGTGGTTTCTCCAATGTGTGAGAATGTTTCGCAGATGAGAATATCTAAGCCTGTTTCATTGCAGTCTAATGCTAATCCTAACCTCACCTTCAGTACTCCATCCTTTCCTCAACGGCGTTTGAATCAAGGTTACTATGCTGCCGTGATTCCTTTTCAGAACCACTCTAGTCCTTCTCAGGTACTTCCTACACCTGCCGCCTCCCAGATTTTTTCCAATTTACCTCACCCATTAACTGTTGTATTTAGGGTGTGTCAAAGTTCACTGCTAACTCGACTGATGATGTTTCTTTCCTTCGATTTTTTATTGAATTTAAAGATCAGGCTATTGTATACAATTTAAGCAGTGATCATTTCTTCCAAGTCTTAATAATGTTATTTGCTTTACGTCCCACTAACTACTCTTTTACGGTTTTCGGAGACGCCGAGGTGCCGGAATTTAGTCCCGCAGGAGTTCTTTTACGTGCAACGAGACGAGGCTGACGTATTTGAGCACCATCAAATACCACCGGACTGAGCAAGAATCGAACCTGCCAAGTTGGGGTCAGAAGGCCAGCGCCTTAACTCTTCCTGAGCATATCATTAGAGCCATTTCTGATAGAGGGACAGTGGACCAGTTTTGCTGCACATGTACTTGAATTCTTTATTCCTTCTCATGCCTTGTCTTTGTTGGTGCAAAAAACATTATTTCAGAGTGCAGCATTTGAATGAATCGTTGTCTGAGTATATTCAGGATATTAAGTTCTATGCTAGAATTGTTTTGCACAACTATTCTGAGTCTCACATGGTGGCCAGCATTGTTGAGGGTCTTGCCCCAAATTAACGGCCGTATCTTGCTTTTACGAAAAAACCAGAAACTGTGTACAAGTCGGTTCTGGACTGTCAGACTGGTTTGAGACAAAAAGGGGAGTAGCAACAAGGTAGTGCTTTGTTGCCCCTATTATTTATCATTGTAATGGATACCATATTACAGGTGCTAAAAAAAGGGGGGACAACAAGACTTAAAAGCATTTGCATTTGCAGATGATGTAGTAATTTGGGGTAACTCAGAGAAAGATGTAGAAGAGAGACTGCAGGGGTGGAGTCAGGAGTTTGAGAGATATGGATTAAACATCAACAAGGCTAAAACGGTGGTGTTGAAGGTATAGAAGGGTGACAATCAGCCAGAAATCATGATAAATGGCACTAAGCTGGACAGTGTCACAGTATTTAAGTACCTGGATAGTAAAATGTATAAGGATAACTTAGCTAAGTATGAAGTAAACAGTCGAATCAGCAAAGCAATACATTTTTACCTCCAAGTAAGACAGCTACTATGGGATAAACAAGTACTACTCAAAACTAAGATGACACTGTATAAATCATACTACACCCCCATCCTCACATACAACCTTGAAACCGCTACATTAACAAGAAAGGACAACTCGAAACTCCAAGCAGCAGAAACAAAGTTCCTACGCACAATGATCCAGAAGACCAGGAGGGATAAAATCAGGAATGAAAAAGTCAGAGAAGACGTAGGACTACAAGACTCCTTACTCCAGAAGATCCAATAGGCAAGACTGAAATGGTTTGGTCATGTGAAAAGAATGAGCGCCAACAGGTCTGCAAAAAAGAAGTATGAAAGAGAAATCAGGGAAGAGAGACCAGTGAGCAGACCTAGAGAAAAATGGACAGACTTAGTGAAGAAGGATGTAGAGGAGAGAGGTCAGGATTGGGAGCAGATTGTGAACGAAGAATGATTCATGGACAGAAGAAAAAATGGAAGGGGGTCATATACCACACCAGGGAAACTGAAGTTGGTCAACGATGATGATGATGATGATGATGATCTTGCTATTTCACCGTGACCAGCAACTTTTGCTCAATTGGAAGCTATCACTGTTTCTGCGGAACGTATTAGATATGCCGACCAGCTGCGCATTGCTTTAGCTCCCTCTCCTATGAGCATGTCTTTTCCTCAGGTTGCTAAAACCGCTTCTTTATTTATTTATGTATTTATTTATTTATTTACTTATTTATTTATTTATTTATTTATTTATTCATGAAGCACAAGATACAGCTACACTGAGCAAATTTCACATGCACTCTCAACAGACTATTTAACAAACATAAACTTTCATAATAAAATATAACAAACATAATAAAATATAACAAGATCAGGTACACATCCTACCAATAACTGTCCAAATCGAAAACCATGAGAATGTCCATGTTCATAGCCAAGTCGTCGCGGGTCAAGATGGCGGTATAATCCCTTCACATCAACTTATCCTTAAGATACTATTTACACACATCTCGAATACACTTTTATTTGATGCTATATCAAGCTCTTGTCTCCTATTAATATTGGCGGATTAGGAAAGATCGTTGAAGTATTGAGTGCTGAGTGTGGGGAATGTGGAGAAAGTCTTTGGTTCTGGTGGATCGGGAGGGAACGCGGAGAGAGAAGAGTGAGACAAGATGTTCCGAGCGGTAATGTCCATTTAAGATCCCGTGGAGGAAACTCAGGTCAGCTACCTGTCGCCTGATGTGCAGCGATGACACATTAATTGCCATTAATACCTGCTGCGTAGACAGATTTCTAAGCTTGGGGTTTTTGTTCCTTACAATTGCAGCAAAGAAGGACACTGCTCTGTCTAACTGCTTAGTATTGGAGGGGGCGGCTGTTGTCCAAATCGGAGAGCAGTAGTTTAAGAGGGGTTGAACGATCGTGAGGAAGAAGTGATGAAGAGCAATGGGGTCAGAAATTTCTGTGAAGCGATAGAGAATGCCTAGTAATTTCATAGCCTTGGTTGTTTCTATATGGGTCTTAAATTGTAATTTTGTAACGAATATTACACCTAGGTCACGCTGTTGCGTAACCACGGTGATGGGCTTGTCGAGTAGGTAATATGATGTCGGTAGAGGAGATTTACGTAGTGTTATGGTCATGTGGCTGCATTTTTGTGGATTGGGGATAAGTTTCCAAGTACGGCACCAGTTCGAAAGGGCATTAAGTGAGGACTGTAGCAGAGCTGCATCTGCTGGATTCCTGATCTCCTTAAATATCTTGCAGTCGTCAGCAAAGAGTAGGGTATTCGCTGTTTCGTTGAATTCGGACGGCAGATCGTCCATAAACAAAGAAAACAGCAAGGGGCCAAGAGTACTGCCTTATGGGACACTGGAGGTGACTGGTAACCATGAGGATGAAGTGCCTGATATTACCACTCTCTGCCAACGGTTATGTAGGAAGCCAGCAAGAAGGGTCAGAAGACTGCCATGTATATTAAATCATTCGGAGAGTTTATGGAGCAACAGAGTATGGTCTACAGAATCGAAAGCTTTCGAAATGTCTACGTACCAGATATCCAGCTGTGATTTAGCTGCAATGGCGTGTGATGCAAAGCTACGCAGAGTGGCCAGGTTTGTTAGACAAGAACCAACTGGTAGAAAACCATGCTGCTTGGTAGAGATATACGGCAAAGTGGATGCGAGGAGACGCTGGTATATATTTTTGTCAAAGATAAAGGATAGTGTGGGGAGAATAGAGATTGGTCGGTAAGATGAAACATTAAATTTGTTGCCTGATTTGAGAAGTGGAAAAATATTTGCCTGTTTCCAGATAATAGGAAAATAGCCCGCGGCAAAACATCTGTTAAATAATTTAGAGAGAGGGACGCAAAGAGTGCTGGCAGTATTTTTTAGGAAAAGAGGACCTATAGTGTCGGCACCGGTAGCTTTGTTGGTACGAAGAGTTTGAAGAAGGTTATGAACTTCAGTTGGTGTCGTAGTTATGCTTGATAGGGTTCTGTTTGAAGCTGTACCAACGGAAGGGAGCGGTTGTATTTGTAAGGGAGGGGAGAAGTTGGAGAAGAAATGCCTGTTGAACAGTTCATTGCGATCGGCGCCATCCGCTCCGTCCTTCTCCGTGTGTTGATGAGACTCCAGTAGCGCTTGGGATTGCTGCGGACGTTTTCAGTGACAGTGTCTAAGTGTGTTTTGTAGTCTCTTCTGACCATAAACCTCGCGTGCCGGCGGATTTTAACGAAGGTATTGTGAGTGTGTGGGTTAGGGAAGTCTTTCCACAGGCGCCACGCTCTCTTCTTATTAAATAGTATCAGTCTGGTCTCTTGTGATATCCAGTGTTGATGTCTGCTAGTAGTATCCCGTTGTGCAGGTACGAAGTCTTTAATTGCAGCTTGCAGCCAGTCGTACAGCAGGTCAAGAGCCGTTTCGATATCAGCTATTTCGAGCAGACTCCAGGGAAGGCATTCCAGGGCACAACACATTGCAGGCCAGTTGGCACGGCGCCAGATGTAGGTAGGGCGGTAGGATGTCCTGCTGTGAGGCTTTGAGGAGGGGTGGGGAAGGAGGAATGTAGCATCGAGGGACGGGTGGTGGCACAGGAAAAGGTTTCTGCCTGGGGTTATTGTTTTAAGTTCTTCCAAGCCACATAATTCTCGTGCATGTTTTAATTGTGACTCCACTGAAAATTTTCAGAGGAATTGTCCTACGATTGAGCCCTTAGGCAATTCAAAACCTGGTGTTGGTAGGATCTCTTCCACCAATAATTCTTATCAATACTGTGTGTCGAATAGGCATTTCTCTAGACAGTGCCCTCACAATTCTTCCGGGTCTGGGTGTTCTGGTAATGGTAATTCTATATGACTAACCACCAATTCTTGTGGCAAACCTCAAAGTGTAGCTTCATGTTTCATCTGTTATAATTGTAGGTTAAATGATGATTCACCAAATTCTGTAGCTCATAATAAGTTCCAGTCTGAACCTAGTCTCAATTTCCTACAATCGTGTGGCCTTTCTGCTATCCCTCCTTGTAAATTACCTTACATATGCTTAGAGGTGAATAATGAACCTGTCTGTGCATTGGTAGATTCTGGAAGTAGCATCACACTGATGAGTGAGAAATGGTATAATTCGATGAAAACTGTTTGCAAGTTCCCTCCACTGAAACCTGTATCTTTAACCTGCCGACACGGCCTCCCAATATGAAAGCTCTTAAGGCTATTATCAATCAAATGCTTGCTGATGGTGTAATACGTCTTCTAAATCTACTTATTCTTCTCCCATATTTCTTGTCCCTAAACCACAGGGTGGTTTCAGGCCTGTAGTTGATTATCGGATGCTAAACAGGAGAGTTGTACTTCAATCTGTTCCCCTTCCTGATTTGCACTCTTGTTTTTCTTGGTTTGCTAATGCTAAAATTTTTATCATTTTTGATTTGAATCAGGCATATTACCAGATACCTCTGGCTGAGGAATCCAAGCACCTTACTGCTTTTGCCACCGATTGAAACCTCTATGAATTTGAACACATCCCGTTCGTATTAAGTACTGCCGCTGCTGTCCTTACTCGGTTACTAGATAATGTTTTGTCAGACATTAAATTCAAATTTGTATACAATTGTTTGGTTGATTTAGTTAATTTCAGTTAAACATTTGAAGAGCACCTTGTCCATCTCAATGAAGTCCTTGAAAGACTCCGTAAAGCAGGGCTAACCCTTAAGGCTAGCAGGTTAGTTTCGCACAACCCAAGATGTCTTTCTTCGGGACCGGGCGAGTTGGCCGTGCGTGTAGAGGCGCGCGGCTGTGAGCTTGCATCCAGGAGATAGTAGGTTCGAATCCCACTATCGGCAGCCCTGGAAATGGTTTTCCGTGGTTTCCTATTTTCACACCAGGCAAATGCTGGGGCTGTACCTTAATTAAGGCCACGGCCGTTTCCTTCCAACTCCTAGACCTTTCCTATCCCATCGTCGCCATAAGACCTATCCGTGTTGGTGCGACGTAAAGCCCCTAGCAATTAATTAATTAATTAATCTTTCTTAGGGCACATTGTGTCTAAGAAAGGTGTCTCTATTGATCAATCTCGTACTGCAGCTATCCAAAATTTTCCTACCCCTAAAGATGTCAAAGCTGTAGCTAGACTAGGTTCGTTGGCATGGTCAATTTCTTCCGTAAATTCATCCCCAATTTTGCTGAAAGAGCAGCTCTATTAAATGCTTTAAGAAGAAAAGATGCTAAATTTGAGTGGGGTGATGCCCAACTTGAAGCTTGCCATGATTTGAAATCTGCCTTATGAAATACTCCTGGTTCTGGCTATGCCAGATTTTTCTAAACATTTCATTCTTCAAACCGATGACTCACCTACAGGTATATCGGGTGTTCTCCTTCAGGAATTTGAAGAGAGATGAAGTCCAATTTCTTATGCTTCTTCTTCTTCTTCTTCTTCTTCTTCATGTGCCATGTCCTCGCAGAACGTTGGCGATCAGTAGCATGATCTGTTGTTTGTTCATAGCTGTTCTGAACAGAGTAAGCTTTGTCACTCCAAACCACTGGCTCAAGTTGCCGAGCCATGATGTCCTACTTCTCCCCGGACCGCGTTTTCCATTAATTTTCCCTGGGACTATTACTTGCAGAAGGTGGTATTTACAGTTCCGCATCATATGACCAAAGTATTCTAGCTTCCTTCTCTTGATGGTAGTGAGAATTTCCGGTTCTTTGTTCATACGGTGCAAAACGTCTATATTGGTCATTTTAGCTGTCCAAGGTATCTTCAGCATCCTTCGGTACGCTCACATTTCAAATGCTTGCAACTTCTTGCACATGGTCTCAGTGTCCATGCCTCAATGCCGTATAACAGAATGCTTCCCGTAGTCTAAATCCTGCTGAACGCAACTATTCGATCTATGAACTGGAACCCTTAGCTGTTGTTTTCTCTATAGAAAAATTTAGAATGTACCTTGAACATCTCCCTTTTGATCTTGAAACGAATAATCAGGCGTTGAGTTGGGTACTGGCCAAACCAAGGAGGACTGGTCGTCTTGCGCACTGGGCAGTACGAATCTCAGATTTTCAATTTGAAGCTCGTCACATTCATGGCACTGAAAACATTGTTGCTGATAGTCTCAGTAGGATGTTCTATCCTGGCAGTTCTAATCCTCAATCAGAGCCTATAAATCCCCCTCCTGAACAAGTTTCGGCCTTTGTTAATGTAGTTCTCACTAATTTGCCTTTTCTTTTCAAGGATAAAGCTAAACATCAGGAAGATGATGCTGAATTTAAGGCTAGTATTGACAGGATTAAGTCTGGTGAACATGTCAAACCTTATGTTCTTAAGAATGGAGTTCTGTGTTGTCCTGCTCACGGTCGCAGGGACCCCAAAATTGTCGTTCTAGCTAACTTGGTACCTGCTCTCTTTAAACAATTCCACGAATTCCCTGTCAGTGGACATCTCGGTGTTTACAAAACTAGAGAGAAAATCCGTACACATTTCATTTGGAAATCCATGGATGGTGAAATCCATACCTTTGTCAAATCTTGCAAAATCTGTAATATCAGTAAACCCGCACCTAATACTCATCTAGGTCTGTTGTCATCAGAACATGCTTCTCGTCCTAAGGAGAGATTATTCATTGATTACATTGATCCTTTAATTATAAGAGAATTTCAGCAATAAGGTATTTGGGTAGTTATAAGGAATCGTAGTTGTAAGCAAATTCTATTTAGAAAAGCTAGCCAGCGACCTTTAGGATTTTATAATTTAATTAGAAGTTGTTTTAGTTGTAATGAGAATGGTCGTTTATGACCATGCTAAGTATACATTAGTATAATGTATTTTGGGTAAGATTAAGATCTTTTTTCATGTTCATAACTAGGGATTCTCTGTAAAATTTTCTGGTACAAGGGTAAACTCTGGCAGATTTTCTTTTAGTCTTTCACAATTTTTTCTTTTGAAATTTACCAACAGTGCTTGCCCCAGGGGGGCTGGGGTATTCCCAGGTCTATGGGAGAGGATCTCCCTGTGGAGGTCGTTGAGACACCGGTTGGGTGACTCGAAGCTTCTTGTGCACCCAGGTGGTTTTGGCTCTAGTATTCCCCTGTCTGTTGTGTGTGGATTTATGTTGCAGTGGCTGCAATCTCTGTTGCTACCTGATGGCAACCTGACGTGCCCAGTTGAGGGGCACACTGTATGTCATGGGCACCATCGTATGACACCGCAACCGAGTGGCCAGATGTCCAGATGGCGGCAGTCTTGCTAGACTCCGCCCCACGTTGCGGCCTGATACCCGCGGCCTCAGGATACAGATCGGCTGCACTACTACTTGCCTGGTGCCCATATTTGAACTGAACTTGTAGCGAGGCTGGTGGCAAACGGCAGTGTCGGCAGCCACATATGCAACGATAGCCAGTGGTCGAGTGGGGCGACTTCTATCATCTAACTAGAGTGAAAACTAATGCAAGATCTACTTATTTCAAACTTTGTCGTGAAGGAGGTAGTGGATGCCTTCTTACAGAAAGTGAATGGGATCTGCATTACTAACTAATTGTGGAAGCGAGGAATATACATAATTTTCAGTGGACATAAAAGTTTAAGATTATAAATATATTTTCACAGGGTTGTATTTTGCTATGTTGTGTTTATATGTAATTCTAGTAATCCCTCAAGTTAATGAAGAACCTTTAATATAATGACATTTTAACATTTTTTGGGGATATTCAACGTTATACAACAATGACTGCCAGTAGAGTGACTGTCAAACTGTGAAGAAAGTTATCTGTCTCGAGTTATGCTCGAGTTTGTGCAAGGGGGGGATGTAGAAGTTGTAAAATGTGTAAATTGGTTTTACCCTCAAGATTGACTGTGTAGTAGTTTCTCTCTGCTAGTAGCCATGTAAAAGGAGAAGTCACTTTTTCACTTGCACGTACTGATTCCTTAACTCGAATAGAACCGAACAGAGAACTGTAAAGCGTAACAATACAAACTGCAGCATCAACGCATGTCTGCTCTTGCTGCCAACTTGCTACACATGCTTATGGCAAGAATGAAGAAACTTACAATTCTTGAATATTTGTGAACAGAGCCTCTCTCAGAATTCATGTGTAGAGACAGGTACCTCTTATTAATGCTGTCATTACATTTCTATGACAACAGTCAGCCTGAAGGTCACCGGTTGTATAAAATTTAATCTGTAACTGACCATCTCAGAAACAAAATCCAAGAAATAACAGTCACCATGTTCGAAAAAATGTGCATTGATAAAAGCTTAACACTTTCATTCATTTAGTTTATCCCAAAGAGACATAGATTTGGAATAAAGACATTTGTTATCTGCAGTTATGTTATCTGCACCAGATATGTGCTGGATTTCATTGTATACACAGGGACAACTACAGAAATAATTCCTTAATCTGCAGCTATCCTGACACTAATTGAAAGGTTTATGGATAGATAACAGGTATTCACGTCCACAACTGTACAACCACCTGCACAAAAAGATAACTAATACATGCGGTACAGTCAGCAAAAACCAGAGAGGTATGCCAAAATTTACTCAAAAATGTGAGAAATGATGAAGTGAATCAACAGTGACAGATAACATGATGGCCATAAGGTGGTTCAATTGTAGGAATGTTTGAATGATGACTACACGACACACTAACAACATGAAACAGGAAAGATGGACAGGCAGACAAAACAGCCTGTAATACCCCATTGTGTAATTCACTATGAGTACATGGGTCCTGTTGTCCGGTCAGACATGGTGAAGAGTTCCATCGACTGTGTGAGGAAGGCTAAGAAATGGTACCAACTGGACATCACCGTTCTAAATTCTCAAGCCCTTCTCTTGTTCCAACACAACTGGCAAACAGAAAAGACAAGAGACCAGGTACGCGTGCCAATGGTTTTCTGTCATCACCCCTGCTGTGATCACATGTAAATAATAAAACAATTTGGTTTAAATAATGCGAGTTCATACTTTAGTATTTTCCTCTACATTTCTTATGTTGATCAACCCTGACATAAATTTCAAATTTGTAACGTTATTAAACAATGTAATGTTCTTTGATTGCTGTCTGTTATGAATTAATTAGTCATCCTGATCTCTGTACACTTTAGCTAAAATCTCTCACCATTTTTGAAAGAGCATTGTGCAAGTTGGCACGTCCGACTCGTTGGCTGAATGTCAGTATATTGACCTTCGGTTCACAGGGTCCCGGTTTCGATTCCCGGCCAGGTCGGAGATTTTAATCGCTTCTGATTAATTTTTCTGGCTCCTCTTCATATTCAGACAACACACCACACTACCAACCACCACAGAAATACACAAAAGTGATTACATCCCTCCATATAGGGTTGGCATCAGGCTATAAAACAGGGCCAAGTCCCCATGTGCGACACAGTTCGCACCCGCGACCCCACAGGTGTAGGGAAAAAGCATTAGGAAAAGAAGAAGACTGTGCAAGCTGGCACCTGTGAAACAGGAATGTTGAACTTTATACAGGATATATACATTTTCGGCCCTCATGGCCAACCCTGATTTTCTCTGTCCTTAATCTCTGTGCAAAAAAATAAAACTGAAAGTTATTCTGGAATTCTGTTGCCAGCTGTCTGCATTAAGATAACATCTCTTACTATTTTTGCTCAATTTCAAGATATTTCCTGTATTTTTAGACATTTATATTGGAAAACATAATTCTGCACAGAGGAGTCTTCTTTTTTTTAATTGGCTTTACATCGCACCAACACAGATAGGTCTTATGGCGACGATGGAATAAAGCAAAACAGGAGGGTTCGCGGAATGAGGAGATAAAGAAAAGAACTCGACTGATGAGGCTGTACATATGAACCGGCTTCGGGTGGTGGGTTCATGTGAAGCGAATGCAGGAGGATAGGTCATCTAGGAGAATAATGAAATCACATCATGGAGGGAGAGAGAAGTGGAGGGCAACAGAGACGATGATGCTTACACCCGGTTTCTAATTATTTCAAGAGGTAAAGGACTACATGATGTGCCGATATTACCATTACGATATATATAATTCGGGATCTTACTCTATTTCTGCTTTCTTGTTCATGTTACAGCTTGTGCGCATATTCCCATCCTGAAGCTGCTATTACTTGAAACATCTGAGGACTGATACATCACACCGTCAACATTTGGTGATGGATCCTCGCAAGTCATGAGTCTGTTTACCATCTGGTGCGTTGAGCGCTGTGCTTACTGGCCATTTGTACACCAGCTTCCTGCACAATGAACAGTCCGTGCTATGCCGTGTTTGTGCTATCGACGACATCTACTGCCTAGTAAGACTGTTCCTAAATGTTATTTCCGGTTGCGTGAAATGAATTGTACTCAATGCTGTGGATAGACATTGATGCTACGATTGTGATCCCTACATGATTGAACTTTCCTTGTAAACTACACAAGGCACATTGGACGCTACTCTGTTCAGCGTTATGCTGTGCCAACTTCTAGTGCATGTTACTGAACTCGACATGCTACCTCTTGGCCCCCCCGGTGTCCTCCTTCAGGCGGGGGTGCGGTGACGATATTAGAGTAACATATATATATATAAAATTCAGGATCTGACTCTATTCGAGAAGCCGTATAATTAAATTACATGTCTGTATGGCGCGGTAAAACTTAAATGACAAGGCGCATGGAATATTTGCCCACGTTTCTCCTGCTCATTACATATAAGACTATTGTGCAGTATATCGTCATCGAGTTACTCTGAAACATTTCTCAGTGTTGCCAATATGTGCTGTGTATGAGACGGCAAAGCGAACTCTGATGCCCTCCAGCCGTGAACTGTATAACTAGTATTCTGTACGGACTCTTATCTCTAGAGCGCACAACAAACGCTAGACATCACCGCTCTCACGTGGGCTACTTGGGAAAGAGACTGTCTGCTGTTGGAACTGGTTGGGTGTGGACGTTTTGAGGCCATGTCTCTGTACTCATCTTCTAATATGGAGGACCATCCCACCGGTGTCGGCTAAAAATGTAGTAGTATATCCCGTTTAGGGATTGGTCATTTGTTGTTTCTATGTTAATATCTTAAAGCAATATGTAACAGTTTAATTTGTTTTAAACTTTCCTTTTGGGTATTATCAGTGCATAGGTCGATACCGATAAGTTACTTTGGAACCGATTTCTTTCTTTCTTTCGCTACGATGTAACTACCCATTTTAAGATTCTTCATCTGTTCATGTAATTTTTTCTTTATTTGTCATTTAATTTATTTTGTGTGCTTCTTGTGGTGACATTTTCTAGGTCGGTATTCTCTTTTCAGTATGCCGTTTGTGCGCCATGTTTGTACCATGTAAAAGATATGCGTATTGTTGAACGGTAACTGTCAAATTCTTCTGGCCTTTCAAAATTTTATTTTTTCCCTTCCAATATATTTTTATTTTGTTGCCATTGATGCTTTCATGGCCTGTATCTATATACATGATACTGTATAGGCTTTTGGGATTATGCCGTGTCAAGAAAATAAGGTGAAATTCTTCATGTTTCGCAGAGAACTGTGCTCTGCGTCATCAGAAGAAAGGCTACTTAAACAATGACTTTGAAATTTAGACATTATGACAGAAGTGGAAATGGTACGTTCGTTCCTCGCCAGATGGCTCCCCAGACGTGGCACAGCGCTAGCGTTCAAAGCGGAAGCTGACCGAATCATTAGAATCAGTCAGAGAGGGTCACATAACATGTGAACATAACATATGACATTGACACAAGCCTGGAAAGCACCGAGACGAAATAACAATAGTGAAGGGACAGGGAAGGGAACTACCTACGTAAATCCTTAATGGCTTGCAACCAGGTATTACTTAATTGATAGCCAGTGTCCGTGTTGAAATTGTTAGGATTTCTACATATTTCCACAGCTTCCCGTATAATCTTGGACCTGTAGTGTCTTGCGTAGGTGAGAGTTTGAGCATCTTGGAACATGACATCATGACCCGACGATAGAGCGTGCTCAGCTATTGCCAATTTGTCTGGCTGGTTGAAACGAGTATTATGTTCATGTTCCTTGATACGGGTACCAATGGACCGGCATGTTTGGCCGATATATACCTTACCGCAAGTACAGGAAATTTTGTATACCCCATGACGTAAGAGTGGGAACAATTTGTGCTTGGTTTTACTCAGACTGTGAGCAATTTTAGTGGCGGTGCCAAACACGGGTTTTATATTGTGTTTGGTGATGACCTTGGCAATTCAATCTGTGGTGTTGTGAATGTAAGGCAAGTAGGCAGTTCCCTTCACTTCTTCTTTCTGTGAGCTTTGCTTGGTCGTTTCTCTGGAATGCAGGGCTCTATCAATCTACATATTGCTATAACCATTACCCTTGAACGTGACTTTGAGCGTGTCCATCTCACCTGGATATATATATATATATAATTTTTTTTTTTTTTTTTTTTTTTTTTTTTTTTGCTAGTTGCTTTACGTCGCACCGACACAGGCCTGGATATTTAATGGCTCACAAATTCGTCTCGCCCTCTTGGCGAGTGTCGTGAGAATGCCTTGTTTTTTGTGCTGAATGGTAGCGAGAATCTGCATGAAGATAGCAATTTGTGTGGGTAGGCTTACGATAGACGGCATGTCCTAAGGAGCCGTCCGGTTTCTTTCTTACTAGAACATCCAAGAAAGGAAGGCATCCGTCCGACTCCATCATCATAGTGAATTTAATTGAAGGATGTTGCTAATTTAGGTGCTTTAGAAATAGATGAAGTTTCTCAGGATCTTCTGTCCAGACCACAACTGCATCAACATACCTCCACCAGATCATAGGTTTGAGGGGCACCGAAGCAATAGCCTCCTCCTCAAAATGCTCCATAAAGAAATCATAGCCACTCTGTCCGTTGTTCGTAAAAATTCCCACCCCCACAAGAAATAGCTGGAAGTCGTGCAGTGGTAAAATAGCTTAGTAATGTCCTCAGGGAACAGACGTTCAATGAGACACATGACCGAGTCAATCGGCACTTTAGTGAACAAGGACTCCACATCGAAACTCACCAAAAGTGCATTAGGTTGAAGGGTTAGGGTTGACAGCTTGTTGACATATGATTCAGTATGTCCTATGTGTGGCTCAAACAATTTGCTCAGGTATTTAGCCACAGCAAACATAGGAGAACCTATCACACTAACAATAGGTCTGAGGGGAACATCTTTTTTATGGATCTTAGGCAGTCCATATAATCTAGGTGGCACTGCATCCCCCGGGGACAGATGTTTAGCCTCCTCTTTTGGAATTGAAGATTGCCTTAAGAGCTTCACGGTGGAGTTGGACACATGAGCGGTAGGGTCACGTGAGCTCAGTCTGTGAACAGGCTCCGACAATATAGCCAAGATCTTATTCTCATACTCGTCAGTGTCCATAACCACTGTCGCATTACCCTTAGCTGAGAGAATGGTGTGTTCAGAATCATCTCTAAGTTTCTTCAGAGCTCGAATCATCTCTAAGTTCCTTCAGAGCTCTCCTTTCCCCTCTTGTTAAATTGGGGGCGGGTACAACAGCGGACCTTATGAGTCTCACACATTTCTCTCATAACTCCTCAGCCTCATCCGTAGGTAGAAGGCCAGGAGAATAAATCAACACGCTAGGAAGGCTCTTGCAACGAGAAAGTGCATTATACTCGTAGGGAACTGGACTCAGTCTCCCGAAAGTTGTTTCATTTACACCTGCTGTTAAGCAACACTCGCTCGCAGGAATTGTGGTTGACTTTCGATCGCATTACTGCTATACAGGCTGAACACAAATTCAACCAGGTGTCATTCAGACAGAAATCAAAATCAAAGTTCCTCCAACTAGCTCAGAAAGAGGCGGTCTCTTGCACGAACCCGAATGCTAGTAAAACTGTCGACAATCTATCCAAGAAATCTTTGGAAGAGAACCAGAGGACAATTCTAGCTAGGGGTCTTAATTTTGCTGTCGCTCCCTCTAAAATTCCCACTGAAGAGTTAATTACTTCAGTTGAGGCACCCATTGACAAGTACCCAAAGGAGCACAATTACTTATTCAATTATATTGAATTATATTATATTTATCTATATACTTACTTTCCCGCAACCGAAGAAAATTACTGGATCATCAAGCTATTCTCCATTTTACTTTGGTGTTTGAAACCACAGTGCCTGATGTAAAATATATCGCGCTGATCATCGGGAGCTGGCAAGTTACTTCAATAGATCTACTCATCTTCAACTGCACAATTATGGATCTTCGTATGTGTTCAATTATGATATGACTTTGTGCCTGACAGTGTTTAAAAATTAGCTCATTTAACCGTTCTCCGCTATTCATAAACATTATAAGACTTTGCCTAACACTGCGTGTGCCATACTGCTGCTCAGAAAATTATGCACTGTTTTCTTTTAAGTGACTTACATTTTAATTCTTCTGAATTTTGCAGTGTCTACCCCGTTCATTTTTATATCGCCTCTTCTACTGATCCGGAGTGTACTTGATCTTTTATTTCCTTTTCCTACGCATTGTTTTTCATGTTTTAATTAGCTGATGACGACCTAGGCTAGGGTCGAAACCGGTACCACTTCTACTTATTACTAAATAAGAATGTAATTCACTACATTTCTTATTCTTTTGTATTGAATAGGTTGAATCTCTTTATAAATTATTTCAATTTTAGCCATCAAATGTCGAGGTGGAGATGGACACGCTCAAAGTCACGTTCAAGGGTAATGATTACAGCGGTTTGCAGACTCATACAGCCCTGCATCCCAGAGAAATGACCAAGCAAAGCTCACAGAAGGAAGAAGTGAAGGGAACTGCCTACTTGTCTTACATTCACAACACCACAGATTGAATTGCCAAGGTCATCACCAAACACAATATAAAACCCGTGTTTGGCACCGCCACTAAAATTGCTCACAGTCTGAGTAAAACCAAGCACAAATTGTTCCCACTCTTACGTCATGGGGTATACAAAATTTCCTGTACTTGCGGTAAGGTATATATCGGCCAAACATGCCGGTCCATTGGTACCCGTATCAAGGAACATGAACGTAATACTCGTTTCAACCAGCCAGACAAATTGGCAATAGCTGAGCATGCACTATTGTCGGGTCATGATGTCATATTCCAAGATGCTCAAACTCTTACCCACGCAAGACACTACAGGTCCAGGATTATACGGGAAGCTGTGGAAATACGTAGAAATCCTAACAATTTCAACACGGACACTGGCTATCAGTTAAGTAATACCTGGTTGCCAGCCATTAAGGATTTACATAGGTAGTTCCCTTCCCTATTGTTATTTCGTCTCGGTGTTTTCCAAATTCGTATGTTCGTCATCACCAGATGTTTCATTCCAGGCTTGTGTCAAAGTCATATACCTGTCAATGTCATATGCTATGAACACATATTATGGGACCCTCTTAGACTGATTCTGATGGTTCGGTCAGCTTCCGCTTCGAACGCTAGCACTGTACCACGTCAAGGGAGCCATCTGGTGATGAATGAACGTACCATTTCTACTTTTATCATAATGTCTAAATTTCGAAAATTGATTGTTTAAGAAGCCTTCCTCATGGACAGTCGAGATTTTCTTCCGATGACGCCAGAGCACAGTTCTCTGCGAAACGTAAAGAATTTCACCTTATTTTCTTGACAAGGCATAATCCTGAAAGCCTATACAGTAGGGTGGGCTGAAAAAGCTCAAATACTTTTCTCCAAGTCGTAATACCGCGGAAAAGTTGTGAATTGGGGAGAATAAAACGGGGTAAAAAAAGAAAATAGGTTCATTTCTTCAGGTCGCGCACGTGCTCTAAAGTTTGCCGAAATTCGGAAAAATGTATATTTTTACGATAATTTTCTAGCTTGCTTAACTTGTCAATATTTAATTGTAATAGCTCTAGTCGACTCTTACTCGAACCAATAATGATTTAGAAAAAAAGAATGATTCAAATTCGTTAAGGTCCTCCGCTCGCGCAACAGCCGTCTAACATCTAACAAATTTTCGCGCTCGTCGTAACTCGCTCGGGTCCAAGGTTCTTAAACACTACTAAAGGTTGGGCCCAACGCGAGCCGAGCTGCTATTGGTTAACGAAATGACGTCACAGTAGGAGCAAAGCAGCAGAGCCCAGAGCGCGCAAATCAGTAGGAATCTCATAATATCAGCAAACATTACAGTTTCTCAGAACTAATTGCAGACCAGACATAAAGATTACTGCTGTTATAAGATTGAAAAAACAGCATAGCAACTTTTCATTATTTCTATTACGAATGAGGCGTAAATGTAACGTGACGGCACAGTGACCAACGCTTGAAATTTATTAACTTTTCCAAGTTCCTCTATTTAGTTTGAGGAAGGTTACGCGCTCTCAAATCTGTAAACATAAATATTTAGAGATATTAAATGTTTGTAATATTAAATCTTTACAGCAGAACTTCCGTGATGGAACTGCCGTATTTGAACATACGATATACTGACTCACTTCCGCAGGTATCGAGTTTAAAGCTTAACACATATTATAACAGCAACAGAAGTAAGTTCATATTCGAAAACATGCATAGATAGGCCTGGAAAACTTACAAAATGTTTTCCAGTCTTTGACCAGGTCAGGGATGTAATGAATGAACCATACTGTATATAGGATATTATTACAATGGGGTCGCCACTCCCAAAGTGATTTATTAATGACTGATAAATGATATGAAGTGATAATGGAGAGTGTTGCTGGAATGAAAGATGACAGGGAAAACCGGAGTACCCGGAGAAAAACCTGTCCCGCCTCCGCTTTGACCAGCACAAATCTCGCATTGAGTGGCCGGGATTTGAACCACGGTATCCAGTGGTGACAAGCCGACGCGCTGCCGTCTGAGCCACGGAGGCTCCGCATAGATAGTCTACCTTTAAAAAAATGAACAATGAGAAAGAACGGGAAAAACACTTCATTAGAACACAGTCCTACCTGTGAGATTAGATGTCATGGAGTGGTGCTTTTGAAGACGAAATCCACTGTCGTGCCTTTCGCCGATGAGCTGCTATGGATTTTTCAGTTCTTGTCCGAATGTTCATTTGTCGTATGCGTATAAATAGTCTCGTTCTAACATACATTTTTACTATTTCTGGTAGTACAGCGGGGATTTTACTGCTAATTATTTGACACACTTTGCGTATAATATTAAGTATGCGTCACAGTTCAGCACGTCCGTGATTGTCCGTGAAAATTAACTCAAATTCCTTTATTTGGTTTACCATTCTTCTGATGGAACGAGTAGACCTCCCCGATATAACACTTCTGGAAAGCATTTCCCCAGTGGGACTTCCCACTGACCTGTCATATTTTCTTTCACGGTAGGCGATGTAGCCGGAGAGGTACCGAAATCCCTCTGCTGAACAATCAGGTGTCGCTGTAGATTCATTAGATTCATTTACGGCACGGTTAAATTATACTGTACTACGAACACATCATTTTCACTCCAGATAGTATTACACTATTCACGCAACTAACGAAAAGAAAATAAGTGCACCTCACTGCACGAAACACAGCAACTTAACAGAGATCTCACAGAAACGAACTACGACACACACTACGCAAAATACAGTAGACCACTATATAAACCTACAGCAATATACTGAAAGAAGTCACGTATAGTTATTACGTGGAAATCCTTTCTTTATAAGACAGACATGTGTAAAGAACGAAATGAGACACACCTGCGGTTGTATGCTACACAGTCACGGTTGCTCCTGTGATGACGTCACGAGCAGGACGAGCGAAAACTAACATCTACTGCGCAACCAATCTGCGCCACCCGTGGCTCGGGTCAAAGACCCTGACGCTCCGCCCACCTACCACTCTCGCCACCACGCCGTGCCATTGTTGTGTGTTTCATTCGCTCTTCCAATTACTATTGTGGCATTTACATCTACTGTATTTCGAGGTTTGTTTTGTGTTATTACATTTTTGTGTAACTTTCTGACTTAACGGTGGTATATTATGGCTGTACCTCAGAAACTCATCACAAGACAGGTATTTGATTGCCCTATATTTGCTGCAGCTAAAGACTTTTCATCAAACAAGCTTCCTACTGGTGAGCACTTCTTTCGGTGTTGTTCACAGGAGAGATACCACTTGGCGCTTAAAGTTAATAATAAGAGCGTCAGTTTTTCACACATTGCTAGTACAATAGCTAACAAAATAAGTGGTTTGTATCAGAAAGCATCCATTCCAACGGTTACAGAGAAGAGAATTGTGCAACTTACAAAAGCGTTGCATGATAAATATTACAGCATTCGGAAATTATATACTCTGATTAAGAATAAAGATTCGTTTAAGTAGAAAATTGACGAGTTTAAGCAAAAATGCTCATTGCATTTTGACGCAGCAGCTTGCAAATGCCCCACTGTTGTTAACTGCATTTGTAACAGAACCCCTGATTTATGTAAATGCGATATAACTGTCAACTGTGTGCAAAATCAAACAAAATACCTGCTATTGAGCTAAGATTTGTTCACTTATTACGAGCACACAGAATAGGAAAAATTGAAGGGTTGGACATGTCTGAAACAAAGAAACGTATTAAATCATTGGAAAGGAGATCGCGTGATAGCCATTTAACTCTGGATGATGAATCTGAATCTCATCTGAAACCCTCGTGCTCGCATTCAAATGAAACTGATGATGAAGACCAATATCTTGGTCGCTATCGCTACCTTTACTAGAAGGATAACAACTTTAACTTTAGCTTGTTTGATGAAATGTCTTTAGGTGCAGCAAATATAGGGCAATCAAATACCTGCCTTGTGATGAGTTTCTGAGGTACAGCCATAATATACCACTGTTAAGTCACGAAGTTACACAAAAATGCCATAACACAAAACAAACAACGAAATACAGTAGATGCAAAAGCCACAATAGTAACTGGAAGAGCAAATGAAACACACATCAAACACGAGGGATAAGTGCAGACTGACACAACAATGGCACGGCATGGTACTGTATCTTTCATGCAACGTGTACATCATAATCACTTAAGACTGGAATAATTAGGTATATAGTCGTCGTGAAGAATAATTTCAGGCATACTGCTTGATTATGTTCCTTGTTGTCCACCATCACAACAGAAAATACCTGCCAGACTGTGTGGACTTCTATTTTAGCTTTTGTTAATTTCAGATCAATACAGGCAAATAAGATGAAGTTCCTTACGTTTAATTCTGTTAATGTTACGAGAGATTACAAAGCACCTTTTCTTCTTGTTGTTGCAGCACAAACAAACTGAATAAGGCCTAGGCTCGATCTCTTTAGGCTGTACAGTTCACATCTTCCTTGACTTCGTGTAAATACAGGCCGGTGACACCCGCTGTTTCCAGCAGTTTATGAGGAGGTACTTTTGTTTGTAGGGGTATGTTAGGATTCGTAGAGTCTCTGGCTTGGTCATTTCTTACCTAATTCTCTCTGTTCAGTGAGTAGGTGGGTAACTACATGGAATTCTGCTTAACCTCAGAATTGAGATGAGCAAGTCCCTTTGGTCATATACAGCCCCAGAGCTGTCAGTGTATTTGTAACGGTGAGACTTGAAAGTCCCAGTGGTCAGGAACAGTTCTTCAGTCTGAGGGGGATGAAATCTGATACTGCTTGTGACATGAAGTAAAACAAAGACTGCTGAAGTTATAGGTGTAGACAGGTTTTATTTCATTCCTATTTCCTTTACTTCTTTCATTTTTCATTACAGCATTCAACTTTCACTTTACCAAGACTTCTCTTAAAGCTGATCCTCTGTCATGCCTGTGGTTATACAGTAGAACCTGGATAATTTAAACTTAACATTTTCATGCCTCACAATGCTAAAAATTAGTGTTTAAGTCAAGGTATATATACCATTTTAGAACATGCATATTTTCTAAAATGATGATTAACTTTACCTTGTTGGAAGAGAAAAGTAGTGTAGCGCCGCAATTGATGCTGGAAGTAGAATGGAATTTTGTCCCGCAAGAAAGGAACTGTAGTTACTGTGAAACTAAGTAAAGTTTCAAGCTCTTGGCCGCTTGAGGGTTCCTTGATTAGTCTTCTAGGTTTCATTAACTAGGAAAATTCGGTTATCAGGCTTGAACTTAGAACTTCACATGGAGTTAAAGATGAAATGAAATATTGCACTGGCTGCTGAAGGCTTGTGAGGTGGAGTGTGAGGATACTTGGTAAGATATCAATCCTTAATTGCAGATATATTAAGTGATAACCAATCCACTGCTTTTGTTAATAGTAAACTGCTTGCATTACATGTGCCACTTGAGGATATTTGCTTTTGTTTTCCAGGTCTGTAACCTTGTTACAGGCTACATTCAATAAAAACAATACATAATAATAAAATAATTAGAATGAATCTGATGTGATTTTAAAAAAAGAACTTTGGTAAGTAAGTGTGCTAAGTACTAACTGATGAGCCCAACTTAGCACACGAGGGTGAAACACAAGCAACCAAGAATGAGTTAGCTGGAAAATTTATAATGTCCAATAACGGACCATTAAATTGGTATTATAAATTTACTCATTCAGGACAAATATTTCATGTTCCCTATGGGAATCAACATCTATATCATCTGATGGCCAGGCAGGCATCAAGTTTTGGAAGTGAGACAGTTGCTCATAGTGCATTGGCACTGCTGGTGGCTTCAAATAGCCTATGCAGTGGCCTCCACAGTATGCACTAGTCTTGCATCTTGGTAGGTGTGCTACGTACCAACGCAAGCAACCAAGAATGAGTTAGCTGGAAAATTTTTAATGTCCAATAACAGACCAATAAATTGGTATTATAAATTTACTCATTCAGGACAAATATTTCATGTTCCCTATGGGAATCAACATCTATACCATCACTGGAAAATGACGAAGGAAAAATTTTGGAATTGCTAGAAGGAAGTGACTCTGAAATCGAAGGTCTTTCGGATGATGATGATGATAATTCTGCTGGTCTTCTTGAAAGACCAGCAGTTTTGTGCAATTTTGAAAGTGACAGTGAAGGAGATGAACCTGATGCAGTACCATCGCCAAAATTACCAGCACCCACTCCAAATTCTAGACCTTTACTCTGGAGACGGAAGCCTTTTTTTATCGAAACCTACACCGTCACCCTTTAATTATGTGGAAACAGTGGTGAGCACTAGTTTTATTTTTAATTGTATTTTGTAGATTAACAGAAATTATTCTATGGCCTCAGATGGCTTTTTTCATTTTTTCAGGACTACACAGTCAAGAGGTCATTGGAATATTTCTCACAATACTTCCCAGATGATTGTTTTGAAACTACTGCCTACTACACCAAGAATTACTCATTGTCTAAGAATGGAAAAGAATTGAAAACTAGTGCATCTGAAATTAAAAAATTCTTTGGAGTAATTATAGTTATGGGGAATATTCCGTAACCACGAATGAGAATGTATTGGTGTGATGATATACGATTGGACATTGTGGCATCTGCAATAGCTAGAGACAGGTTTTTCAATCTTAGACAGTGTTTACATTTTGTGGAGACTGTTGCAGTGAATTCTGAAGAAGTTTCAACTAACAGACTGTAGAAGGTGCAACCAATTATTGACACTGTTTGTAAGAAATGTCCTGCCATCCCACGTGAATCAAAGTCCTACTCGGTCGATGAACAAATTATCCCATTTACTGGGCGATGTAAGCTCAGACAGTATGTGAGGAATAAACCAAGGCCAGTAGGACTAAAGAATTTCGTTATTACTACCTCTTTTGGATTAGCAGTAGACTTTGAAATTTACCAGGCCACAGCCACACCATTACCAGAGACACAATTGGGACTAGGGCCTTCAGTAGTTCTGCGATTAGTACAGACTCTTCCACCTGGTAGTTATGTATATTTTGATTGCTTCTTCACAACTGTGGGATTGATGGATAAGTTGATAGAACTTAATCTGGAGGGTACAGGCACCATCATGGTTAATAGGTTGAAAGGGGTACATTTCAGTCATGATTCAAAGCTTAGACAGGGTGACTATGAAGAATTTTGTAGAAACGATGAGAAGTTGGTAGCAGTGAAATGGCGAGATAGCAAGTGTGTTACACTTTTGTCAACATGTAGTGGAGCAGAACCAGTGGCAAATTTGAAAAGATGGTCTAAGAAAGAGAGAAAATATAATGAGGTACCATGTCCCTTTGTTGTACGCTGTTACAATCCATGTATGGGTGGTGTTGATATTTGTGACCAGCAAATGGAGTGCTACCGTACATGGATAAAAACCAAGAAATGGACCCTCAAGGTATCCCGGCATTTCTTGGACCTCGCCTAGGTAAATGCATGGATGGAATATCAGGAGGATTGCAGAAAGGCTCATATTCCTGCCAAGGATAATTTGGACTTGTTTGGGTTTCGAACAGCTGTCTCAGAAGCCCTAATTGCTGCACCAACAACGTAGACATTCAACAGAAGATGACTGCTCCAGCACTGATGCATCGAGAACTAGAGTCGCGAAAATCCCTGCTATGGACAAGAGACTCAATGGCTATGACCACTGGCCTGTAGTTGATGAATTAAAATCAGCAAGGTGCTACCGCCAAAAGGACTGCAAGAGTCGAACTCGTACACGATGTATGAAGTGTAATGTGTACTTGTGTTTGAACAAGGATTTTAACTGTTTTAAGTTGTTTCACACTATGAATTAGAACATTTGAACATGTACTGAGCTGAATTTTTGTGTGTGTATGTGTAATGTGAGAATTAAATCCTGACACGCACAATTGTGTGGGTCCTTTTTTACAGATGTTAGTTTTTATTTTGTAAAATAAACTATCAATATGTGTATTGAGGAGCATTTTAGTAAGTTTTTGATATACAAACAAAAATTCACACCTCCAGTTTTCTTTCAGGTCTGAAAGGGTTAAAAGGCCAGTTGATGGAGACACCTAGGGGTTTCAGCATTCTAGTCATTCCACCAGGAATCACGTCCGACTCGTTGGCTGAATGGTCAGCGTACTGGCCTTCGGTTCAGAGGGTCCCGGGTTCGATTCCCGGCCGGGTCGGGGATTTTAACCTTAATTGGTTAATTCCAGTGACCCGGGGGCTGGGTGTTTGTGATGTCCCCAACATTCCTGCACCTCACACACCACACATAACACTATCCTCCACCACAATAACACGCAGTTACCTACACATGGCAGATGCCGCCCACCCTCATCGGAGGGTCTGCCTTACAAGGGCTGCACTCGGCTAGAAATAGCCACACGAAATTATTTATACCAGGAATCACAACCATGCCACATCACTATTTTCTCATTACCCTTTTCACTTTCTCTGTCAAGTACCACAGAGGCTGTCGATCATCAACATGGATGGCTGACGTAACAGAGCACCAGGACGATGAAACCACACTGTTTTTAACCAGTCCATGTACAAATCTTCGTTCATCCACCACTTTTCCTGCACTCTCATTTGGATCCCAGGAGAGGGAGCTTTTCCTTTGACATTGTTTTTCCCTTAAAAAAGGTGAAAGGCAGTATTTTGTCCGCCTCAGCAGCGATGCAGAACATTACAGTACAATGCTGTTTTTCTGCAGTTCGTACTTGAATGATTTTTTTTTTTTGGCCTGCATTGTTGACCATAGTTTCCCCAGGTACATAAAAATATACACAAGATTCGACAGCATTTCCTATTGCTCCCATGTTGTAATCATGTATTTTCCTTAAATTCAAGAAATGTTGCTGAAATGCGAGCAGTTTCTCCTGGTATGCTTCGGGTAGCTGCTAAGCCACTGGCATTCTTCTGTGAATCACCAACTCATGTCGTGCCATAAAACGCCATGCCCAACCCTAACTTGCTTCAAATTGACTTTCAGAATTTCCATTCTTTCAGCAATTTTTCGTCCTTCAAACTGTAGCATTTCAACTGAAATAGAAAATCCATCTGCTCGTGTTTTACATACGTAAACCATAAGATCGTTTTCCAGTTCTGAATATTGCGCTTTTTTCTAGTTGAAATGCGTGCTGATTCTGTAGACTCTTTTTAAGTGCATCTTTCATTAAAATCCAACGCCACATGTCCTTTTCATCAACATCAAACTTCCCTCCCACTTCTTCATTACTATTTTTTTTAGCTAACACACCGCTTGTAATTTAAATTTCCAAGTGTAACTTGCAATGACACGACCCATATTCCTCAATTTACAGTGGTCAACTGCCATGCAAACAATAAATGCTACTAGTAGTACTACTACCACCGTACTTTCACCACCCTCAGCCCCTCAGCTAAGGCTGTACCTGATACCGTTAGGTGAGCACTGAACTCTAGGTAATCTACAACAAGGCCACATTTCACAGCACAAAACTGCATACTTCAAGTCTACAACGTAATTCAGAAAAAAAGTTTTCCCCCTCAAAAGTTGACTCAAAATTCAAGTGCAGCTTATACACGCGAGCGGCCTATACACACGTTCATAAGGTAACTTATTGCTGTCAGCAAGACGGTTTTTAATTATTCTGTATGTTTAATAAAATGCTTCAATAACTTTATAAAAACATTTTATTTAACAAAATTCGAACAGAAAATAATTTTTTTGTTACCAAAGCCAAAAAAGGCCAATAATTTTAAAGAGTACTTGACATAATATTTGCAATGTATTCATGCTGCATCCTGGTCCAAGATTCCTTTTCTAGAATCTCTGCATACTGAGGAGCATGATTATGACTGTTCAATACACAATTAACTCTGTCATTAATAGTCTTGCAGAGAGCTCGACACGCAAACGTGTGGTAGTTAGCGCAACGCCAATGTTTCTTGGTGTCGCTCTGCCGATAAAGGTTGTAGATGTAACCACAATGCACCAGCTGGCGGTGACCTTTCTTACTGAACACGTAGCGGCCAAAATCTACAAACAACAAATAAAGAGTAAAGTTCATTATGTGTTACGGGTAAAGCAAGGAGACTGGATAGTCGGCGCTTTACCCAGGTAAAGCTGACATTACCTGATAATATAGGATAAAGCATGGAATCGATTTTATTTCAATTTCATTCAGACTCTATCCGGTTAAAGCGTGAACTACCCATGTCTGCTTGGGTAATGCTGGGTTATTTCCTTCTGAGAACCCTGCTATGCAATGTGTTTAAAATTCGCTGCAGAAGGGAACTTTATATGCATTGAAAGAAACCCTTGCAAATCAGAGCAAAGAAATGAAATTGGTGTCAAATTCTATTTCCCTCCAGCAGATATTGGTAAATATCTATTAACTTAACCAAGATGGCCACTAATGGTCTGTATTGACTTAATTACTACAGTTAATTATGACTAAGTCTGCCTTGTCACTACAATTCAAAAATGTATTATATATCTAAACCATTTAATACATATATACACTCAAATATGTTTTGAGAATTAAAAATTATCTTCTTCAGTTTATGGATCAAATCACTTGCATATGAAGACCTTATTTAAAATTATTTTATGTCCGAACAGATTGCGGATAAAATGACAATACAACAACATCAAACGTTCAAACATGAAAATATTTCATGTTACGTCCAAGTTCTATAAAACAGTTGTATGTCGTATTTTAAAACTCAGCTGGTTGACTGTTGATCTATTGTATTTTGGTGTGGCATTATTTATGGTCTTTCATAGTCCCACCGCCCTTCTTGGGTCTTAAGTGTTGACACTGTCTGCTTATCCAACACAATATCTTAACAGAAAATAATTCTATTATTTGTAGATTGGCCAATTGAGCTTATAGTGCCCACACACCTGCACGGTAGGGCCCAATGACCTCGATTTTAGGCCCCTTTAAACAATAAACATCAATCAACACCTGCACAGACTTTGCATCTAAAACAAATGAAAATGTCCAATTTAACCTGGCAGACTTGATCTACAAATAATAGAATTATTTTCTGTTAAGATATTGTGTTGGATAAGCAGACGGTGTCAACACTTAAGACCCAAGAAGGGTGGTGGGACTATGAAAGACCATAAATAATGCCACACCAAAATACAAAAGATCAACAGTCAACCACCTCAGTTTTAACATACCACATACAACTGTTTTCATGTTTGAATTTTTAATGTTGCTGTATTGTCATTTTATCCGCAATCTGTTGCACATTAAATAATTGTAAGTAAGGTCTTCAAATGAATGTGATTTTATCCATAAGCTGAAGAAGAGAATTTTAAATTCTCGAAACATATACTTGCGTGTACACAGGCTGAACAAAAAATGCCGCACTTGGAGGTGGGCATGCGATTCCTCATCTCACTGCACGACAAAAGTTTCTATACCCAAATCGGATCTGGTGCTGTTGGAAAACAAGTAGATAACGAGAAGCTGGCAACACTGCCACATCCTGCAGCGCATCGGAATGTAATAGAGAAACGTGCATCATCCTGCCCTACCGTACCCGCCGTCGCAGCTCACTGAGTAGACTGCTGGGTTATCAAACCCACATGCACCATCAAGCTACGGCCCGAATCTACAAGTTTCTTTCCTTGTGTGTGTGTGTGACATCGGGTCCCTAGTTCCCGTCGTGTAAATGCGTTTGTAAGCATGACATCCTGTTGTTACATGACAATAGTCGAACACATGACAGTGTGATTCATTCAACTAAATGCACGAGTCGACTAACCACGCAGTGCACAACCATAACTGGTCCTGTCAAGTGCATGTACGGCGACTTCCTGATGGAGTACACAAACAGCGAATACGTCGATATGCTTTTAGTATTGGCTGCATCTGATAATAAAGCTTCTGCTGCTGCTCGTGAGTACGCGGCATGTTACCCTCAAAGGTGCCATCCCGATCAGAATGTTTTTTGTCGCCTTGAGCAACGCCTGTGGGAAACCGGTAATCTTCGTTCACAAGTAGGGGACAGAGGTCGACCAAGGACTAGACGTACTCCACAAACAGAGGACTACATTCTTGAAGCCGGTCACCGATCACCTCGGCGAAGTACCCGTGATATTGCAAGGCAGTTCCACGTATCTCAAACACTGGTTGTTGACGTGTTGCACGATGAAAAACAGCATTCATATCACTACACGTTAACTGAACACCAGCGGCCAGAAGACCGCATTCAACGAGTACAGTTCAATGAATGGCTTTTGCAATAAGTTGAAAATAACGAACATTTTATAAAGAATTTGATATGGAGTGACGAATGTAGCTTCACTTGGGAAGGTATTTTCAACAATCCAGCCATTATTGGTCTGATCACAACCCACATGTCACCCATGAACGTGGCTTTCAGCCACGCTTTGGCATAAACCTGTGGACTGGAATCGTGGGAGGAGTGCCTTTACCTATTGCCGGACAAGTTGAATGTGCCCCACTATCGTACGTTTCTTGGCAATAATTTACCTGACGATTTAGAAAACATTTCACTTGGTGTTCGGCGACAGCTATGGTTTCAGCATGATGGTGCACCACCACACTTTGGAATGACTGTGCGTAACTGGTTAAATGGGGTACACAGAAGATGCCTCCACGAAGATTGTAAAGACAATCGGGCGTATCCTGGGCAACATTGAGGAATCCTCAGCGGCCGATTCCTCCATCACCGAAACACTAACTTATTAGTTATTATGAACTACAAACGGCATTTTTCAATGCCAGCCCTAGTAATAATCTCAATTAATATATAGGGAATTTCACCAGAGAAGGAAGCCCTATTATCTGACATTTGCACAAAACATAATTGTGATATCCTACTGGTTCAGGAGATACACAGAGGGTCAAATGATTGCCGACCAAAGGTGAATGGAATGAAACTTGTCCTATTTATTTATTTAGCGTATGGCTAACACATCACATTATAGATACAATAATAATAAATAATATTTACAATTTGAAGTATTTACAGGTTCAAATTATTTACATATTCAACACACAAGGGTGAGAGCAGAAAAAAGTCTCTTGGGTTTCCCTGGTAGGCAGTGAGAGGACACTGCTCCACAATGTGCCGAACTGTTTGCTTCACAGCACCACAACTGCACGCTGCCGAATTAAGTATTCCCCATTTATGGAGGGAGTCGCCACATCTGCCATGGCCAGTGCGAATCCTGTTGATAGTTGTCCAGGTCTTCCGTGGAAGATCAAAACCCTCTGGTTTGTTTTTCAGCCATGGTAGATAGTGATATTCTGATGGAGCACTGGATATCCATACTTGCTTCCAGGCCTGAAGCAGATTAAAGTTAGCGTCTGCTAGGTTTCTGGCTGTTCTAACAGGTGGGCGTCTTGATTTTAGCCTGTTAATAAGAACATCATTCATGTCGCCATGAATTGGCAACTGACTGTTGTTAGTTATTTTCTTATAATCTCGTAGGAGAGCATTTTCTCGGCGGAGGTGAGGTGGTGGAATATGGGATAGAACAGGTAGCCAGAAAGTGGGAGTAGATCTAATTGTCCCTGATATCATACGCATAGTGTGATTCAGCTGAGTGTCAATTAATTTTGTGCGACTGCTGTTCAGCCATATTGATGAGCAGTATTCTGCAGCAAAGTATACAAGACCAAGAGCTGAAGACCGTAGGGTAGATGCTAATGATCCCCAGGTGGTTCCACACAGCTTCTGTAAGATGTTGTTTCTTGATCGTAACTTAGCAGCCGTATTCTGAAGATGTTTCTTGAAGGACAGACCTAATGAACAATATGGGAGTGCAGTTTTTATTAAACAAGGCACCAACATTTTATCTGCAGACTTGACCTGTGTAGATGACAATGGAATCCTGACCATTGAAATTAAATCCTGCACTATCACATCTATCTATAAGCCACCAAATAAAGAATATAAATTTATAGAAACTTGCAATTTCCATTCTCAACCAACAAAGCTAGTCATCGGTGATTTCAATTGTCATAGTACGTCTTGGGGATACAAAGAGACTGACACAAATGGCCAAAAATTAGAAGAATGGGCCGAATGCATGGGTCTTAAACTAATACATGACCCAAAATTACCCCATTCCTTTAACAGTGGTCGATGGAGGCGATGTTACAACCCAGACAACATTTTTGTCACAGAACACAATGCTCGCAAACCAAGAAACAAATTGCAGATCCATTTCCAAGAACACAGCATCGAGCTCTTATATGTACCGTACAGGCAGTTGTTAAACCAGAGAAAGTTATGTTTAAAAGACAGTTCAACTTCAAAAAAGCTCAGTGTAATACTTTCTCTCAAAATCTGGATGATGAAGTAGCAAAAATCAAGCCTGATCCAGTAAATTACCTAGATTTTGTGGAGTTAGTAAAAAGCATCTCCCGTAAACACATCCCTAGGGGTTGTAGAACAATTTACATACCTAGAACTCAAAATCCCTCCTTAATAAATATGAACAGCTATTTGAAATTGACCCCTTCGCAGAGGATACAATACAAACAGGAGAGCACCTCCTCGAAGCTATATCAACATCAAGAAAAGAAAAATGGTGTAACCTTCTCGAAAGTTTGGATATGAAACGCTCAAGTCGACAAGCCTGGAAATTACTTAAGAATCTTAACGGTGATCTTACAGCCTCACCCTGTGAGTTGAGTAAAGTTACTCCTGATCAAATAGCCCATCAACTATTGCTTAATGACAAAACCACGAGAAGACTCAGAGAAATAAAAATCCAACGGTATGAAGAGGAGAATGACCACCTTGGCACACCATTCACTGAAGAAGAACTGAGAACTGCCGTCAAATGTATGAAAAATAACAAAGCTGCCGGCTTGGATGACATAAGATCAGAGCAAATAAAACATTTTGGCCCCATAACTATCAACTGGGTTTTGAAACTGATGAATGCGTGTGTGACTAGAATGCTGATTCCAAAGATCTGGCGCAAAGCAAAAGTTACCAGGAAAAGAGCCAAATGACCCCAAAAACTTCAGACCCGTATCTCTTCTCTGTCATCTTTTCAAAATTCTGGAAAGGATGATACTGAATCGTATTTCTGATTCTATCGACAGAAAGATTGTAAAGGGACAATCAGGTTTCAGACCGGGGAAGTCATGTTCTGGTCAGATACTTAATCTAACCCAGCATTTCAAAGATGGATATGAGAGGAAACAAATAACAGGAGTTGCTTTTATTGATCTCACGGCTGCTTATGATACAGTGAATCGTAAGAAAATGACAACAAAGCTGTATTCAACAACCAGAGAATATCGACTGACACAGTTTATTCAATGCCTGCTCCAGAACAGACGGTTCTTTTTGTCACTCTGAAGGATAAGAAAAGTCGATGGAGATGTCAAAAGAATGGCCTTCCCCAAGGAAGTGTGTTGGCTCCAATATTATGTAACATCTATACCAACGATCAGCCACTTAACACCGGAACAAGGGCTTTCATCTATGCAGATGACACAGCTCTTGCTGCTCAAGGAGTGACATTTGAAGAAGTAGAACTAAAACTGACATCTGCTCTTGAAGAACTAGCTGTCTACTATGATGAGAACCTGAAACCCAATCCGGAGAAAACTCAGGTATGTGCATTCCACCTGCGCAACAAGGAAGCAAGAAAGGAGTTGAATGTGACCTGGAAAGGACACAAATTAAACCATTGTGATCAACCCAAATATCTAGGGGTAAAGTTGGACCGTGCCCTAACTTATAAACAGCACTGTATAGATACCAAACAGAAGGTATGCAGCAGGAATAATCACATTTGCAAACTCACACACACAACATAGGGAGCACAGCCTAATGTCCTCCGTACATCTGCCCTTGCCCTGTGTTTCTCTGCTGCAGAGTATGCTGCTCCAGTCTGGAGGAATTCCGCTCATATAAATCAAGTGGATGTTGCCCTCCATGAGACAGGTCGCATTGTTACAGGCTGCTTACGACCAACACCTGTTAATAAGATCTTTCCACTTATGGGAGTAGCACCTCCAGATGTTAGGAGAAAAGTTGCAGCATAGATTAAGAAGAAGCAAGAAACAGATCCAAGACATCCAATGTTTGGACTTCACACCCACCCATCAAGATTGAAATCGAGGAAGAGTTTCCTACAAACAACAACGTCAATCCCATCATCAGCCGAATCTCGGCGAAAGGAACTCTGGAGAAGGAAGTCGCCTGTAGGGTTATGGGACGTGAAAGAGAAGCCAGCTGCAGGACATCATCTTCAGTACGGATATTGGAAGACACTTAACAGATTACGATCTGGAGTGACACGTAAAACCAACCTGAAAATGTGGGGGTATGGTAATCAAGATTTGTGTGAGTGTGGTGAAAAGCAAGATCATGGACACCTTCTCATCTGTAGAAATCTGCCTAAATCATGTAGTATGAAGGATTTGGTGGAAGCCAATGAATGTGCAATCTCGACAGTTGAATACTGGAGAGACAAAGTGTAAATAGAGTAGTTGTAAATATATTGAAGTGATTTCAGACACGGATAAATAAATAAACTGGTTAAATGAAAGTTTCCAGGGAAATGGATTGGTTGTGGAGATCCAATGTTCTGGCCTCCACGTTCCCCGGAACTTAATCCACTAGACTTTTATTTGTGGGGACACTTAAAGGAACATGTTCATAGTACTCCATCCATAGATGTGCAAGACCTAATAGCTCGCGTGCATGCTGCATCGGCAATGGTGGATGCAGGTGTGTTGCGTAGGGTCCGGCAAAGTATGCTCCAGCGAGTGATGAAGTGTTTGCAAATGCAAGGTGATCGCTTTGAACCATCTGCTGTGAAGTCAACGTTGCTCGTAAGTGTACGTACCGGCTCTGTGAAGATAAGACTGGACGTCACACGTACACTATGGAATTATTGTGCGTAGCATAATGAGCAATCCAGTGTAGCCTACCTACTGTACTGTATTGTGTTTCCTTGTACCGCATTGGATTGAGACGATGTTACTGTATCCACTATTATGTTCTACGTATTGGCTTTATTTGTGGCATGGACGAAACAAAGTGGTCATTTACGTCTGTAAGAACATATTATGTTTGAATGTTTAAATAAAGATAACTGTAATGGTAAGACAGAACATAGCGTATTGCATAGTGGAGGTGTACATTGGATACAATTTGATACATTAACTGGAAAAAAATTGGCGCGAACGCGACACAAACATCGCTGCGCCCGCACAACCGGCATTACCTTGTCTCACTGAGCTAACGAGACAGCGCCGGCAGAGCGCTGAGTTCATGCGACCTGTGCTTGGCCACGCTGCACGCCATTACAGCGTTGCCAGAGCCTTGTTTCTTAACTCGCATTTCTATTAAACCTACTGGTGGGACTAGGTTTTGCAAGATAAACTTTTGTTGTGAATTTCGAGGAGGAACCTCATGCTGACCTCCACATGCTGCATTTTTTTTTTTTTTTTTCACCTGTATAAGTACTTGATGGTTTAGATAGTTATAACATTTTTTAAATTGTACTGACAAGGCGGGCCTAGACATAATTAACTGAGAGATACTGGTGATATAGACTGTACCCAAATTCCTGAGTTAGAGTTAGGAAATATTCTGTTGATGGTTATGGAAATAAAGGATTGTTCAAGCTAAGAAACAAGAATAGTACTGTAAAAGAACTGTTTACAAGGAACCAATAAACTCATAGGACATAATAAAATATCTACTGAAAAAAAAGCACCAATTCAAAACTTCTCAGTCAATTGCAGGGGGGCAGGAATGTACAAGGTATAACTGCAAACTCCAATCTCAAACTAAGCAATGTAAGTGTGTAGCTGTTGGAACAATTTGCACCTCCAGTTTACCTTGCCTGAACAAATACAGGGTCTCCCGTACAAACTAAGACTGTCCCAGCGCCGCTTTTATTAGAGGCGCGCACATAGTTCTTGACCTAGCCAGCAGCGTCCACGTGTTCGACCTTGCAAGCACCTTGCAAGCATCAGTAGCCAGTTTGAATCTGAGCTGTTAACACAGTGTGACAGTTATCACTTCAACAACGCCTTTTCATATGTAAAAGATATTTAAAGTACAAGTCAGCTCAATGGGTATGCAATGCATTTGTTCAGAAATTTCCTGCTGAAACGCCACCTTCACGACAACAGATTCATATAATTGTGAATAAATTGGAATCAATGTATCACTACTGATCTGCATTTAGAGCAGTCGCCCAAGTGGCAGATTCCCTATCTGTTGTTTTCCTAGACTTTCCTTAAATGATTGCAAAGAAATTGGAAATTTAATTAACATCTCCCTTCATTGGATATAAACTTCATGGTTCTGATCTGTATTCAATTGTAATTACAATATAATTATTAAATTAATGCCGTAATCGTCCACCTTTCAATACTATAATATGCAATATTTATTTAATCGTGTCAGAAACATACATTATACTTACAATAATAATAACAGGACAATAACAAATCTGGTACCATAATCATTAATCATTTCTGATGATGGCAGGTAACGATGTGATTTAAGCTCTCCATAAATACAAAATTAATTAAATGTGGTGTGACCAGTAAGCGGCTTTTTTATATGCTTCCTTGGTAGCGTCCATCACATTCTGGAGAGAGCAAGTAGTTGGACACAAGTTACAAACAAGGAGATGGCTCACTGCCTGTTCTTCACCACATTCACATAGAGTGGAGTCACAGACAAAACTCCACTTTCTCATGTTGGTCTTTGTTCTTCCAACTCCTGAACGCAACCTGCTGAACGTCTTCCATGTTGACCAGCTTTCCTCGTGGCCTGGAGGAAGTCTTTCGGAAGGAGTCATCCATCCTGCAACGTGGCTGGATCTGGAACGCCATGAATTCACTCTGAAGTTCGATGGTGATTCAGTGAGGCTTTCAGTTGTATGGAGAAAGCTTTTCCTTGATTTGAGCCGTTGGGTTGCTGGATGGTACCCATATAAAGTATGGGTCGTCAGGTTCAGTGCTTTAGATTTCTCCAGTCTGGATGCACACTCACGGCGGATATCTGGAGGTGGGATACCTGCTAGACAATAAACTTTATCAAGTGGTGTAGATCTCAAACATCCTGTAATGAGTCTGCAAGTTTCATTTAAGGTGACATCCACTTGATTAGCATGACTAGATCTACACCAGACAGGGCAGGCGTATTCTGCTGCTGAATAACAGAGAGCTATTGCTGATGTTCTTAAAAGGAGAGGATGCGTACCCCAGGTTGAACCCGACAATTACCGGATAATGTTGTTCCTTGCAAATACCTTCCTTTTGGTATTCAGACAGTGTGTTCTATAGGTTAGTGTTCGGTCAAGAGTTACTCCTAGATATTTGGGAGTGAAGCAGTGTTCTAGTATTTTACCTTCCAAAATCACTTGCAATTTTCTCTCTGTCTGTCGATTTTTTGGGTGGAAGGCACAGACTTGTGTTTTTGATGGGTTTGGTTTTAGTTGGTTCTCTTGGTAATAACCACTTAGAATTTGTAGAGCATGGGAGATCTTCTCTTCAACTAGTTCAAACGTTTCCTCTTGAGCTGCCAGAGTGACATCGTCTGCATAAATAAAACTCTTTGTCCCTTGTGGGCGAGGCTGATCATTGGTGTAGATATTGAAAAGTATAGGTGCTAGCACACTCCCTTTTGGAAGGCCATTCCTTAAGTTCCTCCATCTACTCCTCTGGCCTTGGAATTCAACAAAAAACCTGTTCTGTAGAAAGCACTCAATCATTTGGGTGAGTTTATAATCCTTGGTTATACTGTATATTTTACGAAGCAGTATATGGTGATTAACTGTATCGTAGGCTGATGTCAAGTCAACAAAAACTACTCCAGTGACTTTGTTGTTTTTATAGCTGTCTTCTACATATTGTGTGAGGTGCAGTATTTGGGAAGTACAACTTTTCCCTGGTCGAAAGCTGGCTTGTTCTGGTATGAGTAATGGGTCTATCACTTTGTTCTGGTATGAGTAATAGCAATATGCAATATTCTAAATTACATTAATTAGGGACTAGTTTCGGCCGGGACTAGCCATCTCCAGCCTTAATGTAAAACATTTAATAACTAAATAAATGTACATGCACACATTTGACATAAAACAGATGAAACAAATATATACAAATTGACATTAAAAACTGGGATGAAATTACGAATAAATATGAAAATAACTAGGTTCTAAATTCTTGCATCTTGAGTATGCTCATCATCGAGACTCTTTCATGTAATAATATTCACAGGACTGTTAGTTCTAATACTGCTAATCATTACTAATTCAATTGTAAGTGAGATTTGTTAAATGTTGATCCCGTAGTTCATCACCAAAATGTATTTGAGTGGTGCTAGCCATATGCAAGTCATTGGACGCCACTGTAAATAACCAGCAGCTGACGGAGAACTGCTAAATGTTTTTTCGACATCAATCAAAGTAATAAAATGAGATGCTCTCGTGGTGCTTGTTAAATTGGGTTTTTAGACTATTGTCATTGTAATTTTAATATTGCCTTTTAATATGTTTACAACTGTTCAAGAACATCATTTTAAGATTAATTAAGGCTGAAGATGCTCATTAAGTGAGCGAAAATGTCCCTTAGAGAAATTAATTGTATGAAACTGTGAACACCAAAGGTTGGATTGTATTGAATAGGTGGGCAAGAAATAACTTATTATAATTGCTGTGAATAAAATACAGAGTAACCATGAGGATAATGACCTGTAAGTGGTATGTTTCGAGCTGTCAGCGGAAAGATGGCGTGGAATGACCTTAGTAGACGAATAAGTTTGAGTGGTGTCTTTAAAAGTAGGACAGATCACAATATGAAGATAAAGTTGGAATTCAAGAGGACAAATTGAGGCAAATATTCGTTTATAGAAAGGGGAGTTAGGGATTGGAATAACTTACCTACTATCTGTCTAAATTGGTCGGAGGTCAAGCCCGACGTTCTATACCTCGCAAATTTGCGTAATACAACTTGCAACCTACATTTGTAAACAAGTTGATCAGCATTTTCACCTGGATCCCACATTTGACTCCTGCACATATTCTGCGCCCTGCCTGTAATGTTTTAAAGCAATACGGATTATTGTGTTCTCACACATTCAGGATACACCATGTCACACAAGTTGCATTTCAATTTTGTTTTTCCATAAGATTGGTGTTCAGCATGGTGTTGTTTAATAAAAAACATTTACTACTGTTCTTAAGACGAAGATTCAATATTAGTTTCAGACACAAGGTTTTGAATTGACAATGTGATCATTTTAATTATTCATGTTATCAAGTTTTTAAGAAGTGCTTTAATGTTTTTTTTTTTTTTAGATGTAAAGTAAGTTGGGTCTTTAGGCTACTGTAATTTTAATATTGACTATTGACTTTTTAGTATGTTTATGACTGTTCAAGAACATCATTTTAAGATTAATTAAGGCTCAAGATGCTCATTAAGTGAGCGAAACATGTCCCTTAGAGAAATTAATTGTATGAAATTGTAAACACCAAAGGTGGATTGTATTGAATAGGTGGGCAAGAAATAACTTATTATAATTGCTGTGAATAACATATCACTTAGTCAAGCAGCTAGCCTTCTTTCTTCCAATTCTTCCCAGCCCAAACTTTGCAACATTCTTGTAACACTACTCTTTTGTCGGAAATCACGCAAAACAAATCAAGCTGCTTTTCTGTGGATTTTTTCCAGTTCTTGAATCAAGTAATCCTGGTGAGGGTCCCATATACTGGAACCACTCTACTTCGGGTCTTACCGGAGACTTATATACCCTCTTTTTTACATCACTACTACAACCCCTAAATACCCTCATAACCATGTGCAGAGATATGTACCACTGGCGTAGCCAGAGGGGGGGCCCAGGGGGGCCGGGCCCCCCCCAAAATATTTCCTGAAACTAGAGCGAGGATTAGCCGTTGTTTTACGTACGGTACGAACAACTTAAAAACGTAGGCCGAAATGTTAAATTAACGTAGCGACAAGAATCTATTAGTAGGGCTCAATAGGGACATACATAATTCTCCATATTTGTACTACTTGAATGAAAGGAAGACACTTAGGATTGTGATGCGCGAGGATATTTTCCTGTAGAGGCCTCAGTATTGGGAATGAAACCATATATTAACAAATGTCAAGACATGAAGAAAGGGTCAATTAGCAAGGGATTACTCAGTAGGGGGCCGGAACGTGACCACCGAGATAACGGGGGCCACGTCCAGAAACAGCTGCAAGCTTACAACATCGTGTTAGCTTTTGCAGATCGGTTCCAGGAAACAACAATGTCCTAGGGATCCTCGGGTTGTACCGTGGTTGAGAGATGTGCTGTGTTTGAGTTGCAGCGTTGGGAAGACTGTGACAGGATTGTGATCTGCACGTTAGTTCCTCATTTTGTGCCATATAAGTAACTTTTTTTGAAAAGGGACCGTTTTGTCACTGAAAAGCCAACACTATGTGCATCCTCGGTAAGTTATGAATTTTTTTTAAATTCTTACAGTGCCAAGACAATCGCGGATGCGTGCCCAAGTTCGATAGGTAGGCCTATATACTTTGTCAAATGCCCGGGGACTGATTGGAACCTCAAATGGCACCATCAAAAGTGCGGGTAAATACTTTATAATTGGCGGGCATGATAACTCAGTTCCAATGCTTCTATCTTCTCATCAGGACGGCCCAGGCTTGAATCGCAGTCGATACATGAAACAGGTTTAAAATGGGAAGTCACGTTCTATTGATACGGATTCTACTTAAAAACTAGATCCCGTCCCTTACCTTTCCTTATACTTTTGAGTCAGAACTGCATCATTTATGGTGGTGTATTTTTAGTATCCAACCATTCTTCGGACTTACCTTGTACCTTAAATGGTGAGTGGATGCAGTGGCGTACCCACAAAATAATTTCGGTGGGTAACGTAGTCCAGACCAGTAGTGTGGATACAACTTTCCCTTGGAAGGGGTTGTGAAAAGATTTTTTATTTTTTGTTTAGAATTTGCTTTACGTCGCACCGTAGGACTTCAATGGCGACGATGGGAAAGGAAAGGGCTGAGAGTGGGAAGAAGCGGCCGTGGCCTTAATTAAGGCACAGCCCCAGCATTTGCCTGGTGTGAAAATGGGAAACCACAGAAAACCATATTTAGAGCTGCCGACAGAGGTGTTTGAACCCACTATCTCCCGGATGCAAGCACACAGCTGTGCGCCCCTAACTGCACGGCCAACTCGCCCGGTGAATATGAAAAGAAAGCCGGTCCTACCGAGTACGGTGACGGATCTTCAGTAGATATTGTTGGTTTTGATTGTTACCATGTACAATCATAGCTTTTGTACTTTTAACATAAACCGGCTGCATTATTGATAATATCGTTCTTCGTTTGTGAGGAAGTAGAATCTTCATTTAATTTGTCTTCTTAAAAAAAAGGAACCACTTTGGTACTACACCCCGTGAAGGTGACTACCTTCCAGGCCGTATATATTTCGATTACGAGAGACTCAAGGAAAACTCTACTGCACCCCAAAACAAGGCTGTATCCTCCCCATCCCATGCCTTTCTTAACTCTGTCAGTGCCGGGAATCGAATGCAGGATGTCTTAAGTCAAATTCGAAAATAAGGAGACCTAAAAGTACCAGCCGGCCCCACAGTGTACGGGTAGCGTGCCTGCCTCTTACCGGAGGCCCCGGGTTCTATTCCCAGCCAGGTCAGGGACTTTTACCTGGATCTGAGGGCTGGTTCGAGGTACACTCAGCCCACGTGTTTATAATTAAGGAGCTATCTAACGGTGAGATGGCGGCCCCGGTCTAGAAAGCCAGGAATAACGGCGGAGAGGATTCGTCGTGCTGACCACACAACACCTCGTAATCTGCAGGCCTCCGGGCTGAACAGCCGTCGCTTGGTAGGCGATGGCGCTTCGGGGCTGTTACATCATGGAGTTTAATTTGGAAAAGTGAACAGAGAAGGAAGCGACACCCCTGCAAGGTTCCTTAGCTTCCAGCTAGTTCTTCTGTCCGGCCTCGTGCGTTTAGGACAGTAAGAAAACGTACGCCTTAATAAATGCTCCTCATAAAACCTTTGTAAAAATACTAGCTGCATCTATTTATAACAATAATCACAAACGCCTCCTTTTCATGTGGCTCGGTTGGTTGAGTCGCTGTCCTTCTGTGTCTGAGTTCGCAGGTTCAAATCCCGGATTGGATCGCTAACCCTTAAAACGGTGTTGAAATGGCAACAGCTCAGTGCCGTTGATTTCTGGCACGTTAATAAAAATTATACATACGAATATTAGCGTCACAAAACTCTAACTTTATACTACTATATTCTGTATCCCACGCTTGCGTGGAAAAGTAATTAACAATTTACTTTACGTCACACAGACACAGATAGGTCTTATGGCGACGTCGGGATAGGAAATGCCTAGGAGTGGGAAGGAAGCGGCCGTGGCCTTAATTAAGGTACGGCCCCAGCATTTGCTTGGTGTAAAAATGGGGAAACCACGGAAAAACATTTCCAGGGCTGCCGACAGTGGGGTTCGAATCCACTATCTCCCGGATGCAAGCTCACAGCTGCGTGGCCCTAACCGCGTTGGAAACTAACAGGACAAGGTAAACCCTACATAGCATTTGTTGTAACGTGTAGTTTTCTTTACCAACTAACAAAATATCTATACCCATACGCTTTACATTATTTATTTATTTATTTATTTATTTATTTATTTATTTATTTATTCGTCTGTTTATTAGTGCCTTCAGTACAGTGGCGAAGTTAGGGCTCCAGGCCCTCTTGTACACTTAACCACACACTAATCAAAATCTTAAATAAAATACTGAGATTCTTAAAATAGTTAATACACAAATTAATAGAATTTAAAATAAATTTAAATAAATTACTTACTAAATATTCGGTGGTGGGGTCATGTGAGCCGAATGGAGGAGGATAGGTTACCTAGGAGAATAATGGACTCTGCTATGGAGGGTAAAAGAAGAAGAGGTAGACCAAGATGACGATGGTTAGACTCGGTTTCTAACGATTTAAAGATAAGAGGTATAGAACTAAATGAGGCCACAACACTAGTTGCAAATCGAGGATTGTGGCGACGTTTAGTAAATTCACAGAGGCTTGCAGACTAAACGCCGAAAGGCATAACAGTCTATAATGATAATGTATGTATGTAAATTAATATTAGAACTAATTAATATTAAAAACTCTTAAACATGGCTGTTCCTCAGGAACGCACACATTCATATTTCAACAATTCAGTCAGCTGTCCTCAGCAGGTAGTCTCGGCAGGTGACCTTAAATCGTGATTTAGAAAAGCTAGTTTCTCTGACTTGAACTGGCAGGGAATTCCATAATCTGGCGACAGTCACCACAAATGATCTAATAATTTTATTTGTGCGGTGCAGTGGAATAGAAAGAATGGATCTAGAACGTGTATTAATGTTGTGAAATGATGATAAAAAGACGAATTTAGAAGAAATATACATTGGCTGACTTTCAGCTACCACTCTGATCACCATCGTTAAAGTGTGCAGCTGCCGACGTTTATCAGACATCAGCCATGAGACAGCCTGATAGTATGGGGTGATATGAAAATCGTACGGTACTCGATATTGTAAATAAATCGCAGGCAGGAATTCAGTGCTCGTTGAAGTTTAAGTGTTTCTTCTCTCGTCATGTCAACTAAAACAACGTCACAATAATCAAGAATAGGGAGAATGAGTGTCTGTATTAGTTTGGCCTGTAGCTCAAATGGAAATGCATTCCTCTGTGAGGGTGAAGTACTCCAAAAATCTTTTTACGTATTTCTTTCGTTTGATCAGACCAATCAACTGTTACATTCATCATTACGCCGGGATTTTTAACCGTTTTACTGTAGGGAATAATGTTACCATTCAGTACGATAGGCGGGATTGCGACATTGTTTGAGAAGCTCAGTAATTTTCGTGATCCAATTATAATTGTCTGAGTTTTTTTGCAGTTTAGTATAAGAGAGCTTCGTTGTGCATATACACCGAGTCGTCGGAGGCCCATGTTAATATCTTGTCTTGCAGTGTCGATATAGCCTATTTAAAGATCGTCAGCACAGAGGTCATGTGTGTTATTTCCTGTCACAGATGGTATGTCATTGATATAAATACAGAAACTTAGGGGCCGTAGAATACTGCCCTGTGGAGCAACACTAAGTTTCATTTTCCATTTAGAGGCCTTGTCGTTTACTGTTACACGCTGTTGACGGTTACTCATAATGTTATGTATAAAAGTAATAGGAATATCATATACACCTGTAGTCTTTGATTTAATCGAGTACAAAGCCTTTTAACCTGATTTTCTGTGACACTGTGAAATGTGAATAGCGGATTGGCTGGAGGGGAGGGCGGTGAGTCGGTGCAGTTAATTTGGGTAGGTTGAATATTTATTCTACTAAAGTAATCGTTCAGTTCGTCAAGTGGAATGTCAGGAGTTGTCTGTCTCTGTTGATGTTTTCCTATTCCCAGAGCTCTAAGTTGGTCCCATGTGCGATTAGAATTTAAGTTGTTAGCTGAAATCCGAAAATATATGCATTTTTTAAATTTCTGATTAACTGCTTTGTGCGATTTCTTAAGATGCGGTTAGATTCGAAGTCTGTGTCATCTAGGGTTTGTTTATAATGTCAAAATAACGAGTCACGGTGGGCCATCATTCTCTTGCCTTCATCATCTAGCCATGGACAAGAAGGACGAGAAACCTGTATTCGAAGCGCGCGCAAGTGCGCGCGCGTGTGTTTGTGTGTGTATCTTTGCCGCATTATTTGTATAAAATGTCACTTCTTTATTGCTTATCACATGACCATTATTATTATAACATTACCGTATTTGTTCTAAACCAGAATATTGCATCCTTACTCAAAGTGTTTATTCTTACATTCATTTCACTTCTACGCGGCATATATGAAATGCTGCAGTTATGTTGGGATGGGAGTAACAGAGGTAGCCGGGGGACGGGGTTGTCGTCCAAGGAGTCCAGACACCCCAGGAGTTTTAACGAAAGTTCTTTTATTGAGCATTTTATATATAATGTGCATTAATATTAGCTTCCGGAGTCCGACTCCTTGGCTGAAGGGGTTGAGGCCTTCGGTTCAGACGGTTCCGGGTTCGATTCCCGGCTTGGTCGGGGATTTTAATCGCGTCTGAATAATTCTTCTGGTTTGGGACTGGGTGTTTGTCCCAACATATTCATATTCAGACAACATACTACATTACCAACCACCAAATAAACACACAACACTGATTACATCCCTCTATATAGGGTTGGCGTCGGGAAGGACATCCGGCCGTAAAACAGGGCCAAATCCACATGTGCGACACATTTCGCACCCGCGACCCCACAGATGTGGGAAAAGTGGGGAAGAAGAAGAAGGAAATTACTATTAGCTTCCGGAATCCGCACGAATCCACCACTCTTACTTGGATCCAAGGACACTCATTTCCTTTTTCGGTATTCTACACCACCTAAACTATGGAAGTTTGGACACCTATCAAAATAAAATTCTGGATGAATGGGCCCCCCCCAAACAGAAATCCTGGCTACGCTACTGATATGTACCCTTTATTTACAATCATGGTCAACATGGCGGAAGTAATGGAAGTGCAAGCAAAAAGTGCTCTACAAAAACTAAGAAATATCTCTGAAACAGGAGGATATATAAAGAAGGATACCAAAGACAACATTCTGGAAGCAGTGAGTACTATAACAGAATATACAAAAGCAATAGAGGAAAAAGTGAAGACAGGAAATAGTGTGGACATTTTCAAAGCAAATACAACAGTAGAGGTTAGAAAACATCGCATTGACTTGGAAGAAGAAGAAGGGGATGATAGCAGCAGTGCGAGACAGGTGGCGCCATCTATAGATGCAACAACAGAAACACGAGGGGAAGACAACCAGGCAAAGGCACCAACTACCGGAGAGAGCAGCAATCCGGATGGTATAGATATAGAGGGTATAGATCGTTCCCAGCAAACATTTGGGGAAAGAAATAACATGAGGACATCACTTAGCCGCATGAATGAAAGTGCAACTGAGAATCAGAATAGCACAGCATTTGCCGATGACGAGGAAAATCACCAAGGAAAGGCAAGAAACGTAATAACGCTATAGTCAAGCAGACAACAATAAATGTCAAGACAGTGAATGAGAAACTAGAAAACAATGGAATTCCTAGAAAACAAGCTAGATCAAATAAATGAGCAAAAAATAAACCAAAGACTGAAAAGCAAAACTACAACAGAAATAAGCCACATGGACAGGACAGCACAAAATACATTAGAGGAAACAAGAGCCATTCCTCACGGAACCTATGGAGCTGCAAGGTTACTATGGTATACACACGCTAGTGACCCCGACGGAAGGAAGACCAGCAGGGGGAGTCACAATCTTCATAAAAGGGAAACTGGGAGGTATCAAGCGAATCATCGAGGAAAACATGGTCACAGTAATCACATCAGAAATTACGATTATAGGAATTTATATTCAGCCAAATACACCTATAGAAAACATAATGGATAAAATATCTATAGCCATAGAACCAATGAAAGCAGAAAGGAATGTAATACTTGCCGGAGATGTTAACTGCAGGATAGACAAAGAAAATACCAAAACTTGCATCCTTCTCGAGACACTAGAAGAAGAAGACTTCAGAATAGCGAACAAAAAAGAGACCCCAACGTACTTTGCACAGAACAGTCACAGCGCCATCGACCTACTATTTTTTAGAGGAGCACAACTACAATTATGTAGACAAGAAGCGCTATGGAACTCATCGGCAGCACCAATAAGGAAACACATACCCATAATGACATGCATACGCACGGAAATCCAACAAAAGAGGGAGAAAGCAAAAAGACCCAAGTATATATACCAGGAAAATACAACGGGAAACAATAGAAGAAAACGAGGAAAACATCGGGAAAGTGAGAAACTTAACAGAACAAGAAAGACTAGAAGAAGCCCTAGAAGCAGCCACCAAAGTAATAACGAAAGCCATAATAGTAAAGGAAAGAAGACACGCACAAGCCTGGTTTGACCAAGGGTGTTACAAGGAAAGAAAATCAACCCCAAAAGCCCTGAATGCAGCAAGATTGTACAGACGCCCAAAAGACCTAACAACATATGCAGAAAAAAGGGAAAAATATAAAGAACTAATAAAAAAGAAAAAACAAGAATATACAGAGAAACAAGGAAGGAAACAAGTCGAGGAAGCAAAATCAGACCCATACATAGCGCTGAAAAAGAAGACATCAATCGCAACAGGAGAAATTCATATGCAGAACTGGGAACATCATTTTTTGAACATACTGAATAAGGAGGGGCTGAAGCAAGCATATGACAAAGAAACAACAGAACCCACACATGTTCTGGAGCCAATAACAACGTATGAAATTAGGAAAGCAATACAAGGAGGGAGAAACAAGAAATCAGACAAAATTTACATGGAACACTTAAAAGACTCACTCAGTGAGATGGAAGAATTGTGGAAAGACCTAATGAACAAATGCAAACAGACTGGGAAAATACCACAGGGATGGAACACAGCGACTCTAAAGATACTGTTCAAAGGAAAAGGGAGCAGAACATCACTAGACGCATTTAGAGGAGTACTTCATAGCAATAGAAAACGCATCCTTTAAAGTTTTCACGAAGATACTAAATGAAAGATTACTAGAAGCCTTCAGTGGGCATATTCCTGAAAATCAATTTGATTTTATGAAAGGCAGGAGCATGGTCCAGGCGGTGAAATAATAAATGAGGTAGAAGAAGCCTTGAGACACAAAGGAGGGAAGTATCACGCAGTCTTAGTTGACTTCAAGAAGCCGTATGACTCAATCAACAGGCAAAAGCTAATTGAGAAAATGAAATGGACAATCGGCAAGAGAGACCCACTAGTGAGAATAATTGAAGCATGTCAACAGAGGAACATAAACCGAATAAACAACAACGTAGAAATTTCTGAAGACATAATACAGACAAACGAAGTTATGCAAGGGGATCCCATTTACACAGCAGATGTGAACCGTATAGTAGAGGAAGGATCAAAAGCAGAGCTGATCCTATACGCAGATGACATAGTGATCGGAACGAAAGAAAAGGAGGATGTACAAAGAGCACTCCGCAGACTAGAGACCTGGGCGGAGGCAAACAGCCTACAGATAAATGAAGAAAAGACAGTACAAATGACCTTCAGAAAAGGTGGGAAATCAACGTCCAAAGACAACAAAACGTTACACCAAAAGCCATTACAACAGGTACAAAATTACAAATATTTGGGAATAACACTACAGACAACGGCAGCTTCCTTTGGTATACATATTCAAGAAAGAATGGCAGCAGCAATCAGAGCCTCATACAGCATCCAAAACATATCAAACCTTTCAATTAGCACGGCGATGAGACTTTTTCAAGACAACAATAGCGCCAGTGATAACATATGAAATTGAGATTGTGTGGGAAAAGTTGAAGATCGGAGACCTGATGAGAATAGAAAAAATAAAAGCAATGTGCATGAAGAGGATAACCCGAGTTAGAAAGACAGCGCTATCCCAGATGGTATATGAAATGATGCAGGAGACGTATTTCATAGAAGACATACGATCACAATTATATCTACAATCAACGGAAGCAAGCAGGGCACTCGTAAACATCAGGGAAAGGAGGAAAAGTTAAACTGATCTCGACTTCTATGCCTCACCAGCGATGACGGATAATATATGGACTAGAGAGTGCAACACGCAGCACCATGTCGTAACACGACTCTCCATACATTGGTTTCACCACAAGATATGCGTAAACAAGAAGTTCCATGAGCCAGACAAAGATTGTAAGTGTACTTTGTGTGGACAGAAGTGTAGTGGATGTCACATCAAACCATGCACAAAAAGAACCAGGACAATTACAGACTATAGCAAAGACTGAAATGTGAAATTTAATTAATGCTCAAACGTGACTCTATTATATTTACAATCATATTTATGTGATTACCAAAATGAGGATCTTTCCTTATATTAAAACCTAGGTACTTACAATGATCCCCAAAAGGAACTTTCACCCCATCAACGCAGTAATTAAAACTGAGAGGACTTTTCCTATTTGTGAAACTCACAACCTGACTATTAATCCTGTTTATCATCATACCATTGCCTGTTGTCAATCTTACAACATTATCAAGGTCATTTTGCAGTTGCTCACAATCTTCCAACTTATTTAACCGAGCGAGTTGGGCGTGCAGTTAGGAGCGCACAGCTCGCATCCGGGAGATAGTGGGTTCAAAACCCACTGTCAGCAGCCCTGAAGATGGTTTTCTGTGGTTTCCCATTTTCACACCAGGCAAATGCTGGGGGAGTACCTTAATTAAAATGCTGGGGCTGTACCTTAATTATGGCCACGGCCGCTTCCTTCCCATTCCTAGGCCTTTCCTGCCCCATCGTCGCCATAAGACCTATCTGTGTTGGTGTGCCGCAAAGCAAAAAAAAAAAAAAGTAACTTGTTTATTACTCTGTACAAAACAACATCTGCAAAAAGCCTTATCTCTGATTCCACTTCTTTACATATATCATTGGTATATATAAAAATAAAGTTCCAATAATACTGCCTTGAGGAATTCCCCTCTTAATTATTAAAGGGGTATATAAAGCTTCGCCTACTCTAATTCTCCGGGTTATATTTTCTACAAATATAGTCACCCATTCAGTCACTCTTTTATCTAGTCAAGTTCCAATCATTTTTGCCAGTATTCTCTCATGATCTACCCTATTAAGTGCCTTAGATAGGTCAATCACGATACAGTCCATTTGACGTCCAGAATCCGGGATATCTGCTATATCTTGCTGGAATCCTACAAGTTGAGCTTCAGTGGAATAACCTTTCCTAAAATCGAATTGCCGTCTATCAAACCAGTTATTAATTTTGCAACCATGTCTAATATAATCATAAAGAATGCTTTCCAAAGCTTTAATGCAATGCATGTCAAAATGACTGGCCTGTAATTTTCAGCTTTTATCACCCTATCCTTTATACACAGGGGTAACTATTCAACTCTCCATTCATTTGGTATAGTTCCTTCATTCAAACAATAATCAAAGAAGTACTTCAGATATGGTACTATATCCCAACCCATTGTCTTTAGTATATCCCCAGAAATCTGATCAATTCCAGCCGCTTTTCTAGTTTTCAACTTTTGTATCTTACTGTAAATGTCATCGTTGTCATAGATAAATTTTAATACTTCTTTAGTATTAGTCTCCTCCTCTATCTGGACATTATCCTTGTAACCAACAACCTTTACATACTGCTGACTGAATACTTCTGCCTTTTGAAGATCCTCGCATACACACTCCCCTTGTTCATTAACCCTCTCATGCATGGTGTCCTCATAGGAGGACATCCGAATTTTTAGGCATTATTTAGTCCCTGGAGTTACCAAAGATGGAGGTAAAGTTATTAAAATATTATTTTAGGTTGGTAAGAGTGGAAAACATCAGTTTTAAAAAGAACCAATTGGTGGCAGCATTTAATTGGCATAATTGAAAACAAGATATTCATGGTTCGCCATTTTTTGAGAAGTCATCATAGTTTCCAATTGTTTTGAGCTGTTCCTGTTTCGAAAATGCCCAAGGTAAGTGTGTAGTTCTTCATTTTGTATATTCTACTATCGTTACCAATATAATTAAGCTTCATCTAGTTTATAGTCTTTACACAATATTGGTATAATATGGGTGTCCACATATGAGGAAATCATGCAACAAACTACCATGTGTTATTTTTGAGGTTAGCTTGTATTCTCAATTGCTTCAGCCAATATTTATTTTCCAGGATTCTCCAAATGGTTTATAATGTTATCAGATGAACAAGTGATATTTGTAGGATAAGATTATAGTAGTTTACAACATTCCCACCAGACAGCAGCATTTAACTGATAGCATGAAATAATTAGTGTTCGTGTTTCTCCAGTGTCAAACAACATACTACATTTACTTTGAGCTGTTTCACCGTCTCAAGCTGTCTCAAGTAGGTTTTTTACTTACAATTTTAAAGAATATATTAAAATTGTAAAAAAACCAAACCCCATGGCACCCCAGCCCTTGAAGGGACTTGGCCCACCAAGCGACCGTCACTCATCCCCAAGGCCTGCAGATTACGAGGTGTTGTGTGATTAGCACCACGAATCCTCTCGGCCGCCACTCCTGGCTTTCTAGACCGGGGCCGCTATCTCATCGTCAGATAGCTCCTCAATTCTAATCACGTAGGGTGAGTGGACCTCGAACCAGCCCTCAGGTCCAGGTAAAAATCCCTGGCCTGGCAGGGAATCGAACCCGGGGCCTCCGGGTAAGAGGCAGGCACGCTACCCCTACACCATGGGGCCGGCCATTAAAATTGTAACAGCAATTATTATGAGAAATTATTGCATTACCTCAGTGTAAGATTTGTGCTGACGTGCCTCTTATCACAGTATTTCTCAGGATAGTTACCATATGCTCAATGGCACAGTTGTAAATGATTGGTTACTATGGAAAATGGACTGTAAGACCCCTATCGATCTGCTCGATTTCAAGAGTCGAGTGGCAACAGGACTTGTCTTCAGTGGTGAGGCAGAAGAAGCACCACGGAAGAGGGGACGGCCATGCGCAAATGGCCCATCACCACCACTCAAGAAACAGGCTACACATACTGTGCCTGCTGAAAAGAGGATGGATGGAATAGTACACTATCCGCAGAAAACAAAGGCTAGAAATGCTAACAGGTGCCGTGACAAAAACTGTGCAATAAACCCAGTATATTTGTGGAAAATGTAATGTACCACTATGTCCAGAGCGCTTTCAGTGTTTCCATACCATTGCCTGAAATATGAACGTGTGAAGTACATCACTTACATATAAATGCCCCAGTAGGACCAGTGTAATTTCGCTGTACTCATACAATTGCCTCAGATGTAAAATGTTCTTGTAAATACTAGTATAATAAACCAAAGTAGTAAATGTATGACTTGTTGACATTTTTCCACTAAATGCATGATGTCCTCATATGAGGACATCAAATTCCTGCCAAGTATGGTAACTTCGTTTTGTGTTTTATGTTTGTATCATCTAATAGGGTCGTTTTAACCAGGAAAATCACATTACAATATTTTTAATTTAACTTTTCTTAAATTCATGCATGAGAGGGTTAATGATTCCTGGAATATCCTTCTACGGAACCTGTTTCTGCCTTAAAGTACCTATACATACTCTTCCATTTTTCACTAAAATTTGTAAGACCACCAATTATGCTTGCCATCATGTTATCCTTAGCTGATTTCTTTGCTACATTCAATTTCCTAGTAAGTTCCCTGAATTTCTCCTTACTTCCACAGCCATTTCTAACTATTTCTTTCCAACCTGCACCTCCTTCTAAGTCTCTTAAGTGGATTTTACCATTCCTTACCACCTTTAAAGGTACAAACCTATTTTCACATTCCTCAACAATTGCTTTAAACCCATCCCAGAGCCTGTTTACATTTTTATTTACCATTTCCCACCGATCATAGTTACTTTTTAAAAACTCCCTCATGCCTGTTTTATTAGCTATACTGGCTCAGTGCTCAATAAAAAACATACATGCATATAAGCAATCTAGATCACATTTATGCCAATCTTGAACGGTCACCGAAAAAATCACTTTAAAAATGTGCATAAGTAGGGGTTTCAGGTTCTTCTGCACACATAGCTACAAAGCTATTACACATCAAACCGTATAGGTTTACATAGGCCCATTATTTAAAACTTGCTGATCCAGCCACAAGAGTGAGATATTGAGAGTGGTATCTTGGATCACTGAATGATCATTTATTCGACCCACCACTTGTGTTCTTTTCGGATGAGACTTACTGTACTTTCATCTTAATGGTCGTGTGAACAGTCATAACTCTAGTCATTGGTGTGCAGAAAATCCTATGGTGTTTATGAAGTCCCTCATTATGATAGGAAGATTAGTGTGCTGTTAGTGCAAAATGAATAAATGAGCCTATTTTCTTCGAGACCACAGTAAATGCAGATAGGACCAAGATGACACTTTGACGCCATTCTTACATCAGTTAACAGAAGAAGAAGAAGAAGAATCACATGGGTGGTTTCAACAAGATTCAGCCTCCCGTATTAATCTTTGTGTACTGCGCACAACTTTCCTCCAGTCATCGGCAATGACAATTGCCACAGCTTCAGCTAACACGTTTCCCAACTCAAGAACAGTAAACCGCTTACTTTTTTTATGCAACATAACCCTTAATCTGAACCTAAATTTTCTCCATTGCATTGAATTGGCAATGATAAGGTGGAATTCGAATCCACGATGTGTTAAAATTTCGTCCACAATATACACTGGTAATTGTGGATTGTTTTAACACAGCAACTGTGCACCTTTCCTCATGTCGTCCCACACAGGAATGTTGTGCCTCCTTAACCACTTAAAAATCGGCTTCTTTGCTGCTATTGTCAGAGCCTTGACCTGAAACATGGATTGGTAGATGGTGTTGCCCATTCTCAGGCAGGTTAGTCAGTAACGCGTATTCAAACCAGTTCTGAAAATTAACACTATTCATCTCCTCATGGTAATTGCAACTCTTCTTAGACATCAGTACGTATAAACAGTAAGATAAAAATCCATTTGCAGTACCGGCATATAGATCAATAATTCTCCCCCCCCCCCCCTTTCCGATGGCCACTGCTATGTACCTTCCACAGAATCATCTGTCCAACCTTTTCCTACGGTATGGTTAGCATTGATACATTTCATCCAGCCACATATATGAGTTACAATTTTCATTCATAACGTCCCTTAAAAATCGGCAGGGCCACATCACAATATAACTTCCCTCCGTTAATACTTGCCTGCTGTTTAATTTCTTGTAATGGAATCCCAGTTCTTCCCTTAAATAGTTTGCTTTAACTCAGAGACTTAAGTACTTGAAAAAGATTTTTAAAAATAATTGGAATCTCTCCACCTCCAGATAGCCCTACGAAGGAGAAGGTAACAACAAGGAAGTTAATGACACACCAATATCCCCTGCTCCTCCACCTCCTCAAGTACGTAAACAAGAAAGAACACATCACTACTACACCAGACACAAGACCATAAGAAAGACAAGAGATACTGTTCCAGAGGAAAGCAGGTTTAAAAAGAATTGACAACTAGGAATTAGTGACATTATTATCTCCAATAGTAATAAAAGCCACATTATGAAACTTAGATTTCTTCATTTCGACAATTACTAAAAAAAATTTAGAAGTTTTAATTTATAATACATTTGTAAATTTATAATGCATAATTTATAAATTGGCTTATTTTTTACATGAACTTTTTAAGAAAGAATATTCATCAGGACATATTCTCTATGGATTATTGTACAAGTGTTTCCTTGACAACTGCTTTCAAATGTAGAAAGAACTTATATATTTTCTCTTGAGTATTTTGTTATGTTGTCTTACGCTAATTTTAAGGACACTTTCTCTCAAAGCATTGATACTTTGTCAATATATGAATTTTTCATCTAAACAGTGTTATGTGGCTGAAGATGTTAATAATATATGAAACATGTACCACTTTTAACCAGTAAGTTACCTTAAGCAACTAATGTATCGACAAGGTGGAAAATAAAAAATTAATAGTTGTTTAATAGTTCGAACCCGCGACCCCACAACGTAGAAAGAGCGGTAATAGAAGAAGGTAAACAAGATGAACTGTAAAAAGTATGCAGCACGTAAACTTAACCTCAATTGTTGCAGTCTCATCTATATGCATCCAATTGGGATAAAATATTATTCTAAACCAGATGTCCTCAACCTTGTGCAAGCACGGAAGATCCTGCAATACAAACCAGAACAATAGTGTTGCTATACATTCATTACAATATTCTAGCATTTGGTGGCATTAAAGTTGCTGATTATGCTAATCTAATTTACTGCTCTACGTTTTGTAGTGTTAGAAATAATATGCTTGCTCATGCAGAACATGAATTGATAGATTTCCAGTCCTCCTTAATGCTGAAAAGGACAAATTCATAATCTTTTGGGGAATGGAATAAACTAACAAGTTTCAAATATCTGAATGTTTCTCTCAAATGTCTGGCTATATTTGGGATGACCTACCTGTGATTTATGAAATAACTCAAGAACAAAACATGACCACAATTAACAGATTCACATCTATAGGATTGATTACCAGCGACTTCTCACTAGACATCACTGAAATTCTGAGTAACAAGCCTGGTGAACCGCTGTGAATGTGTAGGCTGGCCTACAGCTACAAAGAGAAGCAATGTATTGCCCATGTACTGAACAAGACTTCACTGGCCAGCATTTGGCATACGATGTGCCTCAGAATTAATTTTACATTTTAGGTTACAAAAAGTAGAAGTGTTTAAAATGTATTTTGTGATATACATCATTGAGTTACATAACTTATTTCCTAAAATGAAGTCTTGTGGTGGATTTTCTGTAAGAGGAGAATTGTGTTTGAATCATTACAGAAGTTTCATTTTCAACTGTTTCGCCTAAGACAGATTTACAGAATACGGTCACTCATGTTTCTCATTCCCAGTATGGAGAAGATATTGGCAAACTCTTTCCTCATCCTAACTACCCTTTATTCCATGGACAAGACAACCAATTTCCATAGCAACATACATACTGGAGAAATGCTTAGGATAATAATAATAATAATGCCCTACTCACACCAGTGCTGCCTATGAATGCATTATTAATGTAGAAAATCACAATCTAAATAAATGCATTTCTGATCTGAATACATGGCAAGAATTGTTCCTATCATTGTCAGAATAAAATGACATGCACTTAGCTATTTCTAGTTTACCATTTCCCTTCTGAAAGAAATATATCTTGATAATACACCATTATTTTCATAAACATATGCCATTGAAATGAAAAACCAAGTCAATGAGTTGACTGGAGTAACAAATCTAGCTAAAGAAACTCATCAAACTTCTCCAATGAAGTCTGAACTCTGCGTGCTTCACTACATGGCCCATTACGTTAAAAGATGCAGTCAGAGTCCTGCTGTCAGAAACAACTTCTCAGAATGCATTTGTTGTTTTTGCTCCCATGCTAGGTTATAAATTATTGGTTGCAATATTTTTCCATGTTTCATGATCTATGTAATTTTTTTTCTCTATTTATTCCTTAATTTATGACAAGTGTAATAATATAGCAAGTTAGGCAATATCTCAAATAATAACCTCCAAGACCAAGAGGGATTAAAATTTCAAAGGAGCAATTTATACTCGGTATTTAGGAACACCCTCATGATTGGAAGGTACAAGAAATCCTTCCGAGAATATCAGGACTGTTGAAGGAAGGAATAATATTTCTATCTTGACATTATACACAGTGATTCACTGACATGTCAAAAAAGTAAATTGTTAAATACAAGAAAATATTTGAAATTTATTACCTGTTAATGGTGTCCGACTCCTTGGCTGAATGGTCAGTGTTAAGGCCTTTGGTTCAGAGGGTCCCAGGACTGATTCCCAGCCAGGTTGGGGATTTTAAATCATGTCTGATTAATTCTTCTGGCTCAGAGAATGGATATTTGTGTTTGTCCCAACACTCTCCTCCTCATACTCAGACCACAGTACCAACCACCACAGAAACATGCAATAGTGATTACATCTCTCTCCATAGGGTTGACATTAGGAAGAGCATCAGGCCATAAATCACGTGCAACAATGTTCGCACCCACAACCCAACAGGTGTGGGAAAACCGGCAGAAGAAGAATTGCCTATCAACAGTGTGTACACGTGTACGTGTCCCAGCACATTAGCACTCAACACGACAGCCACTGCGGACACAGCATGGATTGTACCGCCCAAACAGGTTGCGCCACGGGACATGCAGCATTTCTGGAATGATCTGCGCAAAAGCGACTGTTGAAGATCGACTTTGTTCCATTGATCTTTATCCGCACCCCGACACAAGAGAGTCTGGAGGAGTTAAGCTCGGGCTATTTGTAGATAGTGGGATGGTTCTACCATGACAGCACTAGTGACTGTTGAATGTCTTATCTAAACACTCCTGCCTTACGAAAGCCCAATGTGGCGGAGTGTCATCATGTTGAAAGATAATGATGCCCGGTACCCCATCTTGCTCTAATTGACAGCACGAACAGTTCCTTATAAAAACCAGAACTGGCTGTAGATTTTCTCACAGGTCACTTTAGAGCAGGTTCGTTCCAGTTCACAGATGCGTGGATTCTCAGTTCCACAAATGAGAGCATTGTGTGTGCTGACTTGCCCACTGATTTGTCCGTGAACATCATCTGCTATCTCCTGCTCATGCACCGCATTTGTGTATGCTGGCTATGACACACAGGCTACTGCAAGAAAAGTGATTCTCTGCTGACAAGCGGTGCAGCAACTTCCGTAGACTCTTGAATTGTGGCTTGCCAAATGTCTTCCTCCCTGTTCCTGCCATGCACTCTTCCACTTGAGTAAGGCACAGGCAGACCACTGGCAAGGAACAGTTGTACTATTTCATAATGTTCCAACGTGAAGAGGCATATTGGAAGTTTCGTGTGCCATACAACATGCTGCATGTACTGTTGCGGTGTAACCATCACATATGTTTATCATGCACACTAGCACAAAGCTGCGTTTGAACACCTCCACTCACCTGAAACATCCTTCCTGCACATACTGCAACAATATGCTCAGAGTTATGTACATTAGCCTCTTGTAAATAACAGTTTGCTTTTCTGTCATCTCAGACGGACCACCCTGTACGAGTGGCTAAATCAGCACACCATATTTCACTACCCTCTATCATAAGTCTACAAATATTTTCAAAATGAAACTTCTACAATGAAAAGTGTTTGTAACTGCCACAAGCATTTATTACGCACTTTAAAAAAGCTTCAAAAAAAGCAATACATCAGTTGATCAATTCTTTTTAAAAATGAAAAAAGAATTCATCATTGATTAAAAATAAAGACATTTTCCACAAACACTTTAAAAACTGTTTTCAGATACACAAAAACAAATATAAACAGTTCATATATATCACGACGTATATATAACATAGCCTGATAACTCAACTGCTATAAGAATGCTACATTAGGCCTACTTTCTTTTACATTTCATCACATTTACGAAAGAACAAATCGATGGTTATACTTTATTATTAATGATTAAGCTAACTGTAAGTTGATTTCATGGGTCCATAATTCTGCACACTAAATGGGGATAAGGTGTCAAACTGTGGTTGCTGAAGATGAAGTTTCTCAAGTTGGAATTGCTGCTTTAGACGAGTCATCTCCATCTTGGAACGGATTCGATCGTGCAGGGGTTCGTGATTGTGAGGTTGCGGTGACAGCGAGACTATTCGATTCTCCAGCATGGTGATATGCCCCCGACAACCTTTCTTGGAATACTCTGTGCAACGCCAATACTGGCGCCTCTCGCGTGGATTTATAAGGTTGTAGATGAATCCATCCATCACCAACTGCAACTTCCCCTTCCTGCTTTCCACGAACTGAGGTACACCTGGAAGCATCACATCCTCTTGTCACAGTTTGCTCCGCTGCCAATTCTATGGCAGATCACCTTGAGTGTAAGGTGCCCAAAATATAATTATGAAAAAGTAGAAAACATTAAATGGGGAAAGGAGGGGGGGAGTGAGAAGAAGTAGTCTGAAACCTTATTTAAAAAAATTGTGATGTAACATCTGAAGATTAGAAAGGTAATGAATCTAAATGTACTATTCTGTTTTGAGCAACACATTGTATTCATAGATATTTTACTCATAAAACACTCACTGACAAAATATGTTTAACATCCAGAAGGAACGGCCCAATTTGGACATAATTTGATATATGTGCACACTGTCGATGGATACGTAAAATTTCTGTAAAATATTTTCACTGCCTTGTCAATACTTATACATTTTATTTATACATTTATTAATGAATAAATTTAAAAACACAAAAATAAAAATAGCCAAAATATCCAAGGACTTGAAATTTCTTAAGATTAAGATATTCTAGCGAATATTTACATGGACTATGTGGAAACAAATAAAATAATTGAGAAAATTAAAGGATTAATTAAATGGTTGAGATTTGTTGACGATGTGTTCATTATCATAGATGAGAAAGAATTAAGCCCGATAGAAGTATTAAGAAGGGTGAACGAAATAGACAAAGATATCAAATTCACAATGGAATCAGAGGAAGGAGGTTCACTGAATTACTTGGACGTCAAAGTAACGAGAAATGATAGCGAATTAGAGTATCAGGTTTATAGGAAAGAAACGACCACTAGTACTATTATTAGGAAGGACACCAATCACCCAGGCCAACAGAAGAAGGCAACATTTTATAGTATGATCAGCAGGGCACTTAAATTTCCCTTAAAAATACAAGCGTTCGAAAACGAGATGACCACCATATATGAGATCGCGAAGAGAAATGGATATACGAAGAAATACGTAGATAAAATAAAGGACAAATTAATAAATAAACAGACATCAACCTTGGAAAAAGAAAAGAAAGGAAGGAAGAATGCAGTGGCAATAACATTTCATAATAGACACTCATACGGAATAAAAAAGATATTTAATAAAAAAGGCATTGACGTGGCATTAAAGACGAACAATAATAATAAGAGAATTTTATTTAATTCGCATAAGGTTAATAGATCCGACAGGTTTAATAAATCAGGAGTATATTGCATCAAATGCCAAAATTGTGGGAAAAAATACATTGGACAATCAGGGAGGAGTTTAGACGAGATACAAGGAGCAATTGCAAGTAATCAACTTCATCTTCTGTATCAAAATTTAATCACTAAGTTTTACAATATTTAAAATACTTCCACCGTTTTGATACTTTTTTGCCTTTTGGCAAATTTATTTGTCAACCGTACATGTTTCGTTCCCTATTTAGGAACATCCTCAGCTGTTATTGTAGCTTAGGTGAATTGCTAAGATTTTAAACAAGTTAATTTGCAGGTACATTGATTCACTTAAAAACTACTAAAAATACCAATTAAATTAAATGATATTAAAAACAATGTAGGGGTTAGTGTGTTAATGATATGAGAACGAATGATTACATAGTTGGTCAGCTTAAAAACTATGTCTATTCATTTGAATAGTTGTTAAAAATCTCATTTTGTTACATTAAAATGTCTGTTTACGGTTAAACATTTTATAAATGTTTGACTTCGTAACACTGTTCAAATTATTGAATGTTTTTTCTTCTGTTCCTTCCAGGTAAGTTGTTATATATTATGAGTTTGCTTATGGTGCCTTTGATTGAGTCTAATGTGGAACTTTGAAGTTGATTGCTGATCAATTTTTGTGAAGGGAGCTTCGTTTCAATTTCTGAAATGAAATAAAATAAGGAAATGGGAATTTGTTTTTTAAAAAAGTAAAAATAAAACAATTAAAAATTAAAAAAACAAAAAACATGTGTCTTTACGTAATAACTAAATGTATAAAAAAGTTCTTTACCTTGCTATTGTTATACTCCAATTCAACTATGACCCTGGAGGGACGTTTGTTGCTGCTTTGCGTCTTGTATAGTAATGGTGTGCGCGTTCCGTTGTATGCTCCTCCTTATGGGGAGGCAAGGTTGCGGAGAGGGGAGGGGGCGTGTCGGTTACTGTCACGGCATCAACTTTAGAAGGGCTAGGGAGAGGGGATGTACAAAATGGCGGAGGTTCGGTCTTATTTATCATTTTACTATTTGTATTGCGTCTTTTGCCTAAAGTTTCAAGACTTAATAGTGTCCCTTCAAATATAGGGTTTCTAATGTCAATAGTTTCATTTAGGTTGTTGTCCTGATTGCTTTTTTGTTCTAAATAAATGTATAGATTTTCTAATGTATTAAGGAGAGCTCCTTTGTTTATTTTATGCAATATAGTTAAATCCTGCTCTATGGTTGTGAATTGATGTCCGGTTGAACTCGTGTTGGCCCATCGCGGATTTTTTTTTTATGTCTTTCAGCGTTGACATGCTCCTGGTATCTTACAGTAAAACTGTGCCCTGTTTGTCCGACACTTTTTTTGCATTGGTGATACTTCAATTTATAAACTCCTAATTCAGAATGTTTGTTTTTTCCTAGGGAATTAACACTATTGTAATTAAATAATTTATGCTTTGTGTTATTGTTGGTTGAATATGCGATCTTATAATTATATTTTCTAAACAAATTGGTTACTGTGTATAAGTTAGGGTTATTGAACGTGAACTTGGCGTATTTATCTTTCTTTTTTGTTTCGGGTTTTAGGTTAGTTTGTAATTTCTGTTTGAATTTACCGATTATTTTGTTTATTATTTTTGGTTCAAAACCGTTGTATTGGGCTTGTCTGTGAATAAAGAGCAGTTCTTTTTCTCTTTCTGTGTGTGTAAGGGGTATATTAAACGCTCTATATATGTAACTGTAATAAGCTGACCTTTTTTGCGATTCTGGGTGTAATGAGTAATTCTTTATTGTAATGGGAGTAAAAATGGGTTTTCTGTGTATCTTGAGCACAAACTCGTCCTTTTTCCGTGTTACATTTATGTCTAAAAAGTTAATGGAGCTTTCTTTTTCTTTCTCTAATGTAAACTTTATTCTGGAATCAAGTGTATTCTACTTTTGGTATGCCGAGTTGTTTATGTTCTATAAGATTCTTCTTGATAATTTTTATTGTTTCATCCACTGGAATATTTGTATACATGTCCTTGATATCAAAGGAACATGTTACTTGATATGGTGTTAATCTAAAGTTTACGAGTACTTTGCAAAAGTCTACTGAATTTTTTATTGGTGTTTTGTTGTGAAAAACGTAATGTTTGGTTAGGAATGTGTGTACGTATTGTGATGTTTTATAAGTAGGGCTATTGCAGAAGTTTATTATAGGTCTTATGGGAATTCCTTCTTTATGTAACTTTGTAAGGCTCTTGCTGTTGGAAGGCCAGGATTCATGTTTATCAGTTTTTGGACGTCTTGTTCACTTAAAATAAAGGTTGCGTTTCTTAAGCGTTTTGAACTCTTTCTGAGTTTTAGTTGTAGGGTCTCGATCTATTTCCGAAAAAGTGCTATTATTGAAGAAAGTTTCTGTTTTTTTAATGTATTCCTCCTTATCTAAAACTACTATTGTCCCTCCCATTTCCTTATTTTATTTCATTTCAGAAATTGAAACGAAGCTCCCTTCATAAAAACTGATCAGCAATCAACTTCAAAGTTTCACATTAGACTCAATCAAAGGCACCATAAGCAAACTCATAATATATAACAACTTACCTGGAAGGAACAGAAGAAAAAACATTCAATAATTTGAACAGTGATACGAAGTCAAACATTTTTAAAACTTTAAACCGTAAACAGACATTTTAATGTAACAAAATGAGATTTTTAACAACTATTCAAATGAATAGACATAGTTTTTAAGCTGACCAACTATGTAATCATTCGTTCTCATATCATTAACACACTAACCCCTACATTGTTTTTAATATCATTTAATTTAATTGGTATTTTTAGTAGTTTTTAAGTGAATCAATGTACCTGCAAATTAACTTGTTTAAAATCTTAGCAATTCACCCAAGCTACAATAACAGCTGAGGATGTTCCTAAATAGGGAACGAAACATGTACTGTTGACAAATTTGCCAAAAGGCAAAAAAAGTATCAAAACGGTGGAAGTATTTTAAATATTGTAAAACTTAGTATACAAGGAGCACGTGAATGTGGTGAGACACAGGAGATTCTCAGCAATGGGAGAACACATGGAAGAACACAAACATAATTTTACGGAAATAGACAAATGGAAATACTAGACACGACAACGAAAGGAAAATTAAGGGACGCTTTAGAGAAAATAAATATATATATTGATCAGAGAAACGATAATGAAAATAACTTAAACGAACCACTGAATGAAGAAAATGCAATGTACCGATTGGCATACAATCATATAAGAAGAGAGAGAGAAAAAAGGAGCGAAAGAAATAGTTCCGGTCACAAGTACGCGCCCCCTCCATCCCCTACATTACATAACCGGCAGCACAACAGGTAGCAGCGAGCCTAACAAGGTCATTGACAGCAGAGAGCAGAACACGTTTGTTTATTCAAACTAGTACAAGAATACTTCGGTCAAGGTTAAATTTTGGCAACCAGTCGAGCTGAAGTAAATACAAATTTCTCTAAATATCTGAGATATCGTCCTTTTATAAACACGTCGCTAAGGATTAGTTTTTGGTTTATTATTTAAAGGAATTTGACGGTTAGAAAGTGACCAGCATGGTCATCGCGTAACCAGTAGCAGAGTAGCAGATTGACAACAAGGAAGGAAGGAGGACATATTGTTTGGGTTCAGACAAATATCACATCATTTTAATTTTTGGATAAATTAGATGGAATGAAGTAAGTAGGCCTAAATAATTTCTCCAGACATCTGAGTAACCGTCTTTTTTCGCTAAAGGTCTCTAAAGTTAGTTTGTTTGGTTTATTTATTTAAGGAATTGGAAGAGATTAAGAGAAGATATTCTGATATGAGAGGTCTAGAAAATTATAGCAAACTTTAAGAAGAAAGAAGAGAGCAGAAACATTTTAAAGGATAACTAATTTTATAGATGTTATTTATTATTTTACAAATTGATATTTATTATTTATGATTTTACGATTTTAGGATAAAGACTATTTATAGATGTTATCTATTATTTTACAAATTGATTTATTTAAGGATTTCCACTAAATGACAAGTAAATGTTAAATTTAGACAAGAAGAAATAATTATTCTTTCAGATGTAAATAAGGACATAAATTAACATATAGAGATTAATTTAATAGATTACATTAGTTAGGAAATTTCCAGTAAAATCTGCAACAAATGACATAGTAAATAGGAAGGGTGAAACTAAGAGAAATTGTTGTAACAATTTTCAAAATTCATATATACTTGTTATATTATACCATTGTACCATAGTCCAAGGATCAATTAATGTTTGGCACCGCTGAAGAAGAGAGCGGTGGCTCTCGAAACATGTACATGGACGGTAATTAAATAAAATGTATAAGTATTGACAAGGCGGTGAAAATATTTTACAGAAATTTGAATATAAGTCAATACGGACCAACATGGTGAAAATAATCAATTCGGATACGTAAAAGGTTAAAGTTGGAGTGATACCAGAATTCATAAGTGGTGCGATCATGATTACAGAGATGGCATTATCAGGAATATACAAAGTATCCCAAAATCAACACAAAGAGGAAAGGTCACCAAAACCACAGTACGTCCCAAAAGTATTCGACAGCATCATCAGCTCCTGACAGAGTTTGATAGGGATCCTATTGTTGACAGGCATGTGGGCATTTGGATACCATAATGGCCCAATGAAGTGATTCCCACGGGTCACAAACGTTCCACACTAAAGAAGACATCTGTATCTACCAACCGAATACAGTAACTGGACAAACTATAACACTCCACATCATCCTGCAGCATGTCTTGACTAGGTATCAGCTGCTATTCGGAGTGGTGCCATAACCAGAGATATGGCTAATGACAAGCATGTCACCTCATGTTCAGTAATGGCAGTGTCCAGGAGAGAGGACACATCCAGCCAATGTTGTAGAAACACATTGTCATCACGGTGTATGAAGCCATAGGGTATGTACGAGTTCAAATCACCTCGCAACAGATTAACTTCGTCTTGGTTCCGTACTGACTTACAATATTATGAACAAAATTCTCGAAAAGAACTTTATTTCTGGGTCACCTAATCAATATAATATCAACTATTTATTAAAAATGAATAGTCATGTTAAATAACAGGATATATTTTGATCTTGATTTGGACCTTCATCAGCTAATTGAGGCAAATTTTAATAAATATTGATTAAACTGGGTTGGATACCAAACACATTAAAACAATCCTTTAAAAAACATCATGCTATGCTTTTTGTATTCACTTTTTAAGAGATGTATTTGATCCACCTTTCAAATACAAATCACGATATATAGAAATCACCAAAAATAACAAGTCATTTTAAAACGTAGGACATGATTTGTTCTTCATAGTTCAGCTACACAAATTTAAAATAGCACCATGTTACATAAGAAATTGAAGTGGGAGAATTTCACAAAAAACAAAAAAACTACTGATGTTTTAGGACTGTTTTAATGTCTTTGTGTTTTAACACATTGCTGACCGGATGCTCGAGCTTGTCACATACCCTGTGGACCAGACATTTTTACACTAAGCATACTAGAGTACACTTGATTATAAAAATTTACATAAATATTAAACCAATCAAGATTTTATCTTTAAATTTGGTATGAGTACTCGCCAATGCCCCTAGTAGTACTTCTACATATCTAAGATAAGCAAATGCGAGTTAATTCAACAACACATCATCAATGTTTACATAATTGTCGTCGTCAGAGTCATCATCATCATTTCCCTTTATCCAGCTGTAGCCGGGTAGGGGCAAATATGGTTCCTCTCCTCTTTCTTCGGTCTTTCAACCACTCCTCCTCCAACACTGTGTCCCAGTCCAGGTTTCTTTCTATAATGCTGCGTTGGATGGTATCCTTCCATCTCAATCGTGGTCGTCCACGGCCTCTCCTTCCTTGGATTTGCATTTCCATCACCCTTTTTGGCATTCTTTCATCGCTCATTCGCTTTATGTGCCCAAACCATCTTAGTCGGCTCTTCTCTATTCTATCATTCATTTTTTCCACTCCAATTTCTTCCCGGATTTTCTCATTCCTTATTTTGTCTCGTCTACTCTTCTGTATCATACTCCTCAAGAATTTCATTTCGGCTGCCTGTATTCGACTCTCATCCTTCTTTGTCATTGTCCAAGTTTCTGCTCCGTAAGTTGTTATGGGTACGTAATACATCTCGTACATAGTATCCTTTGCTTCCATTGGCACATCTTTGTCCCATAACATATTTCTTACACTATGATAGAAACAACTTCCAGCTTGAATCCTTTTACTAATCTCAGCATCCAGTCGAGCATTCTCCATTAATTCACTCCCCAGGTATTTAAACGTTTCCACTACTTCCAGGGGCTTGTCTGCAAGTCTAATCTGACCTTTCACTTCTTTCTCCCCTCTAGTCATAACAAGAGTTTTACTCTTTTCTACACTTATTTTCAATCCACATTCTTCAATCTTCCCATTCACCACATTCAACTGTTCTTGAACCTTCCTGTCGTCTTCTCCCCAAATCACAATATCATCTGCAAATAACATCATGTTCATTTCTCTTCCTCCATATGCTGCTTTTGCTGTTCTCATGATGTCATCCATTACTATTGTAAACAGGATTGGTGACAGAACACTTCCCTGTCTCAGCCCACTAGTTATTTTGAACCAACTTGTCCTGCCAACTTGTGTTTGTCGTCAGAGTAACTGGAATAAAAAAGCACGCTAGGTAAATTACGGCCTGTAGAGGCTTGAATATCACTTCCACTATCACTCTCACATTCAGTTTCAACGAATTCATTATCACAGTATCCATTTGAACGATCATCGGCATATAATTCTTATCGTCGTCAGCTAACACCGTATTCCGCGGGCGCTCCATCTTGTCATTGACTGAACTGGCAGAAAGAAAGTCGACGTTTCGAAACCAAATCAAAGAATAAAAGAGGCCGTGAATAAAAGAAAAGTGGCAGGTATATATCTACGATTTATTCTACTCAATGTGCAAGTCCGAAATAGTTCAATATATGGTCAAGAGATGTCTCAGGAAGACCGAAAACAATGTCGTGAATAAAAAAGAGATTTCTCGGGGCCCGTCACCTACTGCTGGCGACCGTACTACGAGATTTCCCGGGGCCCGTCACCCACGTGTTAACACGTTTTTTTGTATACAACACAACTTGCAACTTTCAAGATAACTTGCAACCCATTTTAATCTATATTTATTAAAGATTTTCCTCAATTAGCTGAAGATGGTCTAAATGAGGATCGAAACATGTCCTAATATGTAATATGACTATTGATTTTTAATAAATATTTGATATTGTAAGACCCAGAAATAAAGTTGAGAATTTTGTTCATATATTCAAGTCACCCGACGCTAATGCAATACTTCATGAGACAGCATCCTGGTACATACTGTCAACAAGATAACATGATGTGTGTTCATGGAGTGCCTCCCTCGACCTGCCTTCAATAGAATATGTGTGAGATCAGCTTGGACCTGAACCAATACAAGACACCAAGGGCCAGTTACAACACCTGCGGATTGACTTGCTTCAACAGACAACACAATGGCTATACAACTCCCTTCTAAATGGAAATCAACTGATGTTCAAGTATTATCGAAGCCAACAAGATCTCCTGACCTGCTCTCAATAAAACTGGGATCAGCTTTGATATTATTTGACTGAGTGCCGAAAAAGACCAACTTGCTCCAAGAGAATATAGCTGTTGTATGACTCCCTTCTGAAACAAATTAGCACGCACATCGAGGCCCCTCCTGCTAGCTGTGTTGCCCATTTTTATCAGATATTGTTATCACTGCTAGACAGACTCATGACCCTTCAACATACGCAATTAACTCATTTCCACTGCACGTAGGTCATCTTCTTCCTGGTCCTTTCCCAATTACTTTGCAATTGATTATTTCTGTCAAATATTCTGATAATGATGATGCTTGTTGTTTAAAGGGACCTAACATCTAGGTCATCGACCCATAATGGTACGAAATGAGACGAAATGCAATGATAATTTAAAAGTACAAAATCACCCACTGACCAGAATTCAAAACATAGTGATGAAGAATGAATGGATGAATATGAATTTAAAATAATCAGTGGATCCAAGCCATAATGCTCCACCTTCCCAGAAACTACCTTTAAAAAAATTGTAAACTCACAGCTTTCCGCTGCTACAAATCACAAACCTATTGTGTCCCTAACATAGTGGTACTACACGCAAGTAAAAGCGACCCATGGTGTTCCCTGCATGATGGTACTAATCAAGTCATTTCATGGTCCTAATGTGATCATCCCTTGGTCACCCATTTTAGTCGGTTCTTACGACAGGCAGGGGATATCGTGGGTGTATTCTTCGTCTGCGCTCCCCACCCACAGGGAGCAGAGAGCAAGAAAAAAGAAAAAAGAAGTGATCCATCATTTTGAAAAATGAAGTAACGGAACAAGAAAGGCAAGGACCATGAAAGGCGTGAAAATGAAAGACTCCCTAGGCCTCAAGCGCTCTTATACTGTCAGGGTCAGAAAAAAATAAGAGTTGACCGAGAAAGGTCGGATAGGATAGATGAAAGTGAGGAGCATGGCACAAGTAAGTGGAAGCAACGCCATGATTTAGCTAAGGGCCCCGTGATCGCCAACCCACGCTCCAAAGTTGAGTGCCCCTGGAGCCCCTTTTAGTCACCTCTTACGGCGGGCAGGGGATATCGTGGGTGTTATTCTACCGCCCCCACCCAAAGGGGTAGGACTGGTGGGGTCAGAAAAGAACAAGACTTTACCAAGGGAGGTTGGATACGGAAGATGAAGGTAAGTGGAAGCAATGCTAAACTCAGGTAGTGGACCTGTTGTTGCCAAGCCACGCTTTCTGGGTCCTCTTGTGTGTATTAAGACAAACACACACCCAGTCCCCAAGTGAGAGGAACTAACAAGACATGGCTGAACTGACAAACCCAGGGCCCTCTGATTCAAAGACAGAGGCACAGTCCATTTAGCCACAGAGCGAGACTACTCATTGTAGACATTTTAATATATTTACGTCACTAAGTGACAAGTCTACATAATTACATTTCCTTGAAGCTCCTTCTTCTTTTACCACTGCTTTTCACACCTCCCTAGTTAGATCACTCTATGTGGAAGGATGTATTCACTATTCTGGGGTGGTTGGTAGGGTAGTGGTGCTGTGTGTATATGAAGAGTGTGTTGGGACAAACACACACACCCAGTCTCATAGTCAGAGAAATTAAAACAGACGTGATTAAAATTCTCGACCCGGCCGGGAATCAAACCCGGGACCCTCTGAACTGAAGACTTTAATGCTGACCATTCAATCAAGGAGCTGGACTCCCATAAAACTCTACCTCACTAATAAGATAAGGATTTCAACACTTGGTGACTTAAGATAGTCTGATATAGTTCTCTGAGTGACTCTGACTGACAGCAGTATTATTATGGTGCATTAGCAATTAATACTATTAAGGAATGGCTAGACAGGAGCAGTGGCCATCACAAGAGGTACTATCCTAGTATTTGACTTTAAGTAAAATGAAAAACTATGCAATGTTAAAATAATGGTCCACTGTGAGATTTGTGTCCACTCATAACCAGAATTCACGAGTACCCACGAGGGTGAGGGCTGTAGAATACATCACGGTATCCTTTACCTGTCATAAGAGGAGACAAAAGGAACCCTACGGGCTTTCAAATTGGGAACATGAGTTGGTGACCATAGGGCCTTGGCTGAGTCTAGTATTGTTCCGACTTATTTGTGCCAGTCTTCTCATATCTTTGCTGTTTGACCTTACTTTGGTCAATTCATGTTCTCTTCCGAACCCCACTATGTTAGGTGCGAGGCCTAGAGAGTCTTTCATTTTCATGGCCTATGTGACCCTTTCCTTTCTGCTGGCATTTCTTATTAAAACAAACCACTTTAAAACAAAATACAGGGTGAGTTTGCAAAATATTCATCTGCTCTCATTTACAGTACTGCCAACAAGGCCTCATAATGGAACTGAGTGACAATATCTCCTGAGATAACAGTACTATATTGTTTTAAAAAACATGAAACTACACTGATGGATTGGAATGCGGGCTAGCCACAAGATACAACAACAACAACAACTGATATATCGGCAAAGAAAACAGGGATGTAGTATTCAAAATGTGACAAGTACTGCTCAAGGAATGTCTTCAAAAGTGTTTTATTCACTACTGGCTGAAGGCAAATTCAATTAACTTAGTAAAAGAATAACTCAATTCTTTCATTTCAAATTTAATATTACTGGTTTTACATACCACCAACTGCCTTTACGGTTTTCAGAGAAGCCAAAGTTTCAGAATTTTACATGCTGGTAAATCTATCAGCAGAAAGTTGGCATATTTAAGCATCTTCAAATACCACTGCCCAGAGACATAACAGTCTTGTTTAATGTATGTATGTATGTATGTATGTATGTATGTGTGTGTGTGTGTGTGTGTGTGTGTGTGTGTATCTACAGATGATTATCAAAATAATGGAAACATCAATGTTCCAGAACACAGTATCTGTGTGAAGTGTGTGCATGTAACACTGACAAGAAATTAACATGAAGGTTCACCTATTCAATACCATTTAATATGTCAAATCACTTATACAATGGGACTGGTTTCGACCCCATTATGGGTCATCTTCAGCCATGGACTAAAATTGACAATATATAGTGCAAATACAATCAAGTTAACACTTTGAAAATTATTATGTACATATTACAAATTATTTTGTAAAAGATTTCTCAGTCTATAATACTACAATTTGGGAATTTAAAGTTTACTAGTCGAATTTTGTCATGTGGGACATTGCCACTGGTATTAATCTAAAATGATCAGTCCTAACAAGTAACCCCTGTACATGTACAATTAAAATATTAAAATTGGAGCTGAGCTGTTACACTGGTGTTGGAAATTAAAATAACCATCTTGTGTGCTTAGTTGGTAAAAGTCTGCCTTGCTGAATAACATGTATCAGAGAGAGTTGTATCAAATGAAACACAGCTGTATTTAAACAAGTATACACACAATGAGTAGACTTAAGATGGTAAAGTTTAATTTTTTGATAGAAGGGACCTTGCAAATCAAAAAGGACTTGAGTTGAAATCGTAAATGACAAGGTGTTTGTCAATAAGGTTCGTGCTGATCAAATAGTTCTGAAAAGAGAAGAAAACCGGAATAAACGCACAAGATAAAAAGGAACAAGTAGCTAATCAAAGTTGTTGGAGATTTACCCCTTCATGATGCCAAACTATGCACACATACCCAGGAGCATACACAACTGATCAAGCGGAATCAATATGCATCAATACAGATCATGATGAAGTCTATATCGTACAATGTCTTTTAGTAATGCAATGAGGAATGTTGGTCTATAAAGCGAGAACTGCTTTAAGAGACTGTGGCCTTGTAAATTAATTTTTCTATAAGATGCTTTGTGCACCTGAGGTGAGTACAATGACACATTCAATATGCCATTTCTTAACACCATGAGCATAGTCCCTTGTTTTTTTATTCATATAATTTACATCTATTACCTCCAGTGCTGAAAGATTTCATCATACGAAAATTACCCAATCATTCAAAACTAAGTGGCTTGGTCACTGCCATTTGCTACAATTATGTTACCGGTAGTAAGATTTTACAGGTTAGAGATGAACAGGATATGCATTTTTCTAGACAGTCACAAAAATTATCCTAAATTTTCCACTATAAAATATTTATTTGTGAAAATTGCTAAGTACTCAGGAATAGACAAGATATAGGCATTTGGGCTTATGCCGTGTCAAGAAAATAAGGTGAAATTCTTTACGTTTCGCGAAGAACAGCACACATATCATGACATAACCTCACGTTTTGGTACACAAGACAGATCATACAAGACACAAATAACACAACTACAATTTATACCAAATAAAGTCCGTACTGACAACCTGCCATACATAACTATGTAGATAATAATATATTGTTATTTATTATTATTATTATTATTATTATTATTATAGAGAATTGTTTCCAAGATACATTAATCCATTACACTTGCATCAATATCCCTTTGTTAACCTGAAACAATTTCAACAGTCTATATCACACTCGTCGAATTTGCCTTGGTCGTAGATTATATCTTCTCTCTTCCTCGACGTCACTGGATGTGCTCTCCTCCCCATGACCAGATTGTGCCATGTGATCAGTCGTTTCTCCTCCAGGTGGACCCGTGGCAGTACCAGGCTTACTCTGTATGCGCAGCAATTGGGTGACTCACCGCAATTCTGATGCATGGACCTTGACAGGAGGGTTGGTCTTCAGTAAGTAGACACCACGGCTGAGCTGTTTATCGACCTCAACGGGACCAAACCACTTGGGTGCGAGACCTGTGTGAAACCCTCCAATCTTATAACTGACCGAGTGGTTACATCGCAATACTTGTTGGCCTGGTAGGAAGGTCTGGGTCTCTTCGACATCTTGAGCCTTGATCAGGGTAAGGGATCTCTTCTCGGCCAAAGCTTGCTTTTCCTTGATTATTTATTATTAATACAACTTCCCCCACGCGGAGGCTGATATGTCGACCACTCAGCTGCATCATCTTGACCAGAAGTGAGTGGTGGACGAATCTCCCAAACCCAGGCGCCGTCATCATTTGCTGCCACTTTCTCGATGTAAACTGACTCCCGTTGTCCGATAGAATGCACCGTGGATAACCGTAACAGCTGAATACCTCATCCTGTACAAGACTGGTGATGCATCCCATCATGGCTTCTGGAATCGGAAAGGCTTCAATCCATCTTGTGAAGAGGTTGGTGATTACTATGAATCCTGTTTTACCCCTTGGTGTTCTAGGGTAAGGACCAATCAAGTCCAGGGCTATGAACTCCCAAGGGCGTTGTAGCCGTCTTCCTCGCTGACTGGAATCTGCCTTCCTGTTGCTCTCCTCAGTGCAGGCACAGATGTAGCACCCTTTCATATAATCAAAATGTATTTCCAAATGTTATAGACTGATATGTCTCTTCACCTCCTGGATATCCAGCTTCAGAGCTGTCGTTGAACTTCTCGAGGATGTCCATCATGTGTTGTCTAGGGATCACCAGTACTGCAGGCACATCGGAGAGATGAGTTCTGTACACGAGTCCTCTATCAACACGGAAGTTCTTGTAGCACACATTGAATTCCCTCGGGACGAGTCAACTATCAGTGTTCTGTCTCCTAATCCACTGCATCATAGTCCTACAGGGCTTGTCTTGTTCTTGCCATTGCTTGATTACTCCCAGATCGAGTTCTTTTTTGATGATCATAAGTACAGGTTCATTAGGTTTGCTCTGGTATTTTTGTGGAAACTCCCTCTCTACAATGGTGCTCCTAACTTTAGGTTCCATCGCCGGGTGTCTAGATAAACTGTCTGCTCCTATGTTCGTAATTTATGAGCTTCATATCCGTATCTATGATTCACACAAATCCAAAGAGGAGAAACACTCCACCTAATCAATACTTGTTTATTACTGTTATTAAAAATACGGGACTGGTTTCAATCCTAGCAGGTCATCCTCAGCTGGACATACATATACATATAACACATCGTGCAATTGCAAAACATTACCATATCTAAAAAGGAATATCATGTGACGGTAACATGTCAGGTTGTATTCATGAGTAGGGCATTCATCAAATTGGAAGTTAAGTATATGTTGTCATGCGTGAATGTGCTTCTATGAGAAGTGAATATTCCTAAACTTAAAACTAACTTACCGTACAAGTATTCATAAAATAAAAACAACATATGCGTAAAACACTTTCAAGTTTGTGAATGTTTGAGTTTATGGCTAGCAATGTTTCTTAATTCTTCAGTTTGACTGCTATCATTAAGTGTAGTTGTCCACAACTGTGCATTATATTAAAAACTCAATGGTTTAATTGTAATGAGAGTTACACTTTAAAATACCTTTATCTCATTTAAAAGATTTTTGTCACCATCTGTACGTGAAGGGTAAGAAACATTTTGCATCTTTAAAAGGCAAAAAATTGACGTAGTGTGGATTCAGTTGAGGAATGGACGTAAGTGTAGAAATTGCAGCTTGCCGTACATAAAATCCAGTTGTTTACATTAAAAGATGAGTCATAATGTCCTTTGCCGTATTAAGTAATGTTGTAATGCATTAAACCAGAGTGGTGGCTCCTTCCTTTTTGTAGTTGTGTGATATTGTAAGGATTATCTGTGAAAGATAAGAGTACGATGTGAGCGATATTAATGTATTGAAGGAATGTCTTAAGTCATGTGAGAGAATCTAGATGTGTACTTACTGCTATTGTGGTCTTGAGGTTGTATATGGTTTGGGAGCACATTGTGTACTGCTTCGTGTTCATCTCGGGCTAACACCGTTTGCTGTGAGGGGAAGGGGCGGAGGGGTGGGAGGAGTGCATGTCTTCCGGTGATTCTCTGGCGTGGGGCAAGTTTTGTTTATTGATTCTCTTGAGATAAGCATGTTTTAGAGACGGAATGACTGTATTAAAGATGATATTTGTTTTTTCTCTGATTTCATTTATATTTAAATTAGGGTTGACGTATTGATCTAGAGAATTGTAAAATTCTTCTGTTATGTTGAGCAAGGGGCCCTTGGAGTTTATATTCAGAATTTGCATGTCATTTTCGATATTTGTGAATTTGTGTTTATTATCTTCAATATGTTGGCCTATGGAGGAAAAATGATTGTGTTTTATGGCATTTAGGTGTTCATTATAACGGATTTGAAAGTTCCTACCAATACGTCCGATGTAGCTGGTATCACAATTGTTGCATTTTATCCGATATACCCCTGAATGGTTGTATTTATTATTACTGTTGATTGTTCTAGTGTTGTGTATGATATTGGCACTATTGTGTGTAGTTTTATATGCTATTTTTAAGTTGTATTTTTTGAAAACGTTGGTTATGAGATATACATGCGTATTATTGAAAGTAAATAATACGTAATCTTTCTTGGATTTTTCTGTTTTTCTTAATTTTTATTTGGGTTGAAATTTTATTTTACGAATAATTTTGTTAATCATTTCTTTCTTATACCCATTGTGGTTGTCTATTTTATGAATTAGTTGTAATTATTTATTTAATTCTTCTGTTGTTAACGGTACGCTAAATGCTCTATGTATCATGCTTATAATATGCTGCTCTTTTATGTATGGTGGGATAAGTAGAAACCATTTTGATTCTATTAGGGGTGTGTGTGGGTTTTCTATATATTCTGTAAGATAGGTGACTTTCATGTCTGGGCCCTGTTTCATAAAACATCTTTCACTAATATTATTAGTAAGAAACCAATAATATTAACTAATAATATTAGCATTATGTTTCATATTTTTTTTTTTTTTTTGCTAGGGGCTTTACGTCACACCGACACAGATAGGTCTCATGGCGACGATGGGATAGGAAAGGCCTAGGAGTTGGAAGGAAGCGGCCGTGGCCTGAATTAAGGTACAGCCCCAGCATTTGCCTGGTGTGAAAATGAGAAACCACGGAAAACCATTTTCAGGGCTGCCGATAGTGGGATTCGAACCTACTATTTCCCGGATGCCATAAAATTATTAGTTAATAATATTAGTTATTAGTATACGAGTCAAAATTATTAGTAGATGTTCCTAATAATATTAGTAAATTGTTTCATAGACAACATGACTAATAAAAGTTACTCATATTATTAGGATTATTTCCATGAGTGTACTTTGACTCATAATTCATATTATTAGTGAAAACAAAGTGAGCGGTATTTTTTTAATATTTTGGCATAAATCATGATGATCACAGAAATGGTCAACTCTGATTCAAATAGTGATAAGGAATGAGTGTAGGTATTCACCGTTCAATAAATGTTACGTCAAAAACAGCCTGTACTGAAATGTAACAAACATATGAATACCGGTACAACGGGAGATTTAGCTTATACATAACTTTTGAGTATTTGCTTCATAGGATTGGTAGGTAATAGAACGTTCCACTGCAAGGAATGAAGCAGCTTCGCATTGCACTCCACCGGTTAGCAGTGATACACAGTATCATTGTGTTTCTCTAGTGCAGTTCTGCTCGGACACTCCAAGTATCTGTTAAAATCTTGGCTTATATCACCAGTAAACCAAGATGATGCTCGTGATGATTATTGTTTTAAGAGGAAGTAGGCTACAACTAGGCAACCATCATCTATAACAACACTAATCAGATAGAAAAATGGAAAGGATCCGACATTTTGAAAAATGAAGGTATCGGCTAAAGAAAGAGAAGGGCCGTGAAGGGCATGAAAATGAAAGACTCTCTCGGCCTCGCAATCTAATACTGTCAGGGTCGGAAAAGAACAGGAGTTGAACAAGGGAGGTCAGAAGGGTAGATGAAAATGAGCCTGGCAGAAGTAAGTTGAAGTAATGGCAGGACTCATCTCAGTGCCCCATGTTCGCCAACACACGCTCCCGAGTTGAGAGCCCTGGGACCTCTTTTAGTCGCCTCTTACGACAGGAGGGGATACCGTAGCTGTTATTCTACTGCCCCCACCAACAGGGGTAGTAACCAAAGATTTTGCTAGTCCATCTCAACAGAGATTTTGAAGAGCACATGAAATAAAAGTAAAAGGAACAAGGAGAGTTATAGTGTGCAGAAGGCTGCGAATAGTTGATGCTTTAACTCAATCACTTTTCGCAAAGAAATTTTCTTCTCTCACATTATTTTCACTTCTTTTATCCATTTTCATATGTATTGAAGTCACAATAATGAAAATATCAAGTGAGCCTTTTGAACATGTGGATTAATAGTCAGTTGTAGTCAAGCATTAGCCTACTGCTAGGAACAAACCCAACAATTCTAACCTCCATTTGTATCAGCTGACTAATGAACTAATATTATTAGTGAAGGTATTTTATTAGTCATGTGTAAATCTTTATGAAACAGAATTTGGTTAACTAATAATTATTTTTATGAGTTCTAATATTATTAGCTAATATTATTAGTTAGTTTTATGAAACAGGGCCCTGGTTATGGATATGTCTAAATAGTGTAGGGTACGGTTGTTTTCTATCTTTTTAGTGAACTTTATGTGTGGGTCTATTGTATTCAATTGGTTCAATATGTTGGTTTCATTGGTAAACCTATTATCAATGATAACAAAAATGTCATCAACAAATCGGCACTAGCAAATTTATCTACTTTACTGATTGATTGATTGATTGATTGATGCTCCAAATGATCTATGGCTGTTACTGCTGGCAAATTCGAGTAGTTTTATTAACTCTCCTATTTCTAAAGTGCTTAGAATACTGTAGTTTTTAAATTGGACTCAACTATTTTTATTGTTTTCTGTGTAGGTATGTTAGGATACATATTTGTTATGTTGAATGATGCAAGAATATGGTATTGTTCAATCTTTAGTTCTTTCGTAATATTGCAAAAATCTATTGAATTCCGTACTGTTTTTTTTTTTTTTGGTAAGGATGTGTTGTGTTTTTTAAGGAATTTCTGAATAAATTGTGAAAGTTTATAGGTCAGGCTTGATCTGTAATTTATGATGGGTCTCATTGGGATGTGTTATTTATGTATTTTGGGGTAAGCTTTAGCGGTTGGTAACTGTGGGTTCATTACGATAAGTTTCGTGGATTCCTCTTCCGTTAAAAGAAAATGTGTATTTTTTAGTAATGCTTTGAAATTTCTTTGTATATTAGTGGTTGGATCTTTGCGTATGATATGAAACGTACTATCTTGAAAACATTATTTAGTTCTTGTTATATATTCATCCTTGTCGATGATAACAGTAGTATTACTTTTGTCGGCTTTGGTTATGAGTAGGTTGTTCTGTTTAGGCCCGGTTTCACAGTTTGAGTTTAAGCCGAAGCTTCAGTAAGCTACGCACGCCGCTTAAGCAACGCTTACGCTTCGGCTTAAACACTACGAGTTTCACAGTAGGGGGACCATGTGCAGCTTTACTAAGCTGAACATCTCCAACGTTGGTAATGCTTGCGCATGCGCAATGATACAATTCTCATCTTTGTTTACACCCGTAGCCTATGTTTGATTGACTTGTAGGTTATACATCGTTTTCAGCCAAGATAATTGAGAAAAATGAATGGAAAATGTGATTCCAATAATAGTAACAAAAATAAAGTTTAAAAAAGGTTACTCGCCCGGCCTGCTGACACGTATTACCACTACAGTCTAAAATGGCCATAACCTCTGAACCATTCATGCAAATAATGTCCTGACAAGGTTATTGTAATCCTTATAAAATACTGGAGGAGGTCAAACAGTTTATTTCGATGAGGAATTCGGGGATAATATCGAAATATTTATTTCATGTTAAGGAGTTATATTTTTTACCACTGAGTATAGCATAAAATCGCTTCTAGAGGGCAAACGGTTGGAAATAGGTATATACCATCCTGGACTTTTTTGTAGAGGTTTCTATGCTCTACAATTCGTACGCTTACACTTGGGGTCTATCGTTGATGGATCACGCAGCGTAAGCCAAGAAAGCAAGTGGCCGACCAACATTTTTGTCTCTTTTACTGTATATCGGAACACGGATACTGTATTATTTCACGAGCCTCGAAATATATTCAGAAATATAAGTTATTGGTTTTACGTCCCACCAACTATGAATTTGAGCACCTTCACCACAGGACTGAGACAGGATCGAACCTGCAAAGTTGGGCTAAGAAGGCCAGCGCTCTACCATCTGAACTGAATCCTTAGCTTAAACTTCAGTTGCATACAGCTTAAGCCAGTCACAGATAAGCTCGGCTTACCACTTGCACTCCCCACTGTGAAACTCGTCCAGAGTTTAAGCTGCCGCTTAAGCCCGATCCAAGGCTTAAGCGTATACTGTGAAACCGGGCCTTAATCTTCACCTTGAGCTTTTTTATATGTGAACTGTTGATAGTGTTTTTGTTATGACTATTGTCGTGAATTCTATTCATACATTGTGGAACTCTTTTTTTTTTTTTTTTTCTTTTCGTATCTGGCTTCATCGAGTAAATCAAATGGGATTTTTTGTATAGCGTTTTCGGTTTCCGTGATGATGGTTGTTATGTTCTGGAAAGTTGATGTATTTCCAATTATGTTTGGGTCCCTTGCTCAATATGACAGTTTCCGTTTCATTGAATTCCGTTTCTGTCAGATTTTTTATAGGTGGGTAGAATCTGTGTTCAATAACGCCATTAGGGTGGGTGGGAGGATTCATCTTCGGGATCTTGGTTTGCGGTTTTGGTTTGAGTGGTTGTTTGAGTGCTTCTAGTTTCCTATTCAGGAATAGAAAACAACCGTACCCTACACTATTTAGACATATCCATAAGCAGACATGAAAGTCACCTATCTTACAGAATATTTGGAAAACCCACACACACCTCTAATAGAATCAAAATGGATTCTACTCATCCCACTATACATAAAAAAGCAGCATACTATAAGCATGATATATAGAGCATTTAGCATACCGTTAACAACAGAAGAATTAAATAAATAATTACAACTAATTCATAAAATAGACAACCACAATGGATATAAGAAAGAAATGATTAACAAAATTATTCGTAAAATAAAATTTCAACCCAAATAAAAATTAAGAAAAACAGAAAAATCCAAGAAAGATTACGTATTATTTACTTTCAATAATACGCATATATATCTCATAACCAATGTTTTCAAAAAATACAACTTAAAAATAGCATATAAAACTACACACAATAGTGCCAATATCATACACAACACTAGAACAATCAACAGTAATAATAAATACAACCATTCAGGGGTATATCGGATAAAATGAAACAATTGTGACACCAGCTACATCGGACGTACTGGCAGAAACTTTTTAATCCGTTATAATGAACACCTAAATGCCATAAAACACAATCATTTTTCCTCCATAGGCCAACATATTGAAGATTATAAACTCAAATTCACAAATATCGAAAATGACATGCAAATTCTGAATATAAACTCCAAGGGCCCCTTGCTCAACATAACAGAAGAATTTTACATTTCTCTAGATCAATACGCCAACCCTAATTTAAATATAAACGAAATCAGAGAAAAAACAAGTATCTTTAATACAGTCACTCCTTCCCTAAAAAATGCTTATCTCAAGAGAATCAATAAACAAAACTTGCCCCAAGCCAGAGAATCACCGGAAGACACGCACTCCTCCCACCCCTCCGCCCCTTCCCCTCACAGCAAACGGTGTTAGCCCAAGATGAACACGAAGCAGTA